>NC_140088.1:63114126-63739126 GCF_964237585.1 Gallinula chloropus
GACAGTGGGACAGCAGTACTGCACCACCAAACGGCCTTATTGAGTCATAATACGTCATTTTAGGAATGATTATCACACACCCTATTAAAGTTTGAATGGACAAGTCAGTTTTCTGTGCATTGATTTTGTGATTGATAGTGGCCTGAAATGACTGTTTATTACCTATCATCAGTTGCATACATTATACTGGCTTCGAAAAGTTCTAGAAGAGCCTACTACAGCTAAGCAGAATTTAATCATTAGGAAAGTATTTCAAGTCATTAAAAGGAGCATATGTGTCTTGGAAAACTTGATATGTGGAATTCTAACGGAGGGAGGGGGAGAAACAACAATATTTTACTCATTAAATAACTTCTCTGATACAGTCTTCTGAACTGTGCATGGGTACAGAGCAGTTCACGGAAAACACATTTGCATCAGATTCCAGGAATGGATTCTTTTTTAGTATTCTTTGGTGGAAAATGAAGTCTTGGCTGCTTACCAGATTGTTTGCTCTATGATAAATGTAAAAATTTTACAAGCTCTGATGGACGGTGGACAATCATTCCTGAGAAATTTGATCATCACTGAAACTATTGCAAAAACTGAAGCGATGCTACCAGCTAAGTAAGTCATATAAATGATATTTCAATCTAGGAGTTGCATGAAAAGACTAATATTAAGCACATTTTTTAATAGTGAACAAGAATTTCAATTACATGCCTTTGCAGTGATCAAGGCCTCTTGGAAATAACATGACAGTGGCACATTTTCAGGGGATCAGTTACTTTTCCAGCTGAGGTATCGGTTCCCATGCTTGAAGCACACTACACAGGCAGGATCTCTACAGTCAACTCTATTTCCGAAGTTTAATTTGCACCTCTCTTTCTGTCCCTGATACCTTAATTTTTTGAAACAGGCTTAAATGGCTTCCCTTGACATTAAAATAGGGAGGGATGTTATCTCAGCTTCATTATTTCCGGGTTTAATATTACTGACTGGTACCGGTGTTCCCAGATTTCTATGCAATGCTACGTAAATTTGGGCAGTTCATTCCCAAATCAGAATGATTTCATTCTCGGCTTGTGCTCTTGCCTGTTACTATGTAGCATACTTATTTTGGGATGGCAATCTGTGCACCATGGTAGTGGCACTACCATGGTCATTATATATGTTGCAGTCTGAATCTTTGTAACTGTTCTTACATAAGTGGATATTCTGAGCGTTCATGCTAAGAAACCTTTTTATCAGCAGGACCCCATAAAGACTCTGTTTCCCTACCCAGGCACACACTTTGACAAAACCAGGAGTTGTTCTGCCTCTCTGAGACCTTTCTCCCTCTGCAATGTTTTCACTGAAATGGAAATTATTGAGGAAGTAGTGGGAATGACAGCTTTTTCTGACAGAGATACAGACAGAAAACATAAGTTAATAAGACGTTTCCTTAGGAAAATTCCAGCCCCTTTATCTCTCACTGAGTGAGTCACTTTTGTACAAGAATGTTTGTGTTTTCTCTGTAAGCATTTAGGCTCTGTTATCCTCATATCTCTCTTGAAAAGATTTACTGTCACAGTGGAAATTCATAGAGGAAATAGGCACCCTAGGAGAGATTGTTTTGCAGTGGAGACTGTGTGTCTTCAGAGGAATGGCTTGCAAGATGCTAACTGATCTTAGAAACACACAAAGTGACTAATTCTTCTGCTGAGTCATGAGAGTAATGCGCGCTAGAACCCTGCACAGAGAAGGCAGAGGTGGGGTGGGGGGGTTAGTTTCGGTGTCAGGGCTTTTTATGTAAACTTAATAGATAGACCCTAGGTACAACCAGAGTTCAAGTGGGTTTCAAGTGTTTCACCCTGGGCCTTAGCAAGTTTCAAGACAAAAAAACTCCTAGTCCAGTTGAATCAGGAGAGCAAATATATATTTACACTTATAATTCATGCCATTCAAATGCTCCCGTTTCCTCACCACACCTGCAATGAATTCTAGCTACCCCCAGTGTTTCTGACACAGTTTCAATCTAGCCAAAGAAGGTAAAAGTATGTCAGGCATCCATGCAGCTTGGATTATCATCTTATGGCAGCATAGCTGACATAACTAAATTAATTTGACTTAAGAAATCAGAGAAGTCTTGAACTGTTGTCTTGTAGATGACAAACCGGTGCCTTATCAGCTAAGATACTCAGATCCAGTCCACGGCACTCTTAAGTGTGATTTCATCTAAGTAATGTGTTGCTGAGTCTCATGTCAAATGAATCTATCACTTTACAACCTTTTCTAATTAAAGGAAAAGAAGATTAAATGTATATGAGCAGTAATTTGAATGCTATAGCAGATTTACACTCAGCATTTTCCTAACAATTTCAAAGTGATTTTAACGTTATTCCTTTGAGCCAAAACAAAAATCTTTTATTAAATTTTGACAAGGTGTATGAAGTTAGGACAGACTCTGCTATTCTTTCCTGCAAAAATAAACTGCAGGACAATGTTTAAATATATCCATTCATTTTACTGGCTCTATTGGTCCAAATTGCACCTATTGAATCCTGCACAAAACCTTAATATTTCCCATTGGCAGGCACAGCCTAAATTATACAGAATTTATGCCATCTTGATTTGGGTCTAACTTATTAAACATTTCAAATGTAGGTGAGTAATCCATACCAGGAAGATTTCAGTATTTCTTTGAAATAGAATCTATTCTTCAGGTATATTTGTAAAGGAAAACATCTGAAAAATTTTACATTAAGCCACGTCCTTCAGGATTTCCCCTTTTGGATTTGTAACAGCCTGTTTCACATGATGGTGCCAAAACATGCTATGCAAATGCAGTATGCCTCCTGAACTGCTGGTATCTTTCTAGTCATCTAAACAAAATCAGTGCTCAGATACAACAGGTTGAACCATCAACCAAATTAAAAATTCTCTAGACCTAAAAACACTTTTTAAAACTACATATAGCCTCTTTGGTGAGTTTCACGTCTTTCTCATGCCAAAGCCTTGCCTACTCTCTCTGATATTAATAATTAAATTTATATGACCTAAATTATTTTTCTAAAGGGATCTTGACACTAGAAATCACACTTCCCATTGTAAGGTACTGGGGTTTATGCTTCTCTGTCTCCCATGAAAGTATGAAGTGGGGTCCCAAATCATTTGAGCAGTCATTTAACTACAGATATGAGAAGTTCATGCTTTCAGTTCTCTGGAAAGTCTTAATTGTGAAAGTATGGGTCTTAGTCCAGTAACAGTTCAAAGTATAATAGATATATTAAGCATCACAGCATCTTTGCAAGGAAAGTTACTTACCATATTCCAGTTTAAAAAGGAAAAACTGAACAGCAGGTCTCTTGTCTAAAACTGAAATTGAAGCATGGGTATCAGAGTTCAAAAACAGAATTGCCAAAAGAATTTTTTTTTGTCATCCTATTACATAAAGTACATTACATTTGGGTTTTTTTCTTCAGTTGTGTTTTTCTTTTTTTTTACTTTAGCAGGCTAGTCAGTATATTTTCTAAATTACTAGATACAGTACTAATTATTGTGGATTTTAAAAACCAAAGCATAAATAGTGGAGATCATTATCCTAGGTAAACACTGAAGTTGAATCTTACAGTGCCTGTTGAAAAATATATCTTCCTTAGGTAGCAAGAATTCATCAAGCTTAAAAAATTTTCATAATCTAGAAAATTAGACCTAAACAAGGCTGATACATTGAAGCCAGGCATTTATTCACACACAAGGCAGAGATTTAACTAACTGATTTTTGTAAATTTATGATCAATTGGATTGCTCTTCTGCATGGTTTTTTTTTTCTTTTTTAAGTTCCTCATCATATTAACATGTTCTCTCACACAGGAATGGTATCTTTACCTTTTGCTGAACTGATTACATCTCTCATTGGAGTTCAGCACATCTTTAATTACTACCAGACATTCAAACATTTTCAGAAGATTCCCATTAGAAAGATCATCGACCATTTCTATCCTTCTTCTCCAAATGAAACTTTGAGCAGACACTCTCACCCAATAGTAACATTGACACATTAACTTTCCTCAGCCACCTCAGACTACTTAGTCTGGCTCCACCGCGGCTGGGAGTCTTAATCAGATATCATACTAACGAAAGCTATGTCAGTAATGATGTCAGATGAATGGTGGTCACATGGCAACAGTCTCATTTGAAGCAAACAGTGCCACTCTTGTTTTTAGGCTACTTTATGACTCGGCTGAAAAATGATTTTGTTCACAATGAAACACCACTAATGTATGAGCTGTTACTGTAGGATTTTAGCACGTCTACTATTTTCTCAACATTCTTTTAATATACCTAGCTGGACAAACAGCGTAAATATCATTAAATGACACATATTATCAAACTCATCAATCAGTATGCAAGCAAACCAGATGAAAGCTTGGCAATCCTTTTTGGCGTTTCAAATCCTCAAAGAAATGGTATTATGGAAAACATATAAAGGAGAGAATATTTTAATTTTGCACTGTGATTTGGCTTATACACATACAGGAGAATAGGGAGACTCAGTCAGCTCTCCTGCTAGGTCCCAAAAGCATGTTTTTTTCCCTTCCCTGCCCAAGACCAAAGCAGGCTAGTGGGATATAGAGAAGGCAAAATAGTGAGGCTGAGCGCAGGAGGGGACCATTTTCCCTCCAGCTCCACTCATACTGTGACAAAGCAGTAGCCCCAGAGGCTACCAGCATTTTATTTAAACTCCCTTTTCTTCCCTGGCTTCTGAAGTAAAAATGTCCCTTCACATTTCTCATACGGGTTGTTAGTGCCCTCAGTCCCGGCCATGGCATTACAGGCAAGCGTGACTTTTTCAGTGCAGTTTCAGCGATGCTGCTCAGAAGCAGGCAGCACCAACGCGGCAGCGCAGCCTTACTGGAAAATCAGTCTAAATGACTGGCCATTGACCCGTACCCAGAGAAGATAAACATCAAAGTCAACTACCAGAAATTACTGTAATGGAGAAAAATTGTAAGTAGCCACGTCCTGAGGCAGACAGCTACATTTTCTTACTCCAGCATGCAGTCTCAGGCTACCACTGCTTTGGAAAAGTAAAATCCTCACACCGCTCTTCGGCTGCTCCTCCTCTGACCTGCCCAGAGCAGGTAACCGGTATGGCTGCGGGACAAGCCAGCACACGGTCGGTGACAGAGCCCTCTAAGTTCTTGTGCCACCGGATGAGTTGCAGGTGCCAGGACAGCGGATGGGAACAGCCAGAGAAGCAAGGAGAGTGGTACTGCCTTTCATTGACATTATAAGTTTGTGTGGTTTAAATTCATCATGAAGCTGTGGTATCAGCTTTTAGGGAGAGGCTGAAATCCAGACAGGGTCACAAACCTCTCTTTTTGGTCTGCAGTGCTTCTTTCTTTTAAACTTACTCATCAGGAAGGTGGTTAAAAATTATTGTTTATCCAGGCAAGGAGCAGGAATAATGGGAAAGACAGCAATGAGAAGATGACTGAAAAAAACCAAAAAACCCAACCAACCCTCAATTTAAAGCAATCAATAGTGAGAAAAATGGGGGGAAAAAAAGAACATTTCTGTAGGGGATGAACGTGGAGAAACCAAATATACAGAAAGGAAGAAAAATTACTAAGGTGTTTGCTAAGAATTATTCACTTATCCCTGACTACCAGTGTATCAACTACAAACGCCCGCTCTAACAAATTCTACACATAAGGGAGAATTAGCAGAATTTTAACTAGTTCATGACCCTAGAGCCATGCTGGCATAGTCTTTGGATCAACACAGAAGTAAAAAAAAAAAAAAAAAATAATCTATCTTTTAAACCCTGAAGTTCCAACTAACTATAATAGATTCTGGACACAAACTGCCTATCATTCATGCAGCTAAGCCTTTAGCACTGCTATTATTTTCTGTTGCCTTCTGGCACCACTTAGCAAGTTCCAAATGAATGAATTCTCTATCCATTGATACATTCTGGGGAAAAAAGAATGCAGACTCTCTGCACTGAGAAATAACATGCGTGCTTCTCTTACCTTCCTCTCTCAGCTCCTCTGCAACATAAATAGCCCTCAAAAAATGCACTAATTTCATGTTGATGACAAAAAGAATTGCTATATTTCTTCTGTGCATTTGTTTTTCATTTATGTTTTGACCTCTTTTACAGGCAACGCACAATTTTTTGAAGCCAGAATTGACCAGTCTTTCCCAATATGCCAGTACAGAAGTTACTTTAACTTGAAGCATGTTGGGCCTCCTGACCACCACAGCATCCCTGGACACAAGGTGAGTGCATGGCACAACAGAGCAGGAGTCCGAGCCAATTTTTTGTTTGTTTGTTTGTATGAAGAACTGTGGAAATGAGGAAAAAAGGTTTGAACCAACAGAGAAGTAGCCATCGATATCTCATCTCGCTTAGAAAAACTCAAAGAAAGCCTAAAAAGGGATTGAGCAGGTGCCATCCAAAACCTACTCAGAAGATGCAGAATCTGACCAAGACAGTCAAAACCTTATTATGAATTCATATGAGCTTTGAAAGATTTTGATCCTGCTGGAAGAGAAAGAGGATCACATAGAACTCCAAGAAGGTTTGTTTGGTGCATGTTCTCATGCATGCTTACAGTAACTGAACCCCAGCAGTGTTTTGTTTGAAGCTAAATCATCAGCACGTTCTCCTAAATAAAATGCTTTTGTCACCAGTTTTGGATCTTAACACCAATACTTGATTCTATCCTGCAAAGTTAATGGAAGAAGCATTTTTTGACGGGGAAAAAAAAAAAAAAGACAAGAATAACCACATAAGGAGCAGAGACAACTGCATCAGGACAAAACAGAGGTTTAAACTAGCCCAGTATATTGTCTTTGACAGCAGACAGCGGCAGAGGTCAAGTAAAGAACATAAGAACAGGTGTGTGCACATGATGATGTCTCCCCAGAGTATTTTTCCACCTTCCATGAAAGAGGTTTGCACGTATAGTAGATACAGGGTGGTGGAACTTCAGTGCACTGATGCAGATGGCAGTGGAAAAGGCAACTACAAACATGCCTTATATTCATTGCTCTAGGCATACTTTTATATGTTCTAACTGCATTTGCATAAGTAGCATTTCTACTGATGATTAGTGGATTTATATGCTGTCTATGCAGAGGCTTTTGTTTCCTTTTATATGTGAGAAGCATATAACTGGCTTGAAATTAGGTTTATGCTTATATAGTAAATTAGTTCAGTTAAAAATACATAGAGTATTACTGATTAACACGAGCATTATTATATGTATGTTTTATGTGATCACTGGCTGTTCTCCTCGACCAGTACATCATATAAAAGCTGTCTTTTAATGGAAGAATACTGCACAGAGACCAAAATAGAAACTGCTAAAACAAACAAGATAATTATCTAAATTTTATAATATCACTCATAAAACGTCTGCCTTTTCCCTTTATGAGCTTGATAGATTAAATTTAGGGCAGATGTTTCATATAATTTACTCAGAAAACAGGAAAATTATTTTTAAAAACTCATAAAACCTACAAAAAAACAAATGAAACTAATCTAAAACATATGTGGTCTACAGGTTTAAAGGAAATGTTAGTTATTCCTGAAGCTATGGATTGGGATGCTTAAGAGATAAAACCATCTCCCACACACATTTTATAGTATGAGATATTCTGAACTGCTTTGGGCAAGCAGAGGCCCCTCTAAATTTAGGGTGCGTGAGGTAGCTCTGGCACTTTCCCAAGGACCAAGAGAAACTCGGACAAACACAAACCCTGTTGCTCAGTGCACAGAAGCCAATCTGTTGTGTCTTAATTGAATGAGAAGGGTATGTGTTATACCGTGAATATTGAGAAAGAATATCTGGTAGAAGTATCACACACTATCTATTTGTGCAAACTAAAAGGAGGAACAGGAGCAGGCACCATGGCTTTAATGCTTCGAAGAAAAAACACCTCTTCACTGTCAAGAGGTACCAAAATTAAGTCTTTTTTTAAAACAAAGGTATTTGTGGCCAGAAAATGAGATGTAGAGAAAATTTTCATAGGTGTTTTGAAAGATATTTTCTGAAGCCTTAGAAGTCTCCATGCCACAAATCTCTCAGCTTTCAGGACAGTTGTGCTACAGAGATCCCAGAAAAAAATGAAGACATCTTGCATGGGCATGTTACAAACTCTCAGCCCTGAGTTGTCTGCCAGTCTAGTTTATTAAAGTCTGTATTTTGAGATTCAATTAAGATAACAAAATTCTGGTGGTGCCACCAGCAGGTCTGTCAGTGCTGGCACACACCATCTTCTGTTCTGCTGTGGACAGGGAGCTATTTGCTGAACATGGGAAAGGGCTCTGATTTTTTGAGCGTGAGATTCTTCCAACGAAGGAGGCAAGAAAGGTGTATTTGTGAAGTAAAAATTTCCCAGTCTGCTCCCTTGTAGTGTTGGTTCCTGCACTTGATGAGAGCAGGAAAAGGAATGGAACCCATAAATTCAATCGAAGGGTCCTGTTTACGTCTTTGGCTAGCAGCGGCAAATAAATCAACAGACAAAAATCATCATTAAAAAAAAAAAGAATAGTGTATTGCATTTGCAAGATTATCAGAAATAAGCTAACAAGGAATCCATATACCTATTACTCTTCATTTATATACGAATAAAAAGCACCAAACCAAAGAATCTCTGTTAGATGCACAAACTGTGGGAACAAGATCTAGACAGAAAAAAGATCCAGGTACTGTGTTGACAGTAGTCATGGGTTTCAGAGTCACAAAAGAAAGAATAAATGTTCTAAACCAAAATAGACACTTAAAAAAATACCCAAAACAATAGTTAAAAGTACTGTGGTTCTTCTGCCTAAACCCCACCCTGCCTAGAAAGCAGACCAGCTAGAGAGCACATCCTGCTGCTGCTGGATCCAAATACTTTTTTGTGCAGCAGCAAAGCTTTCCTTTCCAAGAGTTCACCCTTTTGCACATTGTTCCCGCTGGCAACACATCACAGCCTGCTTTTGTGAGTGTGATAAAGAGGATCTGGCATTGGAAATACATACTCTGTGTGCGATACCAAATGGAAGTAGCAAAGGAACGGATAAAAGCTACCAAGTGTTGCTCAGCCATCCTGTGTATCGTCAGAAAGAACAGTCAGCTGCAAGCAGAATAACAAACAAGACCATCTCAGACTCTCAGGGTAGTAGAAATTAACTCAATGAACTAAAATGTGCTGTATGATTCCCCCTTATGGAGCAAGAGTTCCTTTAAAGGCAAATATTCGCCCTCTAAATATTGAAGCAAGTGTTTTCAAACGTGTCACCATAATAAAAGCTGTTGGGCAATTCCTCTTTCAGAACACATGTCAGGTTACAACAATGCAGGGAGAAATATGTAAACTGTTTATGATGGGTAGCATTAAAGCAGTGTGGGGCAAACGAGCTCAAATACCTGATCTTAGGTAGGAGAAACAACAAGTTCACTTTGATGCGGCATAAACACATGATCTTGAATAGATGAGGCTAAGGCTCCAAAAAAAGCTTCAAAAAATAGTTAGCCTAGTTCACATGTCATTCCTTCCACAGGCCATAAATAAGCTTCAAAGAGTTATAAAACCAGGCAGCAGACACCAAACGCATGCAGTCTCGGACCAGTCCTAGTAAAAGTACATCACCACCTTTCCACAGAAAAATTAGGCAAAAACGTTGTTTGTACGCGTGTGCACACGCATCCATGCATTCACTTCAGGGTATTTCTACAGTTTATTAGGTACTGGCACTGAATAAAGTTTGGTAAACATTTTCATTTCACAATTGTTAGTGGTAAAGAGAATATTTGTGGTGCATGGTCACTAAGCAGACAGAGTGAAAATACTTTTACGGTGAATATAAACAGTTTTATGGAGTATCGGAGAGCAAGAGGAAGCTGCAAATATAGAGCACCAGCAGCTGTTCTGGGGCAAGGCGACTGCTCTGGATCCAGCTAGTAGCAAACTGTATTTGGGCAAACAAGTGGGTGTGGGACTGTGTAATGGAATATAGCAGCCTTTAAAGTGGCTTAACTCATAAATGGACGGGAGGACTCATTTCTCTCTTTTCATTTTTTTTTTCCTTTTTAATAGAAATGGGGAAAGTGGGCCGAAAATGTTCCTGGATAATCACTTGAATAAAACATTGACTGTATTTCAGTGTTATTGACACCCTTTCTCAATCCATTTTCCATGAATATTCAGTTTACAGATAGTAAAGCTTGGAAAAACAGAAACTAAAGCCTGTGCAAGAATAAATGGCATTTCCAGACTATATATTTGTTATAAGACCCAAATTCAAAGAGATGCATTTGTTCTTCCACATTTATAAAAAATAAAAAATAAAACCAGTAGAAAACTATGCATTCAGACAAATTTATTTATGAACACTGAAGTTATGCTTGCAGAAGTCTTTTGAGGAATACCTGGGAAAACAAATATACTGGAGATCAGCCATGATGGGTTGTGGGAAATTTATCACTTAAATAAATGAGATTATATTTGTAAAATTTCTTACTCAGCTCCAGCCTAACAAATATCCTAGGCTCTCATGCTGCAGCCAGGGCTACTTGCCCAGCAAGCAGTTGTTCTTTCCCTTGAGGTTGCTAGAGTAACATTTCGCTGCCAACAGTATATTTTTGCAATAGCTAATGAGTACATTTTGTTTTTATCCTCGGAAACATATTCGGGTGCAAAGCAGTGTCACCAATCCCACCATGTGTGTTATGACGTGTTGGTAGTCATCCAGGATGCCGGACAGCATCTGATTGTCGCTGTTCAGAGGGCCCGTAGCCTTTGTTCACCAGTGGGTTTCCAGAAATGCTTCTGCTCTGCCTGTCGGTAGATTTCTTTCCCCGATAACCAGAAGTAAATGGTTTATATGTTCTCCAGGCAGCTGCTGTAATTTATTGTGGAAGACAAGCCCGGCAGTATTAAAGCTGCCCTACAAGTAATGCAACCATGCTAACTGGAGGGAAAATTGATTTTTAACTTCAGATAGCTGAAGAGAAGAGGAACAACAGTGACTTTGTCTTGTTCCTGCAATGTACCTGCACATAGGAAAGTTCAGTGAGCTGCTTTGGCTGGTGTGAAAGAAGAGGTGCAGCGATCTCAGACCAGTGTGCCCTGAGTACAGCTGATCCAGAGTATCCCCCAGTAGGACTGGAAGGATAAAAGCATGCCTTTGATCCATCCTCATTGCCAGATCTTTGTGATCTACAGTTGTTGTCCAGCGGGGGGTCTACCTAATTTTTTGACAGGACAGGAGGAGGCTAGGTGGTCTGATTCACGATTAGATCCACTTAAGCAGCAAAACCACCTTCATATATTTCATTTCTTTGTGCCCTTGGTTATTCTACTCATGACTTTAATACACTGTACTTCTAATTGTGATAAATTATCTTTGTGTATGTGATGGCTCTTTGGGGATTCCTTGGACACAGTTTTCAGAAGATTCAATATTTGTAACTGTCATCAACAAGAGATGGGAATAGTCCCTACCATCATTTGTACCTCTGAATCATGTGTAACAAATGACCAGCACACTCCACAGCTGATATCCCTGGATATCAGCCAAATTTCTGCCAAACTTCACATTGTTATCGTTGGCCTATCAGCCTAAAGGTAGTAAGCTCAAATATTTTATTATTGTTCTTACTGTATTCCAGTCTGGAGAATGGCTGCTTCTCATCAGGAAGAACAGGTTGGCTATTGGCATCATTAACAACTTCAAACAAACTACAGCCTGGGCTCCCCTGATTAAAAAAATAATTCCTCTCTTTCTCTTAAGCACCTGTCTCTCAGTAATCAATAGTATTCCTGTTTGTAGGTGAAAGTTGGTACAGATTAACCCTAGGAACAGATTTACAGAGAACACAAATCCTGCACTGAACCAGCACCACATAAGCATTCTCGTACCATACTTTTATAATTGTGTTTTACTCTTGTTTAAAACAGTATAGCTATCAATAATGCTTTGTTCAGTACGAGTGTATATAATAATGTATACGAGGCCATTATTATGGTGTTCGCTGTGGAAATAATGCAGTCATACAAAAGACATATTGCTCAAAATAAAACCTAAGATAAATAAAGGAAGCTATAAAATGCTCTGTTGGGCCCACTTCTGGACCTATTTAAAGTCAATGGCAAAGTTCCCACTGACCTCAAGCAGGAACTAGCTTCTTTCTCTCTTTCTAGTTTTGTTTAGAAAGAAATATAATGACAGACTTGAAAGGTAAGATGAAATATTTGGGGAGAGAGAGAAATAAAGGACAAAAAAAAAATCAGGAGAGGATGAAGGAAAAGAAAGAGCTGTATTTTTAACATTTTGCATAGGGTGTAACAAGAATTGCTTAGAGGTTTAGGGTTCTTTTTTTCCAGATTTTCCATGTTCTGGTTTTGCCGGAATACTTCAGCATTTTAATGCTCACATTTCTCTCCCAGCTCTTTCCACCCTCTTCTCTGTGGGCACTTCTACTGGCCCCAAAAGGCATGCCGTGCTTCTCAAAACTAAAAATGTGTTTGCCATTAAATATAATGTGCAAAATCTTACAATGCTTTCAGAAAAATAACGCTCACCACCAAAATGAGGGGAAAATGGTACATAATCGTACATATAATTCACAACATTTATTTCCTCAGTAATTAATGTTGTCAGATTTTTCCTACATTGAATAACCATACCTGAGGTGCATGGCATTAAAGGGCACATTCGCTGCTGACATAAACGCTAACTACAGCCACTTCGGTGAAGTTATCTCCAATTAAGCCAGCCATTACATTCGCTTCAAGGCATGCAATACATTCTAAATGGTAGAAACAATTCTAGGAAACGCCGAGTGCTTCTACGAACTCTCTTTCATGAATGTGTGTTTCCCACCCCCCACCCCCATTACCTCCCGACCCGGACCCCTTCCCCAAATCTGCCGGTTTTGTGCTAAGTGCCGCCTGAGCAAAGCACCGCGAGGGCCAGCACTGCGCGCGTCCTGTTTACCCTCGCAATTAACGAAGCTGCGTTCAGCAAGAGACACCAAAGGGCCTGCTGCACTTAAAGGGCTAAGGAGAGGTGATAACAGCCCTCGCTCCGTTCAGGCTGGCTGCCCAGCTTTACTGAAAATGTAGTGACAGATAAAACATAAATCAACATCCTTATCATCCCAGCTTCCTTGCCTGCCAAATGGGGGTTTAGTTTATCAGCGACCCGCGGGCCCACTGGCGGCCTTTACACTTACAGCTGGTCAGCAGGGTGGGACGGGGTGGAAGCTAAATGGCTGCTCTAAAACGCCTTGGTGTAAACAACCCGGGGAAGGACTTCCTTGAACTGCCGCGTACCTGAGTGCGATCCATCTCACTAAATCGCCTGCCCCAAGAGGGGTAGTATCACCAGGAAAGAAAACAAATAAAAGACACCCAACATGTCCCAGCACAGGCTGGGGAACGCCATCCTCTCGAGGGGCTGAGGAGCCCTCAGCAAGGAAAGCTCCTCACGGCAGGGCTTGAGAGGCAGGCAAGAGCTTCATAAAAGGAGGACTTTGTTGGCAGTGCAAGTGTACCCGCCTGCTTCCCTCTAACCATGACTGGGCTGCATAGCTTTTATACACACATACACATGTATATGTGTAGTAGTTTCTCAGATTCTCTGTGAGTTCTGTTGCAAGGTTCCAGTGTCACCCAAGGCACAGCCCAGGACTACCCTGAAGGCACATCCTTTCCCCATTGCAAGTCAGACAACCTCTTTCCTGTGTTGCAAACAGGTTGCTAGACACATAGAGATTTTAAAAGTATTTGTCCCAGTACATGACATCACAGTTAGATTTTTTGCATTAATCCCAGCTTGGAAAACCCAGTTTCATTGGGCCTGGCTCCCGGGGAGGGTGGGAGTTCAGATAGGGAACTGCCACAGTGTTTGCTCATTATGGGGAAGCACCAACATAATCACCCTCGTGCAAACGCTTAGTGAAGATGAAATTAACATTTGGATCAGTGGTTTATTTCTGCACTGAGATCTACTGTGGCAAATAACTTCTTCGGAATTTAAAGTGAGGCAACTGTGAGGTTTATGTCACTGTCAAAAAGTGTGTCGAATGCAGGCAGATCTGACAGATACTAGCCTAGGACTTTTTTTTACTAAATTTGAATTAATTTTAGGTGTTCGTTTTTTCCTGTTACAGTCACATTTGATTACATAAAAGTAGAAGTGAAACTGCAACATTTATTTTTTTTTTTTAGACAGCAAACTACTTTGTGTTTCTTTGGATTTAGAAAGCCCCAGCTTCTGGAAGCAACTCCATGGTAAAGACGAGCAGAAGAGCAGATGCCATGTCACACCCATGCAGTTGTACAAGAAAACGCAACACAGCGTTATGTACATCACAGCTAAACCTTCCAGTAAAAGAGGAAGATACATTTTACAATGAGATTTTTGCTTAAATCTTCTTCACAACAGATTTTCTAAAAGTGTTTCAAATACACAGGAAATAAAGCAAGAAACACCTATTCATTACCTGACATATATTCAGACTTGAATGCTTTAGGAAGCTATTCATAATGCATCACACATATACAAGAGCTCATCTCCCTGCCTTTCCAGTACAAAAACACATACTACAGATGAAATCACTAGAACCAATCTGGCAATAGCTTCCCATCACAGCGTTTGCTTACAGCATTGCTAAACTTGAACACCGAGCTAATTTTTTTCCTATGGCAGTTATCCCCTTCCAGCTCGCTTTTTTTGTGTACTCGTTTGTTTAACGGTGTGCTTTAGCAAGGTTAACCAAGGAACAGCAACATACTTGCACCCCTATTTAACCAAAAGTCTCCACAAAAGTTCATACTGTACATGCTCTGAGTGTACATACAATAATTAGTTCCTACCCAAGACATCTGTCAGAAGAGCATGTTTCAATTTAGAGCTACAAGGAGCTTAACAAAGTTTTTTCTTGGGAGAACAGATAGTGAGAGAGCAGTCTCCGGAAAGGACAGAGGTGAGAGCAAAGCCTCTCCACTCCTACTGCACTCCAGGCAGAGAGGCAATGGAGGAAAAGGACTGGCCAGGTGAAGCAGAAAGCTTATTTGGAGGTGCAGTTTTTAGGAGTTGGAAAGGTGTGAGAGGGCAGAAAATACAGCAGGAAGAAAAACAAAAGCAGAATTCAAAGTCAGAGAAAAAGAGAAGGGCCAGAGCCAGGTGTACAAAAGGATGAATTCGAGACCCAAGCAGAGACAGAGAGAAAGAGAGTCATTACAGAGATGCTGTGGAGCAGAAAAGTTGTAAATGTCAGTGAATGTTCTACTTTAGTTCAAAGTTTCCAAATTGCCTCTACTATAAGCTGCGATATACACTTAGAAAAATGACTAGCTGTCCCATAGCTCCTGAAAATAGCCTAAGACAAATCACCTACTACTACTCTGTCTACCAATTGCTAACTATATAGCTAAATGTTTGTTCAAAGAAAGTGCAAAGTACTTTTTGAGAACTGTCCATGATATGCCATGGTAGCTTACACCATTCAACATGATAGAACTCTCTCGGAGATGGGTTTTTTGTTGCTTTTAATAAAAAAGAGCAGAACATAGAATTACATTTCAGAAGTGACTCCCCAATGTCATGAATATCTAGCATTCAGGTTGTCCAGGTGACTAATTCCTCCCACTTATTCACATGTTTTGTGAGAATAGGTTCCTATTGGTTTTTTCCCATGGAGCTCATTCATACATGTGCAAGGTCTAACATAGGACCCTCTTGTGTTCCAGGTGTTAGGTATGGGTCACACAGTTTGGAAAAAGATGTGGTGGCCAGAGGATATAGTCCCTAATGGAGCCCCTCTAGAGTACAGGATGTGCTGCAGACCACAGGCCAGCCAAGCACCACTAGAGATGGCCCACTTGATCATGCAGACCACAGTTTGGAAAACACTGGATTATGAAAAAAAACCACAATAATCCTTTGATCTATACTGTCAAATATGCAATGACTGTCAGGGCTGAATAAGAGAGAGACACTTCTCTATAGCATTGCTACAGAAACTGAACAGGAGTACAGTGAACCTTGTGAAGGAGAAAAACACTTTTCCAGAAATCAGCACAAACATAGATAACTCAAAGATAATGATACTTTTTTCATCTACAAAGCCTGTAAAGGTTATCCAGATATTAACATCAGAACTTTTAAATTTTGCCTCAGTAAAACCTTCTTTAAAAACAGAAGTGCACATCTATGCATGGTAATCAGCATCATAAACTGCAGCTCAGCTTCTGACATGACAATATCTCCCTGGATATGTTACAGCCATGACCAGTACTAAGTCAAAATTTATCATGCAGCTAAGTGTGAGAATTGAATGCCAAATAATACGATATCATGAGCTTGGGTTTTCATAGAGAACAAAATTTATAATTACTTGGCCTGTTCTAACTTCTTCACATAAAAGTTAATGAAAGAAAAGGTTATTTTTGAAAATTGACACATTTCCTGAGAAAGACAGAGTTACACAATTTTGAAAGATAATATTTAACCTCTGGAAAAGCCAAAATTCTTTGGACTGACGCAGAAGTTACAAAGATAGATCTTGCCAAATGTAGAGTAATTTTTGAAGAATTACTCTTTTTCACAATACTAATACAAAAATTCTTGGACACGAAACTGAGAACTCTGGAACAGGAAGGAGAAATGATAGATGCTTTAAAGAACAAGTCTATTTAGAAGTAGTTTGTCTGAATTCTATAACATATGCTGACAATAATACATCTTCATGCTTGACTGTATTTTACTAGCTCATATCTTCATGCACAAAAAGTAGTCTATTTAGCCCATGACATTTCAAAATACATCTTTTAAAAGTGGCTAACACTTGCTTACTTTTACATTTTAAGAAAGACAGGAATAGAAAAGGGACACTATGTGAAAGAGAATGTAAACATATATAAACCTATTCATACACTTATACTGAAGGTGATAAATGCAATCTCAAAGAACTGGCATTAGCAATGGATATTTTCCTTTCCTGCAAACTTCCATACCTTAGTATAAGGAACTCAGCAATGTTTCTTACTTCTGCAGGTAGTAAATGTTTCTTCTGAAACAGAGATCCCTAAATTGAGTTTCTGTTTATAATAATATTGTTCATAAATAATCATCTGGTTTTTATTCCTTTGCTACTGAATGCTAAATTATTACATGGGTGTAACATGAAATTAAATTCTCTATTACATCTCCATATAGTTGAGACTTGCTATGATGGTTAGATTCTGGTCATTAGCTCCAGGACCAACAGCAGTTTTATCAAAAAATTCTGCAGCATGCTTCTGAACCTCATCATAATTTGAAAATATTAAGAAGAGATTATTTTGGGAATTGGTAAAGTGCATGACCCAAAATAGTGTTTTATTCTTCTCTTCTTTGCACATTCATCTCATTTAACCTCAGAAAATTACATTTCCAAACAGTTTCCATTTGAGGACATGTTGAGGAAAATTCCACCCAAATGAAAAATATCATAATAGCAAAGAAAAAAAAGAAGAGAGAAACAGGGAGGAAGGAAACAGCAAACACTGAGAACACATCTGTAAAATGCACCAACAATTCCAAGCTTGCAATGGGCGGTCGCTACACACGCAAAGAGGAAATTTCATGTAAAAGTTACAAAAATGACCTTGCTTTGAACCAAGTGAATGTGATTACTTCTGAACTGAATGGAAAGTTAAGAAGTTTGGATTAAATGTTTTACCAGTGCCAATGTCCCAGAACTTTCTTTGGCTCTATATTCTCCTTTCCTATGTTTGTCAGCCGAATTTAATGTTCTCCTCTTTTTGTCTTCTGGTTTCTTTGACCCTAATGTGACATTTTAGTTGGGTGATTAATTACTACTAAATGGCACTGCATTTATTAAATGGAGTCCTTGTCTGCATAAGAGAACAGCTACAATGCAACGATTCAGATTGATAAGCTTAAATATACACAGTTAGATGTGGTAATATCTAATTTGTCAAGGATCTTGTGGCTAGCTTTTCTGCCACACAGCTAGAGAGGAGATGTGATTGCACAAAAAGCTTAATATTCTGAGCTTAAATGTCCTCAGTAAATTGATCTTCTCCATCATGTAATCTTATTTCAGAGTGTGCAGGAGACAGTAAAGTTCCACACAAGCCTAAGTTGCCTTAATACTAGGCCTGAGGGTTCCTGACCATAAAAATAAAAGCTATGTGACAAGATTTGTATGTCTCTCTTCTGCAGACAACAGCTGACTTGCCAGAAGCTTTCTTTCTGGGTTAATTGAATATAAAGAAGAATAAATGTCAGTAAAAGGATGAAAGATTCATTGAGAAAGAAAAGACCCATCTATAGTTTGAACACCTAAGTGAAAAAAAGACTGAATATTTAATTTAGTAAGTGAAACAACAAGCAGCTGATATTGTAATCAACCAGGTTACTATTCTGTCAATTATATTCTCCCAACACTGCTTTATTCTTTGTCTAAGTTGATTTGGAACCTTTTTTTTTTTTCCTGGAATTATCAAAACAAAACTTCCTGCAAGCAAAAGGTTGGGTTTGATTTAACGTCTGCTGGGAAAAACATTCAGGCCCAAGATGAATGACCTGGGAAGGAGACTTTCACAGAAAGTTCGGTGGTTTGGGTACTCATGGGAAAAACAGACAGCAGTTGGGTCTAGTTCCTGTCTGGTTCTAAAGTCAGTTCTTTTCCCCTTTGATTAAATACTAACTGGGCCATCGAGAGGAAGGGCAGAAGCTGTTCTTGGGTTGCCTTCTCAGTTCTTGTGCTTTCCACTTCCAAAACATGTATCTGAACTCCTACACTGGCAGAGTCAGTGCCTGTTTTTACAACCCTCTCCAACTCCACTTAATCCAATAAGAAATTAAAATTTAAAAATGAGATAGATGAGATTAATATGAGAAATAAGAAGCCACCAGCTTTATCTCAAACTTGAAGGTAGCTTTTGGCAGTTCAAACTGTAGTAGCGCTGTGAAGAGAAGAGGCATTCATCTCATCTGAATGTAGGTGTTTACAGACACCTCCTTGTAGAGATATTGTGGAGAAATGGATGTTTGGGCATGCATCCTCAAACCTGGTTTAGATCTCAGATAAATACCTCCATATCAACCATCGTGGGAATTCAATTTCAAACCTCCACTGGACAGACATTTAACTGCGATCAGGGAAGACCTCCCACTATTCCGCTGGAAAACAGAAGCACAAGCACTACCATACATGTGCATACTGTTTGCATGGTGAAGATTTAAGCTGAACTGCATACAAGGAGATACTTGAACGCTCTGTGGGCTTGTAGACACTGTACCATCTGCAGATATTCAAATAGCCCTGCCTTGAGGCTAAACATCAGTAGTAAAGTTAATCTAAATGAACAAAGGCCATAATCCTGACTACCTCTAAAAGGATTATAGTGATGTCTTGACTACTGACAACAGTCTAATGATAAGATTGCATAAGGAAAACCCTCTTAGAATTCTCATTAAGGATCAAGTCACCACACTCCCCATTGCTTCTGCATAGATTTCTTCCCCTCCACCTCCCATTAGGATCAACAGGAAAAGAGGCACATTCATATCGCCCAGAACCCTATGGTTTTGGGATTATGGGCAGGGAGGTGCTTGAGTCTCCTTTGGAAACTCAAAATGTTCATCTTTTGAAAATGTTGAACACTGGAGATATATCAAACTTTTTCATGAAAATTTCTAGAAATTAAATTCAACAGAAACTGCATTTTAGTCTGGGCATAGGATCCTCTGAAAAAGCATTCATTCCCTACTGTCTTTGCAGAACTAAATTTTATTTTTTTTATTGGTGTAATTAGCTATTTTTAGGTTTCAAACCAAAAGGCACAGTTAACAGTTTGTCCCCATGATCTTTGGGACAACTTTCTAGAAAACACTGGGCAACTTTGCTAACACAGTTACTATATTAATCTTAAAAGTAGCATCAGAATATTTTATTTCTGGATTACTTTTAAAGGTACTTTATATCATTATTAACAACTGATCAACATCAATACAATTCGTTTCACGTATATGTAAAATAATTGATTTGATTTACCAGAAGGAAAATTTTACTTCAGGAAAATACTGAAAATATTCTTAAAGACTTTACAGGTCACAAAATTCACTTTCAAACCAGTTTTGAACTTTCATTTTTGCAGATTTTAAAATATTATATTATGTTCTCTCTTGCATTTGTGAATTTGCAACCTGTAGAAAGGACAAAGGCAGAGAATTTACACTCTGTGGAAGACATGGTAAGCTACCAGTTTTGATAACTCAAAGTATAAGAACATGTTCTTGCTATTCAAATCATAAGACATTACTTTGTAGTAATTAAACTAAAAACATGATCTATGTACATGATCTATGTACATAAACTAAAAAACATTTTTCTATGTACAGAGAAATAAACCCCACAGTCATAAAATGGACTGTTGATCAGCACAGTAATTTGCAAGTCATAGTTTAATATTCTCATCTCTGCCAAGTTAAGTGACTGAGGAAAAAACTGAAAGCCTGTAAAATGCAAGAGTATGATATTATATGACAGCACATCAGTAATAATTTCACATGACAAGAAAAGTTAGACAGGGACAAAAAATAACTTAAAGTCTTCCCCCCTTTCTCTGAAACACAAGCACAGTTTCCTCTAGAAAAAAAAATCTAGAAAGAAATAAATGCATTGCTCACTCTTTCTCAGAGGTATATCAAATGCTGATTAGTTCTAAATCTTCTGAATTGTAATGTGACCATCAGAGTAAAACTTGGCCTTACAATGCTTTCCTGTAACTCAAAGAGCTGTACAAAAGTGACTGTGTTGAAAGAATTATAGCCAAGGACATAACTGTAATGAAGTATTATCACAGACATATAATATTATCAAAATATCAAACTCTACACATGTCAACAGTCACCCAACATGATTAGAGGCAGATCTGGTTTTCAGTTTAGGTAGATGTAGGCAGTTGTTTATATTGGCAGATCGCAAGGGGAACGGAGGAAATGAAATGCCCCAGTACAGGGTGCCATGGCCCCACTGGGGACCCTGGGAGAAAGACAGGAGAGGAGCTGTTTGGCCTGCAATAAGGCCAGCTTGAAGCAGCAGCAGAAGGTTAGTGTTTCCCTATCCAACGGTTCCTAGGAAATCTGCTCCCTCCCAATAAATTCCCCGCTTTATTTCTCCAGTCATTCCCATACATGTCAAGGGATGGGGGCAGGAGGAGGGAAGAAATAAAACAACTTCCCTGCCCACCACCACCTCCAGGTCGCTGGTGGCTTCCTGGAGCCCACAGCTAAATCCTTTCAAATTCCCTTCCCCAACCAATGCCACCAACCCAGGCAGGCCCATCAACTTGCTCCCAGGTCTGCTTCTTCTTTCAGAAGTTGTCACAGAGCCCCTTGCAAGCCTTCCTCTGCACAGCTGGGTGCCAATTCGCCAGGCGAACAGGCACATACAAAATCGAAACATACCCACCACTGAGCACGGCTAAAGGTGAGCATGTCGAGGAAAGGCAGCGTCTGCTGTCAGTTTTCAATTCTTTTGAACTGCAGCCTTACACAACCATCCTCTGTGGCTGTTATTTATGAGGTGAACTGAGGATATGACAGCCTCATCTGCTGATGTGACGGAAAAAGCACATTGTTCACTTTGAACCTTGCAGAAACGTGGAAAACTTTCTTGCACTCCTTTCAGCATAACCCTGCTCCAAGAACCATATTGACTTGTAACAGCTTCTGTTTATGCAGTGCAACAAGCTGAGGTCAGTGGGAAAGTGTCAGCTGCAGTGTATGACTTCGCTTTCACTGCATCATGGAACTTGGCACAGCCTCGCAATGACAGATAACAAACTGCATTCTATAGCTTTCAAAACCCTCAAAGGATATGTGGCTGGGAAAGGCTTGCAAATGCCTTCTCTTGATTAATAGTC
This sequence comes from Gallinula chloropus, assembly GCF_964237585.1. Lineage (NCBI taxonomy): Eukaryota > Metazoa > Chordata > Aves > Gruiformes > Rallidae > Gallinula > Gallinula chloropus. Next base: position 63,136,036 of record NC_140088.1, read on the forward strand.
ACAAAACTGAAGTAATCATAATTTAGTCCTAGCAAAGAGATGTACTACTTTGTAGCAGCAATAAAGACAGACACAAAACCCCAGAAACCTACACAGTACAAAGAAATCATCTTTAAAAAAATTCACAGTCATCATGCCAGACACTAAATGAATTATTTCTCTCATTTCTTGTCTCACCACAGCTTCCTCCCACTTGGACACACATGTTAGGCATTCAGTTAACCTCAAGCATAGCTCTCCTGGCCCTATCGCTGTATCTGCACTCCCCATCACAAGGGCATGCTAGACTACATTTTTGCAATGTAAAAACAGTGACATCATTTTCTTTTTTCTTAAAGTAGCTTGTCTGTAAGCACGTTTCAATCATACCCAGCTCAGCTCAGCCCCAGAATACATTCATTCCTATGCACTTTCCCTGTTCTGTGCTCCACACATTCAGAGCCACTCCTGCTCACAGCTCTGCACTATGTACCCTGTTCTGAACCTCTCATTTACTATCTACAGCAGCTGCATTTGCTTCCCCATCTATAACTTTCGCCGACCTCCTGCTCTTGCATTGCACTTCCTGAGAAGTGTTTTGTTCACAGACCCAGCGGAGGAATATGTTATGACAATGGAGTTTTAAGGAAAGCTTTTTGTTTTGTTGTGTCATGCACTTTATCCATCCCATTTTGTCATCTGGTGATTTTCCTTTCTTGTTCTAGCACATATTTCATGGCTAAAGCTATTTCACAGGCAGCCTTGGAAGTCAATCCTTTTTTAGATAACAACTTTTTTCAGCTGATCCACCTTCCCATCTACTTACAAATCCATCAAAGAGTGCTTTATTTGGCTGTGGCGCTGCATCCTATACTGGAATAGTTATAAAATAACTTACAATATTCACCAGCCTCAGGTGAATCACAGATTTTTTTTTTAATTACTTTTTTTGCAATCAGAAAATTCAGCTTTAGGATACCAACACAGCATTTCACTGACTGTAGTGAAATGCAAAGTAAAAAGTCCTGCAAAATATCCATAAGAGCTCCATTTGGGGAAAAGCTAACATGTTTTTTCATTTTTGCTTCAGGGAAGATTCAATTTTTAATTGTTTAATGACTTCTTAGATCTAGTAAACCGCTGATCCTGATGGCTTATACATTCAGAAGAATGTGTTATGAAATTAATTATCCTTACAGAGCTTTTGATCACTTTCTGAAACATCATGCCATGAAGTACCATCACTCTGATGTCTCTGAAAGAACCTCACCTGCACTTTGCAGCCTTCCTTATTTCTTGTCTGGTGTCCTTCACTGAGCTGCTTTGAATATTGATCTGACAAGCCTTAGTGAGATTCCTGTTCAGTCCTGTATCCTGATAATATATGCAATAAACATATGGCAAAAGGTATAGAAAAAGTTTTTAATTACAACCAAGTGTTAGAATTATACTGTCTTTGGGTTTCCCTGTGTTTCCCAACTCTTTTTCCTGTGTCCAGCTCACGACAGAAAAGAGTTGAGAGCACAGGCTTTGCTTTTAACAATTTCTTGTAAATACCATGATACATAAATAATGTGTTTTGTTCCTTACTGTAGAATTACTGCTATGGGTACAGAGTTTTAGGATATTAACTGTAAAATGGGAAACATTTATACTTTAAAAGATGAATCTGTTGAAGTGCAGCAAAATGAATACTATGTATATTGTCTTTTTTCTTCATTTGCTGTATCAGGTCTTTTGCGACATGTTCTTTCTATCAGAGAGCACAAGATGCCTTTTTTAAGATAAAAAAACAAAGCAAAACCCTGAAAGTAGGTTGCATAATCTAATGTGCCATATTTGCCTTCTGATAACCCTCACCAACAACATCTAAAAGTAGTCATTTGACTTTTAATGACAACCACTGTTCATGTTATCTCTACAAATTTCCTTCTTGAAAGAGCTGGTCCTCTTACTGTTTAGATACCACTGCCTCTGCATTTGCAAGAACAGAAGTGGTGGAGTTGGCTTTGATTCAGTCCTTACATAGCGTCTGCAAAGATTTAAACACATCAAAGTGTCAGTTAGATCGAATGAGCCAGAATCTATTTTAGAGTAATTGAAAGTTTGACTTCCATTTGCCCAAGAACTCTATTTATTTTAACTTCACTAAAATTTCCTCTGTATTATAAAATCAATTGCAGTCCTGTTATCTTTCCCTGATTGCACCCCCTCACTGCCAGCAATCTCGGAAATGTTTCTTACAGAAATCTGATCACTAAATACCTGTTTCTTACAATGTAACAGTGGGAGCATCTTGTATGGAATTACCTGCTGTTCCATGCTCAAATGGACGTGTGCCTATTTTTTCCTTAACATTTGATAGTCAAAGGAAAGCCAGGAGGAATACCTCTCACAGATGACTTTGAACAAACTAAAAACCAATTCACATTTACTTTGAAGCAATTTAATAAAAACTTCCATTGTATTTTTGTGATCCTACTTTATGATGAAGCTCTGAACAACCTGATCTTGTTAGAGGTGTCCCAGCTTACTTCAAAGAGGTTGAACAACATGACCATTAAAGGTCCCTTCCAGCCTAGCACATTCTATGATTCTATGCTTTCAGGCCTATGACATTGCCCTGAGGCATTCCATTTATTAAAAAACTCATCAAACATGTTGAGATGATCTTTACCTCTGCCCAGGTTTAGAGATCATAAGGCTTATCCAGCGTTTATGTCTGTTCTTATCTATCAGAAAAGGATTTAAAGCCCGAAGAGCCACTTTATTTGGCTTCTGTGTGAGGGACGAAATTATCTTTCTTAATCTCATAGAACAAGGGCTAGTAACATTTTTAACACACTGCTTAAAAATTGTGATATTCAGGACTAGCTACCTTTATATTTACTTTGAAAATAGTTGTTCATGTTTCAATATCAAGTTTATTCTTTTCCTGGCTTCAAGATCCCTCAAGACTTTTAAAAACATACAACCTTCCTGACATTTTCAACTTTTTGAGATAGAGAAGTCTTAGAAATGCCATACCAGTAGTTGAAATTCTACATTTTTGTGCAGAAATTCACACGAGAGTGGATTATGTAAGATACTGCCTCCAAATCCACTAATTAAAAAGGCTCGCTAAAAAAAAAAATCAAGAATACGAAAAAACAATGTAAAGTCATGACATTTGCATCCACACTGAAAGATTTCCCTTACTCCAGAAGGTTGAGAACTATGCTATTTACACTGGCTTGAGGATATTTACACCAACCTCAGACCTGTCCCATTAAAGTCATAGGGTCTCTAACAAGCCCATTAATGTGTCATCAGAGCATAAGCAAATATGTCCAAAAGTAAACATTCACTCTAAAAAAATTACCTTCTTCTCCACCATGCTCTTCAATCCCAAGAACGTATCCATAATAAGAATTTTGTATAAATGGGAGCCCAAATTTTAAGTTTCTATTGGGAAATTATGAGAAAATACGGGTTTTTTTAACTTCTCCAGTCTGGATCCTTTCTTTGCTCTTTCAAAGGCTCTTCAGGAAAAACAAAATCCTTTCTATGCATACAGTAGACAATGTCCCTTTTTAGGTCTGCTTCTAGCAACATGGATAATATTAATCTCTCCTACAAGCTGTGCTAAGAATTTCTTTTGGGAAGCAATGACATCTTTGCATTATTAGTATCTGATTCAATGCGGCTTGCTGTAGTAACAGCTTTTGCCAGTGTGAGATTAGGTTCAACAGCCGTACGAATTTCAGCATGTCTTTATCTAGCAGGGCATTTTAGCACAGTGTCCTTCTGTGCCCAAGAAATGTAGCCAAACAGAAACCATGCACGCTTGGTATCATCAATCACGAGCAGGCAATTGTCAAGCATATTTTTCTACATTTTTTAAGGAATTATTTTTGAATCTCAAGGGGAAAGACTAAAATAAGAGTGCAAGCACCTTCGTGATTCTTCCTCCTTTTATTCTTTGCTATTTCTTTAAATATCTTTGAGCATCTCTTTCAATGACTTTTCCCGCACATTCTCTATTTCTTACATTTGTTAGCTTTTTTTTTTTTTTTCAATCTTTTGCCAAATTTGTTTCATTTTTCTTTTGGGAGTACCTCTTTGCTATCCATGCTTCCATCTATTTTTAATTTCCCATCCATGCCATGAGAATGCCTATAATACTATTGAATACATGCTAGGACTTCCTTAATAGATTTCTAACACCACAAGAAGCAGAAGGGGAAGATTGACATTTTGACCCCTCGTTTACTGCCAGATGAGCTATTGGGTGTTCTGGATACATTGGTTCTCCTTTTCCTGTCAGAGCAGACCATTCTTTTGCAGGTATTATCTCATCAGTCTTTCAGACAAGCGTGCACACTAAGCTGGTCTGGTTCATGAGTGATCATTTGTTTTCCACTTTTGTTCATCTTCTTCATTAAATGAGTTAACATGATGCAAAAGGGACAAAACTAAGAGTTTGCGGGTGAGGAAGATTGTTGCAAAAGAGAGAAAGAAAGAAAAAAAAAAATCTCTGGACTCAGCTCCCTTAAGTTGCTGATCTGAAAGGCTCTTTCAGGATGGCGATGGTTTTTCCTTCACTCAGTTTCAGTCTTCATTTTCACTGCTGTATTCTTTCGTACAAGGCTCAGTTTAAAAGTGGGCTCATGGAGTCAGGCAGTACTGACTAAAATGCACAGAAAAGTACTTATTTTTATTAGAAGCATAAAAATTGATTGTTTCAAAATTTTGGAACACGCTTTTGACAAGTTTAACAATTTTTTTTTCAGCTGGTAGCAACTGAGACAGGACTTCTATTTTACAGTTAAAATGCTCTTTCACAAAGAGTAGATTAAATTGTAGATGCAAAGCAAAATGGAAATGCTGGTTGAAAAATTTAATTGAAAAGCGTTTTAGCAGAGAGTGGTTTTCACCAGCTGGAATACTGACTTGAATCCACAGCACATTTCAGATATTACTCACAATTAGGAGAACATATGAGAAGGCTTAAGACACGATTTTGAAGAAACTGAGAAATAAAAGTAGCAAACAGAAAATTAGAACAGTTGTTGGAGCTGGCTTTTTCTACTCTAAGCCTTTAGTGGTTTTACTACTGATGTTTTATGTAATCTTAGATGCACATCACTTTTTAAGTTTTATTTTCTTGCCTTTCAGATGAATTTTATATGTTTTAGAAAAATTAATAATGTTTCCCATTCTTCAAGAAAGAAAATAATTTCCTCAGATGCTAAAGAGGATAAAATGAGCCTAAAACAAAATGTGAGTATAGGATGGGTCCTAAGCCAATAATACAGTCACAAAACCAATCAGGTCCTCTGAGCAGGATACAGACTAGGGTTGGCAAGACAAAGAAGGACCATCTGCTGGGCAGCAAAAGCAAAACCAGTCAAGCTAAAAATCAGACCAGCAACAAAAGTGAAAAAGTTTGCATCACTCTATGTAGTCTCAATTACCCCATTTCATTTACCTGTTTTTTTTGGTTCTAGCTGTTCATAGTTGATACATCAATGCCATCTTTCAAAGAGTAACAGATTTCTTCCCTTTGAAGTTTTACTTTTTAAAAGATGAAACTAAGAGGAGATATCCTAAGACATGTTGTCTTTTGCCTTGTTTTTCTGTTAGTTTGATATCAAAGATGAAGTACTTTTTTGTTTTTCTCAACCCTATTGATAAACAGCTAAAGTCACATGTATCTGACAGGAAAATACATAGAAATATTGAAAGGATGCTTAAAAGATCAGGAGAGATTATATTATAAAATAATATTTATACTTTTCACATACCCCAGGTTAGCCAGAAAATTCTTATGACCATGTCTCAGGTTTTGGGAGAAATGAATTATTGCAGGCATAAGAGCTATGTGGCTGCTGAAAGACTACCAACTGATGATGGTTCCTCCCTCCAGATGAGTGCTATCAAAAACATGGTAAGACCTTAATATTGAGCTTTAAAACTCAAGGGAGAATATATTCACATGAAGTGATTATCTCTTATGTTTCTGGACATTCTAAAGATACATTACATTCTCCTAATAATACTTGCCTTCTTTTTGATATGATGTTTTGGAAGAACAGCTTGCACTTATAATCAGTACAATTTATCACCTATCCCCAAAGTACCCTGCCGTTGAAATGCCTGACATATATATTAGGTGTTGCGGATTTAGCAAAAATTGAATTATAAATTGCCTTGCCAGCTTTTGCCTCTGGAAATAATGAAAAAGTGAGCTAAAGAAATGTTCTCCTGAAGGATTTATTTTTAGTGGCTATAGAGAAAGAAACAACAAACATGGATTGACCAGATTTTATCATTTTAAGCACTGAATAGCTTGGTCTTAAGAAAAGTTTTCATTCTTTTTAGTTATTTTTTTTTTTAAAGAAAAAAAGAGACTGCACTGAGAATGCCTGAATGTCTCTGAAAATAACTCAGTTGAGAAAGAAAAAAAAATACTAACAAAACTTTAATTGGTATTCAGTAAGCCCACATGAGAATTCCAAGGTCTTGTGCCCAAATGAAGTAAAGTTAAATGTCATCCAAAATACTTTCTTTTCTCTTCTCTGGTAAGTGCTGTCTTTCAATGAATGGAATTATTTTCAATGGCCTTTTAGAGTTTAACATTATCCAACTTCTCAAAATAATAGGGCCTTTTATAAGTTATCTAAATTGGCAGAGCTATGCAGAATCCATTTCTAATAAGTATTTCAGGATCAAATGTGCTTAGCTAACCTAAACGTTGATTATAGAGGTATTCAGAAATACAGTAAGCTTTGGTAATACTGATTTTAAACTCAGTCTATGATTTCTTAATGAACTACATACTTGTCTCTTAGCAAGTCACTGCATAGAAAGAAAAACAACACGTGTTCATCTACAGTTGCTTAATTTAAAAAGAAGGTGAGTGCACACAGAATTATCTAGCCTCTTTAATCTGATAATAAACTTTGTTTACAACTTAAGTTGTAATTTGAGCTCAACTTCTATCATCTGTAAAGAACATGTGTTTTTACCATCTTATTAGATGTTTTTGCTTTAATAAACCCTTTCTAAGTTTGAATAACACCCAGCATTTTGTGTGTGCATGTTTTTTAATATAAGTGATAAAAGAATACAACAGCATTACTGGAGCGTGTTGTGCATGCAAAGAATTTAAGAGTATCACTTACCAGTCCAAAAATCCCCTCCTTCTTATACTAAATATTACTAAATGAGGTGATCATCATGCCTATTTGATACTACCAGGAAAAAACTGGTTGAATTGTCTTTTTGTAATTGATGCATGCTAAAATATGAGTGCCAGATTACAGTCACATGAAATTCACTCAGCAGTTCGACTGCATAGGTTAATAAAATATAACTGTCTACACCGTGTGGAGACGAGTGCAGACTAATGGAGCCCCTAAATCTGGTTGAGAAATATGAGTAATATCAGGATTTTCTCAGTTCAGTTTGCAAAATGACTGCCATTCTTTAGGAAGGGATCTTAGGAAACTACCAACACAATAGCAAGGAAAGCTGTAACTTCTCAGAAGGTGAATCCTTAATGACTACAGTAATTAGGATCCTTAACCATTGAGTATGAAGGCAAGAATGTCCAACTTCTTGGGAGAATAAGTAAATACATTTGATAAAGTCGAAAACAGACACACCAATGGAAAGACCAAAATACATTAATCATCATGAAAGCAAGACATCCGTGGACAGCATGGGATGACTTTACTGGAGACTCATAAAACAACACAAGCAGAATTGGAGCCTTTAAGTCTTCATCCTTTTCAAAATTGTAAGTAGTACCAGGATTTGTGGCAGAAGGGGTGCGGGGCGAGAAATCAGTTGAAGGAAAGAATACACAATAGGAGGAAGGATGAGTTTTTCCTAGTAGCTGTATTTACATTCTGTTACACACTTACAGGTTAAGCATTTAGTGCCTTACTTTTTCTTTTTTGCAAGGCACTGTACTTGATTCATTGGCCGCTGGGGGTGACTGGGCTTGAGGAAAAAAGTGAACAATATAAGCAAGAGGTCATAGTTTATTTGCATTATACAAAATACATATAAAGGCTTACAAGTTGGGAAACATGTTGAAGAAATATGTTGTCATCATATAGCCACAAAACATCCTGCAGTTTAATCCTATGGTGGCCCTGCATGACACCTGTAGCATATGTGGGCATTAGGTCAAAATATTAGCTGGAGCTAATGATGGGCCCATTATAACCCTCCTTAGTGCTCATTACTTAGGGGACCTTTTGAAGGTGCTCTGTATCATTCCCTGGCTGACAGGCTATTCAGTGAAGGTTAGCAACTCCCTCTGAAGTCCTGTTTCTCTGTTGCAGCTAACAACCTAGTTGGGGTCATGGAAGGCACACATGGATCCTTCACCTAAACGACAGAAATAGTATAGGAAATAATTAACATCTGCATGGGGTACAAAGATTTTGAAGGTAAATTTACTGTTTTTCAAGGTTAATTTTTTTTCTGCATTGAGCATAATCACCACAACAATGAATCAATGTTGTTAGCATTGCACTTAGATCAGCAGAGACGTGAGTGTGCATGATGTTCTCAGAAGCCCAGTGGATGAATTCCACTGCACAGATGTTCATAGCAAAGCCAAGGGGTTAAAATAATACTCCTGTGATCCCAGTTTATATTGCTGATTAACGATACAGTTCTTCACCAATAACCCTGACACTTCAGGGCACTTTTACCTTAGTACCCTCTTTTAATTTTCCATCGCATCATCACTACAACTCTTTTAATCAGCTTTTCAGCTTTTATCACTCTACATTTGATCCACAGTAAACTTGGTTGATGAAAACTATCATTTACTACAAGCATGGAATATCCCTGTTCCATTTAAAGAGTGCATGGAAAAAAATTCTGCACTTCCTACCTTCAATTTCCTGCATATCGTATTGCATGAAAAATAACAAACATCTCTTGAAATGTGCTCACTTATCTTCCTGCTCCTGCAGTGAATCTGATGTCAAGAGCCCTAAAATATTCAGGGCTATGGGCCTGCCAGCTCAATCTTTTCTTCCTTCCCTGTTTTGAGACTGACCTCACCTTTCCCCAGCTTATAACCAATTCCTATCAGATCTCTAATTTTAAAGCTGTCATATTTACTTTTCCCTAGGCGTTGTTTCACACTGTGGTTTCACCAAACTTTGAGTGATTATTTGGTGCAGTTGCCTTCACATTAATTTGAGTAACTTCTTTAAATGTTTTGCAAAATAGAGAAATAAATTATATTTACCTCCATTAGGTGCTGGATCTCTCTTTATAAGTAAAACACTCTTCACATGCTTGTATTTTTTTCTACAATAAAAATAATCTAGTAGTATACGCATTTTCTCCCTGGCTAACACAAGTAGACAGAAAGAGACATCAACATGCTGAATAGGATGCAATGTAGAAGGCATGAACGATAGTGCTGTGGGAATATTATACCTCAAAATCTGAAGGTTGGCCAGCAGAAAAAGCACTCCAAGCTGTGGAAATGAAGCTAACTGTATGGGACTGCTGCCTACTTAGCTATTTCCTGACACGTAGGTTTAGAGATTTCTCAAATGAAGTCAACAAAAGAGTCATTTTTGTGCACGTACTTGAGTGCAATGTATAAGTTTTAAGAATATCAGTTTTACCAAATCAATACTTTAAAATAAAAAACCCCACCAAAACCAAACAATCCAGCCTAAAGAGCTTTCTAAGTTTGATGTTCTTATACCAATCATCAAGGAAGACGGTGATTTCCTTCCTGAATCATTCCAGTAACTCAAAATGAAAAAAAGTCAACAAAGCTTAGCAAAGTTTAAAACACTGGAGTCTAAGTACATTAATTTTTTTTTGAAAAATTAACAAACGGGAGTTGAAACTACGTATCTTTGATGTCCCTTCCAACCCAGACCATTCTATGGTAAGAAGAGTCTTCTATCATGACAAGAGAAAAGGTGACGTCCTTTCATAAAGCACTGCACCACTAAATGCTGAATCGTGTTCTGGAGAAAAAAGAAAAATAAAATCCTTGAATACTGATCAGTGGCAAAGAAATGCATTAAGAGGTATCTTTTTTGAAGGACAAGAGGAAATTCCACCAGACTAACACCACTCAAATGCAAGGACTGTGAATGATGCTCACAGCACTGAAGGTGTTGAAGCAGAACTTGCCTCTTGAGCATTTGATCAGGCACCAGGATTGGAAGTTAGCTGTGGGGTACCATTATTGATGAGGCAGATGAGACATTGGTTTGTCTGTTTTCATGTATCTGCGGCTACAGAAATGTCTGTGGACACCTATGAATCAGACCCAAGTCAACTCAGTCCAAGTGTGGTTAGATCAAATATATAGGAATAAACTGATCAGTATAAAGGAGTAAATTGAATTTTCAAAGCACTGAAGAAAATCCGAGGTTTAATGGCCAAAGCTTGAGCAATATTATGAAAAATTTGGAGAAATTTGCCAATGAGTATTCTTACTGTGACAGAAGTTGCTGTGAAGGTAAACCAAATCAATGTAATTTTACATTTATTCATTCCACTATATTGCCCCCTTCATTAGCCTGGAGTACCAGAGCCCTCCTCATTTGCATTATTTTAAATACAGTAGACTGTGGTGGTGAAACATTTCAGTCAGCTCTTATGTTCAATATAATATGAAAGCCGATTTATTCCCCACTCAAACCAAGTAGTCTCCAATAAAGAAAATAACCTGTTTCTTGCCCGAGATGACATTTGGCACGTTTCAGAGCAAATATTCATGACAAAGTCATAAGCCTTTGAAAACAGACTTTTCCATGGGAAATGCTGACAGGTCCTTAAGCACAGTGGTGTGAACAGCAGCACTGTAACAAGCAGTAATTTAAAGGCTGTGCACTAGTTAACTATTAGTGCTAGTAAACAAGTCACCCTGATGGGATTTCAAATTAGAGCTTCAAGCAAACCATTTGATATTTAACCCTCTTGCCTTTCCACCTCATGGCAGGAACATTACATATCATAGCATAATATTATTGTAGTTCACTCATTCGGTAGGGACAGAAACCAGATAAAAATAGATAAAACATTTGTGACAGTAAGAAACCCCACATTTCAACAAATGTAGCTAGCTAACACTTTTCTACCAGTAATTTCGTCTACAGCTTTACACCAGCCTGGGTTAGCCATGGCATCTGGAAGTGAGAAAACAGTGTACTAACTATACACCTTAGTGCTAACTATACGCCTTATTCTGCCAATCAGCAATAATGCACAAAGACCAACTTGAATATAATCCTCTCTTCCTGTGCCTCAGCTGTTTTGCATGGAGCCAAGTCGGATGGTGGATCCTTCAGAAGTAGACCACTAAGCAAATTCTCAGGAATAACTCAGAAAAACTCAACCAAACAAACAAAAATCAATGAAACAACATTGCATAAAGCTGGCTAATCTTTACAAGCTGCACACAGGACCTTTCTTACGACTGGGTTCCATGCACCACATCCTCTGGAAAACCAAGGGGAGAGGGGAGACAGCTGAAAGGGGCTGTGCAGGAATCCTGCCATCCTCTGCATGACAGAGCTTGGCTAGACATGCAGACAGGTGCCAAGTGTCTATTCACTTAAACTGAGTGGCCGTGGAGTTCCTGCATTAATATAGCCTTGCTGCTGGTATAATATAGGGTTTAGGTAAGTCAAATTCAGGTTGCTCAGAAGACATTCATGGTTCAAGTTGACCACTGATGTTATGAAGCAGGAATACAATGATCCCCATTAAATATTAACCCCTCTTTCCCCAAAATTGCACATGACCAAAAAATAAGATACACCAGCCGAGTTTATAAGGTACATACATGTTGTATTTTGAAGCTGGACCTGTGTCACAATATACGCCAGTCTGACCTGCTCTGTGCTCCCCTGGATAGACTGGAAATAGTGACATTTCCCAGAAAAAAATTGTTTCTTCCTCCTAACCTGAAACTAAGAATCCCTAATCTGCTCTCCAGGGAACACCAGTAAGGTGTTTAGAGTATGGAAGAATATTTGATTTATAACATTTAAGCCAAAAACATTTCCAGTGCCTAAACAAAACAAAACCTTTGAACATGCATTTCTGCTACCCCAGAACATCAGAGAGGTCTTGTGTCATATTCTCATTCACACATGCCATGGGGCTGTACTACATGAGCTGTAAGCAGACCAGAAAAATCAAAATAATTTCATCACCATCACTTACATTGACCTCCTGCAGGTGTAGAAAGAATCTGCAGACCCTTGTCCTTCTGTTCCTCATAGTCAACTGAAATAACTTTCACTGAGATGTAACTCATACTTGCTTTTGACTGAAAATCCATCCAGAGACAGGCTTCCCATTTGATCACAGTCCGGTCCAGCTCCCTTAGGCCTTTCTTTAACCTCTGACAAATGATAAGATAGAAGGATTTTCACAGCAACCCTGTCTTTCCCCTTCTATCTGCTCCTTAAAAATCACATCTGTCACAGTTGCCTTTGAACTCTAAGACTGTGCAGAAGCCTTGATTTGTCTTATGTTTCCACACAGTTACAAGCAACAGTTTTTTCTGCACATGGTGCAAATGCTGTGCATATAGCACTCTAAATAATAATGTGTTATCAAAGAGAAGAAAAATCAATGCCTGTAAAATTTGACATAAAATATACACCATTATCTGAAGAATAACTATGATAAGACATAGTAAAAAGGTAATGAATCTCTTTAATATTAGAAATATGGGGTAGAAATGCTATGTTTTAATCAGATATTCCAGTCCCACTAGCATCTTAAAATATATTTTGGTCTCTATAGCTTCACAACAGTGTCAATAAAGAGGTTAATTATTCTCTCAAGTAAAACACTATGAGAATGAGCATAGTTAGCTGTTGTGCAAGTCATTTTCAGCTTACAAGCAGATTTGTTATGGCTACAGAAGAAAAAAAAATAAAAATCAATGAAGCAATCTCTAAGGAAGCAGTAATATCATCTTCTTGCTAATTAAAGAAAGATGAAAAAAAGAAAAAAGAAGAGCAAAGGGATACAATTCCTTTGCAGACAAAGTGCATTTGCACTTTCCAAACAGAAACTAAAATATCATTATAATAAAAAATAAAGTACTACCATGACTCTCCGAAATTCCATACAACACACAAAGCGAGATTGTGACCGGTCCATAAACTGTAGCATATCCTTCCTCAAGGTGACATCCTTGCTAGCATTACTGTAGATTTGTCATTTTTTACTGACTTTACTGAACTCTTTACAATCAAGTATACTTTAATTGGAATGTAGGGGATATTTCAGGACTCCTGAGGCTGCAGTATGCTGTAGTGTAGAAGAGCTCACCCTCCTACGTTTCCTTACAACACCAATTACTTCTGTGAGAATATTAAAACACCTCCCCCAGTTCTCTTTGAATCTCCCTATCAGCTAAAAAGAATGCAAAAATTTCTTACCCTATTTACCTGAAAATAATTTTCCTGTTACCATGTAACAATGAAGTGACAGGAAAATGCCAGTATGGCACATCAAAGCATGAAATGTTTCCATTCCAGTTCACCAAAAGGCAGAGCAGTGTCTCTCAGAAGCTGACACAGGCACTCTCTCATTAAGTCAGGTGCCTTTTTTCCCACACCATAACATAGTGTGGTGGCAGTCCCTCTAAAACAGGCAAATTCTAGCTCATACACAAAGCCATTATCACACCAAGTCAGCATTAACTGCAAGTAGGTCCAAGCAAGTCTGAATTCGCTTCATGAAGTTTCATAACGCTTTATGAACAAGGGAAACTTCTACGAAGGGAAGTACATCCTTAGTTTCACACTGAATTAACTGGTCATAGACATACACAGCAAGTGGTTTCCACATTCCCTATATACTTGCAGGAAAGCAGCTCCCCAACAAACACACACAGAGGTCAGGTCAGAGTAGCTGTACGTTTGTATTGCTCAGTAGGGTTTGATTAGAATGGAAAAACTCTCCAATACCAGCACTTGATAAGACATTTTGATCCAGTCATTTGGGAGCTGCAGCTTCCCAACTGTAAGACGGATCTCTGCGCGTACTCACCTCTGCAACACATTTGGTCAGATACTGTGGAAAAACACCATATGCTCCAATTCCTGTAATTTTAATCAGTATCTGTGATTGCTTTCTATAACATGCATTTTAAATTAAAGAGGGCAAAATGGTTTTCCTGTCTCTTCCTTTTCCTGGTCCTGCCAGAGCTAGTTCTGCTCATCTTCCTGCTGGTTCCAGATATCTCTTGTATGATCCTATGCCCTCTATTTTGGCACGCCGCTGCTGTCTCGTGTCTCCAGAAACTCCTTGTTTCCTTACTAAATAAATATGCTTAGCAAAAGTAGTCATGCAGCCCAGCTAAATTCTTTTCTTATTTTAAAAGCGCATTTGAGTCAGTTTACAGTTGGAGTCAGGTGCATTCAATCAGGACACAGCAAACGATTTGGCACTGTAGCAGACTTATTGTCTGGCTAACCTGAAAGTAAAGAATTTTCCCTTTAAAATTTTTTAGAACCCTAATCCAAGAGGAACTTCCACAACCTATAAAAACTGAGTTTACCTCTCATTCTTCAGTCCTGCCTGATTTTTTTTTTTTTTTGTATTAAAAATCCCATGAGGTACTGAGCAGACCTGAATGCTATTAGTCCAGTAGTCATTAAAGATATTCTGGCCCTCATGGGATACAGTCCTTTTTTTGGACAACAACAACAAAAAAAAATCCCAAACCAAAACCAACTCTGGTTATTTACATCACTGTATGGATAACTGTTTCATTCCTTCAAATAGAATAGGACATTTTTTTCCCTCCCTTACAATTTTTATTATAAATGCTTCTTATAGATTTTCATCTGTACATTTCTCTATTTTTTCCCAAGTTTTCTCAACCTCTGTTCTAAAACACCAGGGTCTGTATTGTTCATCAAAGCACACTTTGCAGAATTAAATACTTATTTACAGGACGAAAGTAGTTACTAGTCTTTTGTTTATAAAGATTAAAAAAAATAAACATCTGCTCATTCGAAAGTATCATAAAAACCTGAGCTATCACAACATGACACATCATGTTCCTTGCTTATTCAGTTTGTGGGGTAGTTACCCTTCTGTCAGGCAAGTTTGTCTTCAACATATGCTTTCTATACAGCCTACTAGTGTAAAAAATAATTATAATGTTTATTAAATTAAAATAATGAGGTTTATATGAACTTTCAATAATGCAGACAGGCAGACTATAACTGTAAACCACATGCTATATACTTTGGACTTTTACGGCTTTTAATTTATCAAAGGAAATAATTAGCACACTTTGTGGCAGCCAGTGATGGAATTTATTCATTTGGAAGCCATGGGTTTCCTGTCATTAAAACTACATCATGTCCTTCCTTTTCTATTAAACTTCAACTGAGGGCAGTAAGAAGTCACTAAAAGGAAATGAAGAGTTTTTTTGGCAACATTCACATGCAATGATTTAATACTGCTAAAAGATAGCAACCCATAATGTATGCCAATAAGGGATGAGGGTTCCAATTACCACATTATTTCCTTTATTTGCTGCTTTGTTTGTGGCTCAATTAACTGTGATTTGCAAAATCACTTCAATAAATTTATTTTCTCTTCATTGGCCTACTGCATTTTTGTTCCTAATTATAAGTGCTTCTTTTGTGGCAAATAAAATGATTTAGAACTTTAACCAATGCATTTAGATTTATATGTCATAGGATATTACATTTTTCCCTTCAACATGATCAATCACATCTCATTAACTGAAGATTCCTTTCGGCTAGTATTTTTTCTTCCCCAAATACACACAGCAAAATATCTGAGTTTTCTCAAAGTGGAAAAGAAACAAAAGTACTAATAAAAGTTTCCCTTTTCCTTCACATGTACACACACAAAACACCCGCTGCCTTACGCACGCAGCTACAGATGGCTGCTTCAGACCAAAACTTGCATCACAGAAGTAGCTCAGCCCAGGCTCAAGCTGCCTGAAGGATGCATGTACTTTTCTTCGAAGGAGGTCTAAAATCAAATTAGCATAGAGACAGACTTAACCTCTCCTTTACAGGAGTGGGTGGTCCTTCCAGGTCATGACCAAGGTACACCAACAGCAGCAGAATACTGGAGCTTTAAGTATTTTATTAAGTGATGCCAGGAAATGTGAAGAAATAGATGATACAGGGTACTGCAAGATTGTTGAGTTTTCATACATAACAGCATTAGTTTAAAATTATTCAAAATAAATTAAAAAAATTGAGCCAGTCCTCAGCAGCTTAGTAAGGCAAATGTTTCACAGAATTATTTATTTCTAGAGCTGTACTCAATTAAAAAAAAAATATCAGCACAAGGATTTTTTTTAATTTTCCAGCTGCATTTTTGACTTCTGTATCTAGGATGTAACAGACATCTTAGATGAGACAGAAATTAGATACCCAGAATATTTATTATCAAAACTTACTGAATCTAGGGCCAAGCTCTTTAAAGCAAAGTGCAGTTAATTGTAAAGAGGACCTTCACTGCAGGTCAATGGAAAACTGTTTAAATTCAAAAATATTTCTTCACATCCACTAAAGTTGGACACTGATATTGCTGCTGAGTTTGCAAATTAAGATGTAAGATCAGAGCTAGCTAAGATTGTCATATTGTCTCCTCTAATTTGGAAAAGTAGAACTAGGCTATAGAGAAACCCATAAAAGAGACTTTATGGCTCTCTTCAAGGCTGACATAGAAGCCAATGCTCCAATCCCTTCTCCCAGCCTCTCACAATTACATTTCCGCAGGAAGAAAGAAAAGGAATTAGAAACAGGATAATGTAGTTTTAAATCATTTCTCATAGCCCTTGCCTTCTAGTGAGAGCCCTGAGCATTTTTAACGTGCTTCTGACATGGTTTAGTGTGACACAACAAAAAGCACGACTTGTTTGACCCTTCCTCAATGAAAAAATCATTTTGTTCTGACATCCTATAAAGTCTGTGTATGAGCCCACTAAGCCATAGCATCTTCTCCAGTTGACAAGGAGCATGCACTGTAAACATACCACAAAGATCCCTTACAGACACATTTAAGGCAATTCTGACAAAGCAGTACACGCTGTTAGGATGCTGCAGTAAGAGACAAGCACATGCCATTATTAAAAAACAGTGACTATTCCAATGCGGAAACTTACGTCATTATCAGACTGTAGAGATCCTGAGCCATCAGGAGTATCATGAACTCCTTGCACATGAACAAGTGTGACGTTGCCCATGAGATCATGCAAAGATCTGAGAGTGCATCACCATAGACAGATTAGTATCCTAAAGAAGAGCAATGTGCAAATACTTCTGACCTGACAGCACTACAAAAAGGCTGAAGATTTTAGTTGGTAAGAATACTTCTCCCTCTGCTCCGCCCCCACCCCACTCTGCTATTGTGGAAGCAGTGAAATCCAGACATAAGCTTGCTAAAGGTCACACTTATTGTTAGCAAACACTGTAAATGCAAAGAACAAATGTATCCCAGTACAAGAACCGTGTTGAAAGCTTTGTTTATGCTTACTAAAAAGAGACCTCCTAAATAAAAAGGCTGTACAATGTTTTCAATGCATTCAATTTGCAATGCTCTTTCAGCAGCTTTGTATAATCTTAATATACCTGTAGCACGAACTCCAAGTTTTAATAAATTAAATACATACATAAATTCTGACCAAAATCCTGTTTAATTCCAGAATTGTGACCCTCCAGCAACCTTATTTGAACACATATCTATTTTTGCAACAGTTTTTCAAAGAGCTTATCCTCTAGCATCACATGCTTTAACATTAATTTATTTTCACAACTCTTCTTAATGGTAATCTTCTATTATTATGCCTATTGTTGAGACTGGTAACATGGGGCGAGTAAGGAAAAAAACCCATTTCCATTAATTCTGGATGTCCAGCATGAGACATCTAGGATTGCTTTCAGACTACATATCATTAAAGGTATTCAGGGAAATTAAACAGTGGGAAATTTCAACTTCAAAAGTAAACAAAATCTGAAATATTTTGGCTCACAATTAAAACACTTCAGTAATGAAATGCTACTGTACTACCTCAGGCAGCTGTAGTTCATAATCTTAATATTCCCATCCTCCTCTGTATCACAGCCTTCCTGAGTGAAACATCAGGAGTAAGAAGAGGCTGCTTTATTATACAGTCCCTGGTTACAGCACTGAGGGACACGTGGCCTGGCTAGAGACTTCAACCCTCAAAGAGGTGTTAAGCAAGGGGAGGGGAATCAAAAAACAGTTCCTTTAAGATATTGTGGCTGGCTATCTAAACCAAAATATTTTGCTTTGTGGGTGTTTGACTTTAAGAAAAATGTATAGACAGCTGCTGCATATAAGAATAGCCTAGCTGAACTTTTCCCTGCTTCTTAAGGTAAGAAAAGTAACATTCACTGGAAGTTGTACCTTCAAAAACTTACCTCTTCAGCTAAGGAGACCTCAGAGACCAAGTCGGATGTCTAGAAAATTAAAGCATATGGTGTAAGCTGTGACCAAGCAGAGGTAAGGAACAACTTTCTCACCACATTGCTTAGCCCTTCAGAACTCTCTTAAGTGCTAGCACTACTTCCCACTCTGCCTGCCTTCAATTAACACCTCCATCCCCAACCACGTCTCTTAAGGGCAGAAATGCAGTACTTTCTGCTCTCTTCTGTGGGGAGGGATGGTTTTCTTGCTGGAGGAGCAATTTTAGGCTTCTTAACACTTAGCTGGGTGGAAGGACACAGGAATGGGATACTTACTTTTCCTGCTGTTGAATTACAGCTAATGTTTCAAGCTGTTGGGTTTTGGGGGGTTTTTTTCTTACACTGAAGAGAGAGGGTTTGAAGGTGGCATGAGCCATTATAGGATGAATGGAAGTGTCTGTGCTTCCTCAGAGGAGAGGTTCCCAATTCTTCTAGTGCTTTCCTCACTTCCTAGGTCAGTGCTAGACTGAAGTAAACTTGTGTAAGCTGTGTATGTGTTACATACCTTGATTCTCAACTCCCTTCCTGTTTGATCCTACTACTTGATAATGTGAACATAGCATGAGGACAACCCTCTCCACAAAAGTTGACAGAGGAATGACTGCAACTTGAGTAATTTGTAAGAGATGAGTGACTTGAGAGAAGCCAGCTGTTAGACAGCAGGATTAAAGTTGCTAGCCAGGTCTGTCTGTACAACCAGTGGAAAATGTTTTAGGGAAGAAGACTGAAGATCACCAATATGAAGTGAGTATCTGTTGTCAGTGTTCCTCCTTTGATTTCCCAAATCACAGGAGGGTTTCTCTGACATCATTTATGGGGACCCAGGGTGGGAGAGAATGAAAGAAAAGGGCATGAAAATAGGGAAGAAAGGAACAAGAAAAGTGGGGAAAGAAGTACAGGAGCTACAAATTGGGTGTAGTTGAGCGAGTAACAGGACAAGGGCAGCAGAAAAGAGGAAGAAGATGTTGAATGAAAACAGGATTTGATAGGAGGGGCCAAGGATGTGAAGTGAAAAATACTTACCAAGCCAAGGTAAGGGGCAACATAGCCATCATGTTCCAAAGGGCACCAACAGCCCTGACATACTTCCTGGCTCCCCAGGACCACCTCCCACCTTCTCAGTGCCCAGGACCCCATGTCAGCTGCCCAGGGTCATCAGTCCCTGTCCCAGCAATGCCCCAGCAGTATCAGTTTCCAGTTCCTCAAAGCCCCAGAGAACAATGGACCACACCAGCCTCAGCCTTCACCTGTTCTCAGGGAGGTGTCCGATGCCCAGTGTCCCCTGGCTGGGGTGATGGGATGAGTACTGGCTGCCCTGATCCCTCCCTGGCATCCCCCAACCCATGAAGTGCCCTGATGACAGTTCTCCACATCTCCAGCTCAGCTATCAAGGCTCGCATGAACTGTGGGGATCCATTTTAATGTGTGAGACTGATTATCAGAAAAGTAGTTTAAAAGATAATAAAAAGCATAAGGATCAGTCTGATGATGTGGATTTGTCAGGAGTTGTTTGGAAGTGTTTCAGAAATTATAACAGAGATTGAAAGAAACATGGGAGACAATGAAGCTTAAAAAATGCATTAAATGCATGTATGCAGTTTGCCACTTCATTTAGTAGCCACTGAAAGGTTTTCAAGAACAGAAGAGTGTAAGAGAAATGACAGAATTTAACTGTAAAATAGTATCATTTAACATAGTCCTAATATTTCTGAAACAAAGTCTAAATATGCATTGCAATGCTTGAGGTAGTTTCTGGTTTAATCTTTGCCAAAATCCCTTTAATTGTGTTAATTTTTTAAAAAGAAAAAAAGTAATGTCACTTAATCCCATTGAGTATTTTCAGGCTAAAATATCATGGTTGATTTATATACTATTATCCAGTTTTCCCCCAGTAACTGACAGATGCTAAATGCTTTATCAGTCTGGCGCTGACAAAGGTTTTGCCACAGGGTTTCCCAGGCTGTTTGCTCCACATAGCTGCGTGAAAGATATAGGTGATCATGATTAGGTGGAAACATTAGCCTTCTTCAAGCCAGATCAATTAGAAGACTGATCAAAAGAATCAGCGTGCATCAGATGTATGAATGCTTTAGCAACATTCACACCAAAGCTAACTTTTAGATTGATGATGCATTCTTTAGCCCTACCCTTCCCGAGTAGCAGGAGACGTTTTGTCATGCTGCAGTAATACTCCACATATACCATATAAAATACTGTCTTTGTAGAAGGGAAGACAAGCTGTATGTAGAAAAGGAACATAATGCTGCTACCTATTCGCATAGATCATGGGGTTGCACATGAGGTAAACTTTTTTTCCCCTTCCAGTTGCTGCATGCCTTTGTACCTGCAAAACCCTAAGAAAAGAAATGTCAAAACAACTTTGTGTAAAATTAGTCTTGGAATAGCTCCAAACTGTTCAAACCCACTTACTAATCCAACAAAAACTTTGCCTAAATAAAATTTTCTCATCCATAGGCAATGGAATTTAGAAACTATCTAAGGTATAGATCATTAAAGTAAACAGTGATTTATGGCCTAAAGATAAATTACCTTGCATTGCTGGCTTTTCTCCTTTCTGTCTACAGCAAAACTAAATCTAGTCAATTACATTAAAAAATGCATCAAAAGACATTTTTTTAATAAAATCATGGAAAAAAAACTATGGAATACTGGATAATTTGGATTGCCCCTCAGTTACAAATTTTAAATCTTTTTTATCTGAGCTGCTTGGTAAGCCACAAATACCTTGAAAGTACTTGGGGGGAATATCACCTAGACATGCCCATTCTCATACTCTTCAGAGTTTTGGTTTTGGTCACAGTCAGAGGCAGAATATGGCATTATGCATCTTGTTTTGATCTGGTATGCTGCCTTTCCCGGACTTAGAGTATCATACTGCTTAGTAGTTCTAGTACAGTGCAATCCTTGCCAATTTTAATGTGGGTGGATATTTCCTAGACTTGAAAAAACAGAAACAACAGCATTGAACTGTTTTATTTTATTTTTTTAAAGAAGAGCAGGTGTGTTCACTCAATGGAAATCCAACAGCAATGTGTACAGAAAGGGTGCTCATTTCTATAAATTATGTCCTCTCAGCCTAGTCATGTTAATATATTTTATGTTCTCAAAATAATAACAGAGAAAGTATGATCAGATGTACAGGAAGAACGAGCAATAATGAGATGTAGATCTGAAGTGTATAAGCACTGCTAATAAGAAAACCAACAATCCAAAAAGCTAATAACATAAAGCTGGCATTTCTTGAATTACAAAGAATACTACAATGACAGTAAGACATAGAAGCATCTCTAATCAATGGCAGGACACTAGAAGTAGCTACAAAACTAAATAAAAAAAGTTTGTAGTAGTGATGCCAGAACAAACACAAGGAAGGAGATAACCTCCAGGAAAACATATTTTGCTTGGACTAGCAAACAAGAAATCAGAAAAATCCAAAAGCTATAAAATTCAATTGCTAGAAGCCATTTACCCACACATCCATTGGTAGAGAGGGAAGAAAATGGTCATGTTTTTCAACCTGTATCATACGTTTGTGCACACAAAATTTAATGCCGTATACATGGGATATGGTATTGCACCGTGACTGGGCAGTATCTCTTCAGGAAGATGTAAATATTTAAGCAGGGTGCTTCACTGTGAGTTTGGGACCTATTCTAAATTCTGCTGATAAGGAACAACATCAGAACTGAGCAGCTGTTTATCAGCCAGGTTGTTCTCAGATGCAAAGGCAGCAAATCATACTGTTGGAGTGATACTGCATTGAAAACAGTACAGTTGCTCCACAATGGATGCTGATGGAACTTTGTGGTAAAATCACTTTAGATGGAATGTCACAGGGTGGTGGTGTAACATAAATAAGATTATGCATTAGTTTCAAGACTTCATTGAAGTCATAATGCCATGAGGATCATGCTGATTATATTCATATAAACAATTTGTTTTAATTTTGTATCTCATTTAATCCTGATAGAAAATCTCTTCAGCTAATCTTAGGAGAGGGTGTGCATAAAATTAAAACACAAGCTATAATAGAGACTAAACTATTTCAGAGAAACCTAAATCCTTGTGACATTTAAAATTGTTCTCAGAGTCTGTATCACTACTATCCGTAGAGAAAAAACCCTTGGAGCACTCTTTCCCCACCCCGCTCCCCCCCCACCCACCCCCGGTGTAGTATGATACGATTCAGTACATGGAGCCAGTATGAATGCGAGCACGAATCTGTAGGCTCTGGACTCATGCTCACCTATGAGGCACTGAGGGACTCATCACAATACAGTGTAAAAGGCCAGATAAGCACTTTTTTGTGGGTTTTGAGTTGTTGGGTAGTTTTTTCTTTTTTGGGGGGGTGGGGGGTTAACAGTCAAATTTGCTGCCAGCTTGCCATACAGAATTAAATAAACACTCCAAATAGAAGCTGAAGTTCAGGTCTTTTATTGAACTTAAGAACCTTAAGTGTGCAGTGTTCATGTGGATTCAAATTCAGAGCCTGACATATATTCAATCTTAGTTAAGACCTAGTTATTTTTGTTGGCAGCAGAAATGGTGCTAAAATCATAACACATTCCAGTTTTCTCATTCTATTCCAGTTTAGTTTATGGATTATCTGAAAGGATGTCCATATGCAGTTCAATCAAAGTTAATGGGTCAAGCTACAACGTCCCTGAAACTCCACTAGTCAGATCTCAAAACTGTTTCAAACTAACTTTAGTGAATGCCTGAGGTACCGAGACACTAGTTTATTTGTTTAGGCAATAATTGTCCTTTGCCTCCAGAGAAACCCTAAAATTGCTTCTATGTTTAGAATCAAGATTGGTCTGTTAAGGCTGCTTGTCACAAAGTTTCACCTCTTTTTAGAACTGTTTATTCCCAGTACCCTATTTCCCAATTTAGTCCATTATGGAGTTTGATTGATGCATCTGCCTGACACAATATAGCAAGAACACTAGAATCTTTAATCAGATGCCTTGGGCAGTACAATTACTATTTAAGGGTTACAGTGACATTGTTTATTACAGCTTCATCGCCTGCCTTTCTGAACAAACATTATTGCTTGGGTCTATTGGGTTTTTTACTGTCTTGGTTTCAGTGGAAAAGACTGCGTGAAAACACATTAATATAAAAAATACTTAGAGTCCCGCTCCTGTCCCTTGGCAGACACATGACATTCTACTGGAAGTTAATGCTGTTAGTGGGATTCATGCACACAGACAACATTTAAAAAAAAAATGTCTCTGGTCTTGTTCCATGGTCTGGAATCAGGAATCATCAGCCTCTGCAGTGACAGAAAATTGGGTAGCATTACTTTATAGGCAGTACTATGACAGATATTGTCTGTACAATGAGTCAAATCAGTTACAGCCACAAAAATATAGGCTGGGAAGGGGACTTAAGTCATCTGGTCTATCCCTTGCCCCTAGATTTGATCAGCTCTAGCTGTGTCATCCCTGAAAACATTTATTCAACTAGTACCTAAAGACCCTCCAGAGCCAGGATATCCAAAACTTCCCTAGTCAGTCTCTTTTGGCAATTAACTACTCCAAACTCACTATCTAGTGACTGAGAACCTACCTTCCTTGTTGTGTTTCAGGTTTATCCTTTCTTGCCACAGCCATCATGGACACAGAGGTCAGAAAATTGCTTTCCTCTCTGCAGCCCTCCATTCAGAAGCAGTGACAAAGTCCCTTGGGAGACATGGCAAACTCTTTCTCCTGAGTGCCTACAACTGGCTGTAAGGGGCTACTCCAAAGTTTCGGAAACAGGTTAGGGATAGTCATGGTGGAATGGAAAAGAAGCAGGAGGGGAGATAAAAATCTTCGTTATGACTTAACTCGGTCCTTTAGTTCTCTTCATCCCACTCATTCTATCCGTTTCAAGTTACAAAGACTTATTACCGTAGATAACTTCATACCTGAACATCTGGCTACAAGAGCTGCAAGAACACTTAACTCTCGGTTAAAGTAAAACCGTAGCCTTTGCAAATATTAAACTCAGGAGCCAAAATAATAAATAAATTCACAGGTGTATGCATATAAAACGTGAAGCTGTTTTTACCAGCATTTTGTTTTTTCTAGACACTCTTTAAATATCTGCAAGTCTCCATTAATTCTCACAATAGTCTCTGGGAGCACCAACATTTTTATTATCCATTAAACAATGTGTTAACAATCATATTCCATTGGCGCATTTAATATTTAACAGTTGTAACTTGAAAGACCAGCAGCCACCTGATTTTTTGATCCATTGCTTTGAGTATATTGGGAACAAGGAACCACATGAATAAGTCTGCATTTCATTGCAACTATCATTACCATTGTAGCAAAAGACTGAAAAGATGTTAAAACACCAAGTTGTTTAGACTCAGATACTAAACTTTCTGTCCATGTTTCTTGAGACTCAACTTGGTATGACTTGCACCAACATTTCACACGGGTCTTCTTCGTTTGCTTGAGTTTTTTACACTTGGTGTCTCTTGTAGGCAAGTAATCCAAGAGAAACCTGCTTCATTCAGTGTCTGATTTGGTCTGGCCAGTGCAGACATAAGAGTCTGCTCAGAAAAAGAAATTTAATTTGGCCCTTGCCAAACCGTTCTAAAGTCCCTCCCTCCCCAAAACCAAAGGCTCAGTCAACATAAGGAACAACACAAACTTTCTACATATGCACTATTTTCAGAAATGGAAGCGATGAACTGTTCTGTTAGCTGATGTAAATGGGCATGCTTTGCTCAGAGGCAATAGAGCCTCATTTAGGTGATACCAGCACAGCTAGAGATTTATTCTTCTTTGCACTTGCAAGATACTTTTCAAGTCAAACGCACTGGATCTAAAACTGCAGTGTTTTTTCTGTTCTTGACTTCACTTTTTCCTGCCATCTGATTATCCCCCAGTAGATGTAACCTCCCAGCTGCAAACACCAAGATCAAAGGATGTGCTATTTTCAAAAGCTGTTTGCTAACAACGTATTAAAAAGTTTTGCTCTACAATTCCAGCTCTAGGTGGCAGAAACTTTTAATGCCTTCCAAGAAGCCGAAGTTTCTGTTTAAAATGATGGAAACAACTGACATGTAGCAGAGATCTTACAGCTATCCTAGAGCCTTTGTTCAGAGCTTTTAAAAAAAGGTATGTTAACTATTGAGAGCATCTTAACTGCTGTTCACTAACACTGGGACTTGTAGACAATAGCACTGTTGCTGTGCAGTGAGTCAGAATTTACTTTTCTTTCTAGATTCAACCCCTGTAAGAAAAGCTACTAGATACAACAGTAGCAGGGAAACTATGCAAAAGATGAGCAGTATGTCTTTTATCTGCTCTAAATTTTATGCAAATTCATTTATCTTTGTGGGTTTATTAGTGGAACGCTATGCCAAATATTTGGAGTCGGAATTTTACTAGGAAACTCCTTCAGATTAAACATGTCCACTGTGTAAGGATTCTCAACTAACTTTATGTTAGATTCTAGCTAACAAAATCTAGCTGTTTCCTTAGGAAAACGTAAAAGTTCACACAAATTAATTTATGCATCAAAGTTAGAATGGAGATTCTGTCTAATTTGCAATATAATATTCATGTGAAGATTCCAAAATTGCAGTAGATCCAATGGCATTGCATTCCCACTGTATGCAAAACTTTCCTTTTATGTGTAGCTCCTTATTCCAATGGTGTAATTTCTGATGTTGCAAGACTTCCTAGATATGGGTCACATTAAAATCCCACGTCTTGAAAATGTTATCTTTCAACCTTAGTTTACAAATCTAATCTAGTCTTCGGTGTCTGTGTTCTAGTTTTGATTCATTTGTTGTATGTACTGAATATACATAAATATATTAATTGTCTATTTTTTTGTAATTACAAAATCTCGTTAAAATTTAAACTGATGCAAAGCATATGTATGAATTATGATCTAGGCAAATAGCCTCAAGAAATCAAAATAGATTTCTCTTTAACTGGCAAGATAAACCTAACAACACTACATTTAAGATGGCTACTAGAGACATGACATGGTCAGCTTTTTACATCAGGACTTTAAAGTTTCTTTATATTTCCAGTGAAAACTGGTGAATTTCTGCCTGCAGTTGCATGAACTTCTGAAAGACAGAACATTAGATAAACGCAGGGTTTGGATATCTGATACACCATTTAGACCCTTTATGGATTCAGTCTGTGATCTCTAAGCTCATCTTCAACTGTTCTTCCCTTCATAAACACTGGTCTTCA
The DNA here is from genome assembly GCF_964237585.1 of Gallinula chloropus. Taxonomy (NCBI): domain Eukaryota; kingdom Metazoa; phylum Chordata; class Aves; order Gruiformes; family Rallidae; genus Gallinula; species Gallinula chloropus. The sequence goes on from NC_140088.1 coordinate 63,162,743, forward strand.
AAGGACTATGTTTTGAAGTAAGGATTATTTGACTCCAGGTACTGCTTCTGTTCAAGGGGATGGGTCATCCTATGACCTTGTCCACTTTTTAGCGAACTCACATTCTGGTCTCTCTAAAGAGATAATAATCACATCCTGCTAACAGATCTTTTTTTTTTTTTTTTGGCCTTGAAGTAAAGAACATGTTAATACTTTTTAACTTGGTACAGTCTTCTCTTTCTTTCATTTCAACTGCCATTCATCAATGTCCTCAAAGCACTGCAATTCAGTTTATTTGTAGTATTAAGACTCTTTCCATGTAGATTAGGATAATAAATTTTAGATGATCTGTCCTCAGAAGCAGAGATATTACTGCCTAAATCTTAGCAGGGAGGAGAACACTTGTAAAAAGGAGGAACTCTTGTTTTAAAAGGTCCTTTGTTTTAAATGCTGGCATAGTTATTAAAAAGGTTGAATTTATGTTCTTCAAATTTCCTTAGCTATATTAGAACTTTGTAAATGAGCTTCAACATGTTTCCAGGCATTCATGTGTTTGTTTGTTAAGGCTGTTGCATACTATTCAGTGAGGAAAGAACCATTTCATGCTTAGCTGTCAATATACTTCTGCTTTCTGAATTCACAGATGTTGTGAAAGTGGCTTGCTTTGGTTCTTTTATTATCTTAGGTAAGATTAATTTGTGCGTGTATTTGTGTGTGCTAGTATAGTAGTTATTGTATTCATTCTATAGTTGCTGAAGCTGTTATTATCTAGTACAGTAGGATATTATAGTTAATAGGCATATAGCCACTGCGAGATTATTTTTCTTTTTACCTTTAAATCATGACTGATCCTTTCATTTCATTGAACTTTTTTGCAACAGTGGAATTTTCTTAGCAGAAAGTCTCGCCATGGGGAAAATGTACAGGGGTGATTGTTCTCTTAACTAATCATTGCTTTTCTAAATAGGAAAACACATTATCTTTAGCAGAATTGTGAGGAGTGGAAAACAGTTTCTGACCTTTCTCTGACTCTCTTTTAGATCTGAGGGAAGTCTATTCACTGAGGGAAGTCTATCCACTGCCATTGTGGATAAATAGAAGGTAAACCAACCAATTTGCAGTGGTCCTGCTGGTGGGACCAGTATATGAGGTACATTTATAGATAGCACTCAGCTTTTTTTGCTTTCCAGGATAGTTTATGTCTACTGGTTCCTTTTACCTTCCAAGAAGCAACGGGAAAGGGGTGTTCCTGTGGACTTTACCTTCAAGTGACAAGTGTATTGCTTGACCAGTATGTTTTCTTGGACTTTGGAATCTTGATCTAGTATTTGTATAATTTACAGAAATAACTCCCATACCGAAACTTTTCTTTAGTTGTATGTCATTAGGTTTGAAATTAAGTAGCAACCAGAGATCAACCTTTAATAAGCTCCACACGCTAGCCAAACACACATATATATTGGATTTCCTCTTTAAGGCCCATGGAGACAATTCCTTATACATATTCTTTCCCTTCCTTCCTTGTAGTCCATTACAAAGCAATGGATTACCTTGGCAACAGCCACCTGAACTGGTAAGCTTTTCTTTGTAATTTGTTCTTTTTTTGGTACGGAATTACAGGTTAGGGTCAAGCCATGCTGGGGCCAGAGTAGACTGTAAAGAACACCCCCAATGGATTAGTCCTAATTTATTTGACCCAGGTGTTCCTGTAATTGTGACATACTGAAAAATTTCACAGTGCTTAATGGCTCTTAAAGTTACATTTCCACCTGCTTTTTCTGGCAGTGTGGCATTGCTCGTGATCCTTATGTTCCTTTGTTTATTTAGGTGTGTTTCTTTGTTTCTGTATCTAATTTAGCACATTTTAAAAAAGAGGGCATAGTAAAATTTAAAAGGCTGGTAGAGAGAGTTTCTCACATTACCACCACGTGCACTACTAACACACAGGTGTACGCCAGAGGAGCAGGTAAAGTATGGTGTGAATGATACCCATAATGAATGTTTCCCCAGATGCAATTAAACATCTGTTATATATACTATATAGCTCATTTCTTTCCTGCATCCCTATCAGAACAGGTTAAAACAGAAATGCCCAGGGAGTTCCCTAAAACTTGTGTGTATCCACCCGTGTCTCCTTTGCTGACTTGAGAGACAGCCCAGCCTCATTTCACTAAACAATCTGATGTCTGTGAACTTCAGCAGTTAGATCTGTAGATGTCTGATGCCAGAAGCTTCTTAGAGTTATTCTGTGCTCCAAAGGAAACCAGTCCTGTCACATTTTGAAGACTGCTCAAGTAGTTCATAACGTAGTCGATGTGAACATTTTTGTTAGGAAAGCAAGGAAAGAAACCAGGCATGGAGAAAATTCAGAAAGAGGAGAGGGAAAGCTAACAAGGTGGAGCCTAAAACACCCACGTTAGGTTAAAGTGTTTTTCCATAGTGACTGAACCAAAGGAACTAAAATTCTGCCTGTCAGTGTCTTACTAAGAAATGTTGTGTAAAATCAGACTCTGTGTAGTCTAACAGTTGTTTACACCTGACAGATGCTGGAATCTGCTTGTTTAAAATGCCCTGCACCTGCTACTTAAAAACAAAACAAAAAAAAAAAAGGTGAAAAGAACCAAGATTACCTTCTTGCAGAGTTTCAAATACACAACTTACCTACAAAATGAATGTCTTTTAATCTTAAGGTATTCTGTCAGATCCTTGAAGTACAGTACTGCTGGTCATTCTCATCAAGGATAATTTCTTCCATTAAGCACTTGGACAAAAGCACTTTGTCATAAACTCCAGTTTAACTAGTGGACTCCAGTCTGAGTAGCAGTTGATTCTCACTTCACACTGACCTTGGCTGTGCATGTATATGCTTTTGGTTTACATTCTAGCCTCTCTGTTTTCAGCAGTATTTCACCATCATATTCTTTTTAGGTATAACCAGCCCTGTACAATGACTTTTAAATCCTGTTCCCATTGTACTATCCAAAATCATTTTACATTTTTCATCTTTCAGAAAACTCCCTTCAGCCTCCTTTAATGCAGCTGCTCACAGTTCATGAGGTATCATTGGCACTTGCTGTTAAATGTATGTAAGAATGCGCTTACAGCCTCAGCATGGCTGCATTTCAGCACTGTAACTGTTTATTACTTTACTGAGATTCAACTGATTTGTCATCTTGGCATTTATTAGTCTGAATTGACTGATGTCCAGTGTAATGAAGAGTATCATCATTTTATTCAAGTGTATCTGACACTTGTACAGTGTTATCAGTGTGGGCTAAGAAGTTTAATTCCAGATCATCCAAAGTCATGTCTTCCAATTCCTCTAACCTGCTTAGTATCCAGTTTAAGACCATGTTGAAAAGTGACCATGATTTCTTGCCTCCTTGTTTCATAACAAAGATTGATCTGAAACAGTTGTTTAATTTCCATTTGTTCTTCTAACACAGTGCACACAGCTTTTATAAATGTTATTGTTCCCTAAATGTTATCACTGCATGTTTTTCCTATTACCTACAGTAGGATCCTCATAAAGGAATCTTTATAAAACTAATGAGAACACATTTTAGCCCTATTTGCTTTTTTCTCTTTCCTCCTTGCTGTTTTTGGTGAAATGTGACATTCTGGCTTTTGGACAGAAATTCGCTTGCATCTTTCCAGCAAGTTTGCAACAGCTCTGTCTTTCACTCTTGTAACTTTGTGAAAGATGCCATGGGAAAAAAAAAAAAAAAAAACAAAACACCACTGAATGAAAGAACATGTAAAGAACTGCAAGCAAAAAATACCACAAATTTATTTTGGAATTCTATGTTTATGAATGCTTCCTATTAATGTCACCTCTGCCATCACCTGCCCTTACAGAAATGAAAGTGCAGTAGAGAAGAATCGATTTGGCTAAAGAAAAAGGCACCACCAGCAGCTGGGTACTAGCACAAGGTACAGACCCACAGTTCTTTTAACACTGGCACTGGGTTGAGGGGTTTTTTTTCATCTGTTTATGCAGTTAGCCAACATGGACTCATATGATTACAAATAATAGATATTAAAAAATTCATCACTTAGCTGGAAGTATGTGATGCCTTCAAACTGCACACTTGCAGACCAGTCTACAAAAGATGTTGGCAGGATGAAGGTCTCTGAAAGCTACAAGACTGCATTAAACACCAGTCCTGTTCTCACTGGACAAATTTAGATTCTAGTCCTGTACAAAGACAGAGTAGAGGTTGATTTAGGAGATACTATCTAAAGCATAGTTATCCTCCCCTTTAAGATATTACATTTGGGCGACTTAGAAAGTAGCACAGCACTGTTGGAATAGATCTGCAGAGTACAAGAGTTTCTCCTGGGGGGTGCAAGTAATATAAGCATTTCAGGATTTTTTTGTTACTTTATATAGGCTCAGGGCTGATCTTCTTTGAGTACCCATTTGGAGCTAGTGCATCTTCCAGAATTTGTTTTACCTGAAAGGAATTTAGTTCACTTAGTGGTTTGAGACCACCTTGCAGAGAGCCAGCCAGAACCCAGACTGGGGGAAGGTTCTGGAGAGTTACAATGAAATGTCACACACACATCCCCCAATCCAGCTTATAGCATCAGTATAGACACCTCTAGAGTAAAGTAAAGTACTAAAGAAATAAGAAGAGAACGGCAAAATAAAAAGATATTGACTGTAGGCAAAGGATTTTAAGACTGACCATGGGGCCAGGAATTTGAGCATTTCAGCTAGTTAAATTTCACAGGTTTGATTTTTATGGTTTGTTTGGTTTGTTGGTTTGTTTTTTTTTTTTTTTTTAAACGAGAAAGTTATGTCCTCATATATTTAGATGTCTTGTGAAAGTTTCCTACCTTCTCCTTCTATTTTTGTAAACTATGCAATAGCCACAGAAGGGAAAAATCCGTTTTAACTGTGGTACTTTCCTCTTTCGTGAGAACCTTTCTTTATGTCCTCTCTTGAGCCTATTTTCCATGGCAAAAATGGGAAAGAGGGAGAAGAAAATAGTAGGCACAAAAATACAAACACAGGGTTTCTGTCGGAGGGGGAGAAGGGGGAAAAATGTAAGGAAAACTTGCAAATTTCTATAGAAAAAGCAAAGATGTTTCCTTTTAAAAATGGTATATCCTTTTAAAAACGGTATATCCTGTCCATATGTTGAAACAACTGTTTTTCATGTATTAACCAGTTCAGACTCCTCAAGTTTCTAGAGTGTGTTTGTTTGCAAGTAGGTGATGAGAGAGGGGGACAGTACATTTTATTGACATACTTTTGCATAACACTATATTTTTTAGTACTCGGAAAGTACTCAGAGAACTTACTTTTGATTGAACAAGAAACATTTTGTATTAGCAAATAACTTGCTAGAAATCTAAATGAACTTTAATTATAGATTAATTATAGTACCAATTGGGTCTGCATTCGTATCATTAACCTTTTCTAGTATTTTCACAACCAGGCTGGCAGATGTTGGTGTGCCTGATGCTTCAGATTTGTGTCCTTCAAACAGTACCATCTTCTCTGGAATATCAAATCCTATTATTTAAATGTGTATGAACCATTTGGTGACTTGTACTCTCAAGGGAGAGACTTAGGGAAACATATAGAATTTTAACGTTGGATTGATTCATCAACTTCTGGGTGTTTTGCATTATAATCACCTTGACAATCTATTTTATTTTGCTTTAGAATAGTTACTTATTCTTACACATAAATAAATATGTATCAGCTTATATGATATGTGCTAAATGGTGTGCTCACAGTGTTGCTCTTGTACATCTGACTGCTGTACTTGCCGTCTGTCTGCTTAAACATCCCTTTAGGACTGACAGCATTGAATAACTTCAGGAAAAAAGTTCTTACTCCCATTTAAAACACAACTTTATCTCCTCACCTATTATCTTTTCCTCTCAAAATTATTTTGGATTAATGCTCAGATAGCCAACATTCAGTATCAGACTAACAAGCTTTTACATTCAGATATCTGACAATACCATTGAATTGGAAATCAAGACTTCATGGCAAATGAAGAAAACAAAGCTCGTTCTCACAATTTCCAAGGAGCACTAGCACTCCCAGAGTTTTAAATAATGATGCTCTTATGCATATACAAGTTATCTAAGGTCACTTTTGCAATTTGTTAAATGTAATGTATGTTCTTCCTGCATGCCCTGTCAAACTGAATGTATGCTTCTCAAAAAGCCTGGCTGTGAGCATGAGGCAGTATGGAAAACAGTGCCAAAGTAGAAAGAAATTAATCTTCTGTAGTTTTTAAAGCTTTGGTATTGCTGCACTCTCTTTGGCATTCCCTGTACTTGTATGATAGAATTTTAGCCGCACAAATTTCAGATTTAGATGAAAGAGCTGCATCCTCTCACAAATCATTATTCCTGTGTATAATTTCCTTGTACTTGTATCTGGGAGAGCTGTAATGCTTTTTACTTTACAACTCAAAGAGAAGCTCTCAATCCATGCACCCCTACAGTTACAGCTTGGCAGAAATTACTATTATCCTGCCCCATGTATAGAGCTTTCACTGAGAGCTCCCTTCATCCAGTAAATGAAGATGAATGCTTATTAGGAAAAAAAAAGGCTTGCTGTGATCAACTTCCCAAAAATAATCAGAGAGGCACGCAACCTGAACATTAGGGCTCTTAATGACTGCTTTGGAGTGAACTGAGGAAGGCTAAGGATCCTTGGCTGCTTGCACTGAGTCATAACTTTTTAAACAAGGCCCTAAGTCAGAGCTATCAGTCCTGTGGTGCTGTTTTCCTGGCTCATGATAAGCCTGTCTCTTTCTATCCCAGGCTTGGGCCTGTGATTTAACATAGCAATGACAGCAATTGCTAGCCCCAAAAACATCCTTAGCAACTCTCATCTAATACAAATCACTTATTCTTTGTGAAAGATGAGTGAGTCATACAAGTAACAGACGGCACATTAAGAGTACATTGTTAAAGTGTGCTTTAATTAGTTATGTGGCATATAATGATGTGGGGTCAAATAATAATTTAATTTTTGTACACTATCCTTTTTTTGTACATTACCAGTGGACCACCCTCTATGATGAAGGATCTCCCAATAACATGCAGGATACTTACTGGAGAACATGAGGAAATTCATTATTCTTTTTCTACAATAGCTCTTTACGTGTTTTTAAAGTCTTTTTTGTGTTATATAAGTGACTTTGAAAGCTGTGGTCTAAACCTTTGTAAAATATCATTGGAAAAAAGAAAACAGATGCAAACCCCATGCCATAAAATTAAATGAGCTTTTTTAGACAAAGTATAACATAGCACTTAGCTATTAATTTTTACTTCTACATCATAAAAGCCTGAGGCTATCCCTTTATATATCTCTAAGCATAGTGAAGTTGATTCCTGGAAGAAAAAGCTTTGTTTTATTTTTGTTATATCCACTAATGTAATAGCACCCTGATTTTAAAAAAAAAGAGCACTCTAAAGCAGAGCCATATTTAAGATGGATTTACTTTAAATAGTTGGTACAGTAGCACATAAGGGAAAGCATTTTGCAAAAAATGAAAATGTCTCCCTTATAAACCAGCAAAAAGCAGAAAAGTCAGCAATAAAGTCTGGAATTTAGCTCTTCAGATTTTGAGCTGAAGTCCTCTCCAAGAATAAGAGATTATTAGTTTATAATCAGATCAGAATTAAGGAAATCTGGGAGTTATATCTTTGATACCAGCAGGATTGTAATTTTTTTTATATGTCAATTATCCTACTAATCACATTCACTTTATTTACAACAGTTTAACAGGCTGAAGAGCAACAACACAAGAACTTGGAGATAAACAGCCAACACGTTGATTTCAGCTTCCGTACCAGATAAGTGTGAAGATATATTTTATTTACACACTATTCTCTCAGGCTCTATAGTTTTTAATAATATTGTGCCTGTCCTAGTCATGTAGCTGACAGTTATACAGGTGACACACCCATGAGACTGTAGAGAACCGATAGCTTCAGCAGGACCCTGTAAGAGGTCACCCCTTGTAGAGCCAACTAAAGGAACTGAGTTCTGAACAAGAAGGACTAATCATTATTATTATGTCTCTTTAGGAGATGAAGACTCACATTTGGTCATTCTTATCAGCAACCTTCAATGTTAGTGGTAGGACAGTGTAGAGATTGACAAGGTCCTGAGAAGACAGAAATCAAGAAATCATGATACTTGCATCGTATTGGGACCTCTCTTCTGTCAGGAGTGTGGCAGGCTTAGCTTCTCACCAATGCAACTTTTATGGGACACATTTCATTTTCTTCTCATTTAATCCTTTGTGAGCTGCCTCTTTGACTGATGTCTGTGTTTGATTGACTCTCCAACATTCAGACTGAGCACAGCCCTGATGATAAGATGATAAGATGAATCCTGACACTGCTAATCAAGCTTCTGCCATATTAATCCTCAAATGTATCTCTCTCATGTACAAAGTTTGCCATTGTCTTCCACACTTATCACCCTGCTAAACTAATAGTCTAGAGTTGAATTTCTTTATAAATCAGCTTGGATTCTCAAACTGCCACCTTATGGATCTTAATATGTGAAAGCAATAAAGAAGCTTCTTACCTCCTACACACTAGTCTGTAATTGTTGCCACTGTGCCAAAAGATCCATTTTAGAGTATTAGTCTTGACACACAGACCACTTCATAATCTAAGCTGTTATTACTTGATTGATCACTCCTTATGTTTCTCACTAAATGCGATGCCATCAGTATCTGGTGATAGAAACTTTCTCTGCACAAGAACTACAGACTTGGGACCTAGACTCTCACATGCTTTTTTTCTTCACTCCTTGGTATAATTCCCACAACAGTCACTGAAGGAGTTTGCTCTTTTCCAAAACCCCATATATATGATGATAGCATACACATCTGGTACTAGTTCACCAAATTAATATTTTCATTAAAAACTAAGAATTAGAATATCATCAAGGTTTCCAAAAACCTTGCTCACCTTAGAGACATCCATTCCAACTAAACATTCTTCACTCTTTCCATCTTCATTCTTTTTCATTCCCTCTTTGTCTAGCACTACAGTGAGTGTCTGAGGGTCAACAAGGCTGTTTTGCAGCAGGTACAATACTTGAGTTAGAATTTTACAAGTTCAGCAATTCAGTATCATCATTAATGTTGGTTTTTATCATTGCTGACATGAACTAATGAAGTACTAAACTAGACTTGTACTAATTCATATTAATCAAATTGTCAGTTTGGAGTGCTTATCCTCTCTCCCATTTGACTTATAGGTCTCATAATTTTCTCCATCCACAAATTAAGACATATCAGTAGCATATTAAAACAGAGTTGAAAGCCAACTGGATAAATTCATTACAGTATTCCTTGTCATGATATATCTTGTAGTTATAGTATAAAGAAAAGCCATCTTGAAAGTTTCACTCTGAGCAGTCAAAAATGAGGAGGTGGAGTTAAGGAGGTTCAGTCCACCCTCTCTCCAGGTGTTTCTTTGCTGGTATTAAGAAAAAAGCCCCAGATCCCCTGTTCATAGAGGCAAGTCAGGCATGTCACATGGCCTTACAGACACATTAATGGAAAGTAAGTATCATTTGCATTTTCTGAATATTTTACATAACATATAGTTACAAGACCAGAGTAAAAATTAAGGTTGATGTTCACACTAGTAATTAACAGAGACTAATGGCCTTCCTTTTCATTTGTAGATGGGCATACTTTTTCCAGATGGTCATTCAAAGAAGAAGCCTAATTTATTGGCCCACTGCTAAATTGGGGAAGGGCCTAACTCTGTCCACTGACTATAAGGGAGACTGGCCTCTTAAATTAGACATCTAAAGACAGAATATCCCTGTTTTATAAAATACTGGATCAATATAGAAGGGCCACACCATGGAATATATGATCCTTAATACATGGGAAGGGTACTGACTCACAAAAATCCTATGAAGTTTGAATCCATGGATGAAAAAGGATTCTGCTGCTTGGGTTGAGGATCTTGTACAGTTATTATTAACAAATAATCCATTAGTATGTATGATATAAACATGGTATTGGTTTTTAACAAGACTGTTGTAAATGCATTTCCAAATCATCTGGTGAGGCCAGTGGCACAACTTCAAGTCAATACATCACTCAGGAGTACTGAAAGAGACCTCTTATTCTATTATTACCCTCAAATTACACTACTCCAAAAGTTAGCTAATTAGCAGACAAGTATGACAGTTTCATCCTTTGATGGTTTCCTGTCTGTGAAAGGATATCAATTTAAGTACTGGTTGCTATGATTTAGCATTGTATATCACTGAAGTGGGCTTCGAGGCACTTGCAGATTGTCTTCTTGAGAACTTTAAGTGTTTTGCTGAATATGTTCCAAAGATCCTGACTTTTCAAAAAATGTGGATACTAGCTTGGCTTTAAAAGATGAGGCAGTTTTTGCAGCTTCTTGATAATTATTTATATTGGAAAGAGAAAGACAGATGACTGAACTCAGTGTAAAATAAAAACTGACACAAGCACAAAACTCAAAATCCAAAGTAGTCTTTTTTCTGGCTGGAAATTCTATGCGTATGGTAATGAAGGAGAAAGAGCAAAGGATGGTAGAATGAAAGCAAATTTTGAGGAAACATGGAGTAAAATGAAATTGAATCTTTTTAAGGAAGGTAGGAGCTGGATGAAATGGAAATTAGGTGGTGAAAAACATAGCCTAGAAAAGATAGAGATAAGAAAAGGTACCTATTTCTGAAAGCTTCCAAGCAGTACTACAGATTTTCTTTATCCAGTTTGGTTGGAAATATGACCACGCTGACATTTGATATCAAGCAATAGCTTTTCTGTTTTGTCAATGATAAAAAAAACCCTATGTCTATGTCAATAACTGCCAGATATAACAAGTTATTAAAAAATATATCAACTTATTTTACTGTGAATAAAATCTTATCAAGTATACCAAATAACAACACTGAGTTGTTATTGAGTTTTATAACAATTATCAAGTTTCGCTTGATAGAAAATTTGGAAAATGGAATTAACTGCAGTTATACATCTTTCCTGACTTCTCATCACAGACTGAATAAATAATTTATTTTAAATATATATTTTGTTAATTGAATTATTCAATTTGCATTCGCAGAAAATTTCATCCCAAATTGTCCCCTCTTTATAATCAATCAGTTTTTATAACAATGATTTAAGTGTGAAGATTTTTTGCTGCATACTTTACAATACTTAGGTTATAAAATAGGGTATTATGACATTTCAAAAATAAGTGATTATCTGCATGGGTAAATGGACTTGAAAACATCTCATTTCAGATATGTGAATACTGGTATCTTGAGTTTTATGGACATACTTGAAAAAATCATCTCTTCTTTTGTTACTTGACTTCGTTTGGTTTCTAAGCTGACTTAAAGCCAAAAGTGAAGCTTTGCCAGTGTTACCAATTTCCTTCTAACTTTGAATCAAAGCCATTAAATATAACAATTTCTGTACAATCCCATATCCTTCACTAGATTTAATTTTATTTTTCCCATAATCTTGATTCATTTGTTTTCCATTAATAACCTTTTTATCTAATCTAATAGTTGAAAGAGATTGTACAATTCAGTCCAATTAGAAGTGGCCCAAAACACCACAGTTCAAACTTGATATGGTCTTTTCTTTGCTGCATTTTCTCACTTATTTTGCAACAAACAGCCCCTCTTCAGTTCAGCATCAGTGGCCAAAAAACAGAGAATCTAAAAGGCAGATATGAACATGATAACAAAAAAGTGGAGCTTTCCTTGTTGTTTATTGGGGAATATTAAAAACAACATGCTAAGCTTTCAAGAATTCACTTATTTGTGAAAACTTTCTTTTACATTTTTTATAGGTAACGCTAATCTTTGGCCTTATTATGTGGCATCTATCAGAGCTGGATTCTTTCATACCATCTTTTTATCATCTGACCGTCCTAAATTTCATTGCTGTATTTTAATTTTTTCCCTCAAAGTTGAAATTTTTCCCCTCAAAATTATTTTTTTAAGCTGACTTGATATGGACTTTCCTAATAAATGTCCTTTAATGCCATAGGATATATCTTGCTTCTTGTCTTCTATAAGGCAGCTTTTCCAGAAAACATCCCTTCAGTTGTCACCGTTAGGAAGCAGATAAGACAAACAGAGGTTGTCAACAATCAAACAACCATTTGAATAGGTTTAGCTGTGATCAAGTGCAATTATTTTTAATGTAAACAAATGGGAGTTCAGTTGTCCAATGCAAATGAGAACTGAATATTGGTCTCCTCATATGCAGTCAGACCTGATGGCAAGGGTGGACTCAAAAATAGTAAGTCTGACATGACCAGATTGCACAGAAAAGTCTTTTGCATTGCACACACATTTCAGGTATGTAGGCCCATCCACCTTTATCTAGGACTACTGAACATCTGGAAGCCCATCCAACTCAATTTGTATAGTTTTTTTTCTGCCTAACGAAGATTGTTTAATTAATATTCTTTATTTTTCCAAATTTGTATAGTTTTTTTCTGCCTAATGAAGATTGTTTAATTAATATTCTTTATTTTTCCAACCTTTGGCCTTTATTCAACAAAGTATTTAAGCCTGCTTGAATATAGTTGAAGCCATCTGACATACTTACTACCTGCGACCAGATTTTGCATGCCCAAGATTTTAGGCTATTTTGAGACCATGGTACAATAACAAATATGAGTAGTAAAAATTATTAGTAATGCATCAATCAGTAACAGCATGAAGAGTAAACCAACAGAATTTGTTATTCCTGACACCTTTGATTTTTTTTCTCTAGATACAGTTTTTAAAATATGCCATTCTTCAGGCTACTGGATATTTCCAATTAAAGCAGCAGTCAAATAAGCTAGAGAGCCTGTTAGCTAATGTGTGATGATCAGCCACATGCAAAGCCTACCAAAAGCAAGTGGCTTTCATTATTTCTAACAGAGACTGAAAGTTACAGGATTAAAGAAATTGATTCCAATTATTTAGGATCCCATTCCAAGTGTATATAATAAATCAAACCGTAAGTGGCATCAGCTTTGCTGAAATATAACGATCGCACCTTTACCGCAGAAGAATATGCCCTTAGCCATTGGCAATTTCTTTTTTTGAGGGGGAATTTCAGGTATGTGATGGAATTCCAGCTACTTGTAGAAAGTCCAGCCACATAGTCATAAATAGCATTTTGTGGCATGTAAACTTTGGATGACTAAGATTTGGTTATAAAATAACATAACACTGCGTATTGGGAAATCTTTTTAAAGTTGAGTGGTTCTTTTTATTCTCTATATATCAGCTTCCTAATGGCTTTTCAACAGTTTGAGCCATTTTCTAAAATTACCACAGCTGCTTCACATTAGTTATGGGGTTTTGTTGCTAAGAGACCTTCTGCTTGCTAAGTCTTACTAGATCCTTAAACTAGATTTTTTTGTTGTTGATTGAGTATTCACAGGAAAACACTATTATGAAATGAGAGCTGGTATAACTTTTCCCTCCAAACTGGTTCAAAGGGTGCAGAAATATTCAAACTGCCTATAACAGCATTCTCTTAGATGATGCTGCCTCAGTCCTATTGACTAAGAAAGTAACTTTTCTGAAGCCTTGTGTATGTTTTATGTTTTTCACTGCACATCCCACAGGGCTGTATTTTGTGTTTGGTTTACATTTTTTGTGATAATCATGATTCTATTAACAAGCCTAACTAAAAACAGTATCCAGGAGGTTCACCAGTTCACAAGAAATGAGAGGTAGCTTCCACAGGAAGGGAGCAGCACATACCTGAGAGCAGGAAGGTCTAGTGAGCTCAGTTCCCTCCTGTTCCATTCAACGAGCAGTCACTTCTGTTACAAGGATGTGTACAACACATTCACTGCTACTATTTAGGTCTGACTACTGGTTAAAGTTACTTGTAGTAAAGGTAAAAACAAACAACAACCTGGTCCAGAAGGAGCAATTAAACAGTAGGATCTGGCTAGAATAAAGGTGATGGGAAGTGATTAAAGAGAAGTATGTGATAGTTGGAAATGGGTAGGAACTTGCAGTAGTACTTGCAATGTAACCAGGAGTTGGCCAGTCCTGAAAGAGAGAGTGATTCAAAGTATGTACTTGAGCAGTCCTCAAGCATTGAGCTCATTTTTTGTTTCATGACAACCCAATGTCTCCACATATGCTGGGCAGGGGTGGTAATTTTCAGCTGCAAAATTGAATGGGGTGTGAGACAGATGCTAAGCTGCTAGCTCTCAGTTCAGGAAACGGGTTGCAGAAGGTGATCTATGGGAGGATTTTCAGAATTTCTCCCAGGACAGGAAAAGAAACTCCGCATGGGGCTTATCTGGTTAATATGTCCCACCAGAAAGAGGAATGGCTGGGAAAAATGACATGCAATGCTGGGGCGGGGGGCGGGGGGGGGGGGGGGGGGGGGGAGGTAATTGCTAATTTTTACACCACACCACTGAAGTCTTGGGTTTGTGGTTCCAAAGTCACAGCACAAGGTACATGTCCTTTCCCTGTTCATTTTTTATCCCATTCAATGCTTCTTGACTAACGACTGGTAAAAAGGTTTTGATTGTCATGTCATCAGAAACACTGACAAACAGGGTACTTGAGAGGAATGTCCATCTGGTACTTGTAGCAAGAGTGGGATGGGACAAAAAGGTTCGTGTAACTCAGAATAATTTCATACAAGAATAATTTGAGGTAATAATGTGATTAGGAAAGAAAGCGTCTAGTAATAAGTACAGAAGAGGAAAACCAGCTGTTATGATGAAGGAATTGAGCAGCTTGAGCTCTCATGGCCATATTATCAGTTCTGCCCAATGAAATAAACCAAGGAATGGAGAGAAAACATTTTCATCTGCAGTCTTAAGAGACCAGGGAGTTGAACGATCTAGCGTTTAACTACCTTATTGTTTGCTCCTGAAGCCTTCATCTTGGTAAGAATTTTCAAAGATGTGACATGACAGCATAAGGAAACGAAATGGAGTGTGAAAATAGAATATAATTACTAACACTTAATTAGAAAGGAAAGATTCAGACTAGACACAAAGGGAGACTCTAGTGGTAAAGACAGTGAAACACATTGCTCAGAAGCAGAGCAGAGTCTCCACCATTCGAGGTTTCTCAGAAGAATTTTGACAAACATGTTGGTGACAGTGGTGCAGGAGATCCTGGCTTGCAGGAGAAGAATAGTGTCCCTCAACAGCACATGATACTATCAACTGAATTTCTTACTGTCTAGGAAGAGAAACATTTTATGGAGACTCTGAAATCCACAGGTTTTTGCAGTTCTCACTTATGCAGAAAGGGTGTTGCTGCTAGACTGATCGCAACTGTAACTATAGGAAAACCCCACAGATATAAACATGAGTCAAGAACACACATAGCAGTTAATTCCAAGTATAACATGCAACTGAATAGAGTGGAGTAGATATGATCAATGTAAAATTAGAAGGTCAAAGCATATCATAGTCCTTATAAAAAGGACGAAAAGGAAATATTTTACTTTAAGTAGAGATTTTCTGCTCTAATACTAAACTAGTTATGTTCCTGGAAAGAAAATGGTAAAACCTTTAGTGTTCTCTTGGAAAAAAACTATTCTGTTGCTAATGGTAAATATGAATCCACTGGATGGATTACATAGTATTTGGCTATGCTATAATATGTAACATTGAAATACAAACTCAAGATTGATCTAGCCTGGAATAATGTTTCAACCATGAGGGAACATGATATTTTTTCAAAAATAGACTTGTGATTCATATAATGATATTTCCACAGTATTATTTATTTGTTATGTCTGACAGTGTGCTTGGCCCTGTAGAAGACAAACTAAAAAGTTTTCCTGCCCTGGGATTGCATAGCCTTAGGCCTCAGTCCTAGAAAGATTTATGATTGAATAACTCGAGTAATCTCACTGGGATTTAAACATAATACTGAATTTGCAAAATTGGTGTACACGGCCAGTGAGCGGGATTACAGTCCAGAACATGGGAGGAAGAATATAACATGGCATCAGTAGTTTTTTGACCCACATCCTAAATGTTTTGCACACAATGAAACATTTGCATCTCTGCTGCAAGGAAAGTATTTTCCAAGACCAGATAATTTCCAAGTCAGTGAAAACAGAAATCACAGAGTAGAATGACCCTTAAAAAAACCCACCTTCGGTTTTAATCTCTTCTATCATCAGTTAATGCTCTTCACCTATTTGATAGTGGCAATCATGTGCCACTCAAGCAGCATGCATTACTGAGCTGGACAGGAGAGGTCATCACTCTGAGACTAACTTCTCTGAAGGTTTTTGAGACTCTGATTCCTATTCTGCTGGCACAGATTGCCTAAACCGGAAGATTAACTGGTACTTAACCATCCTCATTGTTATGAAGAAATGTGTCTTTGAATATAATCAGCCTAATAGCAAAATGTTCAGGTATACCCATGTGCATCCAAAAGATGCTATAAAATACCAGATATGCCACTTCATTATTTTTTTTCTCTAGTCTGTCTGAACTTGAAAACTTGTTCTTTGTCGTTAAATTCTTATGGAAAAACATTTAGAAATAATTGCATATAGTCTCTCAAATTGTCAGTAAAACTATATTTTTTTAACTCGGAATGAAAAATTATGATATTGACCATAGTGATATATATCTGAACTCTGAAGATTTCCATCAAAGTATACAACAGTCACAAGTTAAGCATAACATAAAAGGACTGAAAAGACTTTTTCCACAAACAATTTTACCTCTCATTTAGCTGTGTCTGTGTGCAGCAGTTGACTGAAGAGGCAGCCATGAAATATTTACTAATTAAGGGCAGAATTCTCTCTTTTGCTGAGCTGGAGTCTCTCTAGTACTAATCAGATCTCCACATACGTATACAGAAAAAAATTCTCATTGTATTTAAGAGCTCCAGCAATAAATATTAATGTCTTTTCCCATAAGAACTCAGGCACACAGGTTGATGCTGGAAGTGGTGTTTTCAGCCATGATGGGGAAGTTTATTCTTTCCTGTTTCATAAATTTTAAGTCATCATTAACACAATTACTCCAGATAGCAAAGAAATAAAAGCTCTGCAACAAATAGAATGGTTTTAAGCATTTTGTTGGTGGTAAATAGATGAATTATGTTATTTTTCCTTGTCTGTATGGAACTCAATTGCTAATTGTAAAATAACTAAATAAAACTCCTCACCACATTAGTTACAGAATTTATGTGAGCAAACCTGAAGCTATCAATATAATAGAATCAATTGCTATTTCATAATTTGTAGCATTGTTTGCAAGCCTTTGAAAGGTTAAAATAAAACTGATTGTAACTGATTCTTTTGTCATACTAGCAATCTTAGCTTTCCTTCTTCCTCAAGACTGAATAGCTTTACTTTTTGCAGTTTGTACTGCATAAATACGTGTGGTCTCCTTCTACCATTCCGTTCCCAAAACCTTTTCCTTACTTAGGTCAGCGGAGGAACTGAAGGTCTACAAAGTTGAAATATTTGATCCTCTTTTCAGACAATAAATATAGTAATGGAAAATAAACGTATGACATACAGTCATAACTGAGGTCATTTTGTGGCACTGGATTTGGATTTCACTGTATTGGTACTGTCAGCTGGGGAACAATGGTTCCAAAGGAAAGCTGGAGAGTCTGCGAGACTGAAAAGCATCATGTGGTCATTAACACTGGTAAGCAAGTTACAGAATGCTTCACATTGCTTGCTGGGTTTTAAAGGAAGAAGTTACTACATGAAGTAACTAAAGGACAATTTAGGCAGCAGTTACCTTGATGTAAGGAATGAAGGTAAAAATAGAACTCAAAAGGTATGAAAAGCTATCTTTTCACATTTCCATTACATTATTGTTCATTTGTCCCCTCTTTTGCCAGTGGAATGCAGAGAAAAATTAAAGCCAGAGATTTAAATCTAAAATTACAGCCAGATACTTTTTAATAGTACCCTTACTGTTGCTATTTACATTGTTTAAGAACTTTCAGCTATTTGCGTTCCATTTTAATTGGAGAGAAATCAGAGTAAATCCTGTTTAAGAAGCTTTTCAGTATGTATAGAAAATAACAACTTGTACTTTTTTTTCTAATATGTCATGCTAGAAAAACATATTGACTGCATACCATATCACAGCTGAATGCCAAAAAAAAAGCATATATCATATACATTTAGGCTCTTTGGGTTTTGAGAAACCGCAAAGCTTTCTCTGAGGTTTTGTTGTTGTTTTTGCTTCAAAGGTTAAGTGTCCACAGCAGTATTTCTTCATGGAAATTACTTCTAACCATCACAAAATTAGAGATTCTGGACTTGGTCCATTAGTATTCGAAAGCAGTGCCCAAATCATCTCAGAAAACATACTTAGCCACCAAAAAGCAAAGCGTTTGCTCTCTATGGTCTATGTTAATGGTTGTTAGAGGGAAAGAAACATGTTTTATGTATGAGGAAAACAGCACATTAACATTGTGTTCTTTGTTTTCTGTGCTGAGTACAGCACTAGTATAGATCATAATGTGCGCACAGGATTAACAGGTATGAACATAATCTTACCAACTTCCTCCCTATCCTCCATGTCAAATGTCAACTGGCTTGTAAAAAGGTGGTTCATTGGCTGAAAGCAGGAATACTCCAAGTTTCCTATATTTTGCTGGTGAAACTGATGCAAGTGTGAGCACACGTTTCTTATTTCAAAGAAGTTGAGAGTTAATTAGGTTTTATAATGTACCTAAATAGATCCCTTCTGCTGGGTTCAGATGAAGGAAAATAACCAAACAGATCACAATGACTTATCACTACTGCAAAATATTTTCCTTCCCAGAACAAACATTCAGGGAAAGGTCTTTATCTTATCATAAAAGACAGTTTATTGTATGAATTTGTGTTGTTTCTGTAGTGAGAGTGGAAAAGTAGAACCTTGCTGCTACAAGGAGGACTCAGTGTAAACCCAGAATAGACAAAAGATACACGGTTTACTTAAGATTATTTTCATGTCTAAATACAGGTACTCCTTTGAGACAATTATTTTTTAATTATTTTCTGTAAATGGCATAAAAAATAAACAATTTTCATAATACCTCACGACAAAAAATGGGCTATGTAAGAAGAGTAATTAAGATTGAAAAACTGCCAATGTAATCTTCAGAGATATTCTCCAGAGTTGATACTACAGGATTCTGGTCTCACACCAAGAAAATTAAATTTTGTTGACAGGTAATAGAAACAAGAATTTGTGAAACAATCATTCTAAGCCTATGACAATGGATCATAAGCTATTCTTCAAATTATAACAATGAAATAAAAAAATAAAAACTTTTCAAGGTATTTTCTTTTCCCAGACAGTAAAAAATAAGAACAGATGGGTTTTGAAAACAATAAAAGTGATGCAACTTTCTGAGAGGGGAGGGGAAGAGGTGGGAGGATAGTACAAAATCTGAGCAAATAAAATTTCTGGTAAATGTAATAGAAATATTAATTGAATGTTAATTCAAACTCTTCATGACAGCCTTTAAAATGGATGCCAGAAAACAAAGGTGTTAAAGGGCAAAAGTAGAAGGCATTTTAGGCTACCTTGAAAAAACGTGTTCTGTGACAGAAGTAAATTAATTACCTGAAAACCTAGCCTACTTGAAACCATTTTATTTCATTCATAATCAGCCACATATTTATATTTAGGCTACCACATGAAAGTTATTATTTTTCCCCACCTTACAAAGATCACATCAGCGCATGTTATTTGTTTTGTGCACCAGGTTATACTTTTTTGCTACATTAAATACATTGAATAAGCATTAATTTTTGCACAGAATTCCAAGTAGCTATTTAGCATCTTGTGATACTTGTACTCCTGCAACAAACTCCTTTTAAAATACTATTTTTCCTCCATAAAAGGGCTGGAACAGAACATCCTTGCTAAGTTGTTGATAGATTATAAGGAAAAAAATACACTTTTTCTGTGATGGAAATGCTGAAAAGCACACCAAACTAGAGAAAATAACAAATTATTGTCAACTCCCTGTATTCCTCATTACATATAGAACTGGAATTGAAATTATTTTTTAAACTATATGTAATGATTTGTCAAAGACAACAATTTTTCTTTAACTTCAAAGTTGCAATGTGATCCCACTGAAGTTAATAGGATGATTCCCACTGAACGCAGTCTATCAGAGCAAAAATTATTGGAGCCGTTTATGACTCACTATGGGAAAATAAGAGGGAGATGGCTGTGACCCTGCAGTTCTCATACTGTCCTAGACTTGGTGTAAGTCAGAGCAGTCTGTGAGTAGAACAGCATTGTGCTCGTCAAAGCATAGAGAGTAGCCAAAGCACAAAGTAAAATCCTTTTTGTTTAGTGACTTGAAACTAATTTGAGATAAAGTTCAATATTATGAATTAATGTGGTAATTTACTGTGGGGATTTTGGACTCTGTTATCAGCTGAAAATAAACTACATTTTCAAACTCTCTGTTTGCAATAACTAGCGTCACTAGAAGATCTAAGGGAATCAATTATGCAATATGTGTGTTTGTTGTAAAGGGTTTGATTGAAAGGAAATGTCAGATTTTTGTGATTAAGTATTTTAATGGAACACTAAATTCAGTTGTGCAACACAAGAAATTACAAGCTGGAGTTCAACTGTGATGAGTTAAGTATGTTTCGTAAATGAATAGCCATGATGGAAAAATATATAATATTTGAGTAATAATCATATTTCACCAGTGATAAATCCCACATTATATTTCTTAATAAACTGCAATAGCTCCAACTATCTATTTTTAAAGCTATTTCTTAAGAAAAAAACATAAATGCTGATCTGCTTCCTGCAGAGCTGCTCACGGATAAGATAATACATAATGCCAAATATTTTTAGAAACACAACTAATGGATAA
Organism: Gallinula chloropus; assembly: GCF_964237585.1. Taxonomy (NCBI): domain Eukaryota; kingdom Metazoa; phylum Chordata; class Aves; order Gruiformes; family Rallidae; genus Gallinula; species Gallinula chloropus. The sequence continues at coordinate 63,183,603 of NC_140088.1, forward strand.
CCTGAATCCTTGCCCTCAAAACAGTCTGATAGTCTTGAAAAACTGTTGAGTACCTACATACTACAAATCACGTTTCTCTGATAATTCTGTTTTTCCCTTATCATTTCTCTTTTGAAACTTTAGAATGGTGGAGGGAAAACAAGCATGATATCTCTGAGCTAAGACCACCATTTTCCCCTTTAATTCAAAGGTCCAGATGCTGATATGCCAATAACAATCTACAGAAGCCAGAAGTGCAAGCAATTTTATGATTTGTTAAATACTTGCCTTACACTTTATGATGTTACTATGTACATCTGCCTGTTGACTGCTATGAGTACAGGTTTTCCATAGTTCTTCTACTGAGTAAAATTGGCAGATCTGCCAGAAATTCATGATTTCCTTAGTAATACATTACTCGAGGATTTAGCTTGAAGTCACGTACAATGTCTTCAATTTCTCCTGTTGAGTGCAGACATAAATGTTTAAGAGTCCCCAAGGATGGTGAAAGACACTGGAAGGAAACACAGTCTCTATGAAGATGATGAAAATATTGAAGATCAGCCAACATAGATAATAAATAACATAAAAGAAAGACCGCACTCTCTAAAGTTCCCTGAGAGCTATTCTAAGCATTACTTATGTCAGCCATTTGGCTGATTTGGCTGGGTAGTGGAAAAGGAATTCACATCGTCTGGATGCAGCAAGTAAATAAAGATTTTCATCCAGGACAACTATCATTTCATTGTAGTACTGGGTGGAGAAATGTAATTCCCTAACACTCTGATCACCTCTCATTTGACTTCACTACCTTCACAAACATAAATTGAGCACTTTTTTTCTATTTTGCCTGAAGGCAGCTCTAGAGGATGGAGTACAGGTGGATCCGGTATCTTCAGCTTTAAGGGATACAGTTTTTAAGCTAGTCCCAGGCAGAAGATTGGAAAGCCCTTAGAGACAGGCTGTGGTCATGCCCAGTGACAGGCAGCTGGGCTTCCCAATTCCTCTCACTACATTACACAGGCCAGGATTCAGGCAGAGGTGCATGAAAGAAGTCAAGTAACTTTCGAAACTCACTAAGAATTTATCAGAATTCTTTCAACTCAAGGAAACAGTAGTAAAAAACCTCTCTTTCAATCAATTAACAAATTCTTATTGAAATTATAATGTTTCTTATTGAAACGCTTCAGCATCAGCTTTACTGATTTGCAACTCTCCTGGTTTTGGCAGGGATAGAGTTAATTTTCTTTCTGGCAGCTGGTGTAGAGCTGTGTTTCAGATTTAGGATGAGAATAATGCTCATAACACACTGATGTTTTAGTTGTTGCCAAGTAGTCAAGGACTTTTCAGATTCTCATACTGCTCGGCCAACAAGAATGTAGGAAGCACCCGCGAAGCTGGGATGGGACACAGCCAGGACAGCTGACCCAGGAATCTTCCATACCATATGACACCAAATGGCATCTTACTTCATTTACAAGAAGTATGTAAATGGAGGTTGGCCAGGAGGCAATTATCTCAAGAACTAGCTGAGTGTCAACTTCAGCTGGTAAGAAATTACCCTGTACATCACTTGCTTTGTGTATTATTACTATTGTTGTTATCTTCCTTTTCTGTCCTATTAAACTCTCTCAACCCACAAGTTTTAACTTTCTTTTTTTTTCTTCTCTCCCCATCCCACCAGAGGGTGGGAGAGAGCGAATGGCTGTGTGGTTGTTTTAGCTCTCTGCCAGGTTAAAATACAACAGCAACTTTCCTGAGATCTGTTTACTACAGTGTAAGACAGTTAAGACTTCCATTGTCAAAATGAAAGAGCGTGGAAATAAGTTTTTTAGAAAACCAACTAATTTAAATAAATCTTCACTATTTCTGGGAAGTGTGTTCCTAATTTCAATGTCAATAAAATTAGGATATGCAAAATTCATGTTTTTCTTTACAAACTTTACTTTGCTGCAGTGCAAAATTGTGAATAAATATATTTTAATAATCTGAGTAACAGAATTACCTGAAAAATGTTTATCTGACTTTTTCACCACATCTCTCTAATGAATAGATTAAAACTTTCCTCAGTTTATTTTATTTCAGGTACCTTAAGTAACTGCACTTAGTTTCACATGATTAGATTGAAAGATAAAAATCTTAGCTTTCTTCAAGACTAGCTGACATGGCTCAACCTACAACAATCTTATCTCCAGCAGGATTTTAATGTGGGTTAATCAGCATAGGTTATCTTAGTCTGGGTTAAGACAATCTTTTCTTCCCCTTCGGAAGTTGCAGTTTATGGGTTTCTGACTGAGAAAGGAAGTTGAGAGATGGTCACACCACGATGCTGCCTTGGAATAAGCCTGCTCATCAGCAAACAGAACTTGAATATTTTCTCAGCAGAGGGGCAATAGATGAGCAGTGGTGCTTGAGATTAACAGAAATTACAGCAGAAATTGAAGTCTTGCTACTTTGAGAGGCTGTAGTACAAACTGGGGATGAACTGGAGTCCCACATTTTGGGAGAAGGAGAAACATACTGGATAGAGGCCATTTATCTCAAATTTCTTGCTCCCTGAAGATCTCTTACCACTGAATTATAACGTCACATCTGACTTTTGGGTTGACCTGAACTCACAACTACAAAACCTTCATTTGGAAGGAACAGTTTTACTCTCTGAATCTCTGCATAAATGTAGAGATGTGACCCTGAGGAGTGGTTTGTGGTATTGGGGTCTCAATGTCAGCTGCTGCTCAGTGTTATACAATAAATCACACAAAGATAAAGCATACACAGCCTCTACAGAGGTGGTACAAGTCAGAGCTGCAAAGGCTGGAAGACTTCTGATTTGAATTGGAAACAGAATCAGTTAGCTTCCCAAAAGGAAATACTGTATGTAGACTCACTCATTGAATGACTTCACTAAAATACTAAGCTAATATAATCAGAAACATTTAGCTATAATTTTTGCAGAGCTCATTGATAGTACAGACTTCTCAACTCTAATGTGTTTTGCATTTGTTAAAGGTTTGAAATAATTGGGCCTGGTCTTAATTGTGCCAGTGCAACAATGAGTCAGAGTTGTTTTACTGCCTTCAAGAACTTTTAAAGAAATACGTCTGATTGAGTTACTGTATGTTGTTTAAATATGCAAGGGGGAGAGAGAATTAATCAACTTATTTTCTTATAAATAATGGGAAAAACTTGTTCATGGCCATGGGGAGGCCTTACACATTGAAGCTTTGGGATTGTTCTGGAAGAACTCTTGTGAAGCAGGTGTTGAAGATTCACATTTGAGGTGCACCAGCCTGCCCTCCTGCTGAGGAGTACCACATGGGGGAAAAGCTGGTCTTCTACATTCGCTGACATCTACAGCTCAAATCCCAATGTTTCAGAATCAAAGCCACCAAAAGGACATACATTAGTGTTAGTTCTGTGTCTGTTTCTCATCTTCATAGCTCAAGAAGGGTGCATTGTAGTTGAAGATGTTAGAAGGGCAACAAGAATGGCTAAGGATATGGGACCCTGAAGAGACAAGACTTTCAAAAGGTTAGGAATCTCCATTGTAGAGAAAAAAAGCCTGAAGGTGAGTATGGTTGTGGTTCACAAAGTCAAGAATTTCTTGTAAATTAAGCAGAGAACTGTTACTCAGCTGGTCTCTCTGGATAAATGTAATCCTTACAATAAACTCATTTACAGTAAAAAAGTACTTTTTCTCAGCAGGTAGGGAAATTTTGGAACCTATTGTCAAAGGTCGTTGTAGAGGCAGACAACAGAAGGATGTTTAACAAAATTGTTAGAGGAAAACAGATATTAAATGGATTCTAAACTGACTGGGAATGATGTTGTCTCAATATTCTAAATGCACCAATGATGAGTGCTTAGAAAGCACAAGAGAAACAATTGCATGAAGTGGTCAGCCTTGCACTCTCTCCTTAAACACCTCATTTTGTCACTTTCTGAGACAAAATAGAAGTTTAGGTAGACCACTAGCCAAACCCAATATGGCACTTCTTACATTCTATGGTCTTTGAGAATAACTGAAGTGGGACAACTGGTGCAACAAATGTTTTAAAACAGCTGGAAGAGAAAAGTAGCCTAGTTCTGTAAACAATGGTAAAACCATTACTCCCAGCAATGCTAGTTGAGCTGTTTTCTGGAATTGCTTGCCCCATAGTCACATCTCTTGCTAGCTTTGAGCCTCTTGGTGTGATCTGCTTGTGACTTACCTGTTAGTTGTGTCTCTTCTGGGAGACTGAACCCAGTGTCATGATTTGTATCTAGACAAATGAGCACTTGCGTCCTTCGTAATATTCCCAGAGGAGGAGGATATTGACACAAGCACTCACCAGCTGCATCATAAATAGCCTTCCTTTTGGTTAGAGAGTCTGTAGCTGCAGACCTGTAATCAAAGCTGTGTGCAAGCAAACTGGTTCCTCTACTACAGGTGGATTGGATTTTCTCCCATTGAAAAAGAGCCATTGTGAAACAGGGCATGAAAGAGTTGCGTAAGGCCAGATGAAAAGCATCAAAGGAGCACAGGGACCTAAGGTTCTGGTCTCAGTTTCCAGTATGTTTCTGAATCTTGTCTAGTTTGCGTCAAACAGATATTTCTTTCAAAAGGATGAATGAGTGTCCCCAGAATGCAGTGGGTGTCACTGCCTATTATCTCCCATCTACAGCGCTTTTCCCATCCCAGTTTAGACAGTCATCTGAGAAAAAAGGTAATAACAATGCCCTTACTCGCCTTTTACGCAGTATTATTAGTGAGATGGAGAGATTAAAAATTTTAGGCAGACTAGACTAGGTATCCATCTAGCTCATTTTCATAGCCAATAACATCTCTCTTCAGGTAAATTTGGGTAGAAAGGTTTTTTATTTTTCTGTCAATTGCCAGACACATAAGATTCTTGTGATGCAATGTTCAAGTGCTTAAAATCTTGGTATAGAGACATATATTGTACGTATTACATAACATTCCATTTTCATTCTTGAGCATCAACTAACTGTAGTGCTTTGGTTTAAGTTTGAAGTGTATTTGTGTTTAGAGATGGTTTTAATTTTCATATGACAGGATTAATTTCCTCTTTTTTAGTCTTTTTAAAAAGCTTACTTTTAAAAGTGAATAAGGCATTTATTAGCTCTTCCTCTGAAACTGTGATAAATGCTCACACCAACACAATATCTGTTTCCATTTGGCCTATATTAGGTATGTGGAAAAATCTTCAATAAAATTTCAGAAAAATCTAGTGCTTAAAAGCAAATATTCTCAAGTCCTAAAAAGCACAGGTTGACCAGAAAACTCTTGTCTTTAGGTACAGATTCATTCAAAAAGGCTGGTATATTTCATAGTTTCATAGATTACACATTAAACCTGTTACTTGCAAAGTTTTGTACAATTTTAGATATGCACATCTTCAAAGAATGGCTCAAACTTTCAAGAAAAAAATGTACTGATTCTTCTAAATAATGTTTTAGTAGTCTCAAGAGAAAAACCTCTGTATAGATAGAGGTGGAAAGCAGCTGTAAAGAAACAACACTAGGCAATATGACTTGTGAACTTCTAACTCTACTCCAGCAGAAGTTATACTTTTGTGTCCACAGTTATCATTCTAGCAGCTAAATCAGCCTTTCTTTGGAACGGTTGGTGGTACTTAATGTCTTCAAAGTGAGACCCCTTTCTGAGACCTGAATATGGTCTTTGCGGCCTAAAGATTGCCTGAAGCCTTGAGTAGGCCTAAGGTTGGTCAGAGAATTTGTATTTTCAGTCCAGTTCTGGAGCAATTTCAGCTTGCATGTTTAGTAATTCACAGAAATCTCCTTGAGACTGTCTGATAAATGGAAAAAAAATGTTTGTCCATTGAATTAATCTTCTCAAAGAGCTGTCCAAGTATAAAATGATAAAGATTATCTGTAGGTGGGATTAGGCCAAAGGACTTTCTAGATCATTGACCCACATCCCCCACATCCATTCCACAAATCTGTGTGCATGGTTTAGTACAGCAGGAAGCAAAAAGCTGTTTGCTGTTACAGCATATTCATGTGGTGAAAATAGTGGACAAAGATTTCAACACCTTTTAATTTTTAAATTACATGTTTCCAAGATAAGAAGCATAAGGTTCACAAGTTGTTTAAGACTATCCAGTTTGGGGCACTCAGTGTTGGAACAGACCAGGCTCCTTCCAGGGTTGAGCATGCCTGTGGTGGACCTGGAGCTGCTCCAGAGCCCCATGGATTCTTTGCTTGTCCTGGGTATGAAACGGAAATTAACTCTACCTCTGAAGTTTCAGCTGGACCCGTGCCTGAATGCCAGGACACTCCTGCCATTCAAATCTGTGATACAGTGTGAGAGACAGCAGCAATACAACTTACTGCATATAGTGAATGACCTCACATCATGAGCATGGACAAATTCATAGCAGCTGTCAGTCTGTTTAATACCACTGTTCCTGGAAATGGGTTCACATCCTGCCCAAACTCTACCACTCTAAGTGAATTTCTCTGGGCCTTTCCCCAAAAACACTTATTTCAATGCTAATGGGTCCACAGGCTTGCTTGTTTTTCTATTTTACATCTGTTGTAACACCAGTCAATTAAAGAAATTTAGATAATGGGTCCTTTATCACCAATTCAAAATTCCCTTTCCATTCTCCTTTGTGGAACCGCTTAACCCATGTCTCTGGTATTGCTTCACTCTGTTCAGCCAGCTTATCCAATCTTGGCCTTTTCCTCCACTATAATCTTCCATGTTTGTGGCTCTTGGGGGACCCGCCTTTCATTTTTATTGCCCCACCTACTGGAAAATTCTTCGCTCGTTATTTTATTTTAAAGCTTTCCAATTTTCAATAGTCTGACTTATTTCCTCTCCGCCTATGAAGTGTTGTGAGTGTAAAAAAAAAAGAGAAATGTTTGAAAGAAATGGTAGCGCATTTGTACTGATACGCGTGAATTTAAGTCTAATGGATCTGAGCCTCAAAATGTAATGAATAAAGATGTGTGGAAAAAGTAATCCACTCCTCTTCATCATGGAAATACCAAGTCACCGTACATTCACAAGTGGGTTTTACTTCAAAGTTGCATGTCGTGCAAAAGAATGAGTTGTTAGCTATGACATTTCAGAAAAGGATTACTGCAAACTTATTTTAAAAGGTAATCTTATTTCTCTTACTCATGGTGACTCATTGGTTATGACATTTGAGTTAGAAACATACCATATAGAGATAACTGCTCAGGGTGTTATTCGTAATCAGTGTCTGACAAATACTGAGTAGCAGGAAACCAAGACAACAGAGGTTGTCTGCTGTGCTCAGTTTGAGGGCACTGGAGGAGGGTGCTCAGCTTTAATCTTTGAGCTTTCAGTAGGGGATTTTGAAACAGGCAACCAGATAAACATTTTCCTGAAACAAACAAATTGAACAAAAAAATGAGGTTCGGTTTTCCATTATGAAAGAAAGCTTCCAATTTAAACATATATGTAAATTACAGGTTCATGTAGTATCACAGCAGCAAAAATGCAATTTAAAACTTCATGTGAGATTATCAGGGACCTGGTTACCTAGAAGAAAGAAGACTGTTTTTTTTAATACTGTCAATTCCTAACATAAATGTGGAGGAGGAGAGGAGTAGGCAGTAGATTAAGATGTATGTTGCAAGACAGCATGTGGGGGGCAAGAACAGTACATCATGACATTAAAATGCAATGGCTACTAAATGTGAAGTGTGGGCTTATGAGTTGTCTAGGGACATTGTCCTGAGAGGATAATGTGATGGACCCTGCATGCTAGGGCAGAAGCAATGGTGTGAAACAGTTAAGGAACACAGTTATAACAGTAATGACTTTTAATTTTTTTTTCTAATTAATGGATGAATACTTTTGTCCCACAGATATTTAAGAAAAAATTATGAGGCTGATAAATCCCAGCCAGACTAGCTAGATCTTTCTGTGTCTTCTCATGAATTCAGACTGAAGTACTGAGATAGACTGGTCTATCAATCTATGTGCTTTTATTGGAGGGGTGTATGTATAGTTACCATTAGGAGAATTTTTCCTGCAGTGTGAGATGTCAAGACTAAAAAAGAACTTCTCCCTGAGAAAGCACTAGTTTCTGTTCAACTTTCCAGAGATATATGATATCTTTTACCACATTTAGCCTTGTTTGAGCCAAAGTTATGGTATGAGAGTGTTCTAGTAAACTGGATATGGTGAATAATTTGGGGCAATGAGGTGGGAGGGGTGGGGGAGGGGGATATCCAGGCTCCTATTAAAAGAAAGTAAATTTCTGAGTAAAAACTTCAGAGTCAAAAGCCCTTCACTTGGACACCCACTAGTAGAACAAATGTTTCTGAAACCTGTGTCACAATTGTATGGCCAAGCAAGAATCTCTTCCCTGTCTATTTCAAGCAAACTGGACAAACACCTCTCCCAATAGCTATCTAACATCATATAATTAGAATATGTCTAAAGGGAAAATATCTACATTTGTATGTACAAAGAAATGAAAGGCAGTCAATATCAAAATGCTCAACAGCCTTCAGTTGCTATACTAAACTGAGTTAGGCTATTTTTAGATCTTATAGATGCGGCTTCCAATTTTTTCCCCTTTTTGGTATTACACAGATGTATTTGGCTTATAAACCCCTGAATGCATTATATGCTGTCAGAATTTGACAAGTCAGGCTAATGAAATTTTAAAAGGTGCTGTTTATGTGTATTCTATTTGGAACATACATTTCATTTTTGCTGTGGATTTTCCTCTTTAAGTACTTTCCTATAAAGGTTAGCTAAAGCATAGAGGAGCAGAATGTTCCATCCATGGGTGCCTGTAACATCCACTTGAGGTAAAGTAGTGTTTACTTTAAGATCCATTTGTAATTGAACTGTGGAGGGAACGCAATACATTTTTAGAGTCAGTTGTAGACTGAGAAGGGTAGGTGATAATAAGTTGTTTATCATTTTTCTTTAATGGTCCAGTAGAAGGAAGAATAGAATTTGAGTTCTATCAGATAGCAGGTTAGATGTTCTCTGTCCATTATGGTGACGTTGCTTTCTGGAACCTCTTTTCAGACAGACAGCTGCCGTACTTTGGCTAAATAATTAACAAAACCTTTCACTAAAACTGTTGACTGACTTACCAGATATTTGTGATGCTGTTAACATAATAAAAAAGATACAATATTTACTGTCTGTTAAGGAAGCAGTTTTTTTAAAAAACGTTTTTATCAAACATGTAGACCAGAGAGGGACTACTGGTAGCCCATAGGTTTACCTAATCATTCAAGAACTGTGCAATAAGGCTACACAATATGAAATTTGCTTAACAAATCGCTTGAGCAAGAAGAGGTGAAGAAGTAAGTTTGGGGTAGTGGATGAGAAAGCTTGACTGACCACTCAGCCAGCCAGCAAGTGCTTCCTCCTCTTGGCCTGACAGTTTGAGCTAGCAGGTTGTTAATAGGTATTCAGATACATATGTGTAGGTATATATAAGCCTGGTTAGCTTGTATAGAAGCCAGTCTACATCTATCATCACATGCATACTCTGCTCCACCCCAGATAATGAGCCCTTCTGTATTTGCAGAAAGAGGTAACCAACCTGGATGGCTCTGCGAAGGAGAGCTGAGGTGTATCTATCATGTTATTGACAATATATTTTCTAATGGAAATCTTCAGGTTCTATCTTCAGTTTGAAGAAAAGAGTTCCAAAATATGATATAATAGTATCCTTATTTCAGTAAACACATGCATCTTATATTAATGAATTCACACGGTTTTTAGGGGCTCATAAGTCTTGAAATTATTTTAACTTTGAAGCATTTTGCAGAATCCATTTATTGTTTATTCTTTATGAATCAAAGTCGCTTAGAGACAGCTAAGCAATTTTGCACTTGCCTACTCCTACAGGTATTGTCCTACAGAGATTATCAATATTGGGTGACATGTGGAAAAGCCTTTACAGTGGAATAAGTTTAAATAATGAATCATGTCATTTTCAGAAGACAAATCAAGCAGTGCTGGCCATATGGTGGAAAATATAGGCAATCTGGCTGGATGTATTTTGTCTATTTAAAGACGCAACTGGAAAATAAATGGGAAGTTTGACACTTTCATGTGTCACAAGTGAAAAGGCACAATGCTGTCCTTGTACATAGATGTTGGGGGCATGATACTTAGAACAGGACCTATGGACAGTGCTCTGTTGTTACTTGTACACATTGCGGGTATCGATGCATCTGCATCATGTAATTCAACAGACTAGCTGTTCCTGCCCTTCTTTGGGTACTTGTGAAGTTGAGGTAGAGTTCATTAACATCTCTAGCTTCTAAACATAACGTGAGGGTTCATTTTTTACTTAAGTAACAAAGTTATGAAAGAATGAAATATTTTGTTGTTCCAGTGTTCGCGCTATTCTTCACTCTCTGCTAGCTGGAAAGTTTCAATATGGTCCATGTGGTACCTTTCAAAACAAAACACCAATTAAAAATAAAGTGGAACATTGAGAAATTCATGTTCCATGGAACAACAAATTGTTTCAAATCAGTGGTACAGAACCAAATTGGCAGCGTTACAGTTATTAACATTGCTTTCTCAGTTAATCAGGAGAAAACTGTTTCTGGCATCAGTAATTTCTCAGTGCTTTCTGTGTATATTTTCATTACTTGCGAATGACACACATACAATACAGAATATAAAATGTATTAACATGGATATGTAGCAAAGGCGTGAAAGCATGTATTCCTTATTAACCACAGCAAGTATTTCCTAAATACTAAGATTCAATGTGGTCTACAACAATTCCTCTTTGTAATTTGTATTGTAATTTGTTCTTTTCTTGTACTTTTAGTGTCATGATGATGTTTTTCCCTTTCTGTAAGTGATATGCTTATGCATTGAAAACCTGCATCGGCTTTTTTTATATAGAAACATATGTGGACATTCATATGCACCAACCTGGAACAGCTTAATTTCATAAATTTTTGTATTATTCGTAACTGTTCAGAATGCATGTATACTAAAGATGTAGTGGCAATGGATACATATTATGATAGAACATAATGTCTAACTCTAGCATACACAACTATACTATTCTGTTACATGACAACTTAATTTGTACTTTCCATGTTTCCAACTCTAATTGCGGAGTCTGCTCTAGTGATTTTTGGAAAATCTGTTCATGTTGTGGTTTACTCATTTTGGATATGATTCCAGCATGAAGCCTTCTCTCCAAGAAGTAAAACTTGTTCTAGCTGCTCATAAAATTTTCCCCAGAAGTGTTTATAAAAGCTAGTAAAAAAGAAAGTGCTCATTATTTTTGATAAGCAGTGAAGAATTGGAAATACATATTTCAATCACAGAGCTAAAGCTATTTGGAAGTAAATAAGAATGGTACATATACATATTTAAACTGATAAGTGTTTCTTAAAAACAAGAATTTTCATGAGACAGAGTTTAAAACTTCACCTTTCTTTTTGCTATGATTCAATGGAGGGAAAATACACCAAGTCTCAGCAAATGTCAAATACAGCTTTAAAATATTGGGATTTAAAGGAGGTTTAATATCAATAAGTCTAAAACTATTAGGGCTTCCTGGTGAGAATATACAGGACTGTTTTATGTAGTTTTTGACAGAGAACTTAAATTAGCCCTGCAACATGGATGGTGTAAGTTTTCCTGCTGCCTGGGAAAGAAATGCTGTCAAGTTCTAAGTTGTGGTGATGGCACTTAGTTTGTATGAGTCTAATAAAAGGGCAGAGTGTACGCATGTTTCTCCGATTTTCGATTTTTTTTTCTCTTGGTCAGAACTTTGAAGTCTTTTTAAAGCTTTGTTCTCTTCCTCTTTTCCAGGCTAATAAAAAGAATTATTATTACTACCACATTTGTGTCTCTTGGATTTTATTTTGGCTAATGCAAGCATTTTTACAACATGATCTTGGACAAAAGAGCAATTAGAATTAAGGAGCCTTATCCAACAATTACAGCACTTATTGCAATTATAATAGTAACTTAGTAAGTTGATGACTTACCGAGTTACCCAAATGATACATTTTTATTTTGCTTTTAAAGTTAGCAAAAGCTTAATGCAAAAGTTTTGTAATGAGCCTGCGGTAACCAGATTTGTAGTCTGAAGCCTTCGTCTGCCACACTGTTAGCCATCAAAGGAGCCCTGTCCTACCAAGCTTTCTATTTTCACAACAGGATATCTGGTTTCTTTTATGAGGATACAGCTATGTTAATTTGGTTTAGTGGTTTGTTGGAGGTAAGCATGCTCTTCACAGCACAAACACCAAAATCCCCTTAAAGCAGTTCCTTGTTAATAGCTGGGGTCTGATTGGCAGTTTTGCATTGTAAAGTGTGATTTGGTTGGATAAATATGTTTAGTCTAGTAAGCACTTTAGTGATTGAGTGTCTGTTAATGGATAAAGGTGGATTATGGCGAAGCCTCTACAGGCTGTCATTGAGCACTTAGAGTTGTGAGATGTCATGGGGGGAATGGAAAACAAACCAGCACTGTGGAAAAACTCACCAACTATCACATATTTCAAATATTTGGTGCTATTTCAGTATTTAGGTTTAAAATCATATTTCACTCGAGGAAAACAAAGCAGAACAGACTGTGCAGCTCAAAGCCTTCTCGCTTGGCCTTAAAGCAAGCACACTTATGGCACATGTCTGGGCGTATTCAGAGCTCAGCACATGATAGTCGAAAAGGCACCAGGTACCTGGAGGGTAAGTGCAGAGTAGCTGTAACTTTTCTTAGGAAGGTACTGCAAATGTTTGAACTCAGGAAAAATTCAGTGCAATTTTCTTCAGTTTTACAAATCAGTATGCTTGCTCACTGTTGTGCTAAGCTACTTTTTTAATTATTTTTTTTTAATAACACCTTCTCCAAAACAAAGATTTTTGCAAAACTACCCTTGCTACTTCTTCTTTTTCTAAACGCAGAGATGAAGATCTCTCTTTCTCTTACTTTTAAGAAAGGTAATGTGATCCTCCATATAAACCACCAACAAATGTCACTTTTTTTCCTCTACTCAGGTGTACTCCACTTTTTATGAGGTGCTAAATATCAGCTTACTTGGGCACTTGAAATGGCCTTGAGGCCAAGTGGCAGATATTCAGGCACATATGTAGAAACACTGAGTTTTAAATCCTGTGTGTCCTTATTGATGGCCATGGTATAATTATTTGCTAAGTTTGTTTATCATACTACAGAAGTAATGCATGTATTAGCAGGTGAAGTCCACACCCAGTGTTGACGCGCATCTGAAACAGTTAGAAAAATAGAGCTTCCATATAAGATATTATAAGCAGTGAAGCTAAAATCTTCTTTGGGTTCTTTTATTTTCTTTTTCTTTTTTTGGGGGGGAGGGGGAGTGGAGGTGGGGGAGGCTTATTTTCAAGGAAAACCCTGGAACTCTTCCCTCTGTTTGCTTTTATTCTTTTCTTATCAAAGATATATCAGGCTGACCCATGCCTTACAATTGATAGTTAACATATGTCAGTATAGATTCAAGCCCACAAAGCTTTCAAAAACTCTAGTGAAATTTTTAGAGTGGAAAATTTCCTCCTGCTTAGTTTTAGGAAACTTCTTGCAGCTTCACTGTAAGCATACATGTTTCACACACTTTTTTTCATCTGGTGAAAAATACCTGCACAGGAGCATTACCAGATTAACTGGGGGGTGATGGCTTCCCCATTAGTTGGGGTCTTTACAATCAGGTGCTCTTCTAAAGGATATATTAAGTCTCAAATATATTTAAAAGGCTTGAAAGAAACCTAATGTTTTAGTAGGTTCTTTCTATTATGTTACCCTTAAGAACAGGCTAGATGGTCATAAAAGTTATTTCTGGCCAAGTGGTATTTTGGAAACAAAATTCTTCACTAGGATCCATGCAACTCATTCCATACAGCAGTAATTTTAATGAGAGAAAAACAGATTTGTAGACTTAAGCTTTTTCTGCGCTCCTTATCACAATCCTTCTTGCTTGAATGAGAGAATAAATCACTATCCTAATTATTAGTTTCACATAACGTATTTGCTCCAAATCCAGAATTCTTGCTCTTAGATATCAATGGCTGGCAATAAAAAGATCTAAAAAGGGGAGGAAATAATTGCAAATATATAAAGATATTATTTATTAGATATACTGCTTTTGATTTAGATATTGGCTATAGCCCATTTAAAAATATATATATATGTTTACTACCTAGCATGCTGCACCACTGGAAAATGAGAAAGAAATGCAGCTGAATAAATTAAAACAGAAAGAATTATTTACCTTTTCAAACCTTTAGCATGTTGGTGGTGTGCCTTTATATAGGTCAATTTTATTCCAAAGAAGAAAAAGTAATTCAGGGCTCATGACTGATTTGATTGCCTAAGCAGCACGGTGGAATGGGCTACCCTAATACACAATGTTCTTAGGGAACTCTTCACTATTTTACAAGTTAATTAAAAGATAAAATTAAATTGCCAAAATTCTTTGGAGAGGGGCTGAAACTTTAAAAAATTGAGAAAGCAGCTGATTGAGGATGAAACCAGAACATTTGGGGAATCTGGGAAAGCACAAGCTAAACAGAATTAACGGAACAAGATTTGGGATGTATGAGGAGAACTAAACCAGGGGAAGAACCAACAGCATGAAAATCCTAGTAGGACAGAAATTGTTATTAGTAAAACAAAAAATTTTTGAGAGGGAATAAGCAGCAGGTAGGCAGGACATCAGTGACTGGAAAAGAAAAGAACAGAAAAAAAAATCGTGGAGGAAGAAAGGAAGGACTAAGAAGTAAACAATACAACCTTGAAATTATGAACAAAGTTTTGCATGTGAAAACTGCAGACAGACAAGGCAAGAACAGATCATGTGGTAGTAAAGGAGTTACTTAAAGGAAAGGGGGAAGATGCAGAAGGTGAAGAAAGCAGCCACCCAAAGGAAAGAAACATAAGCAAAAGATGCAGTGAGACAGCAGGAAAAGCAGCTGAGTAAAGATGCCCTGTGAGAGAGAGCAAACATCAAGAAAGTATTGATACTAAAGTCAAATATTTTACAGTGCACCGTTTTAACTGGATAACTGAGCTCAGTAGACTGCAAATTTCACTTTTGGGAACTTTAAATCTGTGCCATGAACAAGCAATTAGTTTTAGAAGTGCATTTTAAAAGCCAAATATAAGAAATATTTGCCATATTATGAATGTTTTGTAATTCTATTAGTCTGATGAAAAATTAGCATGTGATCCATGAACCCAGGAGTCATTACCTTAAAACAATGCCAGTAACCTTAAATTTAGTATTGGTCTTTTTCTAGAAATTAGACGTGACTGCAGACACTTAAGCTATCCTGGACTTCTTTTACTAGTGTTTCTAAACTTAGCATTACATCTGTAGTATTTTGTAGAATTCATAAGTTTGAAATTTTAAATTATAAATGCTGCATAGGGCTTTCACATTAAAGACAGGATGAAAAAACAGGCTGACTGAACAGGGGAAACAGTAAAACTTGCACATAGGAAAGTGCTCTAGGTGAAT
The DNA here is from genome assembly GCF_964237585.1 of Gallinula chloropus. Taxonomy (NCBI): domain Eukaryota; kingdom Metazoa; phylum Chordata; class Aves; order Gruiformes; family Rallidae; genus Gallinula; species Gallinula chloropus. The sequence continues at coordinate 63,199,086 of NC_140088.1, forward strand.
GAATTAATCAAACGAGAAAACAGGCATTAAAGAGCAGGTAATGAAGTAATTTTAAGTGCAGTGATTTGTAGTAACATACCTAAAAGTGAGATAAAACCTTTAAGCATAAACGATTCCTTAATATTAAGCACACACATACACACACTCTACAGAAACAAACACCAAGTGGGGTTCTTTGTTGGGGTGGTGGGTTTTTATTTCGTTTTGGTCTTCAACCTTAGCAATAGCTTTTGTATCCTGCTCCAGTGGTTCGTAGGGTTTTTTCTGCTCTGGTGAGCCTTAACCACAACGCTGTACGTCTGCTCCAGAACTGTGGATTAAATATGTGCAGCTTTGTAGCAAATACCCAGCAGGCATCCAAACACTTTCAAGCAATAAATAAGACCCCACAAACAAAAGCAAATTAAACCTTCCACTTCTATTCATAAAAATATATATGTAGCTTTACTTAACCAATCAGATGTCTGTTTGTGACACATGAAATAACTTGGTGGTCTTAGTCCAATTCCAACTGGACAGCTGTTTGGACCATAAAACTCCCTACCATAATTGGCTTTAACTGGCATCCTTGTCAGCAAAATAGCTGAGTTCTGTAGAGGCACAGAGACTGAACAGCCTTTCTCATAGCCTAGAGGTGGTTCTTCTAGATTAAGCATGTGGGTGGCCTGCAGATAGTGGTAGGATTTTTTAAAAAATCTGAAAAACAAAAAACAAACAAATAAAAAAACCCGCACAAAACCCATTTATATTGCTAGAAGTTTTTGTATTGTAACTTTTTTTTAGACATCAGGACAGAATGCTACTCCTGAGTTTCCCATAAATATTAACCTTTAAAAATTCAATGTAAATTGAAAGGTGTTTTGGAAACTATGAAATAAATTTTCCTTTGGAAGCCAATCATGAAATACCTATAAGAGACCAGAATTTCATTCAATGTTTAAAGCAATTCTCTTCTTTTTCATAAACAAATAAATATGGAGATTTAGAATCAGACTGGCTTTGTGTGTTAGTGGAAAGGGAATCGTCACATGGTGAAACCCAGACCCCCAAATTCATTCTCTGGTGAGACAAGAAATTACAATAGATCTGGTGCCAAACACTCAAATGAATGGTAAAGTAGCCCCAAGCATTTTTTAGAAAATCTAATCTCAAAACAGAAACAAATGAAGAAAAGTGTGCCTCACCCGGATTGAAAAATTGTTCAGAAATACCATTCCTAATGCCAGCCCTGAATAATCCTCAACGTTCTTCCTTCGTCTTGACTGATAGGACTACCATCCATGAGGGACCTTGGAAATTTGTATAAACCCACACAGAAAGTGCCTTATAAAGCAATCTAGATTGTCCCATGCCCTGTGAAATGAGAAGCTAAAAATGGATATAAATTATTGTAAGAACAGCACCGAACTCTCAAATGTCCTGTAGCAAGTGCATTACCTTGGCACCAAGTATAACATACAACCTGTCTGAAGCAGTAAAGGTTTACACCCACTTCACACAGATGTAAATGCCAGTGCAGGGTGCCGCGCAGTAATATCTTAAGTAACATCCCATAATGTGGAGTTAAGTGCTACAAGAGAAATGTTGCTGTACTATTCATTCTTGAGAGTCTGTAACATCTCTTTCGTTCGGCAACTGCTTTTTAAAGAAACACCTCTCCTTTTTCTTAATATTAAAGAAAGCCAACAAAACCACTGTCCAGTCAGATGGGCAGATGCTTTGTGCAGCTCCCAAGGCCTATCTGAAGAATACCGTACAAAAACAAAGCTTGGCAAAGAGGAAGCAGCTGCAGGGGTGATATAGAGCCCTTTCTTATAAACAAAGAGCACCAACAAATCTGTTCGAGCATGAATATTAGATTTGCTGACTTTTGCTGACATCACTGTGGGAGATAAACATATTACAAGGAGTGGAACAGCTTGTTGCTTGAGAGGTTGCCAGATGAGATAAGCGAATGGCAAAGTGGCAAATGAAGACAGGGTGCCCATCCTGACAGTCTCAGCCCTAGCCGAGACTCGTGACTTGGTGAAGTGTTGTAGTGAACAAAACTAGGCTGGAACAAGTGGATAACAATGAACTATGAACCTCTTTTCTTTCTCTTTTTCTTTTTTTTTTTTTCTAATGGTGAAGAGCTAACAGCTGCTTCCATCTGGGAACTGTGTGAAAGTGCCTTACAGCTGTACAATAATAAACAGCTAAAAACTCTGCACAGCCTACTGCTCCATTTACATTCTTTCCCAATCTTTTGCCTCATTAAACTGTAATCTTCCGCCTAATTATATTTCATCAATCTATTGTTTATGGAACTCTAGATTAAATGGCAAACATATTGAAACAAAAATAAACTTATAATTAGTTGTCTTCTCCTCACCCCTCCTCCCTTTGTATTAGCAAGTGCATCATTATCAGGCCCCAGGGGTTTGGTGAGGCAATCAGTTTACATGGTGCACTTTTGGCAGCAAAGAATAAAAAAACATTTGTAGCTGCATAATATGATTTACCAGCTCTAGGGCTCTAGGGTCTACACTTCCATAAATATAAGTGACAAATTATCAATAAATCATTCCCCGGTCTACCATATTGCATAATGTTTATTGAAACCCAGTTCTAATAAATATAAAAGTCACCTTTTTTATCCAAAGCATAAGAAACAAAGATGACAGCAATTACAAACAGAAATGAAAAATGAGAAATAAGCCCCTTCACAAGCAACGAACCCTTTTTTTCCCTTGCATCCTTAGTGCCTCAGCGTCGTTGGCCTCTAAAAACTGCCTTGGAACAGATACGACCTTCAAATGGTGCTTTTATTCTTTGATTATGACAAACCGTGTTTTCCTGGTTTTGCTTGTTATGCATAGAATTCTCACATCTGATTCCCAATCTCTGAAGGAATCAGTCCAGTGAGCTTTCAGGACATTGATCAGAAACTGCATTTGCACTAGTAAAGTTCTTCCAAACAAGCCCTGTTGTAGATCAGCTCAGCACAGCAAGACCTGTGCTCTGAAACTGTGCTGGTTCTGATCACTAGAAGTTATTTGAAAAGTGAAACAAAGGGGAAAAACAATTAAGGTTTTCTTTCTTTATCTCCGTGCATTGAAAACCACAGATCTAGAGAGTTATATCTGGGGAGCTTTTTCACTCCCCTTTGTGATCAGAAAAACTGGACCAAATACTGGTCTAGGATGTGAAAACCACTAGTGAAGGCTAATTCAAGAAAATTAATCCTGAGAAGTTCAGACTTTATCACATTTCCCACCCAGATAAAAACACCAAAAAAAACCCAAACATTTTCATTTCTTGAAAGAAATTTTGGATCTATCTCACCTGTTACAGGTGCTGATTAAAGCATGGGATTATTCTATCCCACCATTTTCATGCAAGCTGGCATCTGGAAGTAATTTACAGAGTATTCATTAGACTTCCATAAGGCTTTAAAAAGTCAACTTAAATCTTAATTGCAATTCCCTGTCCTTTTGCATTCTGTAAGCCAAACATCAGATACCCAGGTTAAACTTAACTAACATCTCCTCTTCAGAAATATTACATTTTTTCACCAGGCTTCTGATCTTGGTGTTTTATTGGTTTTTTTTTCCTCACAAGAGGTCATTTTATCATGAAGAAGCTCTCTGCTAAAATATTTCATTCATCTTGCTTAAATTTCTGTTAGGTATATCCTGCTCTGTAGGACATGTAATCTACATAGTCAGTGACTCGGTTTTGCTAATGTTAATAAATTCTATTTAATTCAAAGGAGCATGTCCATTTAGAATGGATATTTTTTGTCTTGTAACTTCAATAGAAGTCTTGCTTGTCTGAGCACTGTAGGACTAGACTCAGGAGTCTCCTTTCCAAATTAAAATGTATTTATTGTGCAAGGCTTCTCCTGACACATGACTTTTATTGCTGCCCTTCCATATTGTGTCCTGAAGCTCCACTGGCGGAAGGAGAAGGGATTCAGGTGCTCAGTGTACCAGAGCAGCAGCCACCCAGATCCATAGGAAGGAAGCAGCTGTAGAGCACTCATGAGTTAGAGACTTGATGCCAGCTCAGCATCTCACATTTGGTGATGAGTGAGGAAGTGGGAGAAACTGAGACCGCCAAGCTGACAGACTATTTCCATTTTCTGAAACAGGATGTAATGAGAGATCTGAGAAATCTGGACTTGAAAATAAAGTCAAAATATAAACTGATGTGTGTATCCTGACGTAAAGAATGACATCTGTGAGAGAGTTTAAGCAATCTGCATGAGGATATCAGAAGACTAACAGATGATTTTCATAGATTTGAATGCCAGAGCTATTGCTCAACATTCAGATATTTCTGATTTCACATGATATATCCTAATGAGGTCATAGCCTGGAACTAGGGGTAAAAAAGCCAATGTAAAACTCCAGATTGATCATAATTCCAAATAAATCTGGCCAAAAATTAGTGTTTCCATAGGGAAAAGTAGACTTGGCTGATTTGCTGTAAGAGTATTGCAATAACTAGACAAAGGTATTCTGTATCTGCTGTTCAAGGAAAGCCCTGGAAATGTTGTTAAAAAGCTAAAAGGAAAAAAAAATAAAAATAAGTAAATCTGTAAGATGGCCATCTTGTAAGTAAAGGAACACAAAAAATTAAAGGATTACAAAAAATAACACAGGTGTTTATTTTCTTTCATAGGTTCCTCAGTTCTATTTTCTTGAGATTTCTCCCTTTTCTTATAAGCAAAATTGAGTGATCTTCATTTATGTTTTTCATTGTAAAGGTAAAAGATGACCTTATATGAAATTCCCAAAGTCTTTATATGTTTAATTATGAGTTGAAGACAACTCATGCGTAACAAAGATATAAACTGACCTCTGTATTATTTATATTTATTATTAGTCTCTTGCAATATTTCAGTGGATCCTTTCTTTTATTTTTTTTGCCTTTGTTGTTTGCGCTATATTTAGTTGAGAAAGTGTCCAGGTTATTGCAGTAATGGCATTATCAGATGTCTGATCTATGAGTTTTTGTGGCAGTCCCTCTATAAAACTTTTCCAGTTAATTGCAAAGCGGTCCTCTATTTCTGATAAGCTGTGTGTTAGTTTTAGCTAGCTACATAGGGACACTCCCAGTTAAATTGTTCATTTCAGAGCCAAAAAGCAAAACCTATCAGAAAAGACAATGAAACAAATAATTCATCCTCCCCTTACAGAGACTAAAGCCACTTTGAACTTCTACCAGTTTTTTCAGGCTTGCTCCCTTATTGCTGACTTCTAGCCGATAAAAACATACGATGCTTGTTCTTGAAGCTGGTAATTCATGAAGGAGCTACGTGCCATTATTTCATTTCTAACAATTACTTCTCTTGATTGCGCACTGAAATCTCCTTTTCCTGTCAGAGCTAATGGCAGGGTATTGTTTATCATCTAGCTGATCATGCTGATATGACACATCTATGTTAATACTGACTGTATGTGTATTGATATCAAGTGCTAGCCAGCCAAGGAACAATTAGGGAGCCTATAGTGTAAGCACCCTGGTCCCATTAACCTCAGTGGAAGCCATTTGTGTCTGAATCATAGGAGAGACTTCGGCCCTGAATTTATCAGACAGCTGGAGTGTATTTTTATCTTATTCCTACAGTGTCAGTAGACACAACATATCAATCTGCATAGGTTTGCATAAACTCATCTAGAAAGGAGCATGTTACAGACTAGAAATGCATTTTTTTCCCACTTTTTCTGGCTTTTAAAGTATTTTGCAAAGACAGTGTTAAACCAGTCAGGTCTGTAAGCACAGGTTGCCCAGACATGACACCCAGGACAGCAGAAAGCTGTAGAACTGCACAAAGCTCATGGGCTCATCCACCACTCATGGACATCACTAATAAACTTTGATGAGGGGAAGACTATTTGCTAATATGAAAAAGAAATTATACCTAGTTCAAACCGGTGTAGGGCAATAAAACCAGAGACCTAACCCTGTGATAAACCACACAAAAGCCAGCAGTCACAATACTGTGAAATGAATATTTAACACAATGCAATTCATCCTCACATGTAACATTTTATCTTGTGCTTGAATGCAAAGTGTAAAAAAATCTTTATGTCCTCAACTCCATCTCTTTGCCACTTTTCATAAAAGCCATGAATATTAACATGATGGAGCTAAAAGTAAAAGCTTCTACGAATAACTGTCATGGTTTCTGTCTTCCACTGATTGGATGGTGCTGTGTGAGGGGCTCTGAGAAAAGGACTAGAAAGAGGGCTTCCAGAGTGGTGTGCCTGCTGCCAGACCTAAGGATGAGGTAGGCAGTGGAAAAGCTTTGACAGCTTGATGTTTTCTGTTGGATTTTTCTTTTTGGATTTTTATTGGCCTCTTGTCTCCAGGATAAAACCTAATATGTTATTGCATGCATTTGGTCTCAGTAACTGCTCATGAATACTGTCTTCTCTTAACAGGTTCTTCATAAATTACCACCACTTTCTCTTTTAATTATCTTGTGAACTGTCTCCTTAAGAACAGTAATCATTAGCCAATCTCATATGCTTCTCTGGAGAAGTAAACAGATGCATATAACAAAATAACATTTTTTCTTGAGTGACTAGGCAATTGCAGTTTGTTTAGAAAACGTATTTTTAATCAAATCTCCCTTGAAAATGGAGGTTTCATCCATGAGGGAAATATTTCAGAAAACTCAAGATTTCCTTGTTAATTCCCAAGATATTTAACTCAGTTTTTCCTGTGCTCATAGAATGTAATTTTCAAGAAAATGAGATGTCTTTCAGAACAGTTTATTCCTCACGTCTTCTTATTTTATGAAATGACCTACTGAAACATGTTTTTTTGATTCATAACATAATTTTTTTCCTCCTCCTTATCCTACTGTAGCCTTTACATGGAATGCAGCCTATGACAGAATAAAACACTCATTCTTTTTTGAGAAAAGCAAAAGTATCCTGTAATTGGTAATTGCCTTACCAATCTGGTGACCTTCTATGATGGAGTGACAGCATCGGTAGATAAAGGGAAGGCAACCTATGTCATCTACCTGGACTTGTGCAAGGCCTTTGACACAGTGCCCCACCACATCCTTGCCTCTAGATTGGAGAGATGTGGATTTCATGGGTGGACCATCCAGTGGATAAGAAACTGGTTGACATAACACAGAAAAAGGGTGGTGGTCAATGGGTCTATGTCCAGGTGGAGGCCGGTGACAAGCGGGGTCTCCCAGAGGTCTGTCTTGGGACCAGTTCTCTTTAACATCTTTATCAATTACATCGATGATGGAATTGAGTGCACTCTCAGCAAGTTTGCGGATGACACCAAGCTGAGAGGTGTGGTTGACACAACAGAAGGAAAGGAAGCCATCCAGAGGGATCTTGACAGGCTGGAAAGGTGGGCCCGGGTGAACCTAATGAGGTTCAACACTGCCAAGTGTAAGGTCTTGCACTTGGACTGGAAGAATCCCAGACATAGATACAGACTGGGAGAAGAGCTCCTTGAGAGTAGCCCTGCTGAGAAGGACCTGGGGATTCTGGTGGATGAGAAACTTAACATGAGCCAGCAGTGTGTTCTTGTAGCTCGCAAGGCCAATGGTATCCTGGGCTCCATTAGAAGAGGGGTGGCCAGCAGGGACAGGGAGGTGATTGTCTCTCTCTACTCTGCCCTCATGAGGCCCCATCTGGAGTCCTGTGTCCAGATCTGGGGCGTGCAGTACAAGAAAGATGTAAAACTGTTGGAGAGGGTTCAGAGGAGGGCCACAAAGATGATTAGGGGACTGGAGTACCTGCCCTACAAAGAGAGGCTGAGGGAGCTGAGCTTGTTCATCCTGGAGAAGAGAAGGCTGCGGGTGCAGCTCATTTCAGACTTCCATTACCTGAAGGGAACATATAAACAGGAGGGGAATCAACTTTTTAGAAGGGTAGACACTGCCAGGACAAGGGGAATGGATTAAAACTAAAGGAAGGAAGGAAGGTTTAGATTAGATATTAGGGGGAAATTTTTTTACAGAGAGAGTGGTGAGGTGCTGGAACAGGCTGCCCAGAGAGGTGGTGGATGCCATGTCCCTGGAGGTGTTCAAGGCCAGGTTGGATGGGGCCCTGGGCAGCCTTGTGTAGATCCAGCCCTGAGGTTGGTGTCCCTGCCTGTGGCAGGGGGGTTGGACCTCTATGATCCTTGGGGTCCCTTCCAACCCAGACCATTCTATGATTCTATGATTAACTCCTTTTTAAACTGCTTCAGATATCTGGTTGTATGCTCTTGTATTCTATTTCAGGAGCACTACTGAAATAATCACTCTGTTAATCCCGGAGCTCTTGAAAATACAGGATTTAAACCTATGACCAAATTGTTGCATCTTAAAGAACTGAATCTTATCACAGAAATTGTATCTGGATATTTACTTACACTGTGGCAAATAGAAGGTAGTCCTATACCTATTTGACCTACTGTATCTTTTGTTTTGTCTAAAAATACTTCCATATCACCTATATTTAGCCATCTCCCTGACATATTTTACCAGTACAGGGATTAATACAGATCTCAGAGGCAGAATATTCCCAACATTCCTCCCAGGAAAAACTTATTCTTACCCTTTGTATCTTATTATTTAAGCAGTTGTCACTCAGTCGTCACTACGTGACAAGCCTTTCACTCTTATTCTGTAAGTGCACAGCTGCTGTAAGAACATCTGGCAAAGGAGACTGAAAGTCCAGCTACACGTAACCAGCCGGATTTACCCTTATTCACGCAGTAAATCATTCTTTCAAAGAACCTTGTCCAGTTTCCAAGTCACGCCTACATCTGCAGAACTTGCTGACTCTTCCCTGAAGCATCACATCTATGTATCATACTCTAATATGTTCTCCATCAATTTACCTATGCTTATGTAAAGACACTCTAGAAATAAAATTCTGGACTAGTAGCTGATGGGACATTGAAGATATGTGTCATTAGTATTAAAGCAAATTCAAGCAATTGTTAACACAACCCAATTACCAGTACAGGATTTTCCTACCTGAGTGCTTCTGGCACTCCTGGAAATGCCACTTAGGTCCTGAAAAAAAAATTCTCTTTAATTTATTGCTACAGAACAAATTTCTTCTACTCATGTTTCAGTTGGAAATAGTTCTTCGGACTCTTCTCCAGTAAAACATGATTTGAGCGTATGATCTTCTCTGTAATGAATACCAGTATAAGGAATTTACTTTGCTTTTTTGCAGTGATATGGATTTCCCTTGACAGGTCCTTTTATATCAAGATCATTCAGCATTCCCAGCTTCTTTTTGAAAGGCTTTTTTCTTTTGATTCACTGTAAGAAGTTTTTTATTATTAACATTTATTCTTTCAGCCAGTTGCTCAACAATTTTTGGCCTGTCTAAATGTGGTTTTACATTTAAGGCTCTGGTTTTACTTTAAAGAGATTGTAGGCCAATAATTGAACATGAAAATTTTGAAACTAAACATATTCCATATCAGGAGACTGAGATTTAGTGTCACGAATTAATCCAATTTAAAAATGGTGGTAGGAAGCACCAAGGGAAGAATTTCTGCTTGTCTAGTACATCTCTCAAAAGTGATGTCAGTTGTAGAAGCAGAAGTGTTTAGCTGCCTTATTAAAAAAAAGACTAAAGATACTTGAGCTGCCATTCTCAGAACTGACTTAACTTTAAGGTTTAAGCCTCTGGTATGCAGCCACTCCACTTCTTGACTGAAGCTGCTCAAAGAATTCTGCTTCAGTACTCTTTAAAATACAAAACTATTAGGTTCGTCTTTTGTCTTTTACTAGGTCATGTAATGCTGCTACATGTTCTTCAGAAGAAAATTGGTGAATAGACTTTTCCTACCATGCAGTATAAAATTTTTCCAAATGAATGTATATACATTTCAAATAAAGTTTAAGCTAGAAAATATTTTTTCTGCTTTGTTTATTTAAAAAAAACCCAGAATATTGCATGCAACACCAGTTCTATTAAGCTCAACATAACATGAATTTAAATTTAACTTTTGCCTCCATCCTTTGGTATCCTCATAAACTTTAGAGTTCCGGTTAAGTAACAGGCAGAACAGTCTTTGTATTTTAATCACCAAGAGGTATGTCCAAAAGTTTTTTCTTTATTTTACTTTATACAAACTAAGACTGTTTCTAAATCTGGGGGTTCTGGGGGTGGGTTTATTTGCAGAAGTTTTTTTCATGTGATATATTTTAACAGTTCTCCCTCATGTTGGAGGAAGAGGTATTTTACATCAAAAAAAGCATCTAATTTGCTGTTTGTGCAGGGACTAGCAAACACTTTGGAAGAGCTGGACAGAATCAACTACTTGCACAGATGTTTTCAGCTTTGTTTGGTGGCAGTGGTTGTTGAGGGGAGCACAAACCAGAAATTTAGGCTATTTGGAAACAACATGGAGGTGTTCATTTGCTTAGTAGAATGGGCTGTGGAGAAACAAGGCCAGAGTACTAAATTTTCAGCAGCACTGTGTCAAAGCTCAGCCTTAATTAAAAAAAGGCATTTTCTTGGACAGATTACTTCAGAGTTAGGTACATTTGGCATTCTAATCCTTTTACTACCACTCATGATATCAATACCAGTCCACCTTAGTTTTCCAATCAAATTAAACAATGATAATAATGTTTAATAACCTCCAGATATTAAGTGGATTAAAGATATTTCCTGAGCTCTTCTGAGTTGCTTCATGCTGCACAAATGAAGAGTGGTTTTACAACTAGAGGTGGCCTGGCAAAGAGGTGTATCTTTATGCTCTTAGAGTTTTGTACATAATTATCACCACTTTCACCCTCCTCCAACCTTTGTCGGTAGAGTTAAACTTTATATTTTATGGAACATTCACCACAGAAAATGTATAGGTCTAAGCATAATTACATTAAGCTTAATATTAAAAAAAAAGTGTTATGTGGGTCACATGTTCAAATATGAAGTCTGCTCTAACTGAAGTTCATCCACAGAACTCAGGTTTCTGACCTCTGTTAGTATCTGCTGTATGATTACACAGTAACAACTCAATGACAGACACTTTTCCAGGAGACCTTCAGATTTCCTTTCCATATATTTCAATTACTTTCTTGGGGCGTCTCATAGGTGAATCACCAGCCTATAGTCATAATGTCTAGAAGTGAATGTTAGAGCTGTGTACTGTTGCAAGATCTGATTATTTTATCGTTAATCTTATAGTAATTCTTTGTTTTAAGACACCAGCTCCTGAATATACATGGAAAGAACAAACCTCAGCTTTTTCTGCAGTCTCTGGAAATAAAACCACAGGGTATTTTTTTTTTTCCTAACCTCCTGCCACACTGAAAACCTTAAAATGCAATGCTTAATATTTCCAAAAGCAGAAAAGATGTAGTGCTTCTTACTTTTAAAATGTGGTGGATTTTAAACTTGCAATAAGGAAGAGGAGGAGAGAGGCTGAGTCACAAGTCTCCAATAATTTGGGTTAGCAGCATCATGTCAATTTTTACCTTTTGTCCATTGAAATTCTTTACAGATATTCTATTAGGTTTTGATGGTACAAGACCGGAAAGAGACTCACTTTCCTTTGCACCTGCCAGGGTAGAGACAGCCCAAGTAGAACAACTCATTTGAGGTCTGATCTTGCTAAAACCAGGAATCTAACTCCATTTTGGCATCAACCAAAGGAATTGCTTACTATCATTCCTTTCTCATCCATGTATATTGTATCATATTTACCAAATATTTAACTTGTAGGTTGGGTTTTTTCCCCAGGTTGAGAGTGCTTCTGTAACTGTATTTTTTTTAACCTCTGTGGTCATCTGTATTTTTTCTGGCTTTACTTTTGGCAAGATCTTTCAGTTCAACATGATCAGCAAATCTACTTAACATGAACTTTACTCAGTTTTACAAACCACTAAGTTGTTAATTAAAAGCAGCTTTCACACTGATCCTTCCATTGGCTTGGACACTTAGGTATTTTGCCATTTATCATTATTCTGTTTTCTAATCTCTGTGGCCCCATTTACATAAACGGCTGAATTATGTTTCCAAATTACAGTTCATGAGACTTTGCTAAGTACTTGAGCTAAGACAATGTATGTTAAGCTACTGTATCCCATTCTTTCATTTAATTTTTAAATTTTCCTAAAGAGCATAAAAATGGATTGGCAACATTTACTTTTATTCATCCAACGTATTCCACATGGCTCTAGGAATAATTTCTTTTTCTTTAATTTTTTTCCCCATCATAACTAAAAACTAAAAAAAAATCACATTAGGATGAGTATTTTATCCAGTTTTATGGCTGAGGAGAGATTCAGTGAATTTCCTGAGGATATATGCCAAGACTGTGATGCAAAGGATAGCAGGACTCTGAGGCTATATTACTACTATTGTAATACAGTAGTACTGTTAGAGCCAAATTCCTGATTTGTGTGCCTCATTTTTTACATGTTTTTCATTGTTTAATTGTTTAACTCAGAGTCGAGATTAAGTGTCAGATTTTGCCTCCTCTGCTGATCAGCCAATCTAGCTTTTGTTTGTTTGTCTACTGATAATATATATATCCTTTCATATTATTCTTTTACTTTTCATTGAGCAATATCTGCTTATCCATGTTTTTTTCTAGGTATTTGAAAACACCCACAATTATTCTAAAATAGGATTTTTAAAGTTTTCTATGAGATACACTAACCTATAATTCACAAGTATTAACGATTTAGGAGGAAACTTCTGCCTTGAACAGACTGATTTTCTAGTTTTAAAGGGGTCTTTGTACCTTTTTTGGCTTTTTGCAGTGAAATTGGTCATTTCATTGAAGATACATGAATTTCAGTGAGAATGCATTATGTCTGAGTTCAGGTAACATGTGCCAAGGCGTAACATGTGCCAAGGCATAACATGTTAAGGAAAGAATGCCAGGTTTACTGCTCACCATTATATTGCATTTTATAAAACCAGTGTTTTGTGCCTGATACATCAAGTTCAGACAATTTTGCAAGGAGTCAACAGGCTCAACTATACTGTCCCACAGGATTTCCTTTTCAGGAACAGCCCCAAATGATTACTGTGGGATTGAAGTACTGGTGGTCATACTGAATGCAATCTTGAGGCTGTTGAAAAAGTTAAAAGAGGAGGAGGAAGAGACAGGTGTCTCCTCACAGGGAGTAGGAGGCAAGCACAGGGAAAATAATGAGAATTAAAGCTTAGGAGAATTGTTTTGCAGAGAAGGCACAGCGGGAGAAACACCTAAGTCTTAACTTGCAGACCTCTCCTCGCTATAGGGCAGATTCCAAGAAGAAGAAAAAGAGTGCTGGAGGAAGAATTCAAAGAGAAGTGCCGAGTGCTGTCCTTACAGAATTTGCACAGAATACCTCTGTTTTTCACAGCCTTTTTCCTTTCATCTTTCTTTCCAATGGACTGGGATGTGTAGCAAGTACATCCTTCCTGACGGTGCTTATGTTTGGCTAGCTTTATTTCCCCTCATGCTGTTGTTCTCACAGCAGAAGCTGTGAAAAAAAGAGGTTGATACCAGGCAGTCTTTAAAATTCTGTGGGTACCAGTGACCTGTTTATGCTTAACATTGTATCAGCTCTACGCACCGCTTGCTAGCAGCAGTGGACAGGGTGGTACTTTCACTACATTTTCCACCATTAGCATCAAAGCTGGAATATTATACAGTAAAACTGCACATTTTTCTTGTAGGAGAAGAGTGGTTTAACTTCATTAACAGCAGTGATTTTGTCTTTCTATTTTTCTAATCCATTCTATTGAACTATTTGGAATTTTTACAGCTTTTGAAGATGTGTACTCTATTTATTTAACTCATTTTTAAATTCGCCAGTGTGACACATTGCATTATTTGCATTAGAAGTTAGCCAGAGCTGCAATTTTTATGTGGCTATGTTTGCAAAAATGGCAACAGGGCTCTGGCAGAAGACGTAGAATCTGGAGGCAATAACTGCTCTGAATTTTGTACCATAGCGATCTTAAAAACATTTCTGTCTTCCACTATGGTAGTGGGCAAGAAGTACAGGTGACCCCCTTGTCCCCAGGGAGCTCACCTTTCCCATTCTTACCAACACTACCTGATTTCTTCTTGCTAGAGTTAGACCAGAGACAAACCCAGTTAATAGAATTGGTTTCAGAAGTTCACGTATGTGTAGCTGTGAGTAAGAAATAAATTTAACTGCAGTAACTGTTCTGAACTGGTGCATAAAAGAAAGATTTCCATCTCCACTGTAGATTTAAAGTTATGGAAAATTTTGTTCATAAATAATTGTCTCAGATTCAATGAGCTACATGACATTAACTAGGCTGTGAATTATGAATAAAATAGTACTCAAAGCATATTAATAATCATTAAAAGAATAAGCAAAAAATATATTTCAAACTGAATCCTTTATTCCTTTATACATAATATATTTCTTCTGCTGGCAATCTAGAACATATGCATTTGCCTTCTAAGAGAAAAGGCATCATGAACAAGAAACCTAAACTAGGGAAAAAATTAGATATACTTTTTATTTGAGGCCAAAAAAAAAAGTTCAATTTCAAGCACGAGAGTCTAAATCCAAATTTTTCATGTTTAGTCAGAAATTAAAGTGTGTATGTATTTTGCCCATCAGCTTTTGTGACTGTTCCCAGTATGCCTGCAGCATCTCCATTTCACTTAAGAGCTGCGTCTACCTGTAAAGCCTTCAAGAGCCAATTAGGAAAAATATCCTGACGGCAAGTACTCTGGAATATGTTGACAAGTCAAGAAAAACCCCCTTGTTTGCTGATGGCAAAATTGACAGTAGCATAGGTAGCTCTCACGGTACCAGCTTTTAGCATTGACTTTCCACCACACACCATTATTTTGCTACCTGTTCCTGTGAATACTGACCACAGGGACTAAAACCTGAATGAGAGTCTCTGAATAGAGGAGGGCCTTGGATTTGCACCAGGGACTCCTATTCTTCTAACATATATTTATTTTCTGATGTTGCAATCCTTTATTCTTTCTGATCCCACTTGTCCATATGCACTTATGTACCTGTATCTCCATAATACAGCAAGAAAATGGAGTGGTTCCAAAAGTGCACTTTTTTACCAGTGGACAACTGTAGAAGATAATGGTCATTTAATTTTGAGTAAATTCAGAGTGGTATCTTGATTTATTTCATGTTTCAATGTACACCCGAACTTGGATTTAAATAAGCCTACAAATTAAAAAGCTTGACAGCTCTTGTTTTCTCTATATGTGTGTGAATTTACGTAAAAGATGTTATATGGGAGAAAAAGATCTTGCACAGTCATAGAAGTGACTATCTCAAGATATAGGCCTCTTTAGGAAATCATTTTATGTGGAATAATTAGGATAGATTAGTAAGAAATGCTTTCATCTTAGTTTTTTGCTTATGTTGCATTTTAAAATAATTAAGAATCCAGATTGTTTCTGTTTTTCACCTTCGTTTACTGGCACCCAGCAAAGAGGCCTACACTTTGATTTTAATCATGGCCAGACAGTATAAGACCTTGGTCTTAAAGGCAAGCAGAGCAACAAGCAGAAACCCTGCTGTGTAATTTCAAAGCAATGTACTTCATGCTGCTAACCCTACAGTATGATTTCTGTTCTGCCAATGGCTCCGATAGCAGACAACTTCCAATTTGCACCTCTTGCATAAATCCACGTTATGCCAATAGGTTTAGAAGAAAACCACAAGCTGCCCAGTTCAGCAGTCAGAGGTCTGTTAACAGATCTTTAACTATGATCTATTGTGTAGAAAGTCTGAAATTATGGATGCAGAGTTTCACTTTATAGAGCTCTCACTTGTGCTATGCAGGCTTGCTTGAGATAATTATAAGTGTTTATTTTGGCTTTTAACAAGTTTAATCACATTATTTAGCATGTTCTGATTTTGTCACTGAGGCAACGGCTACTATTGCACACAAGTTCTCTTAATTGGCAGTGGGAGGAGAAAATGGAGTTTAAAGCAACTAATTGCACTAGACCTCACAGATGCCAAGATGTAGTTCTTTTAATTAAAACTTTTTACAAGATAGTTTACAAATGTAAAAGCACTATCTCTTGTAAGGACCTAATAGAGCATTCTGCTTTCAGTTTTGCTTCCATTTTAAGTGGCTAAATATTCTGTAAGTCCAATTAAAGAAGACTACAAAAAAGCATTTAGAAGTGCAGAAGACGGAGTTTGGGAATATAAAAGTACAGAGTTCAGTAAGGCACTTAAGTTATCTGAATTCCAATTTATAAATAACCTTGGCTGCCTGTAGAGGGTAATTCAGTCTGTTAATTTCAGGCCACTGTTTAAGTATCACGCTGTGCCAAATTGCATTTGATGGTTTTATAATGGCATGACTACAATATCCTAAAATGAGATCTATAAAGGTATCCCCTAGTGAGAATTTCAACCCAGGTCCCCAATGGTAAAAATGATACTCATATCTAGCAGTTCTTTCCACCGCAACTCAGGTATATGTAACTGTCTCACATTACACACACACAGAATATTTTCCATTGCAATTTAAAGTGTTTACAGTTCCTAATGCAAACCGTTTTGTGATTTCTAACTAATCTAATCATTTGGGTTTTTTAAATCATGGAGTACGCTTCTTGACATACTTCGTCCCACTTTAATTCTCTGAAGTATGGTACTACAGCTCTCTATCAAAAGCGACTGAACAAGTAGCACTTAATGGATGATAATAGTTTCCCTAAAGGGAGTGTTATTTCTTGATCTTTGGCATGAAATATCATAGGTATACTGCAGAAAGGTGAATGCTTGCATCAGGATATTGTCTCACAAAAGACTTGTTTGGTCACAGTGGCATTTTCCAGTGAGCAAGATATCTTCACCCCTCCTCCAGTGACCCAACGAAGTTGAATGCCTTTTGGAAGGTTAAGCTCTGTACACAGGGGTCATGGGACTGGGCTGAAGCCGGAGGGTCTGTTTATTTTCTACGTGTGTTGAACTATGTTGTTCTCTGGGTGTGAACATAACTTTCTAACCTTCACAAGCAATCCCAAGGAAAAGACCTTGCTGACTAAGAGTGGGTTTGTTGCTGAGCCATTCCAAAAATTCACATCTTTCCAGATGATGCACAGCAGCCAAAAAGAGTACTTGTTTAAACACTGAATTGTATTTTAAACTCCAGCCACCAGAAGCAACGCCTTTTCTGGAGTAATGGTGCAATTACTCAGATCATTTTTCAAACAACCTCCACGGATGGATCCCTCTAGCATCCAGTGAGCACAGCAGTCCAGTAAAGCACAGCTTCTCTTAGCCTGCAATAATGCCCTGAATTATACCATGAAAAAACCCTGAGAATGTTTTAATAAACTTCCTGGCTCATGTCATGACTCCTACATATTGAAACAGTCACACTATGCCAAACTGCTTGAAAGCAGAGAGATTCATGGACCACTGCTTTTGTAAGAATTGCAGCTATACAGATTTAACTATTTCCAAGTCCACATAGATTAAAATTGCCCACAGGTTTTGAAGTAGCAGATAAACTGAATATGTTTGCTCACAGGAGGTGAGGGATGAAGTAGTCATATCAGATAGATAGAAACTCTTAGTGGCAGTATCATATTTTTATCACCTTACAACTTCAAGCCCCATTGCTATATCCAGTGTATGGTTTAAATGTCTTTTTTTTTTAAAGTCATCTTAAATTCTTCCACTAAACCAAGTGGTTCTAGATAAGTGATAAACATTTGCACTAGGTTAGTACGCCGGGTTAGCATACAACTTACCATTTTCAATAGGAAACTCAAAAGTTATCCTATGTCTTATTCATTAATTTCAGTAGTGATTCTGTTTGGCAATTTTTTTTTCTTACTTCCCTAGGGAGAAATTTTCACTTATGTGTGACACCAGAATGAACATGCTACGACTGAGACTAGATTGAGTAACTTGTGGTTTCAGGTCAGAAAATGTCTCCAGGAAGAGTTACATCTTCTCCCACAAGTCTGACAGTGCAATATGTCTACCCTTTCTAGTAGTCATAATATTTACAATGTATTATTAATAATGAATTTCATAATAATCCTGTTGCTGACCAGACAGTGAACTTCAATAACTCATCAAATGCATATTTTGATAGCTGCTGGAAAATAAGATGCTATAACATAATGGCCAGCTACATAATATTTTGTCATTTTTTTTAATATTAGACTTTGCTTGGCACTGCATTGTGGAGCTTGTCAAGCTTGTTCATGGCAGTAGAGTGCCTACTTTTGAAGTACTAATTAAAATATGTCATTAAGATTCAAATTTAATAAGACATTCAGAACTACATTTGAAGTTAGCAATTAAGATAATCTTTCATTATGAGATTGCACTGGTATGGAACTTAGTTTAACACATTTGTATTAAACTAAGCCTCGAAAAATCACGGGATTTACTCTGATTCTTCTTTTCTAAGATGCACACTTAAGAAAACCATTTGGAACCAGTGAAAGGGTTTCAACATAAAGCATCAAATCATTTTTTGCATCTATATTTCACCCAAATTGCCTAAAATTTTTGTGTGTCTTAATAAACAAGTGTCAATATTAACTCATTTTCTGGTAAGTATCAACTAGTAAGTAAGTCTAACAACTGATGCAGTTCTTCTATTAGAAATCAGAAAAAGACACATAAATTATGTTGACATTTCTGGTGGTAGACTTTTTCCCAGAAGGACCTGTAAGATCATAGGCATTCTAACAATGAGGCCAGTTTTTAGGTAAAATGACGGACCAGTGATCAGAGTTTGTTCCCAGTTATTTGGGACTTCCTGGACATTTGGCACTTTTATAAGAGGAAACGCATTCGTTGTACCAGCCATGCTAGTACAGATATCTGGAAAGCTCATTTGAAAATTTAATTTGGTTGTTCTTGTTGTGAATTGTTGTGTTGAACAATAATTTGTTTCCAAGGGTGACTGAAGCAATTGTTTTGTATAGCTCACAAACAGCTTGAAGTGGTTCGTGTAGTTAAGGTAGTGTCCTTTGGAACAGAACTGTGAACCTGAAATAAATAACATAAATAAAAAGAGTTTATTTAATTTCTGCATCGGTATATTTGAATGTGCAAGTTTCCTCATTATACCCTAGTTTTGGTTCAAAGAAATAAGCTTTAAAATTCTACCATAATCAACCTATAAAAGTAAACAAAGTTTTATGTATTTTGAAAAACTATCCGTATGCGCGTGAGCATTATATGGCATTCAGCAATGGAGTGAATGTTGCCTGCCACCAAAATAACAATTTTATATCCTAACAACCTCTTCTGACAGCACACCTGGGATCACAGTCGAAGCAATGCTGGTGGATATGAGTCATAGATGTTAAACATTGACTAGAAAGCGAGACATCTGTCAATGTCAATAATCACCTTGCTTGCTTGCCTGTTTGCTTGCTTGCTTTTTCTTTCCTTCCTTCCTTCCTTCCTTCCTTCCTTCCTTCCTTCCTTCCTTCCTTCCTTCCTTCCTTCCTTCCTTCCTTCCTTCCTTCCTTCCTTCCTTCCTTCCTTCCTTCCTTCCTTCCTTCCTTCCTTCCTTCCTTCCTTCCTTCCTTCCTTCCTTCCTTCCTTCCTTCCTTCCTCCCTCTCTTTCTTTCCAAGTTCCTTCCTTTCTTTCTTTTCCTTTTTTTAAAACTAGCAACCAGCCTGTGTTTTTTAAGATCTATGCAGCAGCATAAATGTGCAATACCTGAATGAGGAGAAATAGCATGGCTTACAAAGCCTTTGGGAAGACATTTAAATACCATGAGCATGAGAGTGTTTTTTCTGGGCTACCTATCTATTTCACAGAGGAGGAACAGGAAAACCTATGGTGCCATTTCTACAAGTCCTGTGAGGTGCTATAGGCTTTGGGTAAATGAAATTTAATGCAGAACTGACTTTAAAAAAGAAATAGGGACTTTTTTCCAGCAAACCAAACTATTTTACTTCAGATGAAATCTACACAAAAAGGTATCTTTACTTTTGATTTTGCAAGAAGGAATGTTTCTAATGGAACTTTGGATTTCCTTTGGAAAAACTTCCATTTTGCAGAAGTCCTTTTTTCCATCCAATTATTCCAACAACGAATTCCCAAACAGCTTTTAACATAAAAGCTTCTGTATATGTTACAGAAGTTACAGATATTTCTGTAACTTTCTTCTTCGAAGCTCATTCTTCACTGGTTGGTTGGTTTGTTATTTCTTACTTCTAGCCTTAGCAAATAATCATTCAGTAAATTATTGTATATGGAAAAATATTGACTTTGCACGCACAATGAGCAAATCTGATCTTGAGCTACTAAGCACTGATGGCAGAGGTGGGCACATGAGATGCAACTGGGGCAGTTAATGGTCTGGACAAGCAGAGGGAAAAGTGGGCACAGTGTAATCTAACTGCAAAAACTCCCAGTGATTACAAGACTGAGACTTGAGCTAGGCAGCACTGCTGGAAGTTAAAAAAAATTGCAGGTAGCAGGATTTCTAAAACTGTGCCAATCTAGAACCAGTGCCATAATTAAGATAAATAGTGTGAAACAACAAAAAGAAAAAGAAAAAGCAGCAGGTAAGAAAATAATATAGATAACAGTCTGCTTTCCCACTGATTAAATTAGAGTGAATAACTGAGTTTATTGTATCATGTATGTAATGCAAATATTTACCTTTTTATTTTATAGTTAAAGCATTGATAGAAAAACGCTATGTAAACATCAGGAAAAGATTCACATGCTAATTTTTGACACATTTCTTGTAAAGAGTCAGAAGTTAGAAAATAATGTCATTCTCTAAAAGTTATCAAAACCTGTTCTTGAAAACCCCTCATATTTCATATTTCTTATTGGTCTGTTTTCTAAAAGCAATTTGCAAATGTAAATTTTTAAGCTTAGAAAATGAGAAAATCCTGAATTTCCTATCTCAGATATATGATGTACAAGGTAAAGGTTGGTGCAGAAAAAAGCTATCTTCACACTGTATAAAGCATAGTTTAACTCCACTCCACTTGAGGACAATGGTGGAGACAATGATCGCTTAACTTAACTATTCAAAATCTTGTGGGCAGAAGTGTTGTGGTTGAATGAGCTGCTTCTATTCACATTATTTGGGAAAGTGAAATTTCATTCCCAGTATAAGTTTAATAACTTACTCCAAATTATATTTGAAAGCCATAACATTGCTATCAGCAGAAAAAAAAAGCACAGGAAAAAAAAAAAGAAGGGGCAGTTTTAAAGTAGGATTAAAAGTAATCCCTAGACTACAGCTATAAACTGAGCATGGCAATCTTAGGGATGGCTGTTTTGTTTATCATCCATGTATAATTTTTTTTGCGATTTTGTTTTTCCAGAAAAGCAGAGGGTATGTGAAACATGCCAAAAGGGCACCCTGACCCCTTTAAGTTCTGCTATTAACCTAATAAGGATCTTGTCTTGGAGAGCTGGTGATTGCATTGTGTAATTATAGAAACAGGGATAATTGCAATATACATAGGCAGTAGGAAATCTGCTAGTCAAGAATAAAGGTCTGAGCACAATGATCCTGCTGACTTCAGCTCTTAGTTGACCTTAAAGAGGGTTAAAACTGAACAGCAGCTTTTAGGATAAATCTTTCAACAAGCACAAATTTGGACAGGTGAGACAATCCAATACAAGGGACAACCAAACGATTTTGCCTCCATGCATCCCTTCTGCTCTGATTTTTTGACTTAGCCTCTACCCCAAGTAAGGGCTTTGATTATGTTACAATTTTAACAGGCACACAAAATAAAAGAAGTCCTATTGTTTTGATTGCAGCTAAATGCTGTATTAATGAATATATATTAATAAGTTAAATATCCATGATCTTGAAAGAGCTTTGTCTAATCTTTTGGGGCTGTATACCAAATAATTTAAATCATCAACAACATCTGTTCTGCATGGGAAAATCTGGGCAAAAAAGAAAGTACATGTTTCTGCCTAAGGTTTCAAAATTAAATGTTAGAACTTATAATTATGGTTTATAATTAAGTTTAAGAGTGCACAAGTGTGTAAGATAGCAAAGTACACAACATGAGAGTCTGAGGGTATATCTTCATTAGCAACTGATAGGACCAGATGTGGAAGGGAGAGAAAGAGCTGGTGTTGATGCGATATATGCATAGCACAAGTCACTCAGGCTGGTGTTAGCCTGGTCTTGGGGCCAAATCCCTGCTAGGTGAGTACTGGGGACTCCTAGGGCACACCTTCCAGTTTCCAGTTTGAGGATCTAGTTCTGTGCACTCCCAGATCACTCCATGGTGTGAACTGAGGCCCTGTTGAGTGGGGATGTTTGCTTCAAAAGTGCATTCCTGATCCAAACTAGGTGATGGGCATTTCTGAATAACATGCCAAAGTTTTTTGATCCCATTAAAAGTTAGGAAACATAACTGTCCAAGTCTTTTGAGTGGTCTTACAAGTGTTAGCTTTGCCAATTACACGGATTTACCGATGAATAACTTCTCTGTAAAAGAATAGTAAATGTGCCTCGATAGCATTTTAAATGAATTTTTACTATGTGTGTTCAATATTCAGTTTTCCATTCAGTCTTGTGTTTCCATAGAGATGCACCATGTTTGGAAGAAAAGCCTGCCAAGAGTTAATCTGGTTAATAATATTAAAATTATTTAAACTGAGAAAATCTTAAGTGTGTTTTTCTGGTGAAAGCAACTCTCTATCTCACTTGGGTGTGGAATAAATAAGCGACACTTTGGAACTTTTTTGGGCAGCCTGAGATACAAACCTGAGAGGCAGCCAGCCCTGAGGAAAGTCTAAAGATTAATTCGATTTATGTTACCATGAGCCTTGTCAGTAAAGCTGGGTCTCAAGAACAGCCATGTAGAAGCAATCTTGGAGTTTCCTGCCCTTGGACCGGGAAGGTCACTGAGGAACACTTAAAGATCCTAAGCCTGTAAGGGACCAACCATCTTTCACTTCACCAGATACTGCTCCCACGTAGCACATAGTAAAACATTCTTCAGCAGTAAGAAAGAAGAGAAGCAAAACAAAGATGGAGCAGAGAGATCAAGAGAATGGGAATGAGAACATCAAAGTACAGGTAAATATATCACAGGTGGGCAATAAACTCAAATGCTGGAAGCTTCAAATTATTATCAGCAAGGGGAACACTAGAAAAGGAAAATTATTTGCACAAAGGAATATAATTACAATAATATTTTAAGAATATTAGTCATGAATAAATTGTGGCTTTTTGCTGAGTTGTTTGTAGCAGAAAAAGATTACCAACCAATTAGGATTAGTAGGGGCAAAAGCTACATAGTTTTGAGATCAAGCCTGATGAATTAATGCAAAGAAATATGCAGTATATATGCATACAACTGTGACAGTAGAGCATGATATTCTACCATGGAAATATCAGGCCTGTATTTCCATATTCTTAAACATAATGTCTTGTTAAAACTGTCTTAAAGTCCTTTAGAAGGAGTAGACCAGATCTTGTCTAAACCAAAAACAAAGCTTTAAACAAATAAATTTGGTTGTGTGTTTATGCTGTGTTTCTATATAATATTTCATCAGTTCTTCTTTTTCAAATTCAAATTATTTATTTGACTCTTATGTATGGAGTATATGTCTTTTTCACTTTCCAATAACTCAGAAAACTGGAAATGTCAATCTCCTCCTTATGTACATACACTAATTCTCATTGCACTATAAATTGGAAAAAAATTGGCAGCAAAAGCATGGAATACAATACATAGATATTATTGACTTTGAATAATTTTGTTGTTTTGTATAAGCTATTTTTTCCTCGCTGGGAACAGAAAATATCCCACAGGAAAAAACAGTATTTCAACATGATTTTCCTTCAGAAAAGGAACAAAAAGTTGAAATATCACAATTTTTTCTTGGAATGAAATGTTCCAAAATAATTCAATTTGGAAATGTCTATGTTTAGTTTTGACTTACTAAATCAAAGTGTTTTATTTTCTTGAACTGAACCCAAACACTGTGTTTCAAGTCAGTTCAACATTAATTTGCTTTGGCCTATTGTGCCTCCTGGGAATTTGAGTAGTGCCCCCTGATTCCCATGCTTTCATATGGGCTAGGCTTTTTGGCAAACTCTCCCTTTGCAACGCAGCATGTGACTCTAATGATGAGCCATATGGCTTGGTCAGAGGGGAGCTCATGATGCATAATGGGACATAAACTTTTTGGAAAGAGAAACTGCATTTTTTCCTTAGAAAAGGATTTGACGTGATTCCCAACTCACTGTCTTCAAAAGCAATATTGCTAGAGAGGCTGGGAAGGGAGGAATCAGTTTGCAGGTATGCTGTTGAAAATTATGTGTACGTGAAAAGTCATGGAATCCCAAGAGTTAAGAAACGGGACTGCTTTCATGTCTGCCGTAACTCCTCATAGATGGGGAGGAAATTGGCCCCTACATATCTTGACAACACAGTAGAAAGGACTGCAATCTACAGAAGTCAAGGGGAAAAAATGTGATAATACAGCAGATGGGGAATGTGTTCCTATGGTGACCAGATACACTATATTTTCTACTAAGATATACAAATGAAAAGCAACACGGACTGCAGTAAAGGAAGACCAAACACTAATTCTTCTTAAGATAATTATAGCCAGGCTGCTGCTAGTAGTGATAACCAGTACTAAAACCTACTCACCCATTGCTTGAGATGTAGTATATTATGATTAACAGAAAACTTAAACTAGATAAAAGAAAGGATGAAAATTAAAGAATTTCAGTTGGTTTAGTATTTCCCTTTTAGCTCCTCCCCATCTCCCCCAAAAAAAAATCAGCAGTAAAGATCAAAACCGTAGTGCACTTTGTTACCCATGCAAGCAGATGGGAACAGCTGGACTTAGAGACCAAGAGGGAGAAAGGGCATTTCTCATTTGTTATAGGTAGATACGTTGTCAAATGGCTGGCAAGGTTGTAGGGGCATGGCATAAGAGGTTAGGAAATGCCAGTATTAAGGTTGCCTGTGGCCTTATTTCCATCTTTTGAAATATAAGCAAATGATACCATTTTTCTCACCTTTTTGCAAAAACACCTATGCAAGCAAAAAGTTACAATCATGTCAAAAAGTTTCCACAGCAAGATTTAAAAATCTCACCTCTGATCCTGTCTTCCATGGAAGCATGTATTCTGACTTTTTTTGGATGAGAACACATTGGGTTTTTTTTTCAAAATGCCCTGAGCTACAAGGTGATGCCTGCTTCTCAGCCTTAGTTTCAGAAGCGAGAGGGAGGTTTCTTCTGTCCTGGACAGGACATCTTTTTCTGCCTTTGGCATCCACACATAACGCTGGTTGCACAGAAACTGGTCAGCTAATGTTCAGGGCTCTCTGAGGATCTGAGCTGCCTTTTCATGCGTATCATGTGACTACTCTTGGCATTGTCTTAATGGCATTAGTAATGTTTTGATATATGATATGTGGCAATATACTTCCTATATAGTAGAAATAATAATGACGATATAATAAAGTGGGGAAAGATCTGTTTGGCAAAGCTAACTAAAATAATCTTACAAGCACTAAGAAGCCTGTGCAGGGTTATAGTGGAAACATGAATAAAATTAAAAGACACACTCAGTGATATTTTCCTGGATGAGTCACTGAGAATGTGTGTGAATAGTGAGGGACTGGGATTATTGGGGGATATCCAGCAATTCATTTTGCCATGAGTCTGAGACAGCTCACTCAATGCAAATGAAAGGCATGTTTGCCTCTGTGATGGCCTGTTACTGGCTTGATTTGCAAAAAGAGCTATAAATTATGTTGAAGAATTCCAAATGTATAGTTTTGTGATGTTAATGGTACATAGGGGAAAGAAGGGGAATGCGAGTCATTTAATTGCAACAAAAACCCACCCTTTTTGTCTGGTTTTCAGTTAGGCAAATATGGATGTAGTACACTCTTAAATAATTCTGCTCAGAAATGCAAATGACTTTATCTGGCTGCCAAAGAAGGTTCCAATTAACAAGTCAGATGATTGGGGGAAAAAAAAGTCACATTTCCTATTGCACAACCCGTTAGGCTTGCGTTTCTCCAAACCTGCCTCAGCTGCACTTGCTGGGGTAGTAGTAAAGGAGCTTGTCTGTAATTACAAAGGTGTTAATTTCAGCATTGCGTGTACTTTTTCCTTTTACTAGATTGGCATGAACATTTCACACTCTAGTGTGTGCTGTAATTGGAACAAACTGCAACACCTACTACTAAAAACGGAGCTCTTTGTAGCCATCGCTTGTCCCTTCCATTTAAAATTCCCTAGCCACACTTCTGCCTCCCAAGCTGCCTTTGAAGGCAGATTTATGTGTTTTAAGTACAATTCAAGCATATTGCAGGCACAGCAGGAGATTGTAAACAATCAGAAACTGAATTGAGGGAGTCCTCAGCATCTCAGTGTGGTACAACCTGAAGAACACCTGCAGCTTAACTGCTTCCACATACATCAAGGATGATTCAGCATTGCTAGTGAGCTTTATTAAGGAACATCAGGAAAAACACAGAGCACCGTAGCCAGTCTATATGGATGCTCATTATGGGCATGAATCACTGTCGTGTTGAACACAGGGTTTGGCCACTTCCAGAAGATTCATTCACCTGTTCTTCATCATCTCTATTTCATATGACTGATTTCACAAAAGATTACCTCACAGCAATATAGGAAAAAAACCTCTGCTTTGACCTAAAATTGAGTGATTGAAGGACCTCTACTTTGCAACTCTGTTTAAACACCTGTTAGAAAATTACTGGATATAGATTTTGCCTTGGTCCATCAGGTGATACACTTCATGTACCGAGAGATAAGAAAGGTATTTTTCTCAGCTCTTTCTGTGCAAAAAGACTTCTTCGTCCTTTTGCATGTCATCCTAGTTCCTTTTGTAAGAGGAATCAATGCAAATTCTGGCTATGTCCTCAGTCTTAGGTGTTGACTAGACTAAACACAGTGGTCTTTGAACAGGAACGGCCTCATCAGCAAGCAGAGATACTTTCCCTTTCAGAAATTGTCTCAAGAAACAATACTGTCTAAAGACATGGATGACTGTCCATGAGCAGATCTCATTCCAGTAACATGTCCTAACAGGGATGTATTTGATTTTTTTTTACTTTCTCTTTGGTGTAACTTCTGCACCGGGACTGTGCAGTTTTTGAACTCTGGATGAATTTCCCTTTGTCCGGAGAGAAGGAAGTCTGGATGTCTTGAGCTGGCTGGGGGAGCTGAAATCAGGCCTCCTACCTCCTGGGAAAGTGTTTTAATCACTAACTAGCAGTCACTGGTCATGCAAGCAATGAGGGGATACTCTTTTTAAAACTTATTTTATATAGTGACAGTGGCTCTAACGCTCTGCTTCGTGCTGAACTCCTCGCTGCTGACAGTGTTTTGGGATTCTTCTGACAATGTACAAGACACCAGGACCCTCAAGGGACTTCCAGGCTCAATTTGACTAAGGTTATGGTACTTGTAGGCACAAATGATAGCAAACCGTAGGGTGTGTAATGATGTTTTGGATGTGGAAGCATAATGTCTGCCTAAATTTTGTGCTAGACCCAAATGCTTTTCATGACTCGTAAAGTCAGTGTTTGGCAAATGACTATGACCACTATTCTTTATAGGGAAACACTGTTAAAGAAAAGCTGCTTTTCACTGGAATGACAGAGAGTCCTTCATTCTGGACCTCAGGCAGCTGATCAAGTCAGGGGTAAAGTTTCTAATAATAAAATTTAATCCAAGGCAATGTTCCCATCTAAACTCTCTGGCTTTCTTCAGCTGTCCCTCAGTCTGATCAACAGATCCTTCAGTCTTAACCTAGCCTCATCTTGTCAGATGTGACTCTGATTTTGTCTTTACTCTTCCAAATATCTGAGTAGCTAGGCAATTTTCCTGTCTAAAAATTTTGGACTAAGGAAGATGATCAGTGTCACATGAATGTTGACACCGCGGGGTAAGTCTGAACAGATGAGCCTTTAAATCTCATACAGCCCCATGAAATAGAAGTTGTTAAACTCAGGTTGTTGTTGATGATGATGATTTCATTAGTATTTCATGATTAATATTATTAAAGTTTTGGGGAGGGGGTGTGGTATTATTCTTATTATTTTAGAATCATACCAAAAATTAGATGGGTGATACCTCTTTTGGAGACTTCTAAAAGTCAAACTACAAAACACAATATTCAGGCTTTTAAGCTGAACTTGTTCTGGTTATCCTTTCAAATGCCTAGTTACATCCTCTGAAATCCTTTTGGAAAGACTGCAGAGAAGATCAAGAAATGTTGGCTATATCTGAAGCCCTTCTAAAGCATACTATTCCACCAAACAGCATGTTTATCTGTGGCTGTGAAGCTCAGGAAGGATATTGTAAGTGGTTGGGAATTTATAGTTTCCATGGAAGAGGAAAAACATAATTTTTCAATCTATCTATATCTGAGAAATGAAACACGCAGAAGAAGTGACAGAGTGGTCATTAGTTTAAAAAAATAATTAAACCAAATTAAATTAAATACAAAAATAAATTAAAAGAAAATAAAAATATTTAACAGGAAATAATTGTCCTTTCCTGCAGGGAAGGCTTAAAAATACTTTTTGTGTTTCAAGGACGTTAGCAAAAACTTGTGAATTTTCATGAAAAACCCTCTACCCCTATTTAACGCTCTGTACCCCAGCAGAAATCATTTACAATGTTGACATTTTCTCTTTTATCAACTCTAATTACAAAAAGTTGTTGCTTGCTTAACTGTTATTTTTCTTCAGAGGTTGAAGGCTTGTGTGCCTTAATGGCAGTAAGATTTTTCTCTCCCCAGTGCTGGTGTTTTAGAAGCAGCTTTGACATGAGTATTTACATACATCACTGCATGGCAAAGGTTGTATGCCTTGCAAATGGAAGAAGTTGCTTTATGGCTATTCATAAATGACCCGTAGGACTGATTCACATGACAAATATGGTAATAAGCAATAATTGACAGCATTTTAGTGTTGATATATTGTTCCAGGTCTAACTTTGTTTTAATTTTTCCACATGATTAAAATTAGATTATGTCAAGTTCACATTCACATATAAGATAAAAAGAACCAACAAGAAAAGGGTTTTGTTTTTCCTCCCTAAACCCCCTTAAACCTCATAAGTTAAGTCATGGAAACATATAAAGCTCCTTTAGTGAAAACACATACACATTGCATGTTGCTGGATTTGTTGAGGTCATTTGATATGATCTATGTTCTGCAATGTGTGACTAGATCTCGTATGGAGCTTTAAAACAGTGAGCTAAAATGAACATTTTAAACTTTTTTAATGAACACTTTAAAAACAAATTAGGCACCAGAAGCATATATCTGTATCACTACTTACCATTCCAGTTGGAATAAAGTATGGATATTTGAGAAAAAGTTAATGTTAAATACTACATTCGGCAAGTTGACCATTTATTCCACCATTTTTTTACCATTGTGTGGAATTTTGTCATAAAAATACAGACAAACTCAAGTTTTCAATATAAGTGAGCTAATTAAAGGTAAATAATAGACAAAATCAGGAGGAATATTTAGTTACACAGGATTGAAAAATAGGGTGAATGTGAATGCTGTTTGGGATTAAATTACCCTCATCGTTTAAAAAACACCTGGATGGGTTCAAGAAGTAAAGTAAGGCTGAGCAAAATATGAATTAATGAATAACACATTTCCGTGATAGAATGTTTTTGACTACTATATAGACCTATAAATAAAACATGCTATGTGCATAGTTGGCACCCACCAATTGACTAATGTTAATGTAAGTAGACACAGATTTCTAGAGTCTTTTTATATAAAATGTGGCTAGTTTCTGCTTTCTATGCTATGTTAATGAGTGCCAGGGAGACTATCGGCTGTATTTTAACTTTTTGTTTACTTCGTCAGACTCATGCTGAGAGAGCAGTAAGTGCCATTCCCATAGCATAGGGCTTACCACATGTACTTAAAAGGTCCATACTTACACAATTAATCACATTTTAAAAATTATTTGCTTTCCCACATTGAACACAATAGGCCTTTGTTATATTTAACAGCTTATGTGCAAAAGAAATGCACTGGCTGCTAAAATACTATAATCGCATAGCATTGACTACAATAAATCGCTACGGTTTAATATGTCTGCAGTGCAACAGGCTCATGATTATCTAAGATGGTGGAGGATAATTTCCCACTGAAAGAAAAGAGTAGGGAATTTAGCAGCTTTTTTTCATGGGGAAGAAAATGCATTGGAAAGCTCATCTGAGATGTTCTAGAGAATTAGTCAAGGGCAGTGGAGGAAACGGAATTATCCTAGATGCATCACTGTCAGTAACAAAGAAAAACTCCACTGAAAACACAATGATGGAGCAATGGCAAAAAAAAAAAAGAAGACTGAATTAAGATGTACAATAAGTCATGTATAGCAATAATAAAGTTAATTGTAAGGGTTTAAGTTAGTTGTAAGAGTTTCTCTTTATTTTGGGCAGCAGCTAATTCAACACCTTAGGAGTAGATCTGGTACAGAGAATCTGATAATGATGATATTTAGACCTGATGATCTAAAGGATCATCCATACCTCTCTTCCCAAAAAGGCAGAGAAGCAGGAGACAATACGGCTGCTTTAAGTCCAATCCAAGAGGCATAGAAGAGACAACTAGCTGCATGGTGGAAGCAGCAGCCAGCAGCTCCATATTCTGCACCTGACTGCCTTTGCTTAGAATAGCAATCAGCACAAAGGACATTCTCCAGCAAAGTAGCCAAGCCAGGGGAAGGGTTGTTTAAAAATAAGTTGCCTTAAAAGAGCCATAGGCTAGTGAGAAACTTTAAGTAAAATGACACCATTAATCATAGGAAAGAGCTTCATGAAGTCTCAGAGGAAAAGCCAAGTAGAGGTGACAACATGGAAATAATTCCATTTGCATTTCAGACAAAACATGTTTGTCCTTTTACATAAACTATGGAGCAGCAGCATTCCATCGGAATATGCTGCTTTTAATATTGTCCTGGAGCTCATGCTTTAGAAGTGACACAGGAGGAAAGGCATAACTTTCTGTGGCAGCTGCAGTTCCAAGTGCTGCTGGAACTCGCTTCCACCTTGCCTGCAAGAGCCAATATGAAGTTGTGGGTACAGAGAGTAAACATATTGTAACCCAAAATGTTAACATTCTAATTATTTTAATTAAATTAGATGTGTGCATGTTCAGATGAACTATTGAGCTGTCAGCTTTAGACTGGCTACAGGATATATGAAAAATGGAGGAGAGTATCACCTATTACTTCAGTATTTTCTTGTAACATCTTAATTTTTTGTCATAACTTGGGACAACTATTCCAGCCTAATGAATTCTAGATCTTCAAATGGAAAGGAATAATATAGTTGATACACACAAAGTGTATCCATGAGTTAAATTTCAGGCATGTTCTTCTGTTAATTAAGTGTATGAAAAGCCAGTCATGTCACACTGAGACTTTGTACAATGTCCAGAAATGGCAGGAATGACAGGTTGATAAGTAGGTTTGAAAGCGGCTGGGTTCCTTCACAAACAAAAAATGCTACAACCTTTTCCCAAATTCTCCACTAACATCAATAGATGACCTTCCACTTTGGATGAGAAGGAGGGATAATTTGAGCGTAGTTTCTGCGAAAGTAAGAAATAATAAGGTAGAAGGCAGAGGAGACTAAATGGACTACCACCAAAGTGCACAATGTAAGAAATAATCTTTTTAAAGATGTTTGGGACCACATCAAAAAAAGCCCTGAGATCCCCGGCCTCTAAAGGGGAATTCTGAACCACAAAACAGAAGAAAAAAACATCTTCTAAGGATAGGAGTGAGTCCAACACTTCATACAGCTGGACTTCCACCATACAGAAAACTCTCTTGCAAAGAAAGAGACTGGGCAAGCACAGAGGGTCCCCATCTTTGCTCTTAAAACTCTAACATGTTGTAACCAATCACCAGTTAATGTGAATTGATATAAAAAGTATTGGAAGTGATCTTCTCCATTGCAGATAACAGATCCAGCGGACACTTCCTCACATCTGCAGTATTAATATTAACCTCAGGACCTGTTCATCTCTTTTTTATTTTCTTTTCAGCCATTGTGTTCTCTTGAATCATATGATGCAACAACATCAATTCCAACAGTGGAGAATGGTTCTGCCCACCCTACCTTGAGCTTTGCAGTGAGAAAACTCTCCTAGGACATTGGAAAAAGCCTGTTTGGAGCTTTTTCACCTCAGAAGCTCCCTTATTCTGACAACCTACCTTTTATATTCAGTGTAGGTATCTACCTTATTATTACTCTGAAATTTCAACTATGTTCTGTGGAAAGCTGTTCAATCAGTTTGTGGCTAGTATGTGTCTTAAGATGTCTGCTCAAGACCCTTAGGAGGTGGACTGCATGAGCTCCTAAACCATCTATCCTTCTTGAAGCGGCAAGCAGTCTATTGCACGTATTTGAAATCCTGTATAAGCAAATGTGGTCAGAATTTGGTTTTGGCTGTTTTTATCATGTGTGTAAGTGAGAGGTAAGACTGAACTGTAAAGCAATATTCTTTGAAAGGTTTTCCCCTGAATTTGCTATGAAAGCACACTCGGAACAGTTATGAGAACTTTGGGATCCATTGCAGCACTGTTCACAGTGACCCTTTCCATTATTTTATGGAACATATGGACCTGGCTGTCAATTTTAATAGGGAAGACAACTTTGTTTAACACAAAAATGTATCTTTAATAGCCAAACCTGTAGCTGTGAGCATTCTGTAAAAGTCTCAGGCTGAGACATTTGTGGAAACGTATCTGAACTGATTTAAAATCCTGGAAAGCACTGAATGTCAAGCAAATTTTAAATTTATAAACTATCCATATGTCCATGGATTATAAGATTTTCTGATGCCATGGGACATTGGAGTAATACCACAACACAAATGGATTTGGCCAGTACCTATAAAGAAGGTTGGGGTGTTTTACTTTATTTTACTGTTTGAAGAATGGGATTAAGAGGCAGGACACAGAAAGTTCTATTCTCAGCTCTGCTACTCATTTATTGTTTGACTGCACAAGCCACAACCACGTTAGAATGTTTCGGCTTTCTCTGAAAGTACGCTGCACAGTCCCATAGTACCACTCTGAAAAGCCAGCACCCCAGGTACAGTCCGGCAATCAAATAAACAGATTCTGTCTCTGCAGCTGAGTTGGTGGCTGTTCATTCTCCATCCAGTATTCTGTGGGCACCAGGGGAAATACTGCTCTGGTAGTCACAAGAAGCTTCTGTAGCTGCAGGTCCCGAGCGGCTCATGGAGTTTATTTTCTTTTTTAATTTAGTGTGGGCTGGCAGCCATGGAGGCTACTTTCACCTGGGTCAAGCCCTTAATGATGCAGGGTGTAATACTGGACTGATTAGAAGCCATCACCCAGAATTCACACCCAGTTTATTGGTGGTGGTGAAGCCCTCCCAGAGTAGTAAACACAAAGTCTAGTCTGCTGTTTAGGTTCCCCACCAGCTGTATCAAATAGGCCAAAATTAGTTTGAATTCTCCCCCATCATTTTACAGTAATTACTTCCTGGAAGGTATTATCTTCAATAGGTTCTACACCAACTATTTTAGATGAGTTTTCATATTTGTTACTTACTGCTTACAAATCCATTTGCATTTAACAGTGGGCCATCAATAGGATTTATTAACAGTCCAATAATGTAGGATCAGTATTTTAGTTTACTTTGTTTGTTGTATGTTTGGTTCCTTTATTACACTTTCGTAATGCTGCAATAAAGAAAGCATCCTGGTGTTTTTTCTATTTGTTTTATTAAACCCCTTTGCTTCAGGGTATTTGGCAGTTGTCATGTAGGTTGCCTTTTAATATGCCAGCTGTACTTCATGCTTATTCATTTCCTCTATCCTTAAACGTTCCTCAATAAACTAAACAAACTACTTATTAGAAGTAACTTATAGCATAAAATTTGTATGCTCCCTTCAGTGCATCAGAGGCATTTGTACCTTTGTTTTCTCTCTGATGACAAAATTACAAGTTTTATGAACACTGAAAATGTGGTTTTCAAAATATTGAAATGTACATTGTGACATATGCAAATACTGCAGCTAGATCTGCTTGTTTGGAGCAGACAGAGTAAATATTTTGTAGCCCTTCACTGGATTATTCTTTCCTTATTTTCAGCATTATTTATATGCAGTAAGTATCAGCTCTTGCTGATACATGGATAAATATGTATGAAATAATTTTGAATAGATGTGGATAAAGCAATTTTTCTAGATTGTGGCAGCAACTCCTATGTGCGACAATTAGAGTCCAAATATTCTTTACAATAAAACTCCCTTTATTCTCAATAGAAGTGCAGAGTTCCTCTGATGCAAATTATGGCCTTTATATTCATAGGGAGTATGTAAGTATTTCATATGCTATTTCCCACAAATGCTATTATGATATGGATAAGATACTCATGAAATTAAGGGAACATTTCTCATTTATAGTATTATTTCCTTAGTAATTGAGGTTTATTCGATGAAAAGCATGCTATAATAGCTTGCCTGCTACAGGGGCTGAGCTTTAGGCCACATCAACACTGCTAATGGTCACCTGAGCACATGCCACTCCTGCTGAAGTGCCCTCAGGCCTCACCTTGAAGGCCTGCATGGCACCTTTGACCCTCCCCAAATATACCACTCCCTTAAAGGCACATTGTTCGGCAGGCCCATCAAACACAACCCACAGACGTTTACAAGGGGCATGTCTCAAGCTATTTTTGCCATTACCTTCTAGCAGTGGGATGGGACTCCCTAGGTCAGTCTACAACCAAGGTGGACTTCAAAACTGGTCCCTGACTCTTGAACTTGCTCTGCAATTCTAAATTCTTCAACCAAGCCGGGACTGGATCTCTTCTGAAGTGGCCAGCTTTGTACATGACCAGGGTGGGAATGTCAGAAAAGATCTTTTCTTCATACATATGTCTAGGCTAAACACATTAATAAAACCCTACATCAACTCAACTCAGCTGATTCATAGTAAAGCAAAGTCTTCTGCAACAGGGCAACCCTTTTTGATGTTCCTTCCTCAGGTAAGTTAAATAGAAAATGCAGAGGAATGAACCATAGTTGCATATCTTTAGCTCCAACTATCTTTTTCTTCTCCAAGATTACACTCTGGAGCCAGAAACTTGTGACAACTTGGCCTAGTTGGGTCTAAGGAGCCTTTTCTCCACCCTTTCCTCAGGAAATTATATGCCTTACAATGTAATTGGAGAAGTTAAGTATGTAAGGTGATTTGTATTTGAAATGAAGACTTCTACTAGACTCATTTGCATTACTAGATGGCATATTCAATTATGCCAAAGTAGGAGTAATCTTACTGTATCAATTCTTGTATATTGGAAAATATCAATTAACAGAAGCTCTGTTGCCTGCTTTCTTCCAGAAAAATAGTTCCTTTTTAAAAGGTAGACAGGAAGGAGCCATATCCCCATCCCATAGCAATGTCAAGGGTGTTTTGACCACATCTAAAGAAAGCTTCTCAAACTGGTTCTTTGGCAAATCTCCTTTATTTCACACTATGCTGATTTTCGCTGGGACAGAGTTCATTTTCATCAAGGTAGCTAATAAGGAGTTACACTTCGGATTTCTGCTGAAAACAGTGTTGATAACAGGGATGTTTTTGTTACTGCTGAACAATGCTTACACAGAGCCAAGGCCTTTTCTACTGCTCACACCACCCCTACACTGGGGTACACAAGAAGTTGGTAGGAGACCCAGCTGGGACAGCTGACTCCAACTGACCAAAGGGATATTCCATACCACACGGCATCATGCTCAGCATATAAAGCTGTGGGAAGAAAAAGCAAGGAGGGGGGAATATGTTTGCAGTGACAGCAATTGTCTTCCCAAGTGACCATTATGCAGGATAATGCCCTGTTTTCCTGGGGACGGCTGAACAACTTCCTGACCCTGGGAAGTGGAGAATGGATTCTTTGTTTTGCTCTGTTTGTGTGTAAAGCTTTTGCTTTACCTGTTAAACTGTCTCTATCCCAACCCATGAGTTTTCTCACTTTCACTTTTCCTAATTCTCTCCCCACCCTGACAGAGAAAGTGAGCAAGCGGCTGTGTGGTGCTTAGCTGCCAGTTGGAGCAAAACCATGACACACACTTATCCTATTACTTTTAGTTCTGCTGGGAGAGAGTCCTTCACGTAATGATATGTCTTCACAACTCTTCTCCCTATATAACTCAGGCAATAGATATTTTTTACATCTCTACACATTTTTGTTCATGTTTACATTCACCATGCAGTCCACTGATCCACCATGCAGAACTGCTTACCATGTTTTTTCCCTTCCTGCAGTTGCATGATTGATTTATTCTAACTCTAGTGTAGTTATTTATACTGTGCTTTGTGAATTATACACTAGCTACACCAGACAGCCTCTCCAGTTTGTCGAGATCACCTCAGACACTAATCTGGACTCTCCAAGTTGTTTGATGGTCCATACAGGTATGTTTTTCCTCCAAAGAGTCTCAGCAGTGACAGCCCTGGACCCTGCATAGATTCCTGCAGGTGCCTGGGTGAAGGATTCTTCCATTCTGACAGTGACTCCAGTCTGACAACTATTCCAACAGGAGAGTTTACCCATTGTTCACCCACCTAACAACAATTTCGGTTCCTCCATATTACACTGTTTTGTTTCTGAGAACAGCACTTGAGACCAAAATCTTTACTATGGTAGAATTGCATCATATCTACAGCTCCTTTCTATTCACAAGACCAATAGCAGGAGTCTGTCAAATATGATTGATTGATTGATTGATTGATTGATGACATTATTGACTCTTGACAAATCCCTATGAGTTGTTTCTTACCACTTGCACTTTTATTTCTGTTCACAGACATTATTTATTCTGGTATTTTAAGGAAACAGAGACCAGCTAATTGATCTGTAAGTCCATAAAGACTCATTCTTAAAAAACAGCTACCATGTGCTGACCTACCAGACACTGCAGTGAGCTTCACTACCCTTCTGTGTAGAGAAGTTATTTGTATTTCTGATTTGTTTCCCTTGCTTTTTAAGTTCTTCCTTTCCCTTTTCCTTTCCTTCTCTTTCCATGGTTTCTACATGTGACATGAAACAACTCCTCAAGTTGCTCTTCCTTCCTGGAAAAAAAGAATTTTGTTGTCTCAGGCAGTCTGCCAGGAAAGACCAAGCTCCAGTCTGTTGAAAACATCACTGAGGACAGAGAAAGCTCAACTGCTGAGAAACCAAGCAGGAGAATACTGAAACGGATACTGCAGCTTTGACAGGTTAGGTTGCCTCTTCAACATCTTGCATCCATTTCCTCAAGAGTCTTTAACAGAATGAAGAATTTAAGTGTTCAGTTGTGTACTGATGAAGAAAATTGAAAATAAGGATGAAGTGTGCTACAATCTGTTTTGGTGAGTGGAAGGCAGAGCAAAGAGGGAGGCACAGGATTAGGCTACCGTTGGGCACTGTTCTCTATAGCCTTATTTCAGGTCTTTTAATAGGGGAAAATGTAATCTATTTGCTATAAGAATTTATGATAAAGAAGTTGCAGAACAATCATGAATATCCCTATGTACTCATAAAAATCTGTTATTACTATTTTTCTTAAAAATAATTGCTCTTCAGTTTCTTCTAGCAAAAAACATGGAATGATGACCAATGAGTCACTTTGCCAATCATTTAATAAACATTTTCAACCTAACCTTAAATGAATTAATGACTAGTGAAATGACTGGAGCAAATGTCATCAATCAATCTCATATACCCAATATGTAAGCTGTTTCAATGGAGTAAAACATATGGTTGTAGTTTAAAAAGAAAATCCTTTGGAAAACTTCATACAACATTGCTTAAATAGAAGCTAATCTTTGACATAATCCAATATGAAGAGAGTGAGAGAGATTTGTTTCTTTCCGATGTGATTACAGAGTCTAGTTTCAAAAGAGTCTTTTCCAAATGTTTTGTAAGCCATGGTAAGGTACTTTGGTGGGAAAAAAAAAAGTGGGGGAAAAGGAATTAAATACCATGTGACAACTGCTAAGGATAGCAGAATTAGTGTGATCAAAACTTTACCACCTAGCTAGCCAGATCCCTCTCTGCATTGTTGGGAGTCTAAGGACACCTGTTATCACTACAGATTTAGATCAGCATTTGATATAGGGAGTGACATAAGTTTCTCTGAAGAGAGGTACCTGCAGCCTAGGACAGAGCATTGGCAGAAAGGCTGATGTGTGGACTTTCCACATCCTCACTGCCAGGACAGGAGTAAGAATGAGTGGGACTGTGCAAGATAGTTTTCCCTCTCTCCTAATGTACTTGGCACCAGGGTAGAGTGGGTGACGCATAGTATTCTGGGCATGACAGAATGGAGAAGGCAAGAAACCTTGCTTTGGAGACAAAATTTCCAGGCTAATTATTACATGCTGCTATCATACAAAGTTTCACCATGTTAAGTAAAAGCATCAGTGTGAGCCTTTCCACAGTTGTTGGGTGACAGAAAAAAAATTTTACAGAGTCTAAACTCACTTCTGCTTTCAAACTTCTTCTCTCACTTCTAGAAGTCTCAAGTAACTCAGTGGAATGAAATGTGGGAAAGAGTTTTGAGGGGATGGGGGGGCTTGCATTTGATTGGAAGTGGAAGGAGAGCAAATTTAGAACTGAAATATATAAAAATGGATATGAAAACTGCAGCTCTATGATGTATGATGTGCTCCAAAAATGACCAATATTTATATGCGCTCTACTGAGACCTATGCATCAAAGTGGTTCCGGAAATTTCCTTTACTATCAACAAAAATGCCTTTCAGTATACAATCTAATCAACTGACCCATGCTTTCTTTTTAGACTGCTATTCTTATTTTTATCATAACATTTCTTGGGTATTTTTCCATCTCTAAATAAATCCTGTAACGATAATCTGAGCAGCAGACAGATTTAAGTAGTTTAAATTCAAACTCCAGATCTTAGAATAGAATGAAATAATGAATACATAATTTAAGCATTTTTGTGATTAAAAGAAATGTATTTTCATTAAAAATTCCTACAGGATGTTCCTGCTCCAAGTTCTCATCTTGCTTTTGGCAATGCACACAATATGTATTAAACAACAAATGGAAAGTTGTCACTGGTTTTAGGTCTGTAAGATTTAGTGTAGTGAAACAAAGAGCAAAGCTGATATAACTGAAAGCAAAGGTGCCTTTGCCATACCAGATTAGTGAAATCCTGAAAAACAAATAGGGGTGTTTTAAAATCTTCAACATTATTACAGTCCAAGAGTAGTTCATTTCCCACAAAATGTGGTCTGGTTCCTAAATCACTTGAAAATAAGATAGGCAGATGTGTAGATAACCCTGGCTTTATATATCAAAATCAATCAACATCACTTTTAAATAATACTTTTAATTTTTAATCTGGCAGTAACTGTCTAGAAAGGTGTTTCATTCTCCTTGTCTCCAAATAGTAAGAAAAAATAGAAATACTTTTATTTTAAATATATATATTTTAAATTTCTGTGTTGAGAAACACACAAACAAATAAAAAAAAAAGGGGGAAATGTTCTGGTACCTCTAACCTCATACAACTGTAGCAAGCAGTATAATTCATGCGTTAATTTACACATTTAGTTGCTGTCTCACATTATTCCGGAGCCGCAAATTTTCACTTGCTTGGGGGTCTCAGATCTTAAGTTTTAATGCAGATATAGAATACACAGCTTACTCAGAACGAGAATTGGCATTCAAGTCAGGCTGCTTTAGTGGAGCACAAATACTTGTGAATTTCCTAAACGGTTGAACTTCTTTGGTGAACTTTGGAAAGCTCTGGAAATCATGATTAATGTCTAATCACAGTCATTGTAAAGGGAAAACCGAAACCTGCAAGCTATATTCAGAACCTTCTTGCATTCCCCAGGTTGGGAATGCCATCATAATTGTTGCTTGCTTAAGTGAAGAACCTTCTCAGGAGTGTTTGGGAACAGGGCTGTCTGCCACAGCTAATAATTCACTCAGTATCTACCCCTCCAGAATTGTAATGCTCCAGCCCCAACCGCGCGCCTGCTCGGTATGACAAAGCAGCTGATGAATGGTAAGAGTGAGCAGAAATGGTAATGAGCCTGGGGATTCGGGGGGACACTACCCACCTTATGTGTTGGAAGAATTTATGAAGATAACATGACATACTAATATATTTTTACAGCCCAAACAAGATATTTTATGCCAGCTGTGGGATCCACACGTAGTTTATCAATATAACTTCCAAGACCTTTCCCCTTTTTCCTCTATGCTTGTACTTAGTATCATTATCAAAGTAGGAAAAAGCAACTTGCTAAATAGAAAACTTGTGAACATGAAGAGAAACTCCTTTTGCTTCTCTTTTTGATCTTTTTAGCTCCACTTTGAATGGTAATAAAGAAGGAGCAATTCTTTCTGTGCATAAAATCTCCCCCTTGCGATTACACGCTTCCATTTAACCCTAATTTCTCTCCTGGTGCATTGGTGGATGTGAAGTATTTTGTACAGTGTTATCATTGTATCTCTTGTTGACTCTTCAGTAAACTGTAAACCACAGCGGTTAACTTCATCAGACCTGATTTTTGCTATAGAACTGGTGCAGCTGACCAGGTTAGAAATGTTATTTGCAAAACTCTAATGCTGACATGAAGTTCTTGTCAGTTCTTGTCAGTCCTCTGTAACTGCAGCTGCTGTAAAACATCAGCCAACTATCTGAAGGCTGTGCAAAGCTTAAAATACTTGATTTACTTAATGTTAATCGATGAGCTTATTTTCAAGTAGCTGGCTTCCTGCTTCAATGGCTAAAGAGAAGTAATAATTTAGAAGTATTATTATTTTTAAAATGCGGAAAAGCCGTTTGACCACTAGTACATAACAAGTGCATAATAAGCAGCCTGACATTTCTATAGGCTAGCTTGTCTAATTCACAAAACATAGGAGCTGTCAAGGTGTGACAACAAGGAATGCCAGAATTCAGAATAATCATCCAGACAACAATGACACAAAAATTCACATCATACTTAACATATGGGTTTATTTCAAAATCACATGCATGCCAACTTGGAAAACTTTCCTAACTGCTTCTCCCCCAACCCCTGATCACACCACACCTCTAAAACAAGCCCAGGGAAGCAGGTTATGGTGCATGGGTTAGTATTTCTTCTTGGTGTGCTTTGCAGTCTTGAGCTGTGGGGGGAAGTCTGCACGTTTAACTACTATACAATCATATAAAAACAAAGGTACAGAGCATTAAAAAACCTTTCAAATCAAATTGATATACTAATTTTTTTTAAATAATAAGTTTTCCTTTCCCTTACCCTTTTCTTCTATTCTCTGTTATTTTCTTGTAGAAAGGGAACATTAATGGAAAAAAACAAGAAAAAAAATAACAAGAGAAGTTGCTACGTTCAGGTGGATGATGGTAAACATACAGACTAGCATTGTTTGAGTTAGATAGAAATGACCTGAGATTTTAAACCAAGGAAATGAGTAATTCAACATGACGAGGAAAATGGATACTTTGATACATACCTAATTTTGTTTTATGGTGCTTTATAATGCATAATCAAATTCCACAACAGTAAATGTGGATTAAGTCAATGGTGAAAACAGATTGTTAATGAAAATATAATAGGTTTATGTTCATTTCCCAGGAGATTACTCCTTCACTGTACAACAGCTTATAAATTTATAGTGATCTAAAGTGAAATCGCATTTCTTGGAATTTTCAAAGCCAACAATGGTATTCAGCCCCAGATTTAAAGGAAACCATTAGTCTTGGTCTGTCATGTGCATCAAGGTTTAGAAGGCAGTACACTGTTACATCACTGAACCTCTGCCAAATATCCCAAAAGGAAAGCAGAAGAGCCATACATCTGGCCTGCAACTTTGCCAGCTACACTGTCATGTCTGCAGTCTGGGCAGATATGGTAAAAGGCTGAATACCTTCGCTTGCGCTGCAGAGGTGAGAATGTGATGGCAGAATTATGCCGAGGCCCATACAAATTTCTTCTGGGAAGAATTTCAATCGTAACTGACCATGACCATGACCCCAATCCCACATCAAGGCTTCACCAGCGCTCAGGAGCGAGGCTACACATTTCCTAGTGTAGGATTGGAGTCCAAATACAAATTGAAATTTGCTCTGTCTTCCTATGTATCCTGTATGTTTGAACCATATTGTCAGCATCTGTTTAGATGAATCTAGAGAGTCAGGAATTTTCCAATGAAACCGTGTTTTACTAGAAAGACAGCAGTTTATCAAAACTGAAATTTTGTGGCACTGTGCCAGATGTTGTTGAAAAGCTTTCAGGTCCCTGATAACTTTCAGTGAGAGAAAGGACCTGCAGCCTTGAATATCTAGTTCAAGTCACCACCCCATCTAATATGTATTAGCATGTAAAGACGTATCTACCATAAACTGAGCTATCATACTTTTATTCGGTGTACAAATCCTCCTCTTCATTTTGGAAATTTTCTTTACTTGAAGAAGAGTTTGGCTTCTTGCTTGTGCTTTCTGGACATCTGGTACTCTGAAAAAAAGAAATAGCTCAACTGGACTGTTGAACATCTGGAAATTGTGAACAAATTATCACTATATGTGAGCAGATCAACTGCATGGCACATGAAGCCACGTCTCCACTAGGGCTTTCCCATGAAAATTTGGGATGTCCAGTTCACTGGGGCAATGTCTAGTAGCCATGTACAAACAATGTGGCTTTGGTATCTCCATATGTCACTCTATTAAGCTACATAACTCTTCCAGAGCAGTGGATGGGTGGATTAGATGGATTGGAAAACCTATCATGTGTGCTTCTGCATATGAAGTACTTGTCTGAGACTTACACATCTCCCACCTGTATGAACAAATCCAACCCGTAAGATGTGAGTTACACTTTCTGGGCATTCTTGTGGGAGCTGTCTGCTGTGAACACTGCCACAAGCCACATCTGTGTCTTAGCCCATCCATACCTACAGCTCTCCTGCATTCACAGCTTATCAAACCTGTTAAAATCACCTAGGTCTACTTTCAGCAATAAATACCTCCACAGTTCATGTATTTCCCTGATGTGGTAAATGTTTCAAGGAGTAAAATCTTTTCAGCTCATTATAGTTAATTCTTTAGAGCAAGGTTTATCTCTATCCATGATGTTCAGCACCACCACCACCAAGTCTCTATAAATTGATAATAATAACACACATAAGAAAAACTTGAGTCTTCTTTCTATAGTAAACCACTTCACAATTTAATATAAGTACTTGTAAAAGTTCCTCATACCTTACAGGTCTGGAAGTGGTTCCTTCTGTAGGATGACTATTTGAGTGAATGAAGATCATTCTTTACTGTTGACCTGTGTTTGGGTATTTAATGGTGTAAGCTTATTGGAAAAAAGAGTCTCCAGGAGATATGGAAGAGGTTCGTGGGTTTGGGGTAGTTTCTTCCCATCTACCAGTCCCTGTGAAATCTCAGACTCATCCTGTCAAGTCCATGCAGGTGCATTATGATAATATTTCATTGACAAATTTCCAAAGGGGCTGGATATATTAAGAAATAATATCTGTAATCACAGAAAGGTGTATAGGAAGATGCTACTTTTAAATTACAGCCAGAGTGGTGTTTTTTTGTTTGTGTGTCTGT
The DNA here is from genome assembly GCF_964237585.1 of Gallinula chloropus. Taxonomy (NCBI): domain Eukaryota; kingdom Metazoa; phylum Chordata; class Aves; order Gruiformes; family Rallidae; genus Gallinula; species Gallinula chloropus. The sequence continues at coordinate 63,242,680 of NC_140088.1, forward strand.
GTGCCAGTGAAAGAGTTTTACGCCTTTGCTTCACTGGATGTAGGGAAAAAACCTAAGAAGGTTCTATAGGATAAAAAGACTCAGTTGAAATCAGCTGGTAATTGGATGCAGAACCAGCAAATACCTTATCGTGATAAGCAAGATTTAGCAGTAAGAATTGGTATGGAGTACTGGTTGATTGACATTATTTATTAAATAACACACAGGGATGAAAAACCCTGTACTATAACATACAGTTCAAAAGAAGGACAAGGGGGGAGGTGGTAGAGATTCACGGGTATGATATATTAAGTAAGATGAAGTGTTTCTCAGAGTATCTCTTAGAGGCAAACTCAGGAAAGAGACCCCTAGAAACACCTAGATTACAACCTAGAACATTTTCAAGACTTATAGAGAAAGATGTGAGCTAATCATGTGGTTACATTAAAACCAGCATGACTTCGACTTCATTTTAATCCACCTGGGTTTTGCCTTCAACTTTGAGGTGAACGAGAGCTGTGGAAGTCTGTATTATCACCATCAGAGAGAGTTCCAGTGGCACTGACAATTTTGTCATGTTTGTTTTGCAATGAATTGTCCAAATAATTTTTTAAGCTTTTGAGACACCAACATTTCTCTGTACAAGTCAGATTGTGTGCGTCTGTTTCACTCACTGGCACTTGGTTGCTGTAGTCAGACCACACACTTTTTGGTAGTAGTGTGTTTTACTGAAAAGCAGAGGGTTCTTGAAGCAAGGCAAAGCACCAGAAGATGAGAATCTTCATGTGCTCTGAAAAAATCTTTATTTCATTTGTGCATTATTAAATAATCTTTAACTATACAGAAAAAAAAAACCAAACTTTTTCTTTACAGTATCAGCTCCCAGTCCTGGCCTCTCTACCTTTACAGTCTCTTACATATACAATCCCAGATCAATTCTCCTTTTCATTACCATGAAATTTCATCTTTTTTCTTTATAATGCCTTAGTATGAAAGGAAGAAAAACTAGTGAGGCAGCCTCTGCTTCCTCATGCTCAGCATCATGTTGTCCCACAACAACCAGAATTTGCAGTTCCAGGGAAACCTGGCAGCCATCCAGCTGTAGGCTGGAGTATGCTCATCCCCAACAAAATACTCCGCAAATCAGCTGCTAAACTCTAAGGGGGAGGGAGGTGGGAGGGGTGGTGTCCCAGCAGATAGTGCTGCTTTGATGCTGTTGCTGAGATGGAAGGTGTTCAATGTTTTAGCTTAGCAAAGCTTAGGTATATTACTAGAGATCCAGTAAAAGGCACTTTCTGAACAGCAGAAGGAATAATTTTCTAAATTTTAAGGCTGTATGGGCTGGGTATGGGAGAGATTCTCAATAACCCTTTTTTCTTTTTCTTCTGATAAAGCAAATATTAGAAAGATAAATATTCCACCAGAGGTAAAGAAAACAACAATAAAGAATTTTGCACAGCTGTTTTGGCAAATTTATATTGAAAAGCACATATTCTCTGATTGTACAATGAAAGTGGCATGAAAATGTAGCTACAGACAGCACAGCCTGTTGACAATATGCACACAGTTAGCTGGATTTCCTACCTACTGAACTATAACTTTTGGAAAGTTTTTGTTATTTAGTCTATCATGAAGAAAGTTTTAAGTTCCCTTTGGGATGGTGTATATATGTGATCCCAGCTGATGTATTTTCAGCCTTGAGGAATGCAAGGCCTTCTCTGGTAGCTAAAAATACCTTTATGTAACTAGTTGCTTAAGTTGTGACAGGATCATAAAAACCCCCAAAGCAAATAAAATTTACCTTGAAACAGAAGACGCTCGCATTAACACTTTTGAGTTAGATGAACACAGCAAGGTGCCTCTGAAGAAAAAAGGAAGCTTTTGCATCAAAAAATTTGAAAGCAAAGAAATGTTCCATGGGCTGCATGCTAAGAGCTAACCTGTCTGTTGTGGAAGTGTCTACAACAGGGTGCAACTACAAAGCCTGTGGGTGAGGGGATGTTGTTTGGCATAAATGGAAAAAGCTGGAAGCATGAGAATAAATCACTCTTTCAGTGATGAAGCCCAGTCTCCTCACTGGAATCCTTCCAGAAGGATTTGTACTTGGACGCTCAAGGCTCAGGTTCCTCCTAGGCTTCTCTTCAACCTTCTTGGTTGAAGGGCAGCCACCCTTGCAGCAATCATGCTGGCAGACTGGCTCTCCTCCTCATTCCTGTCCCACAGAGAGGTCAAGACCAGCACCACCCCTACGCTGAGGGACCTGTTCCCAACTGCCACCCCCTCTGAAGGGGAATAGAAATCAATTGAACTGCTTCCAAATATCTACCATTAGGATTAATCCTGTTCTCTGTCTCCCCTTAATTCTTTCTTAACACGTGTGCAGTTTAAACATATAATCAAATTTCCCAGTGGTGGGGCAGTGTTCAGAGCATTTCGGATAAATAGACTTCTACACAGAAACACTTCAGGACAAAAATACACCCATTGCAGATTAAAATTTAGCTGTCCATTTTTGGACAATGGCAATGTACATCTGGACCCATTTTTGCCACTGGCATTAGAGTAAAACTCTGCTGCCGCACAGGTCAGCAGAATGTCATTGTACCAACAGCAAGCAGGAGGAAACAAAGGCTTTGCCCGCTGCAACTTAGACATTGCAGGAGGCTATAGGCATACAAAACATCTTTATCAATGACATCGATGATGGAATTGAGTGCACCCTCAGCAAGTTTGCAGATGACACCAAGCTGAGTGGTGTGGTCAACACCCTGGAAGGAAAAGAAGCCATCCACAGGAATCTTGACAGGCTGGAAAGATGGGCCCGGGGGAACCTAATGAGGTTCAACACTGCCAAGTGTAAGGTCTTGCACTTGGACTGGAAGAATCCCAGACATAGATACAGACTGGGAGAAGAGCTTCTTGAGAGTAGCACTGCTGAAAAGGACTTGGGGATTGTGGTAGATGAGAAACAACATGAGCCAGCAGTGTGTTCTTGCAGCTCACAAGGCCAATGGTATCCTGGGCTCCATCAGGAGAGGAGTGGCCAGCAGGGATAGGGAGGTGATTGTCCCTCTCTACTCTACCCTTGTGAGGCCCCATCTGGAGTCCTGTGTCCAGATCGGGGGCCCACAATACAAGAAAGATGTAAAACTGCTGGAGAGGGTTCAGAAGAGGGCTACAAAAATCATTAGAGGGCTGGAGCACCTGCCCTACGAAGACAGGCTGAGGGAGCTGGGCTTGTTCAGCCTGGAGAAGAGAAGGCTGCAGGGGCACCTCATTGCAGCCTTTCAGTACCTGAAGGGAGCTTATAAGCAGGAGGGGATTCAACTTTTTAAAAGGATAGACAATGGCAGGACAAGGGGGAATGGATTAAAACTAAAGGAAGGAAGGTTTAGATTAGATATTAGGGGGAAGTTTTTTATAGAAAGAGTGGTGAGGTGCTGGAACAGGCTGCCCAGAGAGGTAGTGGATGCCCCATCCCTGGAAGTGTTCAAGGCCAGGTTGGATGGGGCCCTGGGCAACCTTGTGTAGATCCAGCCCTGATGTTGGTGTCCCTGCCTGTGGCAGGGGGGTTGGACCTCTATGATCCTTGGGGTCTCTTCCAACCCATGCCATTCTATGATTCTACGATTCTATGAAAACAAGTGCGTGGGCTGTTTGGGCAGGTTCAGCCTGTCAGTATCAGGCAGAACGTCACATCCTCTTCATTACACCAACTGGAAGATGAACACAGTTGAAAGGATTTTCTGGAACACCATGAGAGCTGATAAAGCCTGCTGAAAATCCTACATGCAGACTGAGCCCGTCTGCTCCCCAATCAGTCCATCTTGCTACATCTAACCAGGCACAGGTTCAGGCTGAGAGCAAAAGCCTTTCAAGTTAGTTCAGGCTTAACACAGAAACAGGAACAGAAAGAAGAAAACATTCTTGCACTTGTAACATGCACTGATCCCTTGTTCACAATTCATAAGAATGAATCCACACTGAGACTTTCAAATGGCTTGAACTCCATCAAGGTATTCCAATGCCTAGGGGCATTTTGCCAATACCTATACCATCCCTTAGTGGTTTTCCTTAATTCTCACATGTTAAAATCCAGAAAACAGGTAAAGATTTCCAAAGGATAAAAATAGACATCAATTCTTTAGCACAAAATGCGTGCATTAAAAGTGACAAGCTCCGCTCAAATCCTCTGGGGATGAGGCATGCCAAGTTTCATCTGGCACTCAACCACACTCCTCTGTTTAGAAAAGTGGTCTCAGGGATTCCTAACTATGGTCTCAGGCACGGGTTTTGACACAAATCCGTTTGTACCACATAAATCATTAATTCATTCCTTCAAATACCAAAGTAAATTTTGAAATCTTATGTTTACAGTGTATCATCAATATTCATCAGTACTATCACCTTAAAAAAAAAATGTGGAACTTTTAGCAATATTAGAGTGCAATGGGAACAGAACACAAGAGATACTTTTTTTAAGCTACAAATCTGAAGTGGAAGTGAATGTTAAATGTATACCTCATACTAAAACTTTATGAAAAATGAAATGTACAAAAAGCTGGACCCTTGCCATGACACCCATTATGGTGAAGTCTGAGACTCTGACCCTTCGTGTTATACTTATTGTGTTTTTGACACATTTAGTCAATTAAAATGGGTGAAGTGTAATTTGTTTTTCTTAAGTTTAATACAGCATGTCAATAGAAGCTAACCAAAATTTATAGTAGGAACACTAAAACTGCCACTTGCACTTAAACAAATGAACACAATTTATCATGGTTGAAATAAAAAGAACATCATGTGCATTTGACTTTATACTTCACATGAGCATGTTGCCAAATATAGGAAAGCATGTTACAGCTGACACTTCCAATGGAAAAGACATTTTACTTCACATTAAATATTGGTGTGAAAAATTTGGACCCTGTCCAATCCTAAGAAGTGTTAACGTTGGCACTTCCACTGTATACTTTTACTGTAAATTGTTGTAACATTTATTTGACATGGAATACCCAAAGGATTGATGAGTAAAGAAAGGAAGACTTTTTATTGTGCCATGTTCCCTTTTTCAGTCATACATACTAAGCCTTTACATCTTCAGAGTTTAAACAAGTCGCCACCTGTACTCAATCGGTGAAAGTTATTTTTCATGCAACTAGAGTTTGCCTTTTTTATAAACCTATAAAAGCACACATTTTCCATTTTATTGGTCAGCAAAGCAATGGCTGATTTAACCATAAAACTTACAAATGCTGTTTCTTTATGGAGATCTATGTTTTTTTAACCCTTTATGATTCCTTGGACTATAAGTTTCCTTCATTTCATTCATTGTCAGAGACTGAAAACACAAAACAAACTGCAGTATTTTTTCTTTTCATTAAAAAAGTTTACCTAACACTACTACTACTTATATTATTACCCATGGACTACTAAAGATTTAGGAGGAACAAAGTACTGCTGCGTAAAAATTTATCCGCTTCAATTAAGTACCTGCACAAGAATTCTGGGTTCGTATTATGTGAACTATAACTACATTTATCTGCAGTAATGAAGCACTGTAAAATGTTGGAAAAGTGCTGAGGGGCACTTCATATGATTTACTGAACTGATCTCTAGGTTAAAAAAGCATGCCTAAGACAAGGGAATTTATTTTTATGCATATTTTTCAAATTAAGAAACTCCATAGCATTTTGAATTATAAAATTAATTTTTTAGAGCCACAAACATGAAAATGATTGGAGTATTTTAACATTTTTTTTAAATAATGATCCAAGACCTTGCATTTTGATCTATTTAAGTACAGCACTTTGAGTTTTCTGTATTTAATTACAATTACAAGAGCAATGTGCACACGTACGTACTTGGAAAATGGGGGTTTTTTGATGTAGGCAAACAGCATGGTTTTCCTATATGAGGTAGAAAACTCAGCAACCATGGGATGTAGTGAACCAGGAGAATGTAGCCAGCAAGGGACATGAGCTGATGCCCAGGGGTACCTCTGCTGGCACCCGGAAGGTGTTATAGTGTCATCTTCAGAACACCTCTGGAAACAGGGCTAGGCTTTTTATTTAAATTTTTGAAGCACCCAAGGGAATATTTCTCCATTGAATGAAAAAAAAAATCTTTCCGTTGGATGGGCTTCTGGCCTACAACTGACAATATGGAAACCCAATCTAAGTTTCTGAAGTTCAAAGTGGTAAGAGAGGTATCCATGTATCACAAAAACAGCAAGCACATCTCTCCCTTTTCTATCGCTAAATTGCAAATATGCTCTTCAGGAAAGACAAAGGAGAAAAGCACAGGAGGGCAGAAGGGGTTGGAGCAGAGGTAAAGCAATGTTTTGGGCAGATTTCACAGTGCTTGAATGAAGGCTAATGATGAGGTCAAGAAAAGTGTGTCAGCAAAACCTGATACACCTCTGTCTTCTCTCAGCCATGTATGAGCAAGCCGTGATGCACATGGTTATTCTACATGTTCTGGAGATCTCAGCAACTGTTCTCATCTGATGCAAAGTAGGTTGAAAGTTACCAGAAACATAGAGTCCTACCAACATCTGCTATAAAAAGAAATAAATGTGGCCCCATACAAAGATATCTTCAGATCCAGATGAAAATTCTGAGTAATTGTACAGGCCTTTAAAAAATCATCATACTCAGTCTCACAGAGTCATTCATTCCTAACAAATTCATCACACTGCTTAGCAATAGCAACAGGGAAGGCACAGAGATTATTCCTGTCTCCTATCTCATACTGAACAAACACTCAAAAATAAACCCCACTGGCTGTAAGCAGTCATGTGCTTTGAAACTGGTTTCCCAAAGTGGTTGGGCAGACTACATCCTTGAAAGTTTTCAAGACCTAACTGGATAAACCCTGAGTAACCCGTTTTGGTCTCATAGATGACCCTTCTTTCAGCAGGAGATTACACTCAGTACCTCATAACGCACCTTCCGAAGACTTAACCTATGATCATGTGATTAAATTTCTTATTTCAGCTGAGATGAGATTACTTCAAAAACCTGTATTTAAGCCAAAATAATAAAGCAAGCATGCAACCGCTTGATTGTTAAAGATTAATAAATTATAAAAAAACCCTTCGCTGCTCCCAATGCACCAGAAGCTCATTTCCTACTAGAAAGCAGGCAAGGGTACAGGTAGATATTTGTATGGAAGTTTTTCCATTTACAAGTGTTGTTGGGGAAAGCAACTGAAAGGGGTTGCCTGGCTTTTTTCAGGGAAAAAAAACCTATCTTTTCCTTTTGTGTGGATGTAATGTCAAACCTGGACGGAAGAAGGTTGTGTTTGTGTTACTCCAGTTTCTAGCTGTAGTTAATAACGAGTGTGCGGGAGGAACACTCCATTTTAAAGAAGTAGCAGTACCTTTCCTCCCATGTCGTGCTATCATCTTTAATGGCAACAATAATTCACTTAAGCCAGGAAGACATTTTTTCTGTTTTATTTATAGATCATTAGGAAGGTCTGTCCGCTGCATTAATGCCTGCTAAAACGGCATGCCACTTCCCACTTTATGGCTCTATGTCAAAACTGTCTCTGATAGCTAGTTACTCACTCCACTTTGTCTGTTTTAAACAATCTGTTCCTTACTGGATGAACCACACTATCACATGTCAGTTACTTGACTTCTATAATATCCTCTATAGGTGTCAGGTCCCTGGAGGACTGTACGTCCTCAACTCCCACTGAAAACAAAGGTAGATAGCACCTTACAGATCAGATGTTGTGACTTTCTGAAGAGCTGCTTAAGCTTTTCAGTTAAAACTCTACCGCTGTGCAAAAAGTGGGCATTATTTTTAGCCATACACTGCACCTCTCCATTTGTGATAATTTATAACCATGCAAAATATGCTGCCATGACATGGCTCAAGAGATAATAGCAAGGGCAAATCAGTGCAAGTATGCAAAGATCCAGCAGTACAGTACAATCTATGCTACCTCAGAGACTTGAGAATTGGATTTTTATATTCTTGAAGCCTTTCCTGCCCTGCAGTATAAATGATATTACAAAAAGTCCTGTAATGTGGCTTATGGCATTTAGTGAATCAATTTGCCTTGATCAAATTCATATTTTTATAAAAGGTGGTGTTTTTCTATACATTCTGGAGGTTCTTCACACAGAATAGCTGCAGTTGAGATAAATACAGAAGAAAGTGGAAAGAAAGAGAGGTAGAAGTATATAAAAAACATAATTACATAATTAACTGTGCAACACAGAGTGTTACTGCATCTGTATGTTTGAGAAGACACAACATAAATCATTCATCAGTCTGTTTGGAGACCATAATGTTTTACTGATTTTGTTAATATAAGGCACGTAAAGTTTTGCACAGAAATGAAGACTCTCTATACATTAAATATGATGTGTATATATATATATCTCCTCTTATCGGTCACCTGTGTTCTACATGAACTAGTTTGCACAAAAAAGTTGACTTTACTGTAGATACAAGACTCAAAGCTGCAGTCTGACATAAACTTCCCTCAACACAGCCTTTCACCATGGAGGTTTTTAAAAAAAAAAACCCTTCTGAAACCAAAATTATAAATATTTATTGTGCTTTTGCTATTTATCTGACTGTGGTGGTTCAGCCCCAACCGGTGGCTGAGCTCCACACACCACTCAAGGAGAGACAGAGCCTCTGCCTGCAGCAAATTTAACTCTCTCCAAGATAGAACCAGGACACTGACTAAGAGACTTGGGTATGAGTGACTTAGTGAGTAGCTGACCTGGTCAAAAGTTCTAGTTGTGTGTGTATGCTAAACACAGTAAAAACGTAAACCTAAACACCTGATTACTATCTTAATCGCTAGTGTGCATCAAGATGAATGCACGCTACATTTAGAATAGTACCACACTGAGCAAGAGCCTATGACACCTATTTGGTACTCAAGACAGTAATTCTGGAAACCTTATGTGAAATTTCCTGGGTCATTTTTCCAATGTTGGAGAAATTTTGCCCCTTTTTAAGCTAAAATTTTCTTTTTGTTTCTTCAGCATCAGTATCCTGAAGGGTAACATTTTGCTGATCACCTGCTGCAGCCTCCTCAGGCAAAGACTAATAAATTGGTAATGTACATTATTTTATAGATCTTTGACATTTCAGACCTGACACAAATAAAAAATAAAAAGTCCACCAAAGCTGTATTTCAGAATCAAAACACACAAGGCCTCAGAGACCTCTCAGGCTATGCACGTTCTATATTCATAAATCTTTCCATTGTTGTTGTTGTTCTTATAGTTACCTTATGGACCACTTTATTCCTTACATTCAGAAGTCAAGATAAGGCTCTGATGAAAATGTGAAGCTTCCATTGAATCAGACTAAGTAAGCTCTGCCTGTTAGGCTGCGAGCGCTCGGAAAAAGGCTTGAGGCTTCTCTTTTCAAACTAGAGGATAAACCGTTACCTCCTACTTTGGACAGGAATGTCTTGGCTCCATTTTGGTGTTATATCTATTAGGTGCAGAGTGATGAGTCTATCTTACTGCTGATTCACACAGGCTGTTCCAGCGGCAACATGTGACTGTGATTCCTCTGTGGCCCAGAGGATATTTTCCATCAGTGGTAACAGATGTTACTAATTCAGAAGGCCAAAAGAAAGAATAAAATTATATGTACATAATACATATAAACATTTCAGTCATATTCTTTTGACCATAAGATCAATAAATACAAGGGTCAAAACAATGCTGCTGCTGTTGATGTTGTTGGAAGACATCAATGGTCAGGAAGGAGTCCTACTGAATGAGGACATGCACTAAGCTAAACTGCTGATGGAAAATAGAAAATAAATAGGGTACAATCCTGCTTTTCTAAAGGCCACAATAGAAATGAATGGAAAGAGCGTATGAGGGGATGTGTTATGGTGAGATGTTGATATATTAAATCATCTTATTTCTCAGTATATATGGAGGGGAAAATGGAAGCCTTTTCCCAGAAGCTGCTCTTTAAATGCAAATCTAACAATTTGAAGTGAGTCATTTAATTGTAGGTGATGTCTGGCCAAATTTAGGACCACAATGAGGACAAGTACAAGCAAAATGTTACACTGGAGAGCTTATCTAACAGAAATGGCTGATAAACCAAAAATGGCTCATCCCATCTCAATCTTGGGCAGCAATTGTCATTTCACGACTGATCATGCCCCATCTAAATATCATTTTTGGCTAATCATTTATCATTGAAAATTCTCTTTCTGCGTTAATCATTGCATTTTTGTATTACCTATTGGTCTGCAAATGCTAAGAGGAAAAAAATACCTGTTCATTCGGGTCTACTTCCTACCTTTTCCACAATCAGTCACCACTATCCACTCTTCTGCAGCTGAACTGTGCTGTCTTTGTTCTTAGTATAAATTATTGATGAAAAAAAACCAAAAAACCTGAACAGCTTTGTGGCTTTTTTTCTTTTTTGTTTTTTTTTTTTCTTTTCTGTACAGCAATGAACCCCATGTAAAAATAAACTTACATTTCTGTGGATTAATCAAAGCAAAATAATGATCCATTTAGGCAGAGGGAACCAATCACCTCCAGTTCGTCATATGAACAGAGCCTTTGTAAATTGTTCAGGACAAGGATCATGTCTTATTCACCGGATAAACTTTGTCATTATATACACCTATGTTATTTCAAGAAATATGGGCTAAATAAGAAAAGAAAAAAAAGGGGCCATTTGGAACCCAGCCTGAAACTCACTGAAGTCAATGAAAATATTTCCATTAGCTCCAGTATAAGCTGGATCAGATTCAAGAGGTCCTGTGAACAAAAACATCCCTGATAATATAATAAGACTGCATCATAATGTAATCACTCAAGGGGGCCAAATTAAGATCACACAGCTGACCTAAACTGTTACATTTCCTCAAGCCTTTGAGCACTTGATTTTGCAACCTTAACATTTTTAGCATAGCTGTTTTGTCTGTGGCACTGGCAGTGTCACATTACACTGCAACACAAATCAGCAGATGTCAAGCTTTTAAATTTTATCTTTTTTTTTTCTTTTTAACAGGCAACAGCCTTTCCTGCAAGTCACTGTATCTGCAGAGTTACTTTTTGAAGCAATAAAGGCATTATAGACACATGAAGCAAAGCTCTTCAAAGTCAGATATAATTGCGCTTTCTATGAGGTACTTCATGGAATATTTATTTCCATTAATATTGGAATCTAAGTGTGTTGTTTATTGACAAAATGAAAGCAATGTCAAATATAGAGCTGCACAGGGGAATATGTTGGAATTCTGGAAATGTTCAATCTAATTCAACATTTTTGCCATACATGTATTAGAAACAATCCCAAGTGCAAAAACTAATGTCTCTGATGTAAAACTGTCTTCCAAAAGTTTGAAAGTCTGTCATTTTTCTCCATATACTCACTTCATTAAATAGTTTACAGCTTGCAAGGGGATCACAATGTTGGGGTAACAAAATGACTGTCCTGACAGATTCAGACAATAAAACAACCAGATTGTTATATGAATGTTTTCTCAGAGACTGTTGCTGCAACACGTAATAAATACAAATATTGAAACACCTGCATGATAAACATAATACTTTTAACAGATGTTAATCCCCCCTGAATGTAACCGGTGGATTTAGATCACATAAATGCAACTTGCCCCCTTCGGGTCTCCCTGGAAAATTACCGATCACATGATTGCTTTCCAACCAACTACTGCACACTACAGGCAGGGGGTTGTCTTGTAGCTCTGCTATGATGAGCATTTTAAAAATAATCAATGGCTATATCGCTAGGGATGGATGACACTGAAGCTTGTCTACAAGTTAGGTGACTTGTCTGCTGTCAGCGTGAATCAGTTACATCATTTTCAGAAAAGAGTGTTCCAAGTGAGACGGGCTTTGGGCAACCTGGTCTAGAGGAGGGTGTCGCTGCCCATGACAGGCAGGTTGGCACTAAATAATCTTTAAGGTCCCGCCCACCTGAAATCATTTTCCGAGTCTGGGAGTAAGTGAGGAAACAAACCTATTTTCTCAAAGTCCTGGCATTCCTTGGTCATGGCAAATAGAGCAGAACATTTCTCTCCAATCGGTGGGACTTAGTTGTTCTGTCTCAATGCCCTCTTATTATCACAGCTTCTGTTGACTTCAGCCAGTTTAAAGGAGGTTCAGCACCTTTGAAAATTAGCTATTAACCTTATCAAAATGCTACTGAGGTTTTGATACCCCTTGAGGAGAAGCACATGCTTAAAAATCATTGGATTAAATTTAAGCACCTGCCTGTGCAGTCTGTTGGAAAAGAATTTGCATCTGTCCTTTCATCTCCAAAACATATTTTGTTTTCTATTGGAGTAACTTCAGTTCATTCAAACAGTTCAGTACTCGTATGGCCCTATGAGTACCACCAAAGATGACAGTATACATTTCCACTGCAGTGAGAGGCATTATTCGGTGTTAGGCTATTCAATCAGTAGGGTCTGGCCTACTGACATGTGTGTGACTGAAAATGAGCAATGTTAGGAGCACAAAATAACTGAAAAATTATTATTCACAGAAATAAACAGCAAAGGAAAATCTCTAGACTTGATTTCATGCCTCCAGTCATAAATGCAGAGAAGACCACACAAAGGGAAGTGGAGATCAGTGCAACAGAAAAATACCAATTCATCCTGGAAAAGCAAAAATTTGTTTTCAGAACTGGCAGGTAAACAAAGGAAATTTAACAACACAATTGGTATAAAAAATTACCAACAGATTGTCCCATCTCCATGCACCATGTAGGGACATATAAGTTCAGAAAAATGTGGGATGAGCATAGTATTTCAAGACATAGAAGAGTTCAACTAGGGAAGAATTTCCTCAGAGCAATTTGTAGATGTAGATCAGGAGGAACAAATGCAGCTGACTTGGAAGCAATAGAAGTGTTTGACAAATGGCTCCACCGAAACTCCCAAGCTTCTCTTGGTGACAAAGGAAGACAAATTTATGGTTTAAATGCATGTTGGAGAAGAATAACAATCATTATCAAAAATCAAGACTCATTTTATTCAGCTTCAGTTGTACTCTTGATGAAATAATTACAAAAAATAAAAGCCTGTGGTTGGTCATAGTAATCAAGGAAAACCTCCAAGATGTATTGCTTGGGATACGACCAGCTACAGGGAGATAGCTATTCAGTGCTCTAAGACAGAGATGGATGAAGGAAAGTTTCCAAAACATTCCTATTCAGACATAAATAAATGGATTCACTTGCTAAAGAGGAGAGAGGATTTTGTCATTACATCTAGTTAATTTTGCAATTAATTGCCAAATGCTGAGGACACAGCACATAGGAAAAACTTTTCTACTGACCGCAAAATGAAAAACTCAGCTAATTCTTTCACTTTTAGGATTATTATCTCACCATAATTGAGGATGATATTGCATAAAAATTGTTCCAGCTGAGCCAATGCAGTCAAAAGGGTTACAACACTAGATGGATACATAATGGGTTAGAAGAGAACATGGACTTTTCCAAGGTAATAGTTTTGGTTTTCAGCTGCCTCTGCAGCAGTGTTCCCCTCATTTTTAAAGGCTACTGAACAATTAGAATGGGTTTATTAATAATTCTAAGTATTACTGTTTGCAGTAAAACCCTCATATGAAGAGGAACCAGCAAGATTCTTTATGTCATTAAAAGATCACAGAAAGATGTTCATAAAAACATCAATAAGACTAACTAAAAAGGTCTTTTGGCCTTGTCTCATATAAGATAATAACAAGGTTCAATGAAAACAAAAAGTAGCAAATTCAAAACTGGGAAAGGTATTACTTTTTTATTTATCCCATACTTAGACTAGGGAGTAATTCTAAGCTTTAGCAACACTCAAAAATCATTTATTTTTGAGTTTCAAGAATTATTATGTATAAGTCCACTATTTTTTCACAGAAATTTTGGTGTAGGGTTTTGAGGTTTTCTGCTGTTTAATCTTAATATTTACAACTGAAACGCAAGGCTCGGGGCAAGGACAATAAACCTGCTTTAAAGAGTTGATCAGCTGCAGTAGTTATTTTCTCTGGCTTCAAATCTACTTTTTGGCCTGCAATAACTATAGTAGATATATTCATGCTGCTTCTGTGAGTTGTCAAAAGACTGATGTCTTGGCCCCTGACTGGCTTCACTGCCATTATCAAAATATATAGAAGGAAGGAGAAAAAGTTTGGTGTTCAGATGCAGATAAATCTTGGTTTTGCCAGGACTGTCTCTTCCATTCATTATAATGCCATATATTTTACCTCTGAAATTCTGAGTACATGTTAATTTATAGATTAGTGAAAAGTTTATTTATTACTTGAGAAGTTCTCAGAATAAAAAAAAATACTTCCTCACAACATCAGGGACAAGGGGCAATGGCTGCAAGTTGGAACACAGGAAGTTCCGCACCAACATGCAGAAGAACTTTTTCACAGTGAGGGTGACAGAGCACTGGAATAGGTTGCCCAGGGAGGTGGTGGAGTCTCCTTCTCTAGAGACATTCAAGACCTGTCTGGACGCCTATCTGTGCTGTGCAATATGAGCTAGGGAGCTGCTCTGGTAGGGGGGTTGGACCCGATGATCTCTCAAGGTCCCTTCCAACCCCTACAATTCTGTGATTCTGTGATCACCCAGCTATAAAGTATTTTCTCTCCTTTCTCCCCCCGTCAGATTCCCATTAGACATTATGACCCCATATTTCAGCCTAATCTGAGATTGTGCCTGAGATGCACCATGCCTTGGGAGGCACCAAGGCTTTAGCGTCAAAGCCAGGGATGGTGGAGGAGCCTTGTCAGTGCGATATTGCAGCATGTCCTTACAGGGAGAGGCAGGGATGACCACAGTAGGGATGGAGAGATCTTTTGAGGCCTTCAAAACTGGCTCCCATGCGTGAGACATCACCAGTCCCTTCAGCACTGAATGCAGAGCACCTGAGTATTTCACAGCCCTAAAAAATGCTCCTGCAAAGGTGGGTTCTTTTTGAAAATGATATCACCTTCTTTTGCACACAGCTTTACTACACAATCTGTAGCTTCTTTTGCTGCAAATGGTGCCATTAGTGGGTAGGGGGTCTCTGCTTAGGGTGGCACACATCCCCATGGTGCCTGAGAACAGCCAAGTTCACCTGCTTCCACCTTGCAACAGGTAAGACACTTACCTGAGGACCCTGCAAGTAACTAGCGTCAGCCAAGACACTGCCCTCAGAGGTGGTCTATAAACTGCTTGTGCCTTTTTTCACTCATTTGTGCAAGCTCATGCCTAATTGGCCTTTGTGGTTTCTGCTTGCCCAAGCCACTGAGGTTGCTCTGAGCTTCATTAGCCACTTGCATTTTGAAACTAAAGCTTCAAACCCTTCCTTGCACAGCTTCTCACACCTGGCAAGATTGCCCCACAAGACTCTCCAGCTACAACTTTCTCAGTCTTCATGTTGGCAATTGAAAACACCTCTCTTCCCCGATAGAGGTGCACAGGTCCAGGCACGGGAGGTGCTCACCAGCACTGTTTGCCTGGGCTCTCCTGGCTACACACATCTGCTTTTATCTTTCTCTCTCTCATGCACAAGTGTTAAGGCTTTGAGACGCTGGGGAAGTGTACCAGGCAATACCACTGTGCAACAATATTCCTAGACTGTGGGACTGGAGTAAATGAAGTGTATGACTAACAACAAGAAAATAGCCTTAACATGTTAAAAACAACCTCACTGGTTTTCACTCTTAAACCCTGTTTTCACATTACATTTATGCACTAAGCTTTCAGCTGAACTTATGTTATTTAGGCATTTCTAAAAAGTCTACACTTTAATGGGTTCAGATGACTAAGCTGAAAATTAAATTTCAGTAATTAAAGGGCATGCAAGGGGAGGTGTTTCATTTAGGGGATTTTTTTGTTTGCTTTCATCTAAAGGCCTCCAGTGTTTTTGTATCTATTCTATAAACAGGATAATATAAAATCATCTAGTTACAGAATAAATGAAAAGTAGAATTATTTGTTATATTTATATGGCCTTAAAACATGTTGCAGAATTGTATTTATTACTCAGAAAAAAAAAAAAAAACAATAAAATGTCTTACTGAGTAGACGATTATATGGTATTACAAAAATCTGCCTTCCAGTGGAATCCTTTGGCCTGCATGTGTACACTGCTATAAATCTTGCTAAATATTTGTTTCAGAAATTGTCCAGAAGGATGAACAGATTGATTTTCCAGACCTAAATCATTTCAACACCAAATAGTACTCTAGAGAAAACCATGTTTCTCTTCTTCTTGTTTGCAGACACATTAAGATCACACACACTGAGCTGCAGCAGTTCAGCTTTCTGCTCCTTTTGCTGGTTTGATAGTGACAAGATGGAAAAGACACAGCTCCAAGAGACTACCTGAATAAAAGTAGCTGATGAAAGGATAAAAACTCCATGGCAAAATTAAGGAACTAATGATTCCGTTTCATTAATTCTGAACTTAGTTACAGACTGAATTTCTAGCCTGTGCATTTGCATGGATTTAAAACCTGAAGAAGGAAAAAAAAAAAGGTGGGTGGAATCTAGGACTTTTTCCTCAAATAAAATAGCTCATAAAGGATTTGGGGTTTAGAAAATAAAACATTTTCCTACTTTTTTACAAAAAGTTAGCAAAACCTATATTTTCCCATTAAACTTGTCAAACTGTCAGGTCAGCATTTTGCAAAGGAAAATTTTTCTGCTGTAAAAATTTTGACTTGTAAATTGTTTATAATTTAATACCTCTATTTAATGGTGTTCTGATTAATTTCCACAAAGCATTTGCAGCTCTGTTCTGAGCTCACTACTTCAGTTTGTATTCTATAGCTGTGATTTTAAATAAGTCTACAATACGTATTTCTTCAACTGAAAAGAATATTTTCTTCCAAATGCACTGAAAGGATATCCCATGTGATATACCTTCCTATTAAAGACAATATATACTTACGAATTAGGCACATAATACTGTGCCTTTAATTCACTGATGAAAGCCTGATGCCATACTTTTCCCTTTCTACCACAGGCTCCCTCCCAGAGCAGGGTGCTTGCCAAAGACGATATTCACAGATCTTTAACAGCAGAAAGAAAAAAAAAAAAAACCACATTACATCAGAGCTCATTAAAAACTGAAAAGTTAGGAGTGGTTTTTCTCACTTCTGTCATTGGTAACATGCATCAAATGCAATTATGTGTGTGCACACTCATCAGTAACACTTTACAACTCCAGTTTCACCAGACTTCTCAGGCCCAGAAGTATTGATTCCTTTTAGGCCAGTTTTATGTAGGTCAATCAATTTTAATAAATCGTTTTTTAAAATATGGGAGCCTGATGCTGCTCCATCTCTGGCAAAGATGGAGAGTCATTTCCAGCACTGTCAAGTATGTTCAAATCGTACAGCTGTTGTGAGACCAGATTTAGACCCATTATCATGTCTGCTAGGTGAAAGCTAAATTGTCATTTAATTGGAAATTAATTAAATCAGCAATTGTAATTTCTCCAGAAAGCTAAATGAAAATTTAGGCTCAATATACAGTTTCTAGAGATCTGTATCACTTCAATGAAGGCATCCAGATAGTGCTATTAAAGGACACAAACATCTGCTTGAATATATTGTTGTTCAGTATAAAGATACTTCAATGTGAAACACCTTTTTCTTCATAGAGGATGAAGCCTTCAGCTGGCAAGCCACTTGTCTTCAAAACATTTTTGGGTTTGTTGATTGCTTTTTTTCCTGACAGGCCAGAGTTAAGAAAATAACGGTAATAAATACTTGAAGAGAAGTCTCCTTGTGAGTGCAGTATAGAACAGTGGAATCGAAAGAAAAGGGGAAAGTGAAATTTCCTAACTGCAGCCACGAGCTCTCTTATTCACACTCTTAACCTCCTTGGATTGCAAATAAACAAATAAACCTCTGCTTCTGAAAAAAAACCATATCATTTAGAAAGACCCTAAAAGCCATGTGGAAAGGTAGATTTTATGCATCTTAAAAAAAAAAAAAAGGTTCAACACCTATTTGTCAAAACTCTCATTTCCTATTAAGTAAATGAAATTGAATTGTTGGTGTTAGAGTGGTTTAGTGGGTTTCTCCTCTTCTAAATGAACACAGACTCCTGGATCCAGCAAATTCATTAAAAATGTGGTTTTACAGGGTAGAAGGCTTTAGGAGCTGCACAAACCCATCAGACTTTATGAGTTTTCAGACCAATTTCATTCACAGGGTGCAAGTGTATATCTCCCAGTTCCCAGAGAGCCTACCCTCACAAATAAAAAGAGCAGAGATAAGTCAGGAGACATATGCAGGGTAAGCATAAAATATAATTAAAACATATTTGCATTCTCAGTCTAACGCAGCCACTAATCTTACTGATTAGCAGTTCTTCCATCTATGAGTCCTCCCAGAGATCGACTCACAGGGGGCCTGACCTAAGACCACTCTAGTTTTCAAGGGTACCAATGAGTAAATATTCCAATGTAATTCTACATAGGCTGAAGACCAGCAAACCTACAGTATGAACATATGTCCACTTTAAATCTGTGAGGTTAATTGGAATCATTTACATACATGCTAAGTGCATACTATATAGGTTTTCTGGATCAACACTGGCTTTCCTTTTACAGGCAGGATGTTCAAAAGCCAAACATGCAAAGTAGGCTGCTAAGCACAAGTTTCCTCCACTTGATATCTGCAAGGTATACTTTGTAGCAAAAGTGAAAATAAAACCTAGGAAAATTCTGTGTTACTGCACTAATATCAGACAGCTGACTATAATTTTCCACTTACATCCCAGTTCACATAAGTGTTAAATATCAATCCTGCTGGTGTTTTATGAACTTTACTCATAACGATTACAGATGGTACTAAAACCTAGTCAATTGTTCGGCTGTTCTTTACACTCTTTTTCTTGTACATGTGGGTTATGCATCTGTAGGAAAAGCATGCCAAGGTAAAAAAATCTTGGCCAAAAAAATAACCCAGCAAAACAGGTGCCTGAAGAGTCAAATAAACATGTGGTGCAAGATGCTCCTGAATGCTTGCATTCTCCTCCCTTATTTCAGTCCAGCATTTTGTGTATTATACAACTCCACTGTCCTCTATCGGGTCTTTCTAAGTGCAGCAGCTGTTCAGCCAGTGTCAAGAAAGCAATTGGTGAATTGCTGCCCCAAAATGCTTGGACCACCCCGAAGTGGCCACATCATTTGATACTGGTCTTGACAACTGTTAACTCCTTCCGCACGCTCCCTTCATCAGCCCAAGCTGAAGTGTCTCTATTTATGGAGAGCTGCAGCAGGATGTTCCCTTCATATCTTCAGGATGAGTGTCCCGCATCCTCCACAGGAATGGATCTGATCTGGGCAAACATGTCTCAGTTCCTTCTAAGCATTTTGAAGGGAAGAGGAATGAGACTCACCACCTCCAGATCTATAGCTTATATTTCAGATATTCAATATCCAAATTCTAAAATTGTTGATAAACATCTTTACATGCCAGATTCAAGGGCAACCACAGTGCACACCTAGAAAAATGTAGTTGTGTAAGACATCTCATACAGGGGAGTTTGGCTTGTATTTGGGAGTATGTGCTCATTTGACATGTTCTGTTCAGGGAAAGTAGACTCTCTGAAGGGTTTAGTGCTAGTTTGGTTCTCTGCCTCCCCAGGTGCCATGTATCTGCCATGTCCCACCATTCTTTGCTATCCAAGGTTACCTCTTGCACTTTCCATGCAACTAGTTTCCATTCATGTGGGGGTGGCTTTCCCCTAGTCCATTTCCCATCAGAAGACTGCAACACCTCTCTCCTCAATGGCTCTGCCATTCCCACTTCCCTGGGATGGGAACTGGGTGCAGCCCAGGCACCCACTGATGGATCTCTGTGTTGTTTCAAGAAATTTCACCCCAAGATTTTTTCACATATTAAGTATGTTTAAGACTTCAGGAATACTTCTGTGGTCTTTAAAATCAAAACCATAGCCACTGGTCAAATTAAATAAATGCTAGGGACTTCTGGGTTCATGGATTTATGCCTTCATACACACCTACCCAGGAATATCTTGCATTCTCAGATATGAAAACCATGCCAAGCTATTTCTTTGCATGTATATGGTCGTGGATCTCCTCACAGCACAAACCCTTGTATTTGAGAGATGGGCCTTGCACAATAAAAATTGTTACAGTTCATGTTTTCTCTGTCCTAAGCTATTTAAGTTTCAAAAGTTCATGACTTATTTCTTAATTTTAACTACTGTATGAATGATTTTACCACTGTAGCAAATGTTTCCCATATTTTTTCCAAAACACAAAACCACTAAGCAATCTTTGTATTTACTATGCTTCGCTTTAATACATAAATCAAAAGACAATAACAAGCCTAATGTCAAAGAAAATTTTTGACACTTCATACATTAAATAAAAGCAGCCGATAAACAGTTTAGATGAAATTATGGCTTGAAATGTAGTTCCCAAGAGGACTGTAGTTCATAAATTGTTTTTATACTGCCTCTGTCATTGTTGATTTGAGATATGCACAAGACACCCACAGTCATTACCAGTGCTACCATTAGTTAACCTGCCTTTGCTCTGACTGATATTTAGACACATGGAGACTACCAACCATCTATTTCTGTGAAAAATGCGTTGTTTGGTTGTCATCACATGTGTAGCATGTTGCCTTCTATTTGAAAGCTTGACACATAATAAAAAATATAGATATTTAAAAAAAAGAAGAAAATCAGCCTTTATGTTATGACTGTGCCTGAAGCTTCTGTAGCTATTTTGGGTATACTAGTGGACAGCTTTTTCTGATCAATACAATAATATTTGCTTGATAATTGACCTAATCTCATTGACTCACAAAGGTGAACTGTTTCAAGTTTATTAGTTCTTTATTGCATCACAGCTCTCAGATTTCTTTGAAGGACATACTTTCTTTTTCTCTTACACTTAATCTTTTTCTATAGCTAATCACTCCTTCAAATCACTGCTTCAAAGATCCCAGTCTTGGTTTTGCTAGAATACTTATATTTACTTGGAAACAAATATGCTAGTGTTCACCTTAAGTATGGGGAGTGGTGAACAGTTCTTGTGGAACTAACCATTATGATCTCTAGCAAAGTTCAGAGCATGAACTTTATTTCTTGCCCAGTTCTTCTTGTGGAAGAAAGTATTTTTTAAAAAGTACCTGAGAACATGTAATAATGCACCTTTCACTTTAGGGTCTTGGTCAGTCAAAATTGCCCTCTCCATGCAAACATTTTCCTCTCACAGGAACAGAACGGTTCATTGAGCTGTGCTCTCTATTTCTTCACCCCTGAATACTTCCAAATAGAGTTAAGACACGGCTAAGAGTTAACTCAAGCATCCACTGTAGAAATATTCTAATAACAATTAATTATAAATGAAACATCCATGGACAAATCTAGCAAAATGATATATTTATTAAGTGTACTACTTAGGGTTTTTACAGGGTCAAGGTACCTTTCTCTACAAGCAAAGGTGGTAAGCTTCTCAAAGTGCCCTTAATCATTATGCTAACTATGTGACAGCAAATTTGCTGAAAGCTATATAAATGGAGCATTGTACCTGAATGGCAACTATATGCTTTCAGCACAAACAAAACTAATAGATTTTAAGAGAGATTTTATGCCTTCAAGAGCAACTAGTCTTTAAAGAGTATACATCCTTAGCACAAATCCTGATGATGAAGTATGTGCAAGCAGAACTCTTAAAAAGAGCCTATGTGAAAGAGTCTACATGGCCCAGCAGATTTCCTATTTGCTGTGCTTTCAGTTCACTCTTCTAACACCTCTTCACAGACATTTTACAGCAATGCACACTGAAGAAACAAGTGGGTTTATCCGAAATAAACCATAAATATATCCCCAGTCCTCTACTCATGACATTTGTTGCCATTGTTTTGTAGGGAACGGTGTAGATAGCTGATAGCACCATCTTTTTTTTTTTCCTCCTGACATTATTTACGAGTCAGTGCCACTGAACACTGCAGAAAAACTGTAGAAGCTGGCTGGCAGCTAGCAAGCTAGGTTTGTAAAAGTGAGGCTTGGGCAACTGTGCGCATATGGGGCTGTGGGGCCAAACTGAGAAATACAAACACCTATTGCACTCATACGTCATGAATTTCTCAACAGGGAGATTCACACCAATAAATTGGGTACATAAGCATAACACATGCAATTAGCTTAGAAAAAATTAACCAGAAATGGAAAACTCCTAGCCTGTACTAAATGTCAGGGAAGGTTGACGTTGCCTTTTTTCTGTTGTTATTTCCTTATTTATTTTAAGTATAATGGAAAGGCTGCTGCTTTACTTCCAATACCATTAAAGCATATAATTCATTCCTCTGAAACCACAGACTTTCCCTTATTTTCTTTCTTTTTTATTTCCTTTTTTTATTTTTTGAGGGGGTGGGTGTAAAACTAATCATCCAGTGAAGGGTTTACCCTTTTATGGTATGAGAAGTTGAGCTCACCTTTGGGCTGTGTCCAAAGAAAAAATCTACAGAGAAGAAATGTATTCCTGGAGGGCCATTAAACTTGCACTAGGCATTAACATTGATAGTATGTTGATCTAGCTTCTGTCCTCTCAACTGCCCTCATTAAAGTGACTAACAACCTTTCCTCCATCAGATCCCGCTCCTTTTTACTGAAATCCCTGCTACCCTCAACATATGGGATCAAATTTTTCTTCTTAAGCCCTTGAGCTTCTTAGAGCTTCTTTTGGTCTTCTCCTTCACAGCCAAGTAACTCTTCTTCCTGCTTCCTCCTCCTTTATTTCTTGCTGCAAAAAGAGAAATCCACAATGAGATTCAGAGCGTATCCAGATCAATGCTGTCAGTGGTGCTCAAGACAGGAATTGCAAAGGGTTTAGCTGCTTCATATCTAAACCAGAGATTAAGAAATCCTACTCTTGAGCATGGCCTAACTCTGGAGGCTCCTAAATTCAGCCAACACTAACTCTACTGTGGACTACTGTAGCTTCTCCTCAGATGTGGGTTCCCCACTTGAATGCCCCCTAACTTAAGCTGATGGTGACTGTTTGTCCTCTGCCTGGCAATCAGCAAGCACTCAAGAACCAAGTATCAGTTTTCCCTACTCAAGAAGCCATCAGCACCAATTCAGGAGGGGAAGAGACATCTGAATGAGACCAATAGCTCTGAGCAATTCTGCTCCTTCCCTTTCTGTTGTTCCTGTCCTGCCCTTGACTTTCAGGCTTGGTGTTACTGCTAGGACTGTGCTGTTCTCCCATGACCCCTGCACGCTTGCAGCATTGACAAGGTCAATCCCCAGTTTGGCAACAACAAGGAAATTTCCTGGAGCAAGCAGAAATGAGTCTGCATGCACCCAAAAAGAACAAAGTCAGCCGGGCTGCTAGGTAGCAGTTGGAAAGGCAATAGGTGCTGATCATGGGTGGGACTGGTGCATGGGAACGGGATTAATATGAGTCCCAGGGGATACCCCTGCCTTGTTTCTGGAGCTGAAAGGTACACAAAAGTGCACATTTTATCCCTGCATTCTCCTCCCTGCTTTGTCATTTTCCTCAATTATTCCATTACATTCCCACTTACTTGTCTGTGGTGTTCTTTCTTCTCTATACCTTTTTCGGATAAATCCCAGCACAAAACTCAGGTCCAATCCCTCCATTTTTCCTTGTGACTACCTAAGACTTTCTCCAAAGCTCCTGACCTCATGTCAAATTTACTCTATTCAGTGATTCACACTGAAAATTATCATGGTCTGGTAATCAAGTCTTCTAAGTTGACCAGGGTCAACATCATTTTCTAAGTTGGTTGCTAGGACCAGGTAAAGTTTGCATAACCCCGCACCTGAGCAGACCTGAACTCCTGCATTTGATAGCATCCTCTGATGGTTTAGAGCACAGATTCGTGACAACAGGAAAAACAAAAAAGCCTGCTAACAGCCCACCTCAGCTCTTGACTTAAAAGGTTAAGATTCAGTTGTTAAGATTTCTTCTCTGCACACTTAAGGATTAATTATTGCCAATGGGCTAAAAAAAAATATTAGCCACAGAAGAAGTATTCTAAATTGTTTTCTTTTGATGTGAGTTAATGATTCAATTTTTTCAAGGGCTTATGAGAAATGGACTGCTTATTCTGGAACGGGTATATAAAGTGATCTGCCTATATGTGGAACACACAGAAAGAAAAGACTTTTCACATAGTCCAAGTACAAATATGCCTGTCCCACATTTGGGGCCTTTCTTGCTTGTTCTTCCTGTGTGAGACTTAGTGTGGTGTTACTACTACTTTTATTTTCAAGATATTTTTATTAAGGTTGATTTTGGGGGGGGTTGGTGGGGGTTTTTTTAGAAAAGCAACTGAGGAATGTAGACACATTCACAACTAAAACAACCTCTTTTTATTCCTGACTGCTTTAACCCTCTCCTCTGAGAACAGTCCCTTGAGCCAAGGTTTATAGTCAATCACCAAAAAAAAAGTGGGGGGTCCATTACCTTCCCCTTTTAATTGTAGGGCAGGAGCCTTTAACTTTCCATGAGGCTTTAGTAAGAATTTCTTCTGGGCAGAATTTCCTTGAACCTGGTAATCAAGACCACAGGATACGTGTTAATTGTCTTTGACATGCAGAATTATCTGCATTTACCCAAGCTAATAACATCACCCCAGACACACTAGTTTTTAAACACATGGTTTAAAATCATCTATAAATTCAATTACTATTCAAGTAACGCAAAGATTGACAAACCCTAGAAAAGCTGAAAGAAATGAAGAGAAATACGCAACTTTGTCCTTAATTCACCCTGTTTGAATTCTATTCCCTGCAAGACTAACACAGCTTGGGAAATCACTCCTGTTTATAGTTCCTGTTCAACTAAGGCACAATTGCATTGATTAAACATCAAGCTGCAGTCTTAAGTTTGAATGAGCTTGCTTCTCTGTGCTAAAGTCAATAACCTTAATGAGATGTACAACATTTTCATTTCCCTGAACACGTTTTTTTCCTCAGTGCCTAGCTGCAAAAAATGTTAGAAGGGGGAAAAAAAAGAAACGAAACAGCTTGTGGAAAAGTAAAGGTAGAGACGACTGGGTATAGAGGTTCTGAATCAAA
This sequence comes from Gallinula chloropus, assembly GCF_964237585.1. Lineage (NCBI taxonomy): Eukaryota > Metazoa > Chordata > Aves > Gruiformes > Rallidae > Gallinula > Gallinula chloropus. Next base: position 63,267,741 of record NC_140088.1, read on the forward strand.
GCATCAGTAAGCATTTTTAGAGCTTTAACAATTTTTAAGTGTTCCTACAACTTCCACTTTGAAAGAACATCATAGCTGCTAACTAGATATGTAATAGTAATATGTAATTTTCTCTATAATACATTAACAAAACAAGATGAGATTGATTTCAACAATATTCCTTGCTCAAAATTACTTGATTAGTGTTTTCTTAAAAATCATATCTAATTTTCTTTACCCATTACTTAGCATGTTTTCCATCTATGGCATTTAAAAGACAAAACTGGAAGATAGTGTGATTAGCCAACAATCATATTTTCCATGACCAAGCTATATAATTTGATGAGAATAACATCATTCTGTTACTTCGGTAATTCTATTTATTTGCTAAAGGCATCTATTTTCCTTTGCTCTGTCTCCTCATTCCCACATTAAATCTTGTCTTACACTATTCTTGTGGTGCACAGGCACTACTGTTCAATATTTTGTAATGCAATAAAGGCTTCACTTAGCAGCAACACTGCATGTTAAGTAGTAAAAATGTGTCCTGATAAGGTGATCAAGATTTTCAGAATTAGCTTCTCCTGACAAAATTTTCACATTGACACCCAAAATGTGGTGAACATTCAGTAACTCACTTAAAAAGCTGCCTGTCAGCAAATATATTTGTTGTTTGTTAGAACATCCAGTGGAAAATGACAGCTCAGCATGAATACAGTGTAATGGGTCTGTATATCTCTACAGCCACAGCTTCCATCCAGAGTTGACTGAAAGAGAATTCACAGGCTCAATATTCATTCATGCAAGCATCAAAGCTGATAATTGGGGGGTAGGGGAACTGCAATAATAGTTAAACCTTGCTAATAATTACAGTACAGCACTGCCCTACCCAGTGTCTTTTCCCTTCCTCTAAATCAGCTGGGCAGAGGACAGCACGCATTTTCATCACTGCAGTTATTTTGTGTCGCCCACACTGAGTTGTATCACTTTAGCTGGAAGTCCAATGAAGGGGTATCAAATGCATGTTGGAGACTGTGATATGAAGGTGACACAACAGCATGAAGCTGAAGGCAACAGGACAGTGACTTCAAGGAAGAAGAAGGATTTGGAAGTGAAGTCATATTTCTGAGCTTTTATTTTTAATCAGCATGTACTTATGAGCAAGTAAGTTGGTTGCAAGGTAAGAATGCAAGTTGTTTTAGGTACAAAATTGGAGCGTAAATAGGAAAGGGTGGAAGGGCCTCCTAAACAGCATCAGACTCTGCTGGGGTCCTGCCCTTGGGATAATCAGTCACACCAGGAGCTGGCTTGGCTGGGGACCTCAGCCATGGTGGGGATGGGTGCCATTCTGCTCCATGAGCTTTCCTGCCGTGGCTGAACTCTGTGTTCTGATCCTTCCTCGGGTTTAATCCATATCAAAAGCAGACAGACTGACCTGACATGCCTGCCAGGGTCATTGGTAGAACTGGCTGGGAAAACTGGTGGCAGCACCCACCTGAGAACAGGAGGGGTAAGAGGAACAAGAACGGACTAACACACTTTGCTGCCCTCAATCTCCTTCTTCCCCCATTTTTTTTCTTCCTTTCTCATGCTGAAACTACCTGACCAGACAGCTCCTTGCTTCACTGCCTTCAGATGCCTCTAAACATCCTTTGAAGCTGTGAAAATCATGCCACGAATCACAGCAGCCATGAGACAGGAGTGCAGACAGACAGAACGAGAACTAGGGCTGTCAGTCCTGCACAGCAAAAGGCTTTCCTGAGTCAAAGAGGCGGGTATGCTTTTCAGCAAGGTAAAACTAATGGGTGAAACCTCCAATTAAAAGCAGAGATGACCCTCTGGATCACAGTGCTTAGGGTAGTGAACATCTCTCACAGGACTGGTCCCTCCACCTTCAAGACTTTAGGCTTTGGTGCCTAAAGTGACTCCAGCAGAAGGTGACACAGTCTTCACCCCCTGCCAGAAGCCCAGGCATTATCATTTCTGCTTGATTACCTTACCATTCAGTCATAATCCCAGGGGTTTCTCCTCATTTAATGGGGTACATGCAAATAAGAGGTTATTAAAAAAATGGACCCAGATCCATCTGCATCTTGCAGCTTTTATTATTCCAGCATACACAGCCTTGAAAGGCACTGGCAGGGGTGAGGGCTCCAGTTGTTCGTTTTTATGTACAGCAATGCATGGCCTTGCATTACGGTGACAGCAGTTAGAAATCGAGGACTGCATAACTTGCAGACAGGGGAAGCATTTTAGAGACACGGTGAGTTTTAACCAGGGAAATGAGCATTTGCAGAAAAGATTTCTACATGTAAGGTGAAGTTATGAGAACACACTTCAAACTGTTATTCCATTATCAATTGGTTCTCTTCATTTGTATAGTCCAAGTTCGAGCATAAAGCAACTGGAACAAAAACAAGCAATGTTTACATTTTACCAGGTTTTTTATATACAATTAAACATCTTCGCTCCTATTTACATAGTTGAATGGCACTACATTTACACTATGCAATTTCACGTTATTTCTATCTAAATATTTCTTTAAAGCCAGATGTAAGTTCAAATTAGTTGTGAAAGAAACACTAAAATAAAATAAACTTCCATTTGGGGGTGCTCACAAATTACTCTAAAACTGAAGAGCAAGCTTGTTAAAATACAAAGTGAAAAGCAAACAATATTAAACCAAGCTGAATAAACGAGTTAAAAAAAACACACGAGAATGTCTTTTAAAAGGTTTAGCTTTTTGCAGTAGATTCTGAGGACTGCAGGTATATTAAAATTCAATGGCAGTTTTAATTCAAGCAGCATGAAGTGACACAGCAGTTTAAAATAAAAGCTTGTTGCACATACCTACATGGTTGGAAATTCCCATAGTACAACCAAAAGCAGAATTTACTCCTTCTTCCTTTAATTCTAGTTAAGTCACAAACGGCAATTTCATTCTTCCATCCTGTTTCCTCCTTGAAATCTGCTGCCAAAGCACACACTCCCTCAGAAGCCTGCCAAATTCTACATCATTTAAAAGTAAACTTTAGGAGAAAGAATGGAAAAGCACAATCTCAGAACAACTAGCTCATAACCTTCCTTCACTCTTATTTGTCTGACATCATGCTTCTCACTCAGATGCAATCTTGTACCTAATTTAGATTGAAAAATCCTCAGTGGTAACCATGGCTTTTAGTCGTCCTACATTTTTCCCTTTTTTCCCATTCCACAAATGATAGTATGTGCAAATAATAAGCCAGATGTTTAAAGCTGCACATTTCCAAATTCCACACAAGTCTTGGGAAACCATAGGTGCTGAAGAACAAAATCTGAGCATAAAAAAATCTTCTTCAGTTTGCGACTTTTGGGTGGTATGTTTTCAAACCACTTTGTCTGGAAGATTTCATGAATCTCCTGGTAGCTGGATGTTCACTTCCAGATGTCCCTGATTTTCAGATTTCCAGTAGCTGGATAACAGCATCCACACAATAGTTATCAATGGTTTGGTTTGCAAACAGAAAGGTTGGTCAGGTGGGGTTCTGAAGAGCTCTATCCAGGGACTAATTCTTGTCAGTGGTTTCATGAATGATCCAAGTGATAAACTACAAAATATACATAATTTTATACATAAATTTTATACATAAAAGATGACATCAAGCTACCAAGAACTTATTGTAGGCAGAAGGGCAAGACTGCAATTCAAAATAATCTTGATAAAATGGAGATGTTGAGGGAAAAATAGAAAGTTATTACGCTTTCTGGGGTAATAAATCACATAGATGGAGAGGTCCCAGCTCAGCATAATTTTTTAGGGAAGAATTTACTGGTTATTGTTGAACACAGGCTGAACATAAACCATCACTGTCAAATAACCCTTAAAAAAGCAAGCAGCTAGTAGAAGATATTAGCAGCTGTACAGGCTGCAAGATAAGTGAGGAAGCCCTTCAATTCCACTCAAAGGGGACACCTACCATGTACAGTCTTAGCCACAAGAAAGGTACAGCTGAACTAAAGAGCCAGCAAAACACATTAGACATTTAAGAAATGTAATATTGAAAGAAAAGGACAGTTGTCCAGTGTAAAGAAAAGTGCTAAAGAGGACCACATTAATCAAGTATGTAGATGTCAGCTATGGAGAAGAAAAGAATAAATTGCTCTCCATGTCAATGGTAACTAGACAATGCAAAGAGCTTCAGTAGCAGCAGCAGAAGACTTAGTGAAGACTTTTGTCAGTGAGAGAGAAATACTGCAGTAAATCACCAAGAAGATAGGAATCTCTCTGAAAATTTGTGAAAATGCAAACCTTCACAAGGTGTGCTGCACTTAACAGGTGATCACATCTTGATGTAAAAGACACCATCCAAGCTCTTGTTTTCTCTGGTTTCTTTTACCCTTTACAATGTAAGCTGAGACTTCTGGAAAAATTAAAACTTTAATATTGACAGCCTCAGAGCCTATTTTTTTTTTCTGAAAGCACTTTATTTTCATTTATTTGAAAAATAGAAGGACTGGTTTGTGCTGTCAAAAGCCTAGTCATCATATTCATACTGAAGAAAAAAAAAGTTAGTGGTCATTTTCAGGTTATGCTGCCCCCCCCATCCAACACACTTCTTCAGCTACCTTTCAGTCCCTTTATTAGTATGAATTTTGACCAGGCCCCCTGCACAGGGTCAGCCCCTGCTCAAATGAATGTTCTCCATCAAGGGAAGTCACTTGATTTTGTTTTATTATTAAGGTGCACTCTCCAGAAGGTGAAGGGTTAACGACACACACCAAATTATACAGAAATTTCTGTAAGGAAGAGATTCATCTTAAACCTACACCTACAGAAAAAAATGACAATGATTGATCTTCTCACCACTCAACAGCGTCGGCAAAGCTACAAACATATATTGTTTTTACTCCTGAGTTATTTATTGAGCAAAGGGAGGGTGGATAGCACTTCCTTTGAAGTCATACATCTTGCTTGGATAAGGAGATACGTTGCATGAAATGAAAGTAATAAAAGGACAAAATGCTTTATTAAATCTTCTTTATCACAATATTGTGTTCCAATAGCATGATCTAATTAAAGACGTATATGAACCTCTTTTCATCTGAGGATTAGTTCAGAGGCCCTCATTTATTCTGAAACAAACACACTGCTGAAAAGTTTCCAAGATTTCCAGTGATGTACTCTTTCCATTTTCTCTAATAGGTGTTGATGTTTTAACTACCTCTTCAAGATTTGTTGTGGAGAGGGGAAAAAGACAGTACTTTTTGAAAGAAAGAGAAAAATTGTTTCTTTACTATCAAAGCAGCAAGAAGCATACTGGTTAGTCACTTAATATAGCAGAACTTCAAAAGCTGTATAGAAGTTAACAGTGGATAGCTGTTAGAGTGTATTTTATTGCTTACAGGTAGTTCATTCTCTTCAGCTTTTTCCTTCAAATGCAAGATGTATAATATCAGATGTTTTAAAGATACTTTGGACTGAAAACTTTGGGAAAACTGGGTTTCTATGCATTTCCCTTAGGATCAGCATGACTCCCAAATAAGGTTGGTGCAGGGCATTGCTGATTTTCTGTGCGATGGTGCCAGAGGAAAAAAACATTGCGATTACAGCCATTACCTTTCTCCTCAACCACTCCACTAATTTTCCCCCAATATTTGCACCTGTCTTAGTCCTGGAATAATATTTGCACTAAAAACATCTTGTTTTACTTACAAAATTTATTTCAACAAAGTTTGTTTCCTTTTTCTGGTAAATGTGGTTCTGCTATGTTTGGTATAAAACAAATAAATCTGATATCCCATGTTCAATAAAAGTTAACTGTATAAACACTATAAATTTGTTTGTTTAGGTGTAATACATTTCAAATCACTAATAAGAATTGGATGACAAATAAATCCAACCTTTGCTACCTACATCTCAGTAACTTTTACACAATGGAGCTGTAAATCTTGTACAAGAAGCCTGAATTAAACTTCAAATGAAAGAGTACGTCTTCAGTAGTGACAGATTTGAAGAGTCTTTGCAAAGCGTTTTGTATTGCTCAGGATTTCATTGAACTAGACCTAGAGGAGATTATTCCCTATCTGGAAACAAACATTTAATTGAAGGACTGTTTCTCTTTTTTTCTTAATTTCTTTTTTTCTTCTAGATTATTCTTTTCCATATGCGCACATAGACCCTTCCATTTAATCTGCAATTGGTTTTGTTTTGGTTGCTGCACTTCACAGTCATCCTGTTTACATGTATGAAGATTCTCCATTGAGAACATAATTTGAGAGTAGTTTCTGTTTACTTGTGCTCTCAAATATACTCCCAGTAGCCCCTGTGGCCCTTACTAACTGCCATCGACCCTGCCGTAAGTCCTTTACTCTTCCTTTGTAATCGTGCATGAACTGACTGTATTTATAAAAAGAAAAAATTGCCATACACAAGTGCTTTTGTTCTTAGTGAAATTAAACAACCAAGGTCTCTGTTCCTCCCGCTAGCCCTCTCAGTGGATTCCTTATGACTGTACGTTGTACTCCTTGCAGTCAGCCAGAGCTCAGATTTGACAAATTTAGGACCTCATCCAAGACCATCTGTTTTATCAGGCCTTTTATCAACCCTTATTAAGCCATTATTTTAAAACAGAAAATGGGGATGTATTATTAACTTCTGTAGTCTGGAGGAAGACAAAACCATTTTCTGCTTGAAGTGGTATAATACACCCATGTGCTAAGGCATTTGGAGCTATTACAAACAGTTTTTAAATAATGCAAATTAAAGTTTACCTACAGAATGTGTAACACAAAATAACTTTGAAGAAAAACAGATGATATGGACTATTGAAGTCAAAGGAGTGGATAATTTTTTTGGGATGGGGAGTTGCATACTTGTATTTCAAACTGGGGTTTTGTATTTGTAATAAAATTTAGGCTGCATATTAAACTTTTTTGGGTAAATGAACTTCAAATTATATCTGTGTTAGATTAAGAAAGTTCATTCTAGAAAAGAAAAAAAGAAATATGAGCAGAATGGGACTTATACCTAATTTTATATAGTTCTTCTGATAACTGAATAAAAAACTAAAGCCCAGCAACTTTTAGATAATACTGAAATGAAACAGCAGATTTAATCAACTATTGGGCAGACAGTTACAGCCATAGCAACTCCACACTGTTAAATCCCAAGCAGGTGAAATTCCAAAGGAGTTACTATTGGGAGTTCCAGAAAGCAAGTTCACTGACATCTCTGGAGACAACAACTGGAATGCTTCAGTATCTTTCTTTTAGACACAGAACCATATCTTGTATCTACATAGAAGTTAAATGTTTGCATTTTTTTTCATTTAAACTTATTGTTCTTCATTTACACTTATTGTTTAAACTCTTGTTCTTAATGAATCTCTTGATGGATCTTGAAGCATGTATCAAGGTCCCTCACTTATACAGAAAACCCCTTCTGGATATTACATGTATAAATTGATACATGATCATCAAGATGGATCATTCAGTCACTGAAGGACAGAGTACTATGTACAGCAATTCCATCTGTGGCGCTTTCTACTAAGCAATAGAACTGCTCACCATGTATTTATCGAACATCACCAAATTTACATTGCATTCCATATACACATGGGAAAAAAAAACCAGTCAAATGTCCCACAGTTGTTCTAGCACAACTGGATAGGAAGCAAAGCTGTGAAGAAGTGGAGAAATATCTTTTGCTGGGGAAGAAGATACTGATCCCAGCCTGATGTAGGCGTAGCGGGAGACTGGTAACAGATTGAGCAATGGAATAGCGAATCCTGAGCTATGATTAAAGCTGGGAAAAGGACCAATAAGAGGTTCCTTTGAGGTTGTTACAGACCTCAACGGCATCTGTAACAAAATAGGGCAATTCATAGTGTGATTAAAGCTAAGGAAAAGAAAATAACTGTTCTTTCTAGTTGTTGTTATGCTGCCATTGGGTGATGATGCCAATGCATCATTGGGTGCACAAGAGGTGAAGGAGAGTAGCCAAGCTCATAACTAGCCTAAGGGACATAAACATATGCATTTCCATATGTTCCTGTGCACTCAGCTCTCAAAATTCACCTGGAATTCAATCTATATATAGTAAAAATGAGGACTATGTACTGCTGCAGGTACATCACATTCCGAAAAGCTGAAGAAGAGCAGTCTCTTCCATCAGGTGTGCTGGTTTTGGTTGGGATAGTTAATTTTCTTCATAGTAGCTACTATGGGGCTGTGTTTTGGATTTGTGCTGAAAACAGTGTTATTATAGAGATATTTTTGTTACTGCTGAGCAGAGCTTATACAGAGTCAAGGCCCTTTCTGCTTCTCACACCAGCCCACCAGTGAGGGGACAAAGAGGCACAGCTGACCCCAAATGACAAAGGGATATTCCATTCCAGATGGTGTCATGCTCAGCATATAAAGCTGGGGGAAAAAGGAGGAAAGAGACAATGTTTGGAGTGATGGCATTTGTCTTGCCAAGAAACTGTTACACGTGAAGGAGCCCTGCTTTCCTGTGGATGGCTGAACACCTGTCCATGGGAAATGGTAAATTAATTCCTTGTTTTGCTTTACTTACGTGTGCAGCTTTTGCTTTACCTGTTAAATTGTCTTTATCTCAACAGACAAGTTTTCTCACTTTTATTCTTCCAATTCTCTCCCGGATGCTGCCAAGTTTGAAGTCAGTGAATGGATGGCGGCATGGTGTTTAGCTGCTGACTGGGGTTAAACCATGGCCTTACCTGAAACAGACAGTGAAGGTTCTCCAAGATCTTAAAGTATTTTAAAGGTGAGATTCCCCTCCACAGTCCAAGCAGTGTTCACTTCTCTTTCAGTGAAGGGATGGTAGGTCATCTGGTCCAGGAAGAGACTAATCCTGTAGTATACTAGATCCAGATGCCTTTTCTTCCTCCCTGGATTCAGTTGTGTTTTCAGCAAACAGATGCTGGCCATTTTGGTACTACCAACTTTTTAGATTGCCCTCAGTCCTCCTTGCATGCTCCTCCCCTGCAGAACCAGCAGCCAGAACAGTGGAAAAACAGGGCAACTGCTCAGCTTTTAATAAACCAAGGGGAAACCAGCCTTGAATTTCCAGGGGACCCTGTTCAAAAGACTTAGTGCAAGTCACCCTCAGAGTATCAGCAGCTGTTGTAGCAGGCTCAGAATACCTAAGGAATTGAGGTGAAATGCTATGATACTTCTACAAAAATATGAGCTTCATTTAAAACATGCTTTACAGAAAAAAATTGAAATAAAATGTCCTATTACAAATTATGTCTCTTCCCACCTTAAAAACAAGCCTTCATATTAACAAATTAGTTTTTGCTTCACAGAAATTTTCCTTTCTAAATTGTTGCTTCCTGCATCATTTATTGCGTTCTTTGATCTTAGGCCGTAACTTTAAATCTGTGTCATCTTCTTTGGACTGTTTAGATAAACGTAGCCTAATAACTTCGTTGTTTTTATCTTTAGTAACACAGATAACTATCACACATTCAGTTTGCTTTTCAGTTGTGCACAACCACAAGAAACTATTTTTAAAACTTCATAAAAGCCTTGCAAATAGCTGAAACCACTTACAGGATAATACTCATGCCTATTGCTGTGATTGTAAAAAAAGCCTATGAACTAATGCGAGACATCTCTTTAGTTTTATTATTTCAAAACCAAGGTATCAAAGAAAGCATAGTTACTTCATAAGGGGTCAGCTACTAAATAATTCTGCATTTCTTGTGATTTCAAATCTCAGATTTTATTAGTCGGACTATTAGTGACAAATTAGATTCCATTCCTTTGAAAGAACATTTTAACTTGTAAATCCCTTTACAGACTGTAACAAAAATCTGAGTAGGAGAACTTACAAACAGCAAGGTAATTTTAAAATAATGAAGTATTAACAAACCTGGATACTTCATGGAAACCAAATTAGAGAGATAATGAGTAAATTATTGAGTGAAAATGAAGCACCAGTCAGCTAATTACTACAGACTTCTAAAGAGATGGGATGTCACACAGAGGAGGAGTGTCGGTGGCTTTGCTACCTAAGGTTTTCTGAAATTAATGCACTTCATGAATGCCTAAGAATTCAAAAAGAAAGCTGAATCAAAATTTAGGTGGTAATTTACAGTTTGGAAGATTTTGCTGAATGGGGTTTCCACTCATTCAGTGCTTACACAAAAAAAATTATATTGAATATGCTCTTCCCTCTATTTTTAAAACACTCCATGGCATGCAGAAAAACAGATCATTATTTTATAAACTGCAGTCTTTTGTTCTGAGGTTTTTCAAAATAGCTGCTGTGAATTAACTGATTCATTTAGTTTTAATTTAACACAATTAAGCTCGTATTTTCCCTAGCATCATCCATCATTCTTCCTGTTACAAGGGATCAAAAATACTGTGTAAATCTCTTCCAGTAATTATTTCTTTTACGAGGGACAAATATACCAGTTCTGATACAGATCATCTCAGGTGAGTGCTTAGTTTTGAGAACAGGCTACAATTATTTTACAGTGTAAAATTAAGATACACTTACAGAGTATGAGAGATGCCTACACTCACTAGATCTAGGTGTCCTCTCTGACAACACTAGTGAAGACTCAGTGGTTTCTTCCATAGTATCTGATCCTCCAAAGACCAACAGGTTGATGAGGGAAGCATTCCCTGCTCTAATGGTCTGCTGCAGTAAATTAAATTCCTACTTGCAGGAAGGCAGGACAGAATGTGAACATATATACTTGTCTCCCAACACACTGTCAGTTACTCTTTTTCCTATGTTGTATGGATCAAAGAGCTGGTATGATGGAAACAAATACCTTTGCCCCAGTCCTAATCTTCATCTGACAAACTGATAATGGTGTTTCCTGGTACCCTCTGGGACCGCAGGTTCTGAGTGTGAGTAAGCTGGTTAGACCAATAGCTGAGTAACTGACAGAAGCACAAGGCAAGTGAAAAACAGGAAAAAACATCTCTCAGATTAGCTTCAACATATTCAGGTTCAATTAGTAACCCTCAGGGTGATCACTCAGCAGGGAATGGGAGAAAGCAGCATGCAGACAGGAAGCATGACAGATAAACTTCAGAAGGCCACCAGGACTGTTTCTTAAATTGAAATGTGGACTGTTAGGGATATTGTGGGAAAAAGTTCATTTGAAGATAGTTAAGCACTAGTGCACCTCATGCAAAGAGGTTGTGCAGTCTCCGTTCTCAAGAGTTTTCAGGACCCAGCTGGACAAAGCCCTGGGCATCTTGTTATGGCCACATAGTTCGCTTTGCTTTGAGACAGAGTTTGGGCTGAAGTCCTGAGAAGTTTCTTCAGCTTTGATTATTCAGTGATTGCAGATAACTGTAGATAGTAGCAATCAGTGGCATCTCAGTTTTACAGTCATCGTGAAGAAATTCACGTTGTTTCAGACAATTTTGAAATTAAGAGTATGGATCATTCACTCATGTGGAATGCTGTGAGACAGGTCAGCTGTTTCACAGATTTTCCAACGCATGCCAGAAGTTTGCTTGTATGTGCAGGAAGAGACTAGAAAGCTCTGACAAAAACGGCTTTGCAAGTACCTGCATGTCTGTCTATCTGTTGACTTGCTATGGCCCATCACTCTACAATTTGTTTGCTTTTCACACCATGGTAGGACACTGAAGTTCCCATTTTCAAACTATAAAACACAGGATGGCTTTTTAGGAGTGTTGTTTTATTTGGGGGTCAAGAGTAAGCAAGAGATGATGATAGGACCAGTTAGCAATTCATTTTTTGTTGTTATTGATAAATATTAGGTTATCAGTTTTCCTTTTACCCTCAGCTTTACGATTGGGTGTCATACTATTGCCATGTTCAGGACTTCATAAAAATCATTGGTATTTTCATATCAATGAGGGGAAAACTAGTAAATAGAAACATTTATTTTGTTAATCAAATGTGGAATTTTAATTTTGTTCAACCTTCACAGAAATGAAGGAATGCTTCTTGACCATCTTTTGAGGAAGCTCAACTAAAAAATAAAAATATAGCAATGGAAATGTCTCATAATAAACACATATATGGAACCACTATATTTGCCTTGTGCACATGCACACACATGCACACACACACTTTCTAAATGGAAGCTTATTCATCATTTTATCATCATCTTGATTATTTCTCTGTGTCTGTCTTAGCCTGAAGGTGATAAAAGGTGATAACTTGGTCTGAGGTACCAACAGTTCTGGCATACATAACACACGAAAACAGAGTTTTCATGAAGCCCGTAGTACGTCAGAAATTAGTCTGTCCCGAGAGTCAATGGGGCTTGGGTGCCCAGCACACTTAGATCTGAGAACTTCACTCTGCCTGTGATTAGACATACAGAAAGGCAATGGGACTGCCAGATAAAATTACCCTTTTGTCTTGTTGTTTTCCTTTTGTGCCTAAATCTGTGTCTTGACATTTCTACATGCACATACACTGGCATGCATGAATGAGTTAAGGTATATATTTGAACAGACTCATTTGCTTCGCTCACATTGAAATACCACTGCAGTTATTTGACAGCTTTCAGGAAAGCCACATATATCTGGTGTCCACGTACCAATTAATATATTTGCCTTTCCTCCCAGTGTTACTGATTGTTCCTTGGGCTTAACCTTAGACAGTGACTTAGTTAAACGCTATATTGAATTTCAACATTTCCATTTGAACTACCTTTCTGGTAGTTCACTGAAGGGTTTATAGTTATCATGAGTGACCAAAGTACTTGGATGTGTGTACTTAGGTCAGTGTATAGGCCTATACATGTGGGATGGGGGTGAAATCTTTTAAAATAAAACAGCTGCAGAAGAAATGGTCAAGCCATTGAAGGCAATATGATAGCTGCTATTAAATCCCACTTTGAGAAGCTTCCTTTAGCTTTGATGATTTTTTTTCATCTCAAAAGTTGCTATCAATTTTTCGCTGACCTCAGCTCAACCTCGCAAAATCCACCTAACTTCTAGTCTGTTAACGTTTTTCTCGTGTGAGGACAAAAAGAATAAAATAAAAATAGTGAATTGCATTGAAACTGAAAGTGACGAAAAGTCAGGATGGTTTGGGTTTAAATAAATTCCATGAGTTTTGTTTTGCTTTTGCAAACCCAATACCCCGCCTGGGCTTGGATCAGGATGTCTTTTTTTTTTTTTTTTTCCTTAAGTTCAGAGAGGTATGAATAAGTAGCTTGAGCCTTTGTCTTTAATTGTAACCAAATGCCCTGTCTTACAAGGGACTGAGGATTACCACAAAGGTGTTCTCAGCTTTTCAGGGGTTGATGTTGGAATAAAAATTATTTATATAGTGCCTATTCAATATAAAGTCTGATTGACTCTTAATCTTTATTTATATTAACAGCATCTTGTTATCATGAATTTATATGTTATTATTCAGATAGGAAATGAAGTCATAGATGGTCCAATGCCACAGACCAAAACAAGCTCAGCATTGCCTAGAGTTGTGACACCTGCCTGGTGATAGAACATGACATGGTCAGGCACAGAGCATCTATTTCTCAGTGCATATGAGGCACATTGCAACGAGGCTGGCAGAATCACCCTGCCGAGCAGCAAATTTCTTAAGGCACTCATGCCGAGCACATCTTAAAATATTGCCCCTCCTCAAGACTTAAGCATTTGCCCAGCATAGAGCTCCTATATTTCAGCCTGGGAAATCTGTGCAGCGTATGTGCACTCCGCCCCACACCTCAGGAAGCGACACGTCCTGCTGCACATGCAGCATTTCATTGTTCTGCATATTCACAGTAAATCTGACTTGCAGAGCCTTTACTGTGCATGTTCCCAGTGACTGGACAGCACATGGCCAGTAGGTCCATCAGACAATCCCCAGAAGTGTAAGCCTTACTGTGCAGGCATGCGGTGACTTTGTCACATGTGCACAATAAATATGATGCTCTCTAAAAGTGTTGGCCTGACTATGAGGGTTCATGCAGTCTTGTGGTTACCACCAGGCTGTATACAACCTGCTTGTAGAGCAGCCTGGGCAGAGCATCTGACCTGCCACAGCTCCCAAACAGCTTGAAATCCTAACAAATGTATAAATTTTTCAACAGCTGCCCAAACAATGCTTCTGGGCTGAAAAAGAAAACATGTTCAGGAAATCCAGCCAATTGGTAGCCTTAAGTCTACAAAGCCTAAGTTTATGAAAGTGTCCCTAAAGCTCACAGTCTTCTCTCGAGTGTTGACACTTGCAGCTCTTTCCTCACTCAGGTAGTGAAGAAGCCAGTTTCTTTCCTAGCCTGTGTAACATTTTGGAAAATGTGTGGTTTTATAAAGTCAGTGGAGAGATTGGCAACCGTTGCATTCAAAGCAATATCCACAGCACTAGTTCAGAGCTCTGAATAATATAAACCAAGGATGATTTCCAGGCTGATAAATACTGGCTTGAGGATTTAAACACTCTTACCTTGACTTGCCCAAGACAGAGAACGTCTGGAGCAGAACTGGAGTGTCCCAAGCTATTAATTTTGTTGTCCCGTCATGGAGGTAACAGTTGAGACATGATTTTCTAGTCAAACCTGTCAACGCAGTGACAGGGATGTTCTCAGGAGCACTCTGATTTCCAGCCTGCCCTCTTCTTCACAGGGACATACAGCCCCCAGCACCTCATGCAGTAGCATGTGGTATCGAGCAATGGGATAGTCAGTGACTTGGTGTCTTTCTCATCCTGTCTTCCATGGGCATTAAAATGTTTGTTAAGAGGTTTTTTTAAAATGTTATTTTTGTTTCTAAAAGAACACTTCTTAGGGTGTTAGATCTAAAGGAGAAAAACAGGACGAAAATTTAATGTCTTGGAGCTGGTATCTACCTTTCTGGCTTTTATTAACTGTGGGATGTCACCCCAACTTCCTTAAGAGACCCCAGGAATGTTCTGTCTCTTCCACAGACTAAATTCCTCATGGTGACAGAAATTAGGGTTGCAGGTGAAGGAGTGGACTTGCCAGGCAGATTGCCTGTTTTATGGCCAGAAGCCACTGAACATCCTGGTAAGGATGATTCGGCATGGAACAGGCTACCCAGGGAAGCGGTCACAGCACCGAGCTTGATTGAGTTCAAGAAGCGTCTGGATGCTGCCCTCAGCCCCTGTCTGGCCCTGTATGGAGCCAGGAGTTGGATCCTTACGGGTCTCTTCCAACTCAGGAGATTCTATGATTCTATTCTATGACACCTTGTGCCACTCCACAGGAAGCCAGAAAAGACTGTGCAGGGTGGATAGAAGGTACTACTGCTTGATGGGGAGACCTGCTCTGGCTCTCTGTTGCCAGCCTAAAGGTCCTCATACTTTCACATCTCTCTGCTCAGCACTGTGGTGTTGTTCTAGGTCATATGGGAGAAGGTGAAGGTGTACATAATAGAAGCAGGACCACTCTCCACCAAGATGAGGCAACCACAAGAACTGAGAGATACACTGCTACATCTATATGAAAGTATCATGGAAAAGACAAGACCATTTCTAGCACATCTTCGTATTTTATTTTATTTTTAGTTTTGTTTTGTTTTCATTTCATTTTCTTACAAAATTGCACTTTCCACAAAGAAGTGAGCTAAGTCTGTTTTACTGTCTCTGGGCCAGCAGCAGCAGTCATAATGCTTGTTGACCTAAGAACTGAGGAGTTGCACAACGGAGATCATAGAAGGAAGAGCAGTAGTTACCTTACTATCTCATCACTAATACCAGTTCCAGGGCATCATCATAAATGGGAAGACAGAGTGTGAGTGTGCGGTTCTCAAGATGGGAATGGGCTTTTGGTGTCCACTGAGGATCACAGGTGGTCTTAATAAAGCCGCCATACGACTGATGTAGCTTATAGCAAGGGCCAATCAGACTTCAAATAAGACATACTACAAAGGAGCAGCCACTCTGCCGGAACACGAGTAATCGTGTGGAGTACATAGAATAGGGTATCAGTGCCCTGTGGCCTGCAGAGACATGAGCAGGCTTGCCCTGTACGCTCATAGTGAGCACCACCCATTCGAGCCTTACCTTTCAGCTGTCTGATCATTTCCCCTGCTTCTTCCAGCTTTTGTACTGTCCTTCAGAACTTTTCCTTTTCTTCCCAGTCCTTTTCCTACAGTACTTTGAGCTCCAATTTCTTCAGTCTGCTCTTCTTTCTTTGCTCTTGCCTCCTCTCTCTAATTTCCCATTCCCTTTTTTGACTCGGTTTGTTTCTCTGACCCCTCAAAGTCTGTAATCTCAGTTCCACTCAGTATTTTTTTTTCTTCTCTTTTTAGGCTGCCCTCTCATAAATTTGGCTTTCACCAAAATCCTTAATTTCGCTCTTCTGCATCTTCAGCTCACATTCTTTCAAATTCTAAATCACCACACTCTACCCAGTTCCAGATGTAACCTTCATCTCTGCTGTCATGTTATCCACACATTCAATGCTGTCTCGCTCACAACCTGCTCTGCTTCTCCATCCACTTAGTTCTTAAAGGAAATCACATACCATGACAAATCTCCATACAAAACTTCAAAGTTGCTACCCAACCCTTTGCAGTTCTCTTCTTATCCCTCCCCATCAAGAAAACTTCATCTGTTGTCTACATCTTCTCACTTACTGCTCAAGAGGGCTGAGATGGCAGCAGTTTTGGTTCAACCACCAGTTGATCTTTTTTTCTGTGAGACCACTCCAGCAGAGTGCAATCTCTGTACTTCTCTCAGATCAAAACCTGACAAAGAAGTAAAACCCACAATCCTTTCTGTAAAGAATGATGGCAATTTTGTGCATTCACACTATTTGTAGAATAGGAAGAGAACCTGTCTCCAAACTCCTTTGCCTATGATACAAAGGAAAGTGACACGTGTTAGAAACACGAGGAGAAACTGGGCACAGCTACAAGATACACCTGCTAACTGAGGGTTGTGAATTTGACATTTGTTTATGCTGCCTAGAAATGTGAAGATAAGCGATGTAAACACACATGGATGATACCTTTCTTCCTCTATTCTATAGAAGGTTAAAGTTTAAATTACAGAGGAGGTTAAAGCATAATTGGATGATGATTTCGTAGTGACCGTGAGGAAGATCTAAGACATATTTTGTATCTACAGGTGCATGTCATGAATAACTGCAGAAATTGCTTCCAGTATGAGGATTTAAAGAAATGCTAGACTATCAAGGTTTGGCTATTTGCAAACCAAAAACTAGTCTTACAAATAGCAGTAGAATTACAAATAGCAGCTCTCCACTTTTAAAGTGCAGCTCTCTCTTTTCCATACGATAGCAAAGAGACTGCACATAGGGAATAACAGGGCTGTGAAATTTGGGGAAGAACGAGGAGAGGCTAATGCCAGCTTGGGATGTGTATCTGGGTCTCCTTGTTGTTTGCCAGCAGGAAGGCAGGTCCTTCAGGAGAGAGGAAGGTTGTTGGCACAGGCTTTGTTTCCTGCCAAAGAAGCCTGCACACATTCCATCACCGTGAATCCACCAGACAGACTTGAGATAAGTTGGTAGGGACTTGGACTAGCAACACAGAAATGAAAGGCTCCATTCTCTATTCACGGTCTCATAAACTATTAACTCCCACTTGAATGACTTCATTAGATTCCCACTGTAAGGTCTTGGGCTTCCTTTTGGTCTTTTTTCTTCACTTTATCCTGTTGTTTGTGCAGGATACCATTTTAGACACATGGTATTTTAAGCTGAAAGATCTCTTCCACTGGAAACTTAAATAGATTGGACTGCATGAAAGCATCTTACAGCGTGCATGTGTTGCATGCTACAAGGGAGTGTAGTTCCTGTCTGAGCCCGAGCTATTAATAATGATTTGTATGTAGACTAAGTAACAGAAAAAATATTTAGGAAAAGATTTCTTCGTTCTTTTAAGATTGATTCTTTGGTAGGCAACTTTCTTAGTTTATGAAGTAATTTGGAAAGTGCTGTGCTGTAAATTACAAAGTACAGTACATAGCACTCAGGCTAAGGGCAATTTTGTTATTATGACTGCCTGAGATCTGATAAACTATTATATCTGTCTTTATAAACACTTTATTAAATATCACACTATCGCAAACCCAAGAATGTTGTATAAAAGCAACTTGAGCAATTCAACATCCACTTTTTGTCATAAAAAAAGAAATATTCTCTTGATTAGTTTCTATGAAGCATAATAACTGTAAAATAAACAAGATAATCCTTGTGTAAACAGCACAGGGTACATGGAGCACAGAAATGGATAGAGGCACAAAGAACATTCTTGGCTCTAAAACCTGAAAGCAAGTTTCCGCTTCATTTAATCTAGTTTAATAATAGTTTTAATTGCAGTATTCTTTTTAAGTCACTGGAAAAAAAATCTAGGGTTTTGTTTGTTTTTTTTTTAATTGTATCTATCATCCTAGGTAGCATCCCCTGGACTGCAATGAATCTTTGTGCACATGGGCCCTTCAGACCTAGATCTAGATTTCAACAGTGGAGTTCTGCCTGCCAACTATCCTTCTATCCTTCACATATAGCAAGGAAACAAAATGTGGCTTGCCTGCCCTCAGAGTAAGCGTCTAACGTACAGTTTACTGGCAACACTCTGCACTCTGCCATAACCATAAGAAATGCCGATTTGCCTCATAATCAGCTGTTTCCCTTCTTTAAGCATTTCCTTCAAGTCAGATGTAACAGATGGATTTTACTTTCTTTTGCTCATTATTGTAATCCCAAATGTTGAAGGCATGAATAGTTTACGTTTCTGCAGTGACCAACATCTGAAGCACTTTCTGTGAACATTACTTAGCGAAACTCCATGTGGCCAGATGGAATGAAGACACCTGCTGCCACAAAGACCATGAACCATGAGAATCTCAAGGAAGCAGAATCATATGTGTCTCGAGCTGGATAGCTCTCAGGTATTAATAATCCTGCCAGATTCCAATGTTTCTTTTGAATTAGAAACCTGGTTAACGTGGTTAGGAAGTAAAAAATTAAAGGAAGTGACTAAGTCCTGTTTTTTCAAATCCCTGTATGTATGTCTATGTGCATGTGCCTATGGTGTTTATCAACTAATAAACAACATTAGAATTTAAAGTCCTGGTCTTCTCTTATTTATAACTTCATCTCACAAATAGCAGATTTTCCTTTGACAAAAGTTATGGGAAGGTGTAGTGGCAATCAGTATTTAAAATGGCCTGGTTTCGGATGACCAGAAGAGAACCTGTCTCCAAACTCCTTTGCCTACGATACAAAGGAAAGTGCAGTTCTTCCCAAAGCAGAAAATAATTTCAGTGTATTATACTTGTATAATAATATACTTGCCTAGATAGGCATCAAGGCACTTTTAACTTAGTTTATGCTAATGCCATGCTTGTTCTAAGTTTTCATTTATACATCATTTCTGAAAACACCCCCCCAATTTATACAGTGGCAGATTTGTAATAATTAATTAAAAAATACTTTAACTTTTTACTTCCAGGCAGCACCATACACACTCCTATGTCACATAATGCTTTCTTAGTCAACCACCACCTCCGTGTGGTTTAGGACAATGTCCTCCTTGTTGATTATCTTCTGTTTTTCTTTATTCCTCTGTCGGCAGGATCGATACTTCCCCAACCTGACAGGCAAAAGCAAAAACACGCCCCATGGACATACCACAGCACTCAGAGCAACTCCGCCTTTGATGCTGACTGCACTTAACGTCATTAGCACAGCAATCAATGTGTTACATGGTAGTCAATATACATAATTGTTTGTTCTTAAACAGGCACACACAGCTTAGCTTCAATATAAGGTTCAATATCACAAGAGAAGCTTTTTCCAATGATTTTTAAGGGGCGCACGAAAGGGAGGCAGTTTCTCTGCGCTAACTTTGTGGAGGGGTTTCTAGCCCACAGTGCCTCTGATCGGGATTAGGCAGTAATATCTGAAACCTGAGCAGCCAGGGCTCCATTCACCACTTGTCCCAGTTGCCAAACCGTGCTGGTGAGCTGATAACAAGCATTAAGAAAGCCTAGACGCATCTCTTTGGGAGCTGTCTTGGCGATAGGCGGTGAGCCTCTGCCCAGGATGCCTGATGGTCAGCGAGCAGCACAGAACAGCACTACCTACAGAGGTTTTAGAAAAGTGTTCCCAGCTGAAAGCCTTTATCCAATTCCAGTTGTTGGTTGAACAACAACAACATTAAGGGCAGCATTGTTCCATTTGCTACTGTGTTAAACAATGCAATGACTGTTGTTTCCTGAGTAGCTGAATTTGCTGTGGGAGTAGAGAAGCATTTACATCCAGAATATCTGGATGCCTTAAAGCAGATGGTTTTAATTTTAATAACATCAGCCTATAGAAATGAAAATCTAAAATATTCTGATTGCTGTATGCATGTTGCTGTTCAGGAGTAATGCTCCATCTTGGTGGGTTTGCAAAAAAAATCAGGAGCCTACAGGAGAAATAAGCTGCTACTAACCATGCTACCAAGAATAATGCTGGGTTTTTTTTCTTTGAAAGCCATGTAAAATGCCCTCCTGTGCAGAAAACTGTCATTTTCTTCACTGTAGATATGCCACATTGTAGACCCGTAGACCCATACTTGGAAAATTGCACATGTACAAAACGTTTGCGGTGTGTGCCTTTACTTTTCCACACATGCAGCCCAGATGTGCACATGCACATATCATTCAGAATGGGCATATACTGTTTTTACAAGCTAGGACATGTCTTTATGAATAGTACATGAATGGAGTCAGGGGAAGCCCTTCGTGGGCTCCAGGGGATGCAGGGTAGAGCCCCTGGCCTCCAGGTAAGCAAAGATTTATGCATATCCAGCACTCACTTTTCCCACTACTCTGTCTAGGCAGTGCTTGCAGCACCTCACTGCAACACCACTGAGCTCAGCGCGGGCTACTTCGGGCAGCAAGAAACTGAGTAAAACCAACCCGCACACTGCTCTGCCATCCTATGCAGGACTGGGAAGGGTCCATGAGCTAGCTCAGGTGTGCACAAACTGACATTGACAGTAGGCACATGCAAAACTTGGATTCATACAAATAGGTGGCACTCTGAGGACCAGCCTTGGTGAAAAAAATACAATTTAACTTTCATTTATCAATATATGAGAAAAATTTCAATTTAAATGGGTTGTGTTTGAAATAATATGTTTAAATACACATACTGCTTATGTTTCTGCTTTCATAGCTGGTAGACTTCTCTGTGACCAGTCACTTAAAAAGCCATGCTGCACACATGTGTATGTGCTGAGGTGGGAAAAGCACTGGACTGTGAGATTATATGGGAAGCAATTGTTTCAAGCCCTGCACTTCTCAATCACTGCAGCCCAGCAACCAACCACCAGATCTGCCAGCTATCCCCTGCTCTCTAGCTGACCTATATTTGGGTGCTCAGGGTAAGATGATAATAAGAAAGAACCAAAACAAGGCATGGAAAGAGGTAACAAAACTTCCCTAGCACCTTAAATGCAAACATCCTTGCACCGAATAAAATCGTTTAAGGATGTATGAATGTGTTTTACCGTGGAACAGGGCTCTGATAAATGTATTTTCCATGAAGCAATTTTTTAAAGGTATTGTGATGCAGAGAGCTATCCATTTTGGTTTCCAAAAGCATCCAGGGTTTAAATCCTCAAAGGAATATATATACTGAACCTGCAGTTATTTTCAGGAGCATTAGACTCTGCCACTTTGAAATCCTCCCCTCGAGGCACCTATCTTTATGTTAGCACGCGAAAATCTCTAAAAAACTGTCACTGTGAAGCTAAAGCTGCAGCTTATCTCTGGGGGTCGGGGGGGTGAGTGTGACAAACAATCTCACACGTTAATAGTTTTGGAGTAATGAGAAAGAAAATAGCCTTGTGTGCTCGCTATGAGATGGATAATGGAGCATTACTTCTGACTTAGAGTTTTGCGTGTCAGAGAACTATAAAAAGGTACTGTCAGTGGCACCATAAATAATTAGAGCATATCCCTGCAGTGGTCAGACGTGAACTCCTGTGCCAGCGCTGCTCCCGCGGAAGTCACAGAGAGCTTTGTCGGTGAACTGGGGCAGGAGGGGCAGAGTTGGGTCTCCCCAGTCCGAAGGCAGATGCGGGGTATTCTTTTCCCTGTGGGTATTTTCAGACGTACCTGCGAAATGGTTGAGTCGTAAAAGCATTGAATCCTTGTGTTTTGCTGCGAGAGAGAATCCATAAAAAGAGATTTATCGTCATATTTCCCTTTTGTGTTGTACTGTTCCCTTCCATCATAAAATATTCTCGTCGGTTTATAGCAAAGCAAATATAGCAGCTTAGTTCATAAGCGCCAAAGTTTCCCTCCGTTACACCCGGCTTTCAGACGTAATTGAATTAGCTCCTATTTCTGTTGATACTACTGAGCGGACTGCTGCCCCGAGCCGCAGTAAGGGGGCTTATCAAGACCCGATGTGTGCAGAGGGGTCGTTATGCGGGGACCGAAACCGACCCGCACCAGCCCCCGAGTCTATAGGAATCCGTCCAAGCAGTTTTAACTTTTATTCTTCCTGCCCGAGATTTAAAGCGGCTTTGTACAACAGTCAAACAAGAATAAGCAGCTGTGGAAAATATAACAAATCATAAGAGCGGTTTAACAGAGCGAGGGGGGAGCAAAGCCCGCGAAGCAAACCCAACCGCTTCGAGAGCCCTGCGTGGGGACAGGCCGGCCGGCCGCCTTCCCTGATCCCTGACCCCGGCTGAGGAAGGGGGGGGCGGGGGGAGGTGTTGAGGGGAAACCTCTTGTGCTGGATAGCTCGTGACTTCAGAGCACCCTTGCAAAAACCTCGAGTAGCGTTTGGACGGGCAAATTCTGCTTTTGATTCTGATTTCCTTTTTTTATTATTATTTTTTTCCCGGGAAGATGGATCGCTAAGTGGCTCCTCCAGCAAGCCCCGCTCACATCCCCACTACCCCCCTCGGCCCCCGGGAAGGTGTCCGCGGGGCTGTGCGGGCACAGGCGGGGTGGGGGCAAGGGGAGCTCTCCCCCAGCGGGCAGGTAGCCACAAGCCAGGCCGTAATTACAAAGCAAACAAGGGTGAAATATTGGATCAGCCTCGCCCGTGACAAGATCTGCGCTTTTTGCCGCCAATTTGTTTGTGGAGCTCTATTTAAAGGCGCCTGATTGAGGAAACGTTGAAAATAGCAGTTAGGGTTTCCCTAATGAGACCTCTAGAGGAAAGCCGTGGCATTCAGGGGGCTCCGGGAGGAGGAGGGGAAGCGCTTAACCCTTTCCAGCCGCCCCCAGCCCGCCGGGGCTCCTCCCGGGCGCGGCACCGACCGCGGGGCGCCTCCGGGGCCACCGGGGGGTCCGGGGCCGCCAGCCCCCGGGAGGCGCGGCGGGCAGCGGGGGCCAGGCCGCCTCCTCCTCGGCCTTTAGCATTTTCGACCCCCGGGCAGCGGGCGGGGTGGCGACGGGTCCCGGCGGGGGCAGTGCCGAGGCAGAGCTGAGCATCCCCGGCCTCTCCTGGCGGAGGCGGCCGGTGGCCCCGGACGTGCGACCCGGCCGAACCACGACGTCTGGGCTCTGATTTACTGGGTCGGGTCGTCGGGTGGCTGCGGAGTAATGCTTCAGCCCAGCCGCCCAAGGGCGGGGGGCGGGGGGAGAGGGGGACGGGGAGGGGGGCGCTTAGAAATGCTGAAAAGAGCAGGAATGTAGCGAACACGTAACTAGATGTGTCACATTAATATGCCCCGCGCCGGGGCCTGGTGACACTGTTCCATGGACTGCCTGCTCCGTTTTCTCTCGCTGTGTGAGCCTGCCTCGGCACGGCACCCCTTCTCGCAACCTCCCATGCGCTCACAGGCTCAGTTAGCGCCTGCCTGCGTCCCCTGTGAAATACAAATGAGATCTTTGGTAAAAGGCATGTTGGTGATACTTTGAAAGGTGCCGGTGCCTGCACGGGAGTGTGGATTGCAGTCTCTTCAGGTTTCTTCCCCGAAGCCCTAACACTTGAACGGTATTAAAATCTCCCCGCTCCGAAAAGCGGGGCGCTCCTTTGCGATAAAGTGCCTGCAGACCGCGGGCCCCCGGGATATTACCTGGGCCACGTCTGCTCCCTCCTCTCCCCGGCCGTCGCACCGTCTTCTGCACATACATCACCGTCAGCGTTCCTGTCGGACGTGCATATGTGTATACATGCGCAGATATATACCTGGACGGAGATCAAAATAATCTTTTAGTGAATACCTAGTAAAAAGAGAGCGTTGTATTTTCCTAGAGGGAAGGAAAATGAAAAGCAGCAGAAAAAAACCAAAGGGTTGACTTTGTGAAGTATGTTCTGCACCGTGAGGTAAAATATCTATTTTTGTTGTCGCATTTACACCCGACGTTTTGGCCACGGCTCCGTTTCCCCGCAGGTCTGAGGAGGTACATGACACTCAGTTCTCCATTTCCAGGCTGCTTCAGTTACTTTCCTGAAGAGTAAAGACAATCCTAATTTTATTTTTTTTCCCCTGCCAAAGTAAAGCGAATGGAGATTTTGCGTGCCCACGTATCGGGTGTGTCGCCTGGAAGAACAAATCACCGTACGGCCGCGCGTTTCTATTAAAGCCTCCTGCCTTCTGCTTATGTTATGCCATTTCTATTTGTAATTATTTTCATTTTAATTTTTATGTCATTTTTAACAGAAGCCAGACCGTTTTCTCCTCCGCGCTTTGTACACAATATTCTCTTTCTCGATAAGATGTTCTTTCCTATCTTTTCGGGGTTTTTTCTCTTAAAGATGTTTATAGTTCCCCACGAGCAAGTCTCCAATATTTCTCTCTTGCATTTTAAGGACTTGTCCCTGTCTTGCTTTATTTGTTTGTGTGAAATTTAGTTTGAAAGGAGATCAGAGAGAGCAGGAGGGGTTTGTAATAAGAGAATGACCAAGTGACCTGAAGGCTGATTATATGTCATTAACTGGAGACTTGGTGTATCCAAATTACCAAAAAGACCTCACTCAGCCAGATCAATTACAGCGAGATACGCGTATAGGAGGAATTGCGGTCCGGGCTGATCCTTCTAACAAGTGTGGAGCCGACATTTGCACGAGTCAGCTGCTGGGTTTTAGGACGAGCCCGTGTGCTTCAGCCGGTCCCGGGCGAGCGGGAGCGGGGTGCGGTGCAGCAGGTACACGGCGCGGGGGGCACCGGCAGGACGACACCGACATTTTGGGGCGTGCAGTTAGGGCGAAATTGCACTTAATTGACCAGTGGCCCAGAGGGATTTGTTTTGGTTTGTTTTGTGTTGGGATTGTTGGGGTTGGGGTTTTTTTGTTAAGCCAAGAGAGTTTCCCTTTGATCTATGAACGCTGCTTAAACCCTAGCCTTGTTAAATGGAGACTTTCCATGAAGAATTACAATAGAACTGTTGATTTTTGTTAGCCCAAACCCAAAAAGATGACAGCCTAACTTCTGCTTTCTCCGACGCCTGAACATCACATGCTGGAGGACAAAATATTTGTTAATGAAGGCAATTACATTCGCGAGCTATTTCATCAGCTCGGAGCTCAAGAACCGCTTAAGATGCTCTTTCCCAGGAATGCAAACAGCATAACGGGGGGTGGGGAGTCGGGGGGGCGGGGGGGAAGCGTGCGTGCCTATATACATATGTGCGTGTGTTTATGCCTATGTATAGGATAGCTATATGACAAACCCAATAAATAGAAAAACACTGTGCGTTCACTGCAGAATTTATAAGGTCTTGATCATTGTTCTCCCGACAAAGAAGAGGTGTTGGTTGGAGTTCGTTGTGAGTTGGTTGGGTTTGGGGAATTTTTTTCTTTCTGTGATCCCTGTCCAGGGTCTAAATGCAACTCTGAATCCTCGGTCACAAATATAAGCAATCCTCGAATAATTGCTTACACATGCAGTGGTAAAAGGCGTAGGGTCCCGTGCTCACCGCCAATCACCGCGACTTACAAAATGGTCAGTGTCTTGGGTTTTTCTCGTCCCTGCTCTTTTTTCTTTTTTTTTTTTTCTTGTTTCTTTTTTTTCCCCCCTGTATACACGACGGCTGCGAGATTATCATGCCTGAAATATGTGGGCGTTCATTACCGATAATAGTAACGTAAACCAGGGTTCCTCCACCGCCAATGGCAGCAATTAATTCGGGCCTGCTGGGCCCGATTCTGCCCTCTGCCCTGGACGTTGAAATCCAGGTTGTGTGAGCGTAACGGAGGGTATAAGTAGGCCCATTAGGCACAAGTCCTTTTCATTAACCCGCCCTGACAGGTTGACCTTCAAATGATATTTCTCCGGTGCCTCTTTACAAAAATCCGTTTTCTTACGTTCTTCTGCCAACTCCTAAGCGTTGACTCCGGGATAAGGATGGGTCGCATCCCTGGGACGCGGGCTGCTGCGGCGTGCCCAAATCCACCCGATAACGATACCCCTTTCTGATACGTTTGGTCCTGGGTCAATGACATCATGCACTCTATAAATTTAAATGGGTCTCGACTTCTCAAGCCCGTGCACCGGGCGTTTGAGCGATGTGGTAGGCAGCCGGGCGGGAGGAGGAAGGAGAGGCACCCTGCAGCTCCTGACCCCCGGCCGCACACCCCCGGGAGCATAGGAGCTGCAGAGAAGGGAAACCGTCGGGGGACCGTCCGGCCTCAGATGCAGGGGACGGGGGTGCCCTTGGGGTACTTTTGTAGCTCTGGTCGTTTATTTGCTTTAATGAAAGCTACGGAGTGGAACGGGGGGACCCGGCGATGCTTCACGGAGCGGGGTTGCGCGGGACTGGGCTCGGTACCGGGCACCACAGCCCTGGCGCGGCTCCCGCCGTTCCCTCTGCCACCCTGCCCCGGGAGGCTTCGTGACAGCCCCCTCTCCCCAAAATCGCCCCACAGGTCTCGGACGCTCCTCGGCAAGAAGGTGCAGAAAAGGAGCAAACGAATGTGAGGGTCGCTGCTCAGGCACCGGACAGGAGCTTTTATGTCCCTGGCCTGCTCATTAAAGGCCGGGTCCGGTGTGCCTGCAGCTCTCCCAGCCAGCCAGCCCGAGAATCCCCAGCAGATGTAGGTTTCCGACCACCCAGCGTCGGCACCTCTTTCCCCTTTCCATGCGGTTTCGTCTGATTCGGAGAAATTAGCTTAATTTGCAATTTAGCTTAATTCACACAAGCCCGGACTGGGGGGCGGGCGAGGGGGTGGGGGGGAAGCACAGCTCTATTGTTTTGTTATCCCCAAATCCCACCCTACCCTTGGCTCTGAGGAGAGAAGTGACCTGACGATAAGCTGCCCGGCGCAGGCTGAGCGCCGGGACAGGGCAGCGGGTGGCCCCGCTGAGTGGGCGCCCTCCCCGCCGCCGCGCCCCGCCGCCCCCCACTCCTTAGGCTCCTGCCTCCCGATCCCCGAGCGCCGCGGGGCACCTACGGAGAGCAAGAACAGCCCCCTTCCTCTCGCTCAGCGCCGCGGAGGACTGTCGTACTGGAAAGGCAACAACCGCTGGGCAAAAGCAATGATGTCAGACCCCCAGACACACACCCGACAAAGTAAAGTTTTAAAAAATAAAAAACCACGGGGGTGGTGGGGGGAAGGAAAGGAAAATCCAACCTCGGCACAGTCGCCACCACAATTTCAACAAGCTAGGAAAATTCTGTCTGGCAGCAGAGCCCAGATAAATCGCCGCATAACATGCAACCATTTTGGCAGGGAAGTAAGTGACATAAGGCAAGAGATTTTTTTTTAAAAAAGAAAATTATTTGTGTACGAAAAAAAATCTATTCAAATCAACAAATGGAAGTTCGTGGGTTTTAGTGGTCTCTAAGCCTAGTCTTGGGAAAGGTTCTTTGGGCTGCAGCGGTTCCAAATGCGTTGGTCAAACAGAAAAGGCTACAACCCCCGGTCGGATAGCCTGCGTAGTTAAAAGCTGAGTGAGGACGCAAAAGCTGCATTTGCTCTAAAACTCGCTTTATAAAACGCATAACTAACTGCCGTGGGATAGAAGGAAAATATATATAGATATATAAGATCCTTCTGGGTGCTTTATCTAGAGACCCTCTTACTCCAAAGCTAATTAAGCAATAATGATGCTAGCTTTGGAGACTGGTGTTCTGATCGATATCTCCTGTACCTTTTATTACTTTTTCTCTGCCTCATGTTTTCCGTTTCCTTCATCATTGGAGATGCTATCGGGGTGACCGTAGTGGCTTGCCGCAGAGACTGACACAGCCTGCAGTATATTGGAAAGCTCCCACGCAAATAAGGAGCGTGCAAAGAAACACAACACTGTAAGCCAATATACCTTTCCGGCCTTGACAATGCCCACTTCTTCGCATCAAGGAAAATATCACATCATAATAAAACTGGAGAACCTCTGCAGAAACTGGGTGGATTTCCAGGGTGCGCCTTCAAGATACTGCATCCCGAGGGGCGGGGGTACGCTCCCTGGCCGCTTCAGGGCTCTGCCTGCACTGTGCGCCCCACGGCCTTTCTCAAATTTAAAAAAGCGCACTGGAGACACGTTATTTCCTTAGGATAAAACAATATATACGTGTGTGCGTGTGCACATATACTTACAGATATCCATCAGTCATTTTAGTTACAAGCATGTGTGTGTACATATAAGATGTATGTGTATATACACCAGTTCAACATCTGGACCAGTTTTTCACTTTCGTACTCAGTTTACACCCAGGCGCACACGCATATGTGTCCTTATATAAATGTCCGTCTGCGTTTCTGTTCTCTGTGCGCGTCCCCCCGACGGGTGCAGCTCTGCGCTTCCCGTCCCGCTGAAACGCAGGGCCGGCGCCCAGCTTCGCCTTCGGTATTAATTCATTCCTCCGCCGAAGCCGGCTCCCCAGTGCCGCCGCGGGCTGCTGCTTGGGCGGGCGGTCTCATCCGCGGAGACCGCCGCCTCCCTGCAGAGCTTTCCCCGCAGACCCACCCGCAAAGCCCCCGGGCCCCAGCAAGTCCCCGTGTCCCGGCTCGCCCTCCGACGGCGAGCGGGGCGGCAGCCCTTCTCCCCACCAGGAGCGCTCGGGCTTAGCTCGTCCCCTCTCCCCAGGCGCTGAGACGGTTCCCCGCGCAGAGGGGGGCTCTTTTTCTGCCTTTCACCCCTCCAGCGCTTCCCCCCAAAGCATCCCCTCCGGTTCTGCACTGAGACTGGAGAGCGCACCGAGAAATTGGACCTGCGGTTCTTGTTGACTCCTTTCGCAGACTCCTCCACCTCTATCTTTCTCTTTCTTTAATTTATGACCTCTCAGCTCCTGTTGACACAGTTTTCCACACTGCCTATATTGTAGGATTGCATTGTAATATACGCCGAATCCGCCTAGCAGCCAGCCAACACACACAAAGGCGGGTATTTGATATTTCGCAGCTATTTAGTAACGCTCGGCCCCATTTGAAGATGACAACAATTCGCCTCGCCGCCAAATTATCCATGACTTACAGCCTGAGATCCATTTTTCCCTTCGTAACGTCTTCCAGCTTAGCAAAGCAAAACACCTAAACAGCCACGGGAGATTTCCTCCTGGCCTGGCCGTTACACAAACATTTAACTATTCCCTTTCGATAAGTAAACCTGCTCTCCGCAGATGCTGATCTCTTTTTTATTATTATTATTTTTATTGCAGAAGCAGGAACGCGGAAAATATTTATATATTTGTTAGTAAAAGCTAGAAATTAAGCTCTGAACATGCTGTAAAAAATATTCGGTTACTTACCGATCATACCAGTTAAACAAGCATGAAACTGATTTCGGGAGCGTGAGCGAGTCGGGTGAATACTGGTCGAGGTGCGTAGGCGCAAGCAGCAAGCTGGAAGACAATCAGTTAGAGTCGGGTTTATTGTCAGTGTTTCAAAGCAATTCTTTCTGGAAGAAAACACCGTCCCTGGCCAAACTCTGAGCGCTCCTCTCCCTCGGCAAGGCAGCGGCCGTGGAGCCGGAGCCAGCCCTTGCTAACTCGGTTCGCAAGCCCGGTGACAGACAAAGCAGAGAAACTTCTCTCCCTCCTCACGGGAATCACCGGTGATCTCTTTGTGTATATTAAGCAGCAATAACAGTATAAGCCGGAGCGCTGCTGGGGCTTGCCTATCGCACCGGACAATCGATAAGGTGCCCTCCGAAGCTGGTTTTATTTGTTCCTCTACCGCACCGGCACAAAGCACTTTGTAAAAGCAGCCTCGGAGCGCATCAAGCTGTCGCAGAGATTTTTTGCCAAGAAATTCCTTGGATCCATACTGTACCTGGCTTGAGATTGTCCGGTATTTACGTTTTAATGAGTTTGTTGCGTTTTTGTTGGTTTTGGGGTTTTTGTTTTAACGCAGATTTTACAGTAAGGCATCTGCTAAACACTTGCATTAACCTCTGCCTCCATGATAATTTTTCCCCCCTTGTTTTAATTACATTATGGATGCGGAGGGGCAGCCAATCCTAAAAGAGGAGCTCAGCAATTAGCAGGGCGAACATCAAAAAGTTTTATTGCGGAGGGCGGCGGGCCCCGCCCCCGCCGCCAGCCATTGGCGGCCGCCGCTTCTGACGACATATATTAACCCGAGCGGCCCTAAACATGTAGCTGTACATGGAGATCGTGCCGGGGAGCCCTGCCAGTGCCCCGCGCCGCACCGAGCCCCGCCACCACCACCACCACTACCACCACTGCCGTCCGCCACCACCGCACCCGGCCGGACGGCGCGGATGCCCCAGAGGAGCGCCGGGGCATTGACCCCTGAGGCGCGGCGGGCAGGGATGCTCGCTCCCGCCCGGCACTGACGGCCCCCGCCGCCGCGCAGGGTAGAGGGGAGTGCCGCCAGCCCGCCCCGAGCCGGGGGCGCATGGAGGGGGGCCGCGTGTAAGTACCACCCGGCCGGGCCGCGGCGGACTTGGCGAGAACGGAGGGAAGCAAGAGGCGAGGAAGATCCCTGGCTGGGAAGCCAAGCCATTTTGTTTTGGTCGACTTCTCTCCATAGCTTTTTTTTTTTTTTTTTTTTTTTCCTGTGCGCGCTTCCTCGAAGACCCGGCCCCGGGCGAGGAGGAGGAGGAGGTGGAGGCACAACGCATGAGCGACGGCGGCGGCGCCTGGGGAGGGGGGATTGCTCGGGCACCCGCGGGGACTCTGCAGCAGCGCCCTATGGAGAGGCAGCGGGCAGCGGGGCAGTGCTGAGGGGTGAGCGGCGGGGAACATCTCCCGCCGGTGCGGCGGGGGGTGGGGGGGCGGGCGGGGAGGGGAAAGCTTTGTTTTGGGGCCCGGGGGGGCGGGGTGGGGTGCACTAGGGAGCGGGGATGAGTCTAGTGGGCGGCTTCCCCCACCACCCGGTGGTACACCATGAGGGCTACCCTTTCGCCGCCGCCGCCGCTGCCGCCGCCGCCGCCGCCACCCGCTGCGGCCACGAGGAGAACCCCTACTTCCACGGCTGGCTCATCAGCAGCCACCCGGAGATGTCCCCCCCCGACTACAGCATGGCTCTGTCCTACAGCCCCGAGTACGCCAACGGGGCCCCGGGTATGGACCACTCCCATTACGGGGGGGTGCCTCCCGGGAACGGCCCGCCCGGGCTCGGGGGGCCCCGGCCGGTGAAGCGCAGGGGCACGGCGAACCGCAAGGAGAGGCGCAGGACTCAGAGCATCAACAGCGCCTTCGCGGAGCTGCGGGAGTGCATCCCCAACGTGCCCGCCGACACCAAGCTCTCCAAGATCAAAACCCTCCGCCTGGCCACCAGCTACATCGCCTACCTCATGGACCTGCTGGCGAAGGATGACCAGAACGGGGAAGCGGAGGCCTTCAAGGCAGAGATCAAGAAGACAGACGTGAAGGAGGAGAAGAGGAAGAAAGAGCTGGTCAGTGCTCCGGGACGGGGCGGGTCGAGACGGGACGGGGCGGGAGGGATCGTAGAGGGGACGCTGTTCGGCCGCCCGCCGGCGCCGCATCCCTGCGCTCCCGGAGCTCGGGTGGGTCCGGTGGCCGGGTGATGTCCATAGAGGACACCTCGGCCCCGCCTGTCCCGGCACATACCTGAGGGCCGAGAGCGGGACAGGGGACAGTCCCGCTGGCGTCCCTCGGTGCCAGCGGCTCCCGCAGAGCGTCCGGATCCAACCCGGCGGCTGGGAGCAGCCGTGGTGAAAACGCCGCGACAGCGGACCCCCCCGGGGAGGGTCTGTTCCGGGGCATGAGTTTGTCCCGGGTCCCAAACTGTGATCCCGCCAGAGACAAGCCTCCGTTCTCTTAAATAAAAGGCTGGAGGCGCGATTACCTGCTAAGCCCGTCCCGACTTTAGACCCTCGGCGAGCGATAGGTCCGCAGCGCTGGGCTTTCCTGCCCGGGCGCTCTGAGCTACAACTTTTTTTGCTTTTAACACGAAAAGTCGGATTTATGCAGGCCGAGCGATCCCAATTTCGTGTAGGCCCTACGGCACACTCGGGTGATAGTCTCGCAGATCTCGGTAGCCGCAGGCCCGATGTTTTTCGACGGTAGGTGCCTGCGCCCATCTCTCTCCTTCCCGAAGCCCGGGTTAGGCGCGGACCTTACCGTAATCCCCATCTCCCCGTAGGTGGCTGGGGCCGCTCAGTCTCCAGCCCGCTCCTCGTGTCTCTGAGCTCCGCGGTCCGGCCGCGGAAGGGTAGCGGTGGTGGGCGCGGAGCGGTGATCGGTCTGCGCCGGGGACCGTGGGCGGCCACGCACAGCGCGGGGGCCGCTCCCATGGGCGGCGGCTTCGCCCGCGGCGAGACCCCCATGGAGGCCGCCTCGCTTTATGCCCTGCAGCCCGGAGGCCTCGGCAGGAGCCCGAGTGTGTCTCCTGGTAGTTTTCCCTCTCAGGGCAGGGAAGTGGCGACCTAGAAAGGCGAGGAATACCTCTTCTAACTTTTTGTTCTCCCCCTTCTGTTTTTCCCCTCTCTCTTTCTCTCCTTTCGCATCCTGTTTCCCCAGAACGAAATCTTGAAAAGCACAGTTAGCAGCAACGATAAGAAAACCAAAGGGAGGACTGGCTGGCCGCAGCATGTCTGGGCTTTGGAGCTCAAGCAGTGAGCACGGCAGGACTGGAGAAGCCGTCCTTTTAGTATCGGTAGTGAGCTCTCCTCCGAGGACTCTTTGTATTCGGAATCGTCCAGTTTATTTATGTGCAATTTCTCCCCCCAACCCCCCCAAAAAATGTGGATATTTGAAGGAGAGGGAAAAAGCATTCCATATATGAAGAGGAAACTCCAGCTTG
The DNA here is from genome assembly GCF_964237585.1 of Gallinula chloropus. Classification (NCBI taxonomy): domain Eukaryota; kingdom Metazoa; phylum Chordata; class Aves; order Gruiformes; family Rallidae; genus Gallinula; species Gallinula chloropus. The sequence continues at coordinate 63,300,800 of NC_140088.1, forward strand.
GTAAGGGGTAATGTCTCTAATAGTTTCGTGAATGTTATTTGCTCTGTATAAAACACACAGGGAAAACAGAACCATAGAAAAGGGAAGAAAAAAAAAGGAAAAAAAATCCCAAAATCCCTCCCTGGCATAGTGTGTATGTGAAGTGTATCTCTAATACTTGGCCTTTTGGATATAAATATTCATGGGATTATAAAGTTATATTTCAACAGAAACAGTTGCACCGATGTTTCGGTTGACTCGGTATTTAGTGTTGTAATTTTGTTGTGGTCGTTCAGTATTTGAAGATGTTTTCAACAGTTATTGGTTATGTGCACTTCCGTCCGTAAGGGGAAAAGTGGAATCTAATTAATATTGAAGGTGTAAACGTTGTAAGTACTCAATAAACCACTGTGTGTGTTTTTTACAAAACCAAAAAAAAAAAAAGAAAAATGAAAAAAAAGAAAACCCAAATCTTTTTATGTTTTATACCTCAAGATGTTTTGAATAACAGCGTTGTTTATGGCTTTTTTTTTCATAATATTTAAAATATTGGAAAGTAAACTAAATTATAAAGATGGCTCCTAAGTTTATTTTTAAACAAGTGGCTGAGTGAAAGGAGGAGTAGAGGGAGGGATCTCGCCGGCCCCGTGAGTGTTGAACAGAACCCGGCAGCTGAGCTGGACGGGAATGCCTTGTGGTGGTGTTCTCCATGCAGGAGACCTACTGCTAACGGGAAACGGACAAGGGTGCAAACCCCGGGCGGATCTGAAATCGCAGAGATGCGCGGTTTCCTTCCCACCGGCGCCCGGGCGGCAGCGGTGCTAGGCGCTGGCGGGAGCTGAGCCCGGATCGGGGGCGGCCCCGCGGGGGCGGCTTCCCCGGAGGAGTGCCGGGGGCAGGCGAGGGAGGCCGGAGAGTTTTGCTCGGAGTGATTATGTAGCAGGTAATTTTACGTCAAGCAAGAAAGAGCGAACAAGGCAAGGGATTTGCGGGGGGTGTCTGTGTATGTAAGATTTACAATGAGCTACGGTGAACTTAATATTAACTTTGTGGTTCCCAAAACTCTCCTGGGTTGCACATTTCCAGCCCGCCACAGCGAGCATTATTTCTTTAGACCTTTTTTTTTTTTTTTTTTTTTTTTTTCTTCCTGATTGCAACTGCACCAGACCATGCTCTGGCTCCTATTATTAAGTCCATCCTCTTCCCCGGTATATCTCTCTTTCCTTATAACTGCAGAGTTATCTCTCGCCCCGTCTGCTGACTCCTTTACAGGGGTCTCGGTGTCAGTCCGGTGGCTTTTCTGCTCCCCGCTGCCGGGGGGAGTTTGCAGATATTCAGCGCTGGGGAATGGGTGGCATCCCTCTGTATCGTAGGGAGCAAGGAAGAAAAATAAATAAAGCTTTTTACATAAAGAAGTTGCTCTAGGCTTTTTCCTTTTTTGTTTGTTTGGTGGGTTTTGTTTGTTTGGGTTTGGTTTTTTGTTTGTTTGATGGGTTTTTTGCAATACCCGGTTAAGAGCAAGGTTTTCCACCTTTCTCATAATAAAATTCGGGTTCGTATTTTAAACCCTTTCTCAAATCATCTCAATTTAAACCAAGCTGGCTTTCTCTCCAGGTCCAGGGCTGCATACCTGCCTGTCTTCCCCCGCCGCCGCGCCTAAGGAAGTGGCTCCCGACGAGACCCGGCACTAAGCGTAGGTAGACGTGCAATTGCCCATAAAAAGATAAGGGAGCCCCTGCGCCGTTTCGCCGCCCCTGCTGACAGTGGGGAGGTTGCGGGGTTACAACAACCAGACAAAAGTGATGTGCCCTCCCTCCCGTCGGGTCATGCAGCCCGGCTCTGCGCTCAGGCGTGGGTCTGTGTTTACAGACACTTGCCTTTGTTTATAACACTTGAAGAGAAGAATCTTCCCCCTTGTTTGCTTTTCCTTGCCTGTTAGTTGCCCAGCTGATAAACTGGAGCATCGTGCATTGCCCCCCTGCCCAAACATTTTATGGTCGGTTGTTCTTTTTTTTACTGCATAAAAAAAAAAGAGGGGGAGGGGAGACGATGGTGGCTGCGAGGCTGCTGTGTAGCCCGTCCCGGACAGCCTCTCCACAGATGTTGGTATCTTCCCTTGACCGAGTCGCCGGGCTGCAGCTCCCCCGGGGGGATGCACAGAGGGTCGCGTGATACGGAGTCACCAGCCGCCTCTCCGATATATCCCCATCGATAATTCTCCATTTTTGAAACGTTAATTTCTCAGGACCGCAAGCTCCTCTGGATCCGCTAAGGACTATCTCTTTTAATTGCTCGCTAATGAGGATGTTGCCATTTTCTCAGGAGCAGTCATTCCCGCATCTAAATCACGAGAGCCCTAGACAGGCCGGAGCCGAAAAAAATGTAGGTTTTGACGTTAAAAGCAAAATGGGGAAGCAGAGGTAAATTGATGGTAGATGGGGATGTCAGTGCCCTGGTCCCAGCGCTCCAACAGCCCCGTCGAGGCCTGATAACAGCCTAGCGCTGCGCCCGCACCCGGGGGCATCGCCGCCACGGCGGCCTTCTCGGGGCCAGAGCATTTTTGGAAGCTTTTTCAGAGGTGAAAGGCACGTAGGAGGGATGGTATCCGTCCTGTGTGTGTGTCTCCTCCGCTCCCGCTCCCTTTCCCGCAGCATTTCTCTGGGGTGTGCGAGTGGGGGGAGGAAGAAAGAGGGGAAGGCATAGGGGCCGGTGTGGTGCAACCGGGTAGTTGAAGCTCTTGTTCCCGCAGAGTCGCAGTCCCCATTTACTCGTGTTTTAAGCCGGTCGCCTCGTTTCGCGGCTGAGGGAGTGAGAATCCCTGCTCTGTCTCAAGAGAAAAAGTATTTTTATTTTGTTTTCTCTTCCCCTTGAAAAGAAACGGCAACATAAATACCCCGGATGACGTGTGTGTCGTGTCGTGGTGTGTCATGTGTGTCGTGTGTCCCCCCCCCGCACTCCCAGGAAGCGTCCCCTCTTCTCCCAGGGGTGCGGGTTCGGCTGCGCTTCCGAAACACCGCGGCCGCTGCCCCTTAGACCTCCCGAACGGCAGCGCGTCCCCCGGGAGCGCCCCGGTTAGGCAAAAAGCAGCGCGGTTTTTAGAGCTCGTCGTGGTTTTGGGGAGCGGGGAGGCAGCGAAGGGCCAGCCCAGGTGCCCTTCCGCCGGCAGAGCCCAGGAAGCTGCTGGCGGTAACTGGGGCTCGGGGGTAGGAGGGGGTGGGGGTGTCCCTGCAGTGTGCAGGACCCTGGCGACACCCCCACCCCTTTCCCTGCTTCTTGGGGTTGCTTTACATGCCCTCGTTGCTATCGGACGCGCATGGCATGCCTACATTCCTGCAGACGGGAAGATAAACCGTGGTGGGGCCTTTTTGTTCGTTTTGGCTTTGTGTTGTGGGTTGCGTTGGGGTGGGTTTTTTTCACCCCCTTATTCCCAGGAGCTCTTTTCTGCATCGAAGGATTATTGCAATAATTAGTGCTAATTTGCTATCGTTGTCAAAGAGGTGTTGCGGGGTCTCTCCGGCCAAGCCGCAGACGCACCGGGAACAAGCGCCGAGTCATCCGCGGGCAACTGTGAGGACATAAACACGGCCAGGGGATGATGCCATTGAGACAACGTGAGCTTGAAAGGTGGTGCGGGTGGTGGCGGGAAGGTGAATAATAAAACCCCTAAGCAAAATATCCTCCTTTTGCGCCCGGAAACCTAACCCTAATCCTCTTTATTCACACGTACTCGCCCGGCGACTCACAAATACACCCAGAAGAAATCTCCAAGTAGCGATGGGAAGGAAACGCATTCCACACGCCTGCAGACATAATCCCCTCTGCTGTAACGAGGGGCTTATCAATGTTTTATATATTTTTAATTTGGATATTTTTCACAATCCATGAAATATGTGCCTTTGCAAACAAGCGCCAATCTTTTCTATTTCTAATTGGCCAATTACTGTTCAGTTGTTTCAGCTCATCCCGTATACTGGAGATTAAAGCCGACTTGTTATTTGAATTATATATTCACATAAATTCTAGCAAAGCCGAACGATGCCCGGGGCCAGCGACTCTCTGGGAATCCCTGTGCCCCCTTCTCCCCCTTCCAAACCAGCGTGGTGTGTGTCTCTTTCTTCCCCATCTCCCCTCCACCCCCATTTTCCTCTAGAAATGTCGTCGCTTTGATGATCCGATTGTAGAGCATTGATTACAAATTTATTCTCAGACACTATATAAGTCTTTATATCTGCTATTAGAGACATCTGGGAATGATTAGAGCCCTCCCTCCCCCGGCTCTGCTCCCTCTATCTTGCAGCGAGGAGCTAGAGACATGTTGACGTCAGATCAGACGGCTAGGAGCCATCCTGCTCTCCACTTGGGTGTAATCACAGCGGCGCTTTCCAAGCTCCAGCCCCGGCAGCCAGCTGGGATGCGGGTGCAGCAGGACGCGGCGCTCCCGCCGCGGGGCTCCTCGGCCTCTGAGCCCCCGGAGGCTCCGGCTCTTCTGGAGTTTGCCGCCGAGTTTGTTTGTTTATTTGTCTTGTTTGGGACTTTGAGAAAGCAAAAGTGGTGCGTTCCGCGGGCGGTGTTTCCCCGTCACCATCCCGTCACCATCCCCCCCTCTCCACTCAGCCCCCGGCCCAGCGTTTGCTTTATCTCAGCCCGATTTCTTCCGACGCGTTCGCTCACAGCAGTGTCTTCCAAAATAAATACCGAGCCAGGCAGATTTCCACGTTATGCCTCGGCGGGGAGAAATTAGCCAAACAAAGTGCAACCCTTACGCGCGGGGTAATCGCAGGCGCGCCGACACCCCGCTATCCAAAGTGGTAGTCAGGTTTACAACAAGCCTGGAGAGCCGGAGCCTGCTGTAAACCAAGACGGTTCCCTACCCAAGCGGCAGTGCTGCTGGCGGGGAGATGGCTTTGCACCTGCTATTAAATCCTAATGAATCGCCGATAATTGAGAGCTGGGGATGGCTGACGGCTACGCCGAACAGCCAGCATGGTGGCTGTCCCAGAGACCCCAGACCACGTTTGCCGCGCTTCTTATTTTCAGAGACTCTATTATTTTGTAGCACTCTCTCTTCCAACCCCCTCCCCCCTGCCCCCCCGGAGATAAAAAGTAATAATTAAATAAACACAACATGAGCCTCCGCCGGCTGTTCGCAGAATCTCAGACGGCTGACACTTGTCCAGCTGTACGTTGCTATCATTGTTACTACCGGGAAAGGGGGTGTGCGTGGATAAGAAAGCAACCGATCTCGTCTCATGAGGAAAGAGATAATGTTAAACTATTTCTCTGAAGGATTAAATTCCCGGGGTAAAACGCGCTTGCCAGGAGGGGGAAAAATACGCTTGCATTTCTTTGTTCCAGTAGAGTAAAATAAAGCCCATAATACACCGCATCGCTCCGTTGTGTCTGTCTGTAATCTCGAAAGGAAAAGGGAAATTTCCTTTCTGAATCAGTGCAAGCGGTATGTTGTACGCTCGGCTTCACACCACAGAAACCAACCGCGGGGCTCGGGGGGGGGGGGGGGGGGGGGAGGCGGTATGAAAAAATAAAGAGAAAAGAAAAGGGGGGGGAAGACCAACAAACACAACCACAAACAAAAAAATCCTCATGAAACAAACCCGAATCGAAAAAAAATCCCACCAAATCCCATCGCTGGACTTTACAGGGGAGCTCTGACTGCCGACGGCACCTTTCCCCGGGGCTCCCCCGGGCCCGAGGCCGCAGGGCCAGACCCGGCGCGGAGCCTGGGGAAGGCGCAGGGGTCTGTAACTTTCCCCCCTCCGCCTCCGCCCCCGCCCCGGTCTGGGGACTAGGTGCGGCTGTAGCCGGGCGTGGGGGTTTGGGAACAGCAGTAATGTATTAGTGAAACAATGGCGCCCGCGTCTCGGAGCCGTTTATTTGCTAACCGTGAGGGCTGTTCAAAGCAGGAACGAGCCCCTGCGATGCCCGAAGTACTCGGGGGAGGGGGGGGATAAAATATGTAAAATTATGTTTTAATGTATAGCAGTAGAGTTGTTTTCCCGGCCACGTATATGGAACGAACATGTGGGGATAATAGAGAGGAGGTTCTCCTATAGGGGTCTCTACTTGCATGCCATATGTGGCTATAGGCTCAAACAGCTGCGGGTAATGAACTTCTTAAAAAGCTAAATACGCGTGCAAACCCAGAGCAGTCTTCTGAAACTGGCCTAAAAGACAATGAAATGTCCCGCCAGAAAATACAGGAGGCGGAAGAGATTTAAAAAAAAAAAATTAAAAAGATATATATTATCTTCCCTCCAGAAGCCTCCGCGGGTTTGCTGGGAGCCCTGCCCGAAGGAGGACCCCGGCAGCTGGGGGGGGGGGGGGGGGCGGGCGGCGGGCGGGCAGGGGATGCAGAGGTCCGGGGACGCTCGAGGGTCGGGCAGAGACGCGGGGAGGGGGCGGGAGGACCAGGGTGGGCTGGTAGGGGCGAGCCGAGGCGCACGGCCCGGCCTTGACTGCCTCTCTCCCAGATCTGGTTTTCATAGAGCCACGCAGTAATTACCTGAAGCCATAACTGTCTCCGAAATTATTCATTAAAGTCATTCTCGGGAATCTCGCGGCCCTAGCGCTTACATTTATGGCCTTTGCGCCATCCGAGCATGACATCGCCTCTCGCCTTGCTTCCTCGGCGGCTGTGTGTTCGACATTGCTGAGGGGAAAGGGGGGTTTGGGGAGGGGGAATTGCTCTCTCTCGCCTATCCCTCGGTGTGTTTGTTTGCCGGGGATTCAGGTTGCTTTCCCCCTTTTGGCGACGGAGCGCGATGCAACCCGGCAGACACCTTGGGAATGAGGAGGGTATTTTGGGGAGTTGCAGTGTTGTGCGGAAGATCATGTCTGTGCCCTGTGGTGCTGTCAGCGGTGACAGATCCCAGATGCAGCCGCTACTGTATGGCAGATTGAGTTTCTCAGCAGAAAACTCTCTCCCTCCCTCCCTCCCAAACGTCTTCAAAAACCTTCTCCAGATATTGCGGGTCACTTCGGCTCAAACGGGGAGAGAAAGGGGAAAAGAAAGGGGGGGGGGGGGGGGAGAGAAAGAAAAGGCTTTCCCTCTCTCCCTCCCTCTTTCTTCCTCCCGCCGGATCTCTCGGGGGTGGGCCATGGCCGGGCCCTTCCCTACCCAGGGGGCCTAGGCCTCTCCTCTCTCCCCCGGCCCGCTGAAAGCACGCCATCGAGCACCAGGAGCCTCATCCAGGTAAGCGGGGGGCGGCGGCGACCGCGACCGGGGCCGGCGACAGAAGCTGGGGTGGTCCCCGGAGCCCGCCCCCCTCCCACGCTTGGGTCTCGCTGCCTCGCGGGGACGACCGGGGTCGGGAAGGTTTAACTGGAGTTGGGCGGCGAAGGAGCAACGGGGAGGGGGACGACACCCTCCCTTCCGCCTCGCCGGGCTCGGGCTCACGGGGAGGGGAAGCGGGGATAACGGAGCGGCAGTGAATTCGGGAGTTTTGAAGGGTGACCGAGGCGGGAGGGAGAGCGGTCGGAGGAGAAGAAGGGCAGCCGGTGCGCGCTAGACGCCCCGCCGGACGGGCCGGTTGCGGACGCAAGAGCACCGCTTCCATCACCGACCCCTGGCAGCCGCCGTCCCGGGAAGCGGCAGATATCGGAAGCCTCCTCCCGCCCCCAGTTTTTTCCTTACCGCTGCAAGCAAACGGCAAGAACCACGGGGGTTAACAGTGCCGGGAGACTGATCCCCCGCTTCGAAACATAAAAAGTGTATTCATTGTCCCGCCTCCACACCACTCCCCCCTCCGCTCTCGAAAAATATTCGCGCCCCCCGAGTCCCGAAATCAGGGGCAAAGGGGCTGGGGTGTCTCCTCCTGGAGCCCTTCTCCTCTCTCGGCTCAAGCGGTTGATGCCTAAGGGCTTGTTGCGGGCTGCGGCGGCGGTGTCCTCCCCTCCCCGCCTCAGAGGAACGATGCACATGTAACGTGTCTGGCATCAGTGGGGTCTCCCGCCAGCGGATGCGCCCCCAAAAGCCCTAGCACGGCTGCGGAGGAGGCCTGCTGTTCCCGATGGGGGACTTGGCGTGACAACCCTGGGGTGGGGGTGATCACAGACCTCATCCCCCGTTACTTTCTTCTGCATGGAAACAACCTGATTTTGCTCACTGCCTGTTGGAAGCGATCCCTACTAACCCTGCTCTCGGTCTTTCCTTCCCCAGATGAATTGAAAGGCTTTAATTCAACCGCTCGCCCAGCCCCCTCCCCTCTCTCCCTTTCTTTTTCTCGGCTCTTGCCTTTAGCAGAAGTATAATTGTGACCCTGCCTGATCCACAGAGCCTCCTGTTGGGAGCAGTTAGCTGTGGTTGCATTAGGCCAAAGGACCTCCCAAGTGGCGGTGGCCTGGGTGTCATAGGAAGGGACTCTGCACATTGTCCATTCTTTCTCATCAAAGTCCCAGGCGCCGTGGAGCCAAAAGTTTTGTGGAGCAGGAAAATAGTAAACAAGCCTACTGCCTCCCTTCCCACTCCAGCAGCCCCGCGATCTTCCTGGGATGCAGAAAAGGGAACAAACTTTTTCATAACTTTAGCTCTACGGTGTGATTTACATTTCCGGCTGTTCTGTCAGAAGGGCAGTAATTTACAGCCTGATAAAAAACACTTTTACAACACCAGAACATGTTCAAGCCGTGTCTCGCTATGCGAAAAGATTTTAAAAGAGGACACATAAAAAAAAAAAAAAAGTTTCATTTATCTGCTTTTTTCTACCATGGCTTTCTGACGGGGCAAATGGGTTGGAATTGCAGCGTAGACAAAAGCAAGCAAGAAAGGGAAAAAACCCAAACCCAGTCGACGCAGGATGAAGAAAATGGGGGTGAAATCAATCCTGCGGTTTTGTTTATATATGGCTTATATTATATGTCCACGTTTCTCCTATTTCTCTAAGACTTTCGCCTAATGGATAGCTCTGTTTTCATGCTCTCGGGTCAAATTCTGCTTGCCTTGCCGCAGGGAATTCTTTCCTTTTGGTATGGATCTATTGTGTTTAAACAATTTCTTTTCTTCAATAACACATTTCTTCTCCGGAGACTACAATCGAGTAGGTCTGGTAGCGTTTATAGAAGGGGAAGCATCTTTTATTCAGTTCTAATTTCTCTAAACTGATATGGAAATGTTTTCCAAGTACCGGGATAATAGCGTTACCCCTTCTTGAAGAGCATCCAGTTTGTTCTAGCCAGACTCCCCCACCGGGGCAGGGCAGGACGGCTCTGGAATCTAATGTACAACATCCCTATCTTGGTAGAGACAGTAAAGTTTAGTAAATTACAAATATGAGAATTTGGCAAACAGTTAAGGATTAAAATGATCAAACGATTAACCAAAAAAAAAGAGAAAAAAAGAAGAAAGAAAAAAAGAGCGATGAATAAACCACATGTAGGGATTGCCGTTTTCATGGCTTTGGTAATTATTTACACCTGAATCATAGTTTACTCCAGCCACGGTTGGAAAAGTAAACCTTTAAAGAATTTAATTATTTCCAGTTTTCGGCAATAGAGATGAAAAAAAAAAAAAAAAAAAAGAAAAAAGAAGTGTAGTCTAGTGAGCAAATGCTGCCTCCGAGCTCCCATGAAGGGCTTCACGTGCATTTCCACCCCGAAGATACAAGCAGCCCCTCCGCGACCCTTCCCTCCCCCCCCGTCCCCGTCCCCAAAATCACACACGGACACGTACGGTCTCCTATGCGCGCATTTATGTCCTCATGAGAGAATGCTGAGAGGGCTCACATGGAGCGATCTGGCGGCAGATATATATGCATGCATGTGTGTATATATATGTATGTCCACATATCATATATGTGTACATATACATATATATAGGACTCTCTGTGTGTGCAGTTGAGACACAATATTGACGCGTGTTGGGATGGGCTCCTTGGGTCCTTCCTTCAGCTCTGTAATAGCTCTGTTATTTCTACTAAACGACCAGGATGGCTCTACGTGACCCCTCGTCATTTAAACCCATTTTCTATCATTGCACGTGTGCCAGGGTGGGGAGGGGAGGGGGAAAATCGGCAAGTCACTGAGAATAACCGGGAAAGCTTGTGATATATAGCACGTTTTATCTTTATTTAGGCAACATATCGTTCGCAGGATGGCCTGGGTTCCCATCTGTGGTAGGGGCACGAAGCACATCCATCCCCCGGGAGAGGACGACACACTTGGGGAGCTACGGCGGCTGGAGGGAGGCAGGCGGGGTGTAGAGACAGGCAACCTCTCCTTCCCTTTCTGCCATTGTCGGCGTGTGAATTCAGTACTTTGGGGGGTGGGGGGGGGTGGGAGGGGTGGAGGGGGATGGTGTGTGTGTGTGTGGGAGGTGTGTGGAGGCAAAAGAAAAACAGAAAAAAGAAAAAAGAAGCTGCCGGAGCTCCGCGGCCGTGCTGGCCGAGGCATGTGCCGTAGGAGCGGAGCAGCACCCTGGGGACTCGGACCCCCTGTCTCCGCGGGGTCCGCCTTGCCGTGGGCACTGCAGTTAGCTGCAGGCTGCGAGTACTTTCAGCATTTCATTGCTCCCTCTCCTTAAATTCTCCCCCCCCAGCCCCTGCGTCTGGGCTAGCTTGGCAGCCCTCCCGCAGCAGCGCAGCATCCTCGAGTAAGCTGGGGCCGGGCTGAGGTTTAAAGGACCCTCAAGCGGGCAGTTTGCCTTTAGGAGACCGGTTCGGGCTTGACTTTGGTGGGGTCTCGGGAGGAGGGCGCAGGAGAAAGGGAGGAGAGACACGCCGCGATTTGGTTTGGAGAGGAGCCTCCCGCAGGCAGGAGTGTGTGTCCTGTCCTCCTCCCCCGGCGCCGAGGGTGCTGGGCGGGAGTTCCGCGGGTGGCCCGCACATCCCTCGGCGGGGACAGGCGGTGGCCGGAAAGCCGGGGTCCACCCGCCTCGGGCCCCGTTTTCCCTGCCCAGCCGGTGTCTGGCGCGGAGGGGCCGAGGGAGGGGCGGGGGGGGGGGGGGGGGTGTCCCCAAGACAGGAACAAAATATCCTCAGACACATTTTTTTAAAAAACCTTCTGGAGCTTCCCCAAAATAATCAGCAAGCACTAGACCTGTGAGGGTTTGAGGGTTCTGTGGGCATCCTGCCTCCGTGACCGAGTAACATACACCGCTGGGGCTATGGGAGTGTTTGGACATAGGTGTATATGTGGAGACATGGATAAGAGAGCTCCGCATCGCTTTGGGTTAGGGGCTCAGTCGGCGGGGGTGGGGTTGTGGGGTGGGTCATTGGCTCCCCCTCTGTAAAACATCTGTGAGAAATGATGTTCCCTACCGGACAGGTAGCTGGGAGCTGTTTGCTTGTTTGTTCTTCCCCCCCTCCCACTCCCCCGCCCTCCGGCTGCGGGCAGGGAATCTCGTGCTGTAACTCATTTTCTAGAGGTAAATCACTCCAAGCGTGTGCTTAGTCCTACTTTTTATATCTGGTGGCCGATCGTTGTAATAGATGTCAATACTCTTAAATTTATTACGTCACTTGCAATGCTATTAGTCGCGTGTCTTTCTTACTTTTCAAAACAAAGGTATATTTGATCTGTTCAGCCCTGAGAAGGCATACTCTAACCTAACATGAAAAGAGTACTTCTCGCTGAAGGCAGTAACAGTTCCCACTGCAGCATCTCATTAAAAGTGACAAGGAAATAGAGATTGAAACATGATAAGGTCATATATTACATTCTGACTAAGCCTAAACTTCCATGCCGAACGAGTATAGAAGGTGTTTAAAACGTTAGCATTTCGCTGTTGTTTCTTTTGCATACATGCGGTTTAAAATAGACAGTGGCCATTTTATTTAATCGCACGTACTACACATAGATGTGCGTGTGTGTGTATATATATCTGTGTGTATATGTGTATATATAACTCCCCCCGAAGAGAGCCCTGACACCTGTTCTAAGTTCCAAAAGAGGACACCACACTGTAAATGCTGGTATCTAGACAAAATAGCCACAGGAAAACTTTACTGAGTAAACACCCTGGGAAAATATACCCGGGATTTAATTAATCTTCTGGTGGGGACGAAAACCGTGTCGGATTCGCCCCGTATTTCGCAAACCGGACACCTCCGAATATACCTCCGGCAATTTTCTCATTATTTTCTTAAATTCAGTAGAGATTAGTTGCCTGAATTTTCTCGGCTCTATTCTTACTTCCCGAGTAGCGGAACGAAAACCGTGATAAAATTAAAAAGGGTTTGCACGGAGAGTCAGAAAAAAAAAAAAACCAGAATTTTGTCTTTCTCCGAGGCAAAGACTATTTGGGGGCTCTTTCTCCGGGTTATCTGCATCCAACCCACCAAGTGCCTGTCTGCCGCTCAGCGGGGCCGCCCCGACAGCCGGGAGTGAACCCGCTTGGCTGGTACCCGGTGCCCGCGGAGCCCTGCACATCTCCCGAGCCCCGCACCCCCCGCCACCAGCCGGCAGCGCGTAACGGGGATGGGGGAGTGAAGCCGCCGTAATTGTTTTCCCCGCAGATGTTGTCCTGGTATTTAAAGGACTAAATCCCAACTTCCAGGCACACAGCTGGGCTATGTTGTATCCTATCAATTCATAACAAGGCGGCATTTTGGAAAGACTCGTAAGGATATTTATTTTAAAATGTGTGCTGAAAAGATATATGCCGGGTGGAGGGGGGGACATACGAGGTTGGGCGTCTCGGATTTTGTTTCTAAGCCAAAATGGCACAGTTCGAGTTGGGAACAAATGGATTCCAGAGAAAATGTGGGGCTTTTTCTTTTCTTTCTTTACTCTACAAAAAAAAAAAAAAAGTTTGTTTGAAGTTCCCGAAGTTTTAAATGTGAAATAATATTAATGTCAAAAAGAACACTTCCTTCCTTCCTTCCTTCCTTCCTTCCTTCCTTCCTTCCTTCCTTCCTTCCTTCCTTCCTTCCTTCCTTCCTTCCTTCCTTCCTTCCTTCCTTCCTTCCTTCCTTCCTTCCTTCCTTCCTTCCTTCCTTCCTTCCTTCCTTCCTTCCTTCCTTCCTTCCTTCCTTCCTTCCTTCCTTCCTTCCTTCCTTCCTTCCTTCCTTCCTTCCTTCCTTCCTTCCTTCCTTCCTTCCTTCCTTCCTTCCTTCCTTCCTTCCTTCCTTCCTTCCTTCCCTCCCTCCCTCCCTCCCTCCCTCCCTCCCTCCTTCCCTCCTTCCCTCCTTCCCTCCTTCCTCCCTCCCTTCCCTCCCCCCCTTTGTCCCCTGCTTTTGGAAACTCCTTTCAAACGGACTGTGTTTTGGATATTGTTGTTTCGCGTAAAAGAAATAAATAACCTAATAAATAAAGCAGGCTCCTGTTACGACAAGTTCCGAGCCAGACCAACATTTTACGAGTGAAAGAAACCCTTGGGGAAAAGGGAGGGGTGGGGGAGTGAAAGGGTTTAATAAGAGAAACGCTGTCACTTGCGGAGGTGTGGGGCAGCGGCGCAGGGAGTACCTTTTCCCCAGCCCCACCGCGGCGGAGCGGCCGGTGCCTCGGGCACCCCGGGGAACGGGGCGGACCCTCTCCCGGGAAGGAGAGTTTGCGGGATCAGCCCTCAGGGTTCATCACCGGCTGCTGGTCCCTCCCCGCCGCTTTTCTTTCTTTCACCGCTGCCAGCGTGTTAAAACTATTGCGAAAATAGCGAGGGATCACGTCAGCTTTCTGTGAGGGCTGGATGCTTCCTGGCCACCTTGAACCGGGACTTGTGCCGGCTCCGGGGGATGCGGTCGTGGATCCTGCCCGCCCACCCCGTCGCTGCTGAGGCGGGCATCGGCGGGGGCTTGCGGCCGGTCTCTGTCGGGCTAGCATCGTTACCCCGGGCCAGCATCCCTGACCGTGCGGCCAGCGTGGGCACACCACTATCCCGCTGTTTCCCGGAGGATTTTCCTCCAGAAATCGGATGGGGGGGGGGGGGGGAGGGGGGGTGTGTGGAGAGGGAAGCCGGGGAAGAGGGGGAATTTAGTGGGGGGAATTGTGGATAGTCAAAGTTTGAATACGGTTTGTTCCTTTGTAGATCCTGTGAGGGGTTTCACTCCCAGCCGGGAGCCGATCGGCGGTGCCTCCCCGGGGAGGGCCGGAAGAGAGGCCCAGCCGCCCCGCCGGGGAGCCCTGCCCCCCCCCCCCCCCCCCCCCCTAATCGCTTGCATGTGCCTTCGCCCCGAGCAGCCCGGCTCCGGGCAGCGGCAAATACCGTAACAACTCGCGTGTCGTAAATTACAGACACCTCACCCTGGCAGGGAGATGCCGGGGAGGCATCCGGTTTGTCTGCAGCTCTGGAAGGCACGGGAGAAACCGGGCTTGCTGCTTCCCTGATTTCCCTTTTCCCTGTCTCCCCCTCAGCCTCCTCCTCCACGGAGGGTGATAGTGCAGTGACTCACTGACACGTTTTGATGTTAGTGAGACTTTTTGTCTCTTCCTCCCCCCCGCTTTCTTTTTCCTTTTTAAGCTGTTAACTCCCGTTTATGATCGAAATGCTTCTCTGTGCATTTCGTTTCGCCCTGGCTGCCGTTGGTTGGCCTGGGTTTAATCAGAGAGAAAAAATGCTAGCCGCAAATGTAGCTATTGTTTGGCTGAAGAGACGAGGACCGCAGGAGGAAAACAGAGATCGTGGGTGACAGTGATGGTGGGACCGGCCATCCCTCTTCCAGAGCCCTGGTCCTACGCTCAGCCCTAGTCAAAACAGAGCTCCCTCTTTCCCCAACCTGCCTGCAGCAGCATGCAGGGGAGCCGGGGGCATGTTATCTCAGGAACATAATGCTAATAAATGTGCTCATATGTTGGACATTCCCCTTGCCTGTTTTATAGGGTTTCGCTGGTGGTGCTTAATGGGCTGGGTCACCGGGATTGATGCTAGCGAGGTTATTAGGATTAAGTAACCTAATGAATGGTATGGCCATTATCGGGCTTTGAAAGAAGGTAGTTTTCCCCGTAACCTGGTCTTCTGCTCTTAACACGGGCAATTATTTTTAACTGTCCTTCGATCACAGGTCGGGGGAGAGCATTTTGCTTTTTTTTTTTTTTTTTTTTTGTGTGTGTGTGTGTGTGTGTAAAAACTCTCTCTGATGCTCAGAAATGGATTTATTCACAGGAAGATCCCGTCTTTTTATCTCGGGGTTCCTCGGAACCGCTGGGCGAGCCAGACACCGCAGCCGCTCCCACGGCTGATGGGAGCGCGGCGGCCGGCGGAGGAGTCGGCGCCGGTGCCTTTCTCCGCCGCTGGCCACGGGCACCGCTCGGGGACCAGCTCCGTCAGTGCTGGAGAGGGATTTTATTTTTCATCCCAGCGGAGGCACTTTCCCTTTGTGCCTTTTCCCCAAGCCAGGTAAGCGATGCAATGTTCGGTTCCCTCTCCGGGGGTTCGCCCCGCACCGTTCCCACCGGGGAACCCTTGGATCCTCCTTCCTGGCGGCGGCTTCACCACCCACCCCGCGCCCCCGCACAACCACTGGGCCCCGACGAGCCCCGACCCGGGGGGCGGCTCCGGGCGGGCGGTGAGGCTGGGCAGGGGCAGGCCTGCGGCACCGGAGCCTGCGGCAGCGGCGGGCGGGGTGCGCAGCCTGCGGCTTGCCCGCTGTCCCAGGGGCAACCGTGCTCGGGGGGAGCGCGGGTTGACAGGAGCGAGCTCTTGCGCCATCCACCGTCTTCTCTGGAGGGGAGAAACGAAATGAGTTTGTGAGTTTGGGCGCACTTTTTTGTTAGGGTGTTTTTTTGTTAAGGCTTTTTTTTGTTAGGGGTTTGTTTGGTTGGATTTTGGTTCGGGGTGGGGTTTTCTTTCCTTTTTTTGGGGGGGGGGGGCGGGGGGGAAGGAAGGGGTGTCGGCACCGGGGTTTAAGCTTACACCGCAGAGGGTTTTTTTGGAAACCTTGTTTGCCTCCTCTCTCCCTCAGGCGGAGAAGGGAGAGTCTGAACGTGGATGCAGGTAATAGTCCCTCAGGAGAGCCGTGCCTGTGGTGTCAATATGGGCTTCAATTAGAACAAGTGTTAACCGCTGATTAAATTTTATCAGATTTGAAATATTTGTCTCGCATTTATTTTTTGGGCCGTTAACAGTTAAAAAGCCAAAATCAAACCAACCAACCATCAAAAAAAACCCATTCACACCCGCAAACCAGACAAACCATCCAGGAAAAAAAAGGCAAAAGGGCGTTGGGAGAAGGCTCAGGCTTTCGGCCGAGAGCCTCCAGGAGCACGGCGGTGCCTTCGCCGCTCGGCCGGCTGCGGCAGAGGGGCTGGGAGGGGTCCCCGGGAAGGACAAGGGTGACCGCGGCGGCTGGAGGCATGGCGAGGCCCAGCCTCGGTACCCGGAGCAGAAGAAGCCGGGAAGCCCCCTCCCGGCGAGACCAGGGTCGCCTCGGTAGAGCTGTCACCGAGCGGCACCTCCCGCGCCCAGCGACGTGGCGAGCGGGCTGGCGGCGAAACGCGATGCCGTGTTTTCCCAGCTATAAAAGCGAGAGGCACCGCACCTGCCGGGCTGCCCGACCCATGGCTGCCGGGAAGGGGCTGCTCGTTCGGGTCCGGAGCAGCTCGAGGTGTCCGCCTACAGAGGGGAGGAAAGCTCCAGCTCGCCTGACTTGGAAAGCCTCCACTTTTCCCACTGCTTTTTCAATCCCCAATAGTTTTCACACCCTGTTAGGAGTTAATACCGCCGAAACCGCTAAATGCTTCCATGCCTGAAGGTACGTCCCGCCGGGGGCTGCGCCTTGCCGGCCCCCGGCCCCCGGAGCAGGCCGGGCCACAGCGGCGGGGAGCGCCGCCAGCCCCGCGGAAAGGGCTCGTTTCCCTGGTGGAAATTCCTCGGATGCTTCGTGCTTTAGGCTAACACTCTCTTTGCAGGGGCTTCGGAGGGCAGGGGAGGAGAAAGATTCTCGGGATACCTTTTCGGGAAGAGCTGGGGGATACGGCCAGGGACGCTCCAGCTCCCTGGGTGATGTTTCGGATGCCAGTCCGCCGGCGTAGGGGTCAGCTATGCTGTCCGGGCTCTGCAGCCAGCACCGCCGGGCAACAGCGCAGGGTCTCGGGGAAGGAGGATCAAAAGCAGGCTAGGTCTTCCCCGTAGCCGGTGGTGTTTTTTTTTTCTTTCCCCCCTCCCTCTCTCTTTTTTTTCCCCTCCTCTGACTTTTTCGGGGGGTGTGGGTGTTTTCCGAGTCCGTGATTGTCTCCCATCTTTCAGCCCACCGCGGTCGCCGGCTGCCGGTACCGCTCCGGCCCGACCCGGCAGCCCTCCTCCTATCCCGGCGAGCAGCCGCTCCGCTCCGCTGCGGCAGAGCCAAAAGGCAGCGAGGCCGGGACCTGTTCTCGCCTTTACTGTGTCCCCGGCCTCACCACTCCCTCCGCAAGGCCAAGGGCAGGGACGGGACCGCTCTTGCCCAAAGCTCACAAGGAGAGTGCGGTAGCAACGAACGGAGCAAGAAAGAGCCGATCGGGGATGGGACGACGACAGGAATGGACATTGCCCGTCTTCTGTTTTCCCACTGAAATAATCGCTGGGGAATACTTGGTGACATTCCTTACCACTCCTCTCCAAACTTGCAAACACTGTCCCCAGCAAAACCGACCGACGGGGGTCTCCCCAGCTCACAGCCAGAGCCCTCATCTCCGAAAAGCACAAAGCTCGTCCAGAAGGCCCGATCCCGCAGGGTCTGACGGGCATGCCAGCTGTGCCTTCGAGGCAGTGGGACTTGTAGGCTGGTATTCAGAGCTTCAAGGGCCTTATTCGGTGAGTTTGGCCCCGAAAAACAAGGGGCTTACCCCCGGCGCAAAGAGAGGGCGTCTCTGGAGACCGGCTCTGCCGTGCTGCCCCCCTCTCCTCACCACCCCCGGCTATCCCCGCCCCGTACCGCAGGTACGCAGGTACGCTTTCTCCTTGCACCCCTCAGCTCACCCCTTCTCCTACAGTAACTCCGGGGAGGACCGAAACACCAGGTCGGTGCGCATTAAGTGTGCGGGATGCACCTTCAGATACTCCATCCCCAGACTCCCGCGAGCGCTCTTCGCGTTGTAAACGCTACAGCATCCCTCAGCTCCGCATTTGCTCTCCGTTAAAAACCCTTTAAAGCCTTGTGGCGGAGAAGGGAAATCCGTCGGTAATACGCACTTGGCGGGACACTCTATTGCTCTGATTCGGCTTTTCCCATCGCCGGCTGCGGTGTGTGCCGCACGGGAAGGAAAACCGCGGGTGCGCTGCCAGGACGGCTCCTGGGAGATCGGGAGATCTCCGGGACAGGCTGGTTCCCGGGCGGGGGGCGCAGAGATTTCCCCGCCTGCCCGTCCCTGCCCGAGGCACTGTGTGTGCCTCTCCTCCGTCCCCCGGGCGAGCCCGGCTTGGGTTGCAGCCTCTTCCTGCCGTTCCCGAGCCAACCCTGCCGCCTCAGCAGGGTTACATCCCGCCGGCTGTGCTGGCGAACTGGCACGGGGATCTCTGTGTATGACGAGAGAGGAGGATGTTTCGTGTACGGATACGTTAAGAAGAGACTTCTCGACATTGATAGCTTCCATGGAGTTTGCAAACCCTCTCGCTGCTTTTCCCCAGCCGGAGCATCAGACTGCAGGGAAAAGGAGGGCCTCTCATCCCCACCCACCCAGTGGAAGAAAACACTGCAGCAGAGTCAAAGAACAAGTTCGGACCCCCTCTGCAGCCTGAGGACTCCCATCCCACAGGGCTCCCATCCCTCCCGGCTCCTTGCTTTCCTCGGTGGGACGGGCAGCGGGCACCCTCCTCCCCGCCCGCTAGTTTTCAGTGCCCGGCTCTCCCCTGTGGCTAACTAGCCCACTGCAGCGATCCGGAAGCCCGCTAGAAAAGGCTGCCTCTTTCCTCGTCCTCTCCAGTCCGCAGCAGGATCTTAAACCCTGTACAAAGTGAGGAGACCTATGATGAAGCAGATGCCCCCATTGCTCACGTGTAGCTGTGGAGGGTCTCCTCTCTCACCCTGCTGCAGGCTGTAGTCATGAAGGTAGGGAGCATTTCAACTTGGTGATATCATTTATTCAAATAACTTACAGACTCACAAGTTGAGAGCTGCGAGAACCTTCAGGGAAGGATGCTTTCAGCAGATACTAGGTGAGGAGAAAGGGACCGGAGCATCATCAAGCATCACAGCAGTGGGCACCCTCCCTAATGAGTGTGACCAACAGAGAGCTGTGACCGCATAACATCCTCAGCTACAAACTCACTGCTGTGCACCGTCATGCCCCCTTCCCTTCCCTTCCCTTCCCTTCCCTTCCCTTCCCTTCCCTTCCCTTCCCTTCCCTTCCCTTCCCTTCCCTTCCCTTCCCTTCCCTTCCCTTCCCTTCCCTTCCCTTCCCTTCCCTTCCCTTCCCTTCCCTTCCCTTCCCTTCCCTTCCCTTCCCTTCCCTTCCCTTCCCTTCCCTTCCCATCGTGGTAACAAAGGTGTCTGAAGGTGGTTTGGGATTTTTGTTGTTGTGTTGGGATTTATTTTTTTTTTGGGGGGGTGGGGTGGTGGGCTGGTAGGGTGAGTGGTTTTGTTTCTTTTGTTGTTTTGGATTGGAGTTTTTTTGGGGTGTGCTGTCACCTGTACCACAGCCTGCAGGGATGCTGGAGTTTAAAATTGGCTATCATACACTCTCCACCGGTCCTAGAGCAGCAGTGATGCAAGCACACTCCGCCCCCCCCCCCCCAACCCAACCCCTTGCCCCATGATCTTCTGTGGGTGGCACAGCTACTCCCACGTGTGTGTGGTGGGTCCGTGTGGGCTTAGCATGGTGGAGGTGCGGGGGAGTGTGTGTGTGTGTTTGTGAAGCCTGTCTTGGGAGCTCCAGCTCGGGCTGGACCCAGCAGAGCACCTAAGTGCGTGTGTGTGAGCGCATCTGTACCAATGTCTCTATGTGTGTATAAATGCATGTACGTCTCACACCTTGTGACCTCTGTGGGCTCCGGCCACTGTGGTCCTGGCCCGATACATTTGTGGCCGTGGGAAAAGGATGTGCTTTTCCTGCAGCTGCTGCCTTGGCTGATAGCATGGTGCCATCTCTGGCTCCTCTCTGCAGGATTAAGGTTTGCTTATCAGGGGAGGCAAGGGGCGCCTCCTCTAGCAGGCAAGTCCTCCTCACACTAGCAGATGTCCCCCCTCCCATCTCACCCTGTCCCCCAAGCAAAATAAAAAAAAAAAAAAAAAAAAAAAGGAAAAGAGGTTAGAAGAAGGAGTGATATCACTGTTGGCAGGAAGCAAACGGGACGAAGTTCCCTTCTTAGTGCACCACATACAGGTGAGGCTGGTTTTCCTTCCTACTTCTTTTTTTCACATCTTTCCCAACTGCCTCAAGACAGATGCCAGCTCAAACTGTCTTCTTATGAAGCAACAGGTATTTCCTTGACTTCTTGTCTGTGAGTTTTCTGGTTTCTTTTTATTTTTTTCTTTCCCCTCATTTATAACTGCAGTTATGTAATAAAAAAAAAAAAGAGAAAATAGAAGAAAAGATAGGGAAAGAAAAGGGAAAAAAGATTAAAAGAGAGAAGAGAAAGGAAAGGGGAAAAGGAAGGGGAGGAAAGGAAAAGAAAAAGGAAAAGAAAAAGGCACCCCGTCCACCCCTCCGCCCCCCGTTTTGGTTATTCTTTAGTATTTTCCCATCGGTTTCTCGCCGGAAGAGCCGAGAGCGGACACAGCGGGGCAGAGGGAGCTGACGAGCCCCTGAGGCCGGGGAGCGGTAAGCTGCGGGCCCTGAGAGGGAGTTCACGGAGCTCTTCATTGCCGCGGAGAAGTGGGGATGGGTTTTCTGGGCTGGTACCCGGCCGGGCCTGCCGCCGGACCGGCTGCCTGAGGGCACGGCTGCGCTGCACATCCCGGGAGAGCAGGGATTTCAGGCTGTGCTTCGGAAGGGGAGGAAACAGCAAGTTTTGCAGTAAGGAACACAGAAAGATCTCTTAGTCATTGGTAAAATTAAGAAATTAAAAAAAAAAAAAACCAAACGAGAAAGAAAAAGGAAAAATAAAAAGAGGAAAAGGAAGTGATAAAAAGCATAAGGAGAAAATAGAAAAGGAAAAAGAAAGAAAAGGGGGAGAAAAGGAAAAA
The DNA here is from genome assembly GCF_964237585.1 of Gallinula chloropus. NCBI lineage: Eukaryota > Metazoa > Chordata > Aves > Gruiformes > Rallidae > Gallinula > Gallinula chloropus. The sequence continues at coordinate 63,321,766 of NC_140088.1, forward strand.
GAATCATCTTGTGCACTTGGGACTGTGGGAGCAGTGCAGGGAATGGGGCTGGGTCCTCACCTAGGGATCAGTGGTGCCTTGCTGTCAACACAGCTTCGTGCACGGGGCCGTCACCGTCCGTCTCAGGGTGAAGATCCGGCCTCACGCCTTCCCATGACCCAAATCCAACATCAAAGGGCACATGATAGGCAATGTGGAACGCACATGGGAGGCTTGCAAAGCCTTTTCTGTCAAAACGTGTTTCCTGGTGGTTTTCTGCCCTCTGCACCCTCACAGGACCATGGAGAAGCATCAGAGACCTATAGACCTGTAGAGATGAGCTGTGCACATATAGAACATACATACAGCTTCTCAAAGAGAGCCCAGGGAGCTGCTTGTTCCCTTTCATTCTCCGTGGGATGCAGTGACTTGAAGCAAGTTAATAGCCATTGTCATCCAGGGGTGGTTTTAATTATCTTTTTGGGCCTCCACAGATTTAACTCATCTTCTGCCACTTTGCTGTACAAACCTGGCATCGATCCAACACCCACTTTCAAACTCAGCTGTCACAACCAATATCTCACCTGCCTTGCATCAACCCTACCAGCCAACTCCTAGTTCAGCTAAATACAGCAACTGTCTCCACCTGAAGTCCAAAGACTTTATGAATGTCCCTTTACCCTTGCTTAGTGACAGTGTGTGGCTCCCTGTCATGATCTACCAGGGTCTGAAGGTACAGTGGGATCTGAGATGGGTTGTGATGGGAAATGGAAGATTTTAAGGCTTTGGACTGGTGGGAAGGGGGAGGAGGTTGGAAATGAAATTAAGACCATTCAGTTCTGGATAAGTATTCAAGAAAACAGTCTTATGAATGTTTTAGGTAATAAATTTAATGAAATCCTGATTTAGGAATTTGGACCATGTTTTAATGCACTTTTTTTCCATTTTTTTTCCTATTTTTTCATTCATTCATTCATACCATGTTATATACAAAAAACCCAGTAAGTTGGTGTGCATCAGTTAATATGCTGCAGTATACTACAATAAATGCTACATATTTATCTGTGCACTCATATCTCATTGCTGTAACAGATCTACACAAAAAGCATTTTTGCATTTGGAAAGAGTGACCACAATACTCCATGTCACCTGCACCTAGGAAGTTCCTACTACTGAACTGGGGCAAAAGTTCAGTTCACAAGCATACCAATACTGGGGATTAGGTGAAAATCCGGTGCTTAAATGCAGACTATCTTTTTCATATCATCATGCCTTTACCAAGTAACTCCCCTGGCACCAGGGATGTCTCTGAGATGCCTGAAGTTCTGCTCTGCACATGCACGGAAGTCTTCTGGTCCTGACAGGGCTAAGTGTGTATCTCACACCTAATTCCATCCGGATTCACAGACAAAGCATTCCTCCCCTCCAGAGGAGCTAGTTTTAGCAGTGCACATGTAATGCACGTTCACACAAATGGGGTCTGCTCAAAGCACGGTGCCACTGGAGCAAGGGGGAGATGGGGGGAAATACCATTGGTGTAACTGTGCAGTCAGCCTCATTTTACAGAGCAGGTTGTTAGTCATGAGGGAGTTGAGGGGGATGGTGATGTCCATCTTCTTCGTCTCTTTGCTTTAGGGAATTCACAAGCAAGTGTCACAACACTGTGGTGTGTATCAGGCTTCCAAAGGACAGGGGAAGATATAATTTTATTTCATTTGAAGCTGTGTTAATCTGCATGGCACAATTAATGGTTTGGTCCCCCTTCCCTTCTCCCTTCTTCTGTGACACCAATACAGCTTCTACACCAGACATCAGTATACTGTTAGAGAGGTTGGAAAGTGCAAGTTTAACTTTCCTAGGGAACCAAATGAAGTCCCTGGAGCCTCATTTTTATAAAAACTCCCGCATTTTTCAGTTTCTGATAGAAAAGATTAATCTTCTACCACCACAATGCAGGAATAGACTAGAAGCCATTGAGGTGGACAGCCAGGTCCCTGGTAGGGCTTGTGAAAAGAGATTTTGTTCTTTTGGGAAAAAGGGTGGGTGCCTTTTTAAGCCTCTGGTCTGCCCTGAAGCAGTCAGTGGAGATGCTTTGGAAAAGGCCCAAACTGGACTGCCCTGTTCCAGTGGTGTGAAGCTATGATGGACTTTTAGATACTGGCTGAGGACAGTGAGTAGCTGTGCCTGCATGGATGGAAAGCAGGAAACACATGTCCTCAAAGGCACCGGGCCCCCAGACTTATGTGGGGCAATTGCTGGCACACACTCCAGATGCCTGTCCTTCTTGAGGACAAATCCTATGTACTGTATGCAGCCATCTCCTCCACCACCCACCTCACTGTGGCTCCTTGCCCTCCCTAGGTTCCTCGTTCAGTGTTTGCATCACCCTTAATGTCTGAAAATTAAGTCCTTGAAGTTCAGCCTGACCTCACAAAGAGTCTTTGTGGAACCAGGCCAAACTCAGTGCAGGTGAGGTGGCCTTTGAACATGCATCTGCGTTGTTTAATGTGAAAGAACTCAAAGGCCCAAACCTATGCATGTACTAGTTGCTGAGGCTGCTTGGATAAGAAGTAGAGCACAGGGTCCAGAAAGCACAACTTAGGAGAGATCTGAACCACGTTTTCCTTCTGTACATGTCAGTACAGCCTGACAAAGAAATGTATTCCAGAAAATATTTTAAGAGTCCAGGGACAGTGCTGAAATGGAAAACGTAGCTCCTTATGCTGGCAGTCAAAGCAATGTTTCCTAGAATCCACACAGGTGATCCAGGTGTTGGGAAGGTGTTGGAGTCGTACAGTTGCTGGTGAGGAAAGGAAGTCTAGAAGTACAGTTCATGTGCCCAAGGCCGCAATATCCCTCTACCCCACCCCCCCATAAAGTTAACCACATAATTTGTAATCGTTCATAACAGTTGGAATTGTCTTGGCTTTTGAAAGACTTTTCTCATTAGACAACCCTTTATTCCTTGTAAAGCATATTATTGATCTTAATATGCAGAAAATGCCATAGCTAGCAACTCAGAATGTCTGTGCCATTTTGCTAAACAATGAGAATTGATGAGGTTTGGCAGGACAATAAAATATTTAACATTATAGCTTTGAGAAGGCTTTTATGTGTCTGTACTAATAGGAAAATCTTTTAACAGGAAAAACATTTTTCTCTGCTCCACTAAAATCTCCAGTGAGGGTTGATTCTATTTGCATTAAACCCGATGGGAGGTTTGTTACTGACTTCAAAGGCAATTCCAAGAGGAATTGCAGTTTGGAAAGTCATGGCTAGGGGAAAAAAATATTCTCAGCCTTTTAGTCACATGACTTGTGCCATTTAAATTAGCATTTCATTTCATGCCCTGACACTTCAGAAAACATCTGTGGCCAGGACATTTGGCTTTGCCCAAAGAAGTTGCACATTACCAGCCTCAGTGTGGTGGAAATGCCAACTCCTACACCATCGTGTCATCTGAAGCATGTGAGGGACCAGGCACTGTTCCCAGGGGAGCCACAGGCCTGTATCACATCCTTCTAAGGGTCTACTTAGGAGACACTTCTTTTTTTGAATTTTTAACTGCCCAGATCTCTGTTCTTACTATCCAAGCCTGACTTGCACAGCTGAGCTTTGGTGCCTTGGCTAAAGAGAAGTCCTTACAGCATTGTGTGTAGGGTGCAGGGCTCATGGGAAATAGTACTAGAGGCAGCAGGGTGTTCAAAAACCAGACAATTGCTGTGTGGAGTATTACAAGATGTAAATAATGTAAATAAGTAACTGTGACTGGGAAAGCCTATCTGGTTCAATCCCTTGACTCAGTATGGAGTATTAGCCAGCTGGCTAATTTACCATATCCTGGTTCATGTGGCTATGGCAGAGCCCTGGCAAACTCTGGTCATTGTCACCTCAAGGCTGCAACAGCATCTCCAGGCTCTCCTCCTGCCCACAGTGTGTGTGTGTCCTCTGACTATGTGTCTTTGCACTTAAAATGAAGTCTTTCAGTCGTGAGCTTGCATTCATAGGAGGGTACCCTGATCCTCTGGGGCGCTGGAACTCAAAGGTCTTTCTTGACTGCATTTCTCTTAAAAGCTCTACGTGCAGAACTCTTGGACCTTTTGTTCAAACAACAGCTGGTACCAGCTCCCAAGCTCCATTTTAACTATGAAGCTCATCCACAATTTTTCCTGAAGAGGGAAATTTAGTTATGAACATCACATTATTTGTGAATATCAGATTTGATTTCCTGCCTGCAATCTTCCTTTTACCCCCAGAAAGACAGTACCTCTTATAAATGCCAGCAGGAAACGAACAAAATGTGAGATTGGCATCCTGTAATCATATTTATTCCTGTACACAACAAGCTCAAACGCTGGGATCTTTTAATAGCTTTTTCCATATTGGACTCTTTGTTTGGATGTGGTTTTCCTGATGTATCCTAGTAACATGTTTAGTTAATTTATATTGTGTGTATGTGTAGACAGATATACACACATCCATATGTATGCTCACACATAGTGCTCATTAAGTAAGTGTTAAACCTCCCACAGCAGAGTTGGGCTCGGAGGGCAATAGGGCTGAAAACTAGAAGTCTGGTCCCCTTGCAGAGGGGTACAGCAGAGACTGCTCCAAGGAGGCACACACAGCCCGCCATGGGGATCTGGAACACCCGCGCCTCTGATGCGAAGGCTGCTCTGATGTATGCACACCAGTCAGGATTAAAATCCTTATTTCTCACTGGGAGCAAATTGACGTGCTCACAAACCCTCTGGAGGGGGTGGTTCATTGCACACACCCCACCCCTCATCCTTCCCTTGCATGCACAGAGTCCAGAGCGCTTGGCCAGTCACTTGCACATAGATTGGCGGTGTGAGGACCCAACCCTTAAATCATTACGGATATCTTGGTTGCTGCAAGACAAACTCCGAGCCCAGAAACATTTGGCAGACGATAAAGAGAGGAGTGATTCCAAATACTGCACAGTAAACCAGAAATAGAACCTACTTACCTGGTGTTAGGAGAAGACTCTCTCTTCAAAGACGCAATCGTGGTCATCTTTGTCTTCACTAAAACAAATGAGAGAGCTGGCTCCAGTGTTACAACATGATCTCTGGGAAAGGAAAGACTTTGCCTCTTTCCTTTTTCCAGACCCACAAGTGGCTCGAATGATCCCTGCGCTGTCCTACTGAGTCCATAGAGAAACTCATTCGCTTCAAGGAGGATTCTGCAGACCTAAGGGCTGCCGAGTCGGGACTGGGAGCTAAGGAAGCAACATGAATAATTTCCTTCATAGCTAGTTTAGAAAAAGCCAGCTGTTTTCTACAGTTGTGCCAAAACTAAGAGGAGATGGTCTGAGGTTAAGAAACACGTGGTATAATTTTCATACCAAATGTGAAAAATGAGAAATTGCTTTAACATATAGCAACTTGCCATAAAAATGTGATGCGTGTTCCGTTCCAACTTTGAAAGGAGACTTTATAAACTCCACCATCTTTGATTTGCTAAGGCAACTTTATATTTATTTTTTGAATTCGCAAGTTTGTGAGAAAACATAATGAAATCCTTGATGTTTTTATGATCTTGATTAGCGATTCATTGTGTAAGTATTTGGTTATTAAAACATACACTGTAAAATCTGTTGCAATTTAATATCTTTTGGAATGAATAGAAAAAGAATTACAAGATTGCAAAAATGGTATTGATTTTTATTGTGCTTCTTTTAATAAAAATCTCACTTGACTGCAGAGTCCTTTGCTCTACTTTCTCACTTATGTATATATTTGAAGAAAAATGTCTGTTGCATGTCATCTATCTAACACTAAAAACTGATGCTGTTATTAATAACTTACCGAGAAAAATAAACCAGTTTGCACTTTGATTTCTATCACTCCTGGTGAGTGATTCTTCTGGAATAAACACAGCTCTAACACATGTAAACAGCACAGGAAATTAATAACAAAATTCTTTGGATTTATTTCAGATGCTGCATACTTTATGTAAATATATGTGGCTTTCAATTTCAATGATTTTCCAGTAAGTAATAAACTTTGCTCATTAACCTCATCTTAAACTAAACATTTATTACTTTATAAGTGTTATTTCAACTAAATCAAGTGGATGTTCTGGGTAAATTAATACAACAGATCTGTTCAACCAGAGAAGTGGGATGGCTTCCTTTGCGCCAAGAAAACCGCGAGTTTCCACTTAAACTTCAAGGGAACATGATGCAGTATAACATGTTGATTTTTTATGTGAAAAGTGTTGATAATATCTTTTAAAAAGTAACCTACCTTTCTCTCATAAGCTCAGTAAAACACAGGAAAGATCCTATCAGTAAAATAAAGTTACATACATTAGCTCCATGAACCTTGGATGAAGAGTTTTTCACGGAACTGGCTCGGTGGGGTTTGTTTCACTACCAGATGTGATTAGTCAAGATTTTCCTGGGTATCTTTTCTGGAAACAGAGGTTTTTTTACATGTCTGATTTTAAGAATATAAGGACAAAAATGGTTTGCATTTTCTGTACCAACAGGAAAAATTACACGTTAAGAAACACTTTACTCTTGTGACTGCACTTTGACTTCTAAAACGTTGTTGCTGGCACTGGCCTTTGTGGAGACCTTAGACTCTTAGAAGACCCACTCACACAGGTATGAGCATGCAGTTTATGATGCATAAAGAGGCTCACCACAACGTAAAGGTTTGGGTTGGGACACAATGACACCTTTGCCGCCCTTCTTTATCTGAGAATCTAGGAATAAACTGCTCCTGGATCAACCAGGAGGACCACAGGAAACAGCTTCTTAACCCAAACTTCTGAGGTTGGGGCTGTATTTGGAGCAGCCTGCTGCAGCCACTGCTGCGTGCCTTTGGCTCACATGGGAGTTTGGCTGATGTCGGCTCATTTCCCACACAATAGGCAGGAGGAGGCAGGTGGTGGCATGACATAGGCATCTCTGCCTTTCGGGGGTTGCTAGCAAGCTTGGGGGTTGCTGGCTTTGAGGCCCGTGGGAGAGATTTCATTGCTCTGACTGTGTCAGATATCAGTGTACAGTTTAGTATTTAACATGAGCGCTAGGCTTCTGGATTTTATCTCTTAATGAGGCACAGGCTATCCTTGGGGGACAGTGAATCATCACATTTCTCGAGAGCAAGCTCGCAACCAGCAGCACTTATTTTAGGGATTGCGTTGGCCAGGAGTCTGGATGAGGTGACATTAGCTCTGATTACAGGAGTCAAGCACTAAAATCTATTAACTCAGATAGAACAGGTTTTTGGTTTCTTTTGGTTTGGTTTTGTTGGCTTCAATTGGATTTACTTCAGACATGACTCATTGCCATTTCCTGTATCTCCACACTGGTTCCAGCAGAACCCTCAGCCATGGAGCATGGCTTGCACCCACTTCAAACACAATGCAAGTTCTCATGTATATTTTTCATACTGAGCCTTCATCTAAATTAAACGTGGCAGGCCAGAGGGTATGCAGTACACATCCTTGGTTCCCTTAGTAGACTGAAAAGAGAACTACAAAGAAAAAAAAAAAAAAGGGAAAAAAATCCTCTGGATATATAAAGGAAGAAGTCAAATTCCAAAAGCTCACAGGAAGCCAAATTCTCCAGACACAAGAAAAATGACATTATCCAAACCAAACCTTAACACAGCATGGAAATATGATGAAGAGGAGGGCTGGTATTTTCAGTGAAGATATAGACATATATGTAAATACAATCAAATTGAGAACACATTCTAAGGATTAAAGAGATCTGCATAGCACCAGAAGAAAGAAACAGCAGATGTAAATGCTAACAACAAAAGAAGGGATTTCTGGCCAGTGTTCAAGATTTTCTTGCACCCAAGCTCATTGTTGCAAATGAATCTGGACACCGTAAATAATTTGTAGTGACTTGTAGATCCAACTCCTTTTTGTTGTTGTTGATGAACTAGCTACCATTTACCAACATGCTGACTTTTATAAATGAGTTCCTTCAGAGCCATTCAGCAAACATGCAATGCAGCTGTATTCCCATCCAGGCAGTGTCAACGATCCATTAGACGGAGCCACTACAGCGGATGTGAGATGGGCAATGACTGAAAAGCATTGACAACCAGAAGATGACCAGCAGATTTCCAGCAGTGGTGAAGCACAAATTACCATGAAGCTGATCTTCAAAGTTCAAAGAGGCCCCAGGCATCATACTTCACGTAAACCTCTCTCGGTGAAGGAAGGAAGGAAGGAAGGTACCAGATGGGGAATGCACTGTGGTAGAACACTCTCTGTCCTGTAAGAAAAGAGCTGGGGTAGTCCAGCACTGATTTTAATTTCTTGGTGTCTGTGGCCAGAAATCTCCGCTGCCCTTAGCAGACAGTATTAAACAAGACATTAAAGTTGGACTATGCAATTAGAAAATGTTGACAGGGCCTTAAACCAATGAGTCACCTCAACTTCCACACCAAACACACAAGAAGAGTGCTCAGCCAACATTTACCTGGAAATACAACCCACATTGACAAGTCTACTTTTACTGGTCATTTGAGAAATATCAACAGTATTTTCAACATATTTAATTACACGTTCCTGTCTGTACATTACAAAGACCAGAAGCCTCATGGGTTAAGGAAGGTCATAAAAATGTTGAATTCAGTGTCCACGCATACATCATAGGTCCCCACAGCAAACTCTGCAGTATGGAAACTTATAACTAGTCAATAATAGGGATGCCAATGCAGGTGACAGTCCTTTGTCTTACTGGCTGCAGCAAGGAGGTCTGTGTCTTGTGTTACTCAGTGATCCTGAAGGACAGAAAGGGCTAGTGTATTGTCCCAGTGAGAGACAAAGGTCTTCTGTCCATTATTTTTAAGGGACTGGCAGTGGCAGACCTTCTAGATCTGGGAGAAAAGGAGCTACAGGGTGGTGAGAGATGGGAATTTCTCTGTTTCCCAAGATGGTTTTCCAAGCCTATGCTATACCCAAAGAAAACCTGCCCAGTGCTGGGTGATTGCTCTGGTAGCCTGGACATGTGGTGCAGCCCCAGCCCAAAGAGACCACCACCCCAGGGACAAAACCATGGTTGCTGTCCCATGGACCTGGACAACTTCTCTGTTCTCCCTCACTCTCTGCAAGCCACTTTGTCATCCCAGACTGAGACCAAACGGCAAGCCCAAGCTCTTGTCTCCTTTACAGTGGGGGTGGCAGCAGTTTAAACAATGAAAGAGTAAGATTATTTGTTCTATTTATTACTCAGAATGAAAGTCCCACTTTGGAAAATAATGCCTTTATTTTTGTAAGATCCTGTTCTGTCAAACAAAAAAGCAGCAGATCAAGGAATTGATTTTATATATAGATCTGCATCATCCTTTTTAAGTCCTAAAGTCTACATTCAAGTATTTCAATTAATGATCCAGGATGCTAAACAATTTTTAATATCTTATTACAAAAGCTTTTCAGCTTGCTTTTAACAAAAGGAAAAGCTGGTTTAATATATGAAGCCTGAAAGATTGCCAACTATAAAAGAACATCACTTTTCTTATTTTTATTTTTTAATTATTTGAAATGCTTCTGAATTCCCAACATAGCTATTGGGATCCAAGTTTATGATCTAAGAGAAAAGATATGTTCATTTAATTAAAGTCGCCTTTTACGTTTTTTAAAAAAAAAGCTACTTTTAAAATGTTCATATCGCTGTTTATGAGCTTTGGGAGGACAAGAGGCTCTGGGGATTGCTAATGACATACAGATAGCCATATGTTCCTCTCACCTCTGCTGTTTTCCCTGGGACCGATTCTTCGCTGCTTGTGCCATGTGCAAAGTAATAGTAATCTATGTCTCTTTTACGGAGCTTTGCCGTCTTTGGTTGCAAAGCACTCAGTGTTTATGCTGCAGATGGGAAACTGAGGCACGGGAGATGAGTTAATTTTACACTTCATATCAATGGCAAAGCTTGTTTCCCAGCAGTACCTCCGCCCGGACCCCAGCAGGCGACCCATGCTAGGTGTAAATCACTATCAGCTGAAACTGCTGCATCCTCTGCAGCCCACTGCTACTGCACATACAGGGAATGGAGAAACACATCTGCTGATTTCACCAAGGAGCAAATCACCACCAGAGCACCAGCATGACAAAAAAAGTGCAACAAAAGATTATTGTTCAATTGGAATTTAGTAAGAGGACAATCAGTTTGGCAGTTTCACTCTGGCTTCAAACAGACAAGTGTCTTCAGAGCAAAGTCTCTCTCTGGGACCTGTATCACAGCCACAGTATGCCAGCTGGCCACCCAGCCCCATTAGCACCAAGTGCTCTTACATGGAGCTCATTTTTCGCCTCCTGTTTTGTCACAGTACATGGAAAGCTGAATAAAAAAGCCAAAGCCACACAACAAACATGAAGTAACTCACACAAAGGGATCTCTGGCTCTCACCAGGCAAATGGTGAAATGGTTTGATTTTCTTCTCTTCCTCAAAAGTTAAACCATGCTGACCTCCCTCAGAGCCACAGATGTACTTGCGAGGCCTAGCTCCGTGCCTAATTGCCAGAACGCTGTCTACGATGGAGCTTATTTTTATTTAACTTCCCTTCCATCTTTGAAATCAAAGAGAGAGTATGTGATGTAAAGAACAGCCTATGTCCAGATAAAGTTTTAAAACTATAAGAGAGGAAGTAAAGAACAAGTAAAAGAAGAGAAGGAGCCAAAATAAGGCTCATAAATTCCCCAGGTTTAAGGGCAGAGGAGTCCTCAGAGTGTCAACGCTGCACATACTGTAGGCCACTAAATTTCACAAGGTTAAGCCTGCAATGATCACAGACTGACTACAGCACACTGCTGTTGCAGCGAGAGCTCACACCGCTGCTCTCTTTTATCACAACCTCGGTGAAAGACCAACCAAACCCTCACTGCAATGAAAGAAAGCTTCCAGGAATGGGGATGGAAGCACAGTGAAAGTAAACCAAAAAATTTTCATTTGAACCGTCTGGGATGAGAAGAACATGAGGGTGAAAGCTGGAGTATCACAGGTTGTGCCTACAGCATCTTGTTTGCTAAAGACTTGAGCCAGCCTTGCTGTTGACCCACACACTGTGTGACCGCTGGAGCAGACACATCTTCCCTATCAGTACAGGTGCAAGTAATGCAAACCCTCTGCGTCACACCTCCAAAAAGGCTGGCTTTGTCACAGAATAACCCTTTTTTGTACATGGGCCACCCCAAACATCACATCTTCAGATGGCAGGAGTTCCCTTCGTGTTTCCATCCACCAGTAACATACAGTGCTGGGAAGAAAAAGCAAATCCAAGGCAGAAGCACCCCTAAAAACACCTTTCCTCTCATTGACTGGTACTGCTGCAACAGTTTGCAGGAAAGGAGCAAGGAACGTATCAAGTGGAGACAAAACGGCAAGAGGAGACTGCAAAACAAGACACCTCCTGACTGTAAGCAGGTTTGCTTTCTCTCGACAGGCTTGATGTCTACTTCTATTCTAAATACAGCACCTGGTACAAGCCTGGTGTGCAGATGGCCCTGTCTCGGTGAGCGCAGCGCGCAGCCCTCCGAATCTGGCAGGCAGCTGTTTCAGTTTCTTTTTTGCCAGCCTGCCAGCTCAGGATTGTTTTTACTTTTCTTTCCCCTTTTCTGCTCCCTCTGTACTCAGCCTTACCCTACCCTCCACAATGTAAATTGGAAGAGCAGATGTATAATCTGGGAAATTTTCCACATCCATCTTTTAAAGAGGAAGGTGGATAAGCTAACTCAGCTCTTTAAGGCTCTAGTTCGGAAAAAGCACTTTAAGCACATGCTTAAGTCCTGTTGATTTAGGAAAGGCAAAAAAGGCTGGTGATTTCATAGGTCTTAAACACATGCTTATGTGTCCTTCCTGAAGAGCAATATGCACCTGAACAGTGGCCCAATTATGCCAGTGCAGAAGGCACAAAAATAAGCATTCACTGTAAAATACACAAGCTGAGTAATGCCCCAGTTCAGCTCTCTACAATGACTGCAGAGTCAGTGTGTTTACTCTAGAGTCTCATTAGTATCAGGGCAATAAAAATCAAAAGCAAATATCTAAATCCTGTTTTCCCCCAACCCTCCAAGCTCTTCCTCTGTTGGTAAACTCCTGCAGCCCTTATTTCTCAATAAAAACTTTGACAGCATTGCCTGAAGAGGCACATTCGGATTTTAGGAAGGAGAAAATGAGAATAGCCATGGATTCTTCACTAGAGATGGTTTCTACCAGATGAGATAAACGTTTTCCTCAGCTGCTGCAATACCACAGAGAGATGTGTAGGCAATTTTACTGGTCAGTCAACCGTACCTGGAAATGACCAGTGAACTTGGGTGAGCTGCTCCTTGGGAAGACCAAGTGAGCCATGGGCAATGCAAGAGTGCCTCTCACACACGGGCTTTTGCACTTTGTTTTCTCCTGCTCTCTCCCTCCCAGGACATGCATACAGCCTTGTCCTCTCTGTGCCCTTAACTCCACACGCAGCAAACCCTGTTGTTATTGCTCCTCAGCCCAGATGGAGAACATGGAAAGTGGGGGCTAACCCTTTGGGCTACACTTCTCCAGAGGGCACCCTGAGGAGCTAGGCTAGCCTTTGTCTCCAGGGCTGCCTGTGGTTGCAGCTTCTCGTCTCATGTCTCATTAAAAGTACTTTGCAGGCTCTTCTGTCTGGAAATACCTTCCAGTGCCCTGGTGTCAATGAAAGATGGATAAACTGGCCCATCCCAAGGAGCTGCCATTGTTTCTGCAGCCTATCGATGGCTGTCTCCTTTGGTCCCCTCATCCATTGCCACCTGAGGTCTCAGGCCCAGACTGCCTTTGGCCTGGCATGAGCCCGATGTCTGTGCCAGCTGCTTCTAATAGAAGAGACAGAAGCCTCATCTGGGTGTTGTTGACGTGATCTCCCAAAATGCCTGACAAACAAAGCAAACAAGTGAAGCAGAGCTAGTTCTGGGGCCTAATGAGCAATCAGGACTGCCATCTTCAGGATCCTCTTTCCAGGGAAGATGAATTCCAGTCTTTACAACTGCTGTGCCACAGGTGAACAAGCACAGAGATATAAACACAGAGATGTAGCTTTCATCAGAATTGGCTGTGGATTTCTGCCATGAGGTTGCTGTGAAGGACTCTTTCTGACTTTGGGCTTGCTTCACACTGTCTTTCAGGAAGATCCGAGGACAGCGGATAGCTGGAAGGCCAAGGTTTACCTTGGTGCACTCTTGGTACCTCTTGGTGCACTCAAGTTTGGTATCAACAGGCACAAGTCAGACCAAGGAAGGAAGAAGAAACCAGGCAGGAGAAATTAATGAGGAGACAGTTTTACCTTGTCTTTCCCCTTAATCGTGGCTTGTGGCAGATTAACAGAGATCAGCTTTCACTGCAGCTGCCTATACTGTACTTGATCCATGCAGAAAGAAAGAATTTGGTCCCCAAGCCTGGAAGTCAGGCACCCTTGCCTAACTCTGATTTCTCTTAAATAATTTTAATTAAATGGGAGGGGGGGGAAATGAACTGACAGTTATGAATAATGAAGTGAAAATGGGCTATGAATACAATAAGAACTAATTAAACAGTGAGGGTAAGACCATGTTGATTTATTTCTTTTTTTTTTTTTATTTTGTCAGACTTTTAAATGAAATACATGTGCATTAGGGGCTAAGAAGGGATTTAAATCTGCTGCACACACTTTCCTTCAGAGCATGATGCATGACAGATGTTAGTCACATCACTTAATGCACTACTGCATCAGGCTTCAGACACTAGTGAACAGTCCGGTGTAGGAATCCGTATGGGAGGGCATAGGAAACAATGCTGAAGGTGTATGTTTTACCTTCTGTTATGGATGGGCTTGCGCAAGTGTATACCAAACAAATAGCAAGTACCATAAAGCCAAATCGTTCCCAAATGCTAAGATGCTTCAGCCTGTTCCAATAAAAGTATCTGCATTTCCCTAGCACGTTACTACTGAAGATGTGCAAATAACAATAGCAATATATTGCACCACAATGAAAATGAAATCACCGGCAAGGGACCATCCTCCAGACCACCTGCAGATTATATATCATTTCTTTTCAGAAAAGCTGGGCCAGGCGGGAAAGGGGATTATTTTATTTCACAGAAATTGATGGCAGCAAGCTGTAAATGATACAGGCAATATCATTCCTCATTCCCAAAGGGACGAGCAAAGGCCAGCCATAGAAAATTAGAAGGCTTTACTGAACTCCTTCCCAGCTGAATTCTTCCACAGGCTTCTCAGCGCTGGTTTCGAGGCAGAAGACTGCAGGAGCACTGAAAAAGGTGACTCACGCAGCAGCTGACCAAGTAGCATCTGCCTCCTCTTGCCCAGCACTGTGAATCCCATCCTTTAATTAGCACTCATAGACTCCCGCCCACATGGAAACGGGTGGCTGAGCATCCCCAAAATATTATTGAGAACTGGATGCCTGCCTCCGAGCTCGACCGACTCCAGGCTTCTCGGGTTCTGCAAAACATCCCTCCAATTCCCTTGCTCCGCGTTCACTGCTTGTCCGCACTGTCTTCAAGTTTATCATCTCCAGCAGAACACGTCACTGAGCTGGAAGGTCTGTTAACACCCAAACAAGCCATATTTTTCCAATTGTCCTACGGAGCACATTGTGTGATGTGGTTGCTGTGGAGACTGTCAGAGCCACGCCAGTGTATCTGAGAATGGATTTCTTCATACATTCCTTGCTTCTTACACGCTTCCCTAAACAAGTGCCAGGGAGAGAGGAGGCAGAGGTAGGTGGATCTTTGACCTGAGCCACCAAAGCAAGTGCAGGGAGTTACATCTGATGCTTAGAAAGCCCCTTTAAGCCTCCTTCCCATATTGCTTAGAGGGTCTCGTGTCCACATACAAGCCTTTGAAGGCCTTTTTGATAACCTGCATTCAGAGAGCTGAAAACCGGTTTGGCCCTTCTACGCAAAAAGTAGGCTTTTTTCCTCAAAATGGAAGGACTGTATTTTCACGGAACTCACTTATGCACAGAAAGTCTCATTTATGAATCTGCTACATGCAGTGAAAATGTGCCCTTTTTATGAATAAAGCCCCAACTGTCTACTAACAGTGCTAACACACTGACATCATTCTGCAAACATTTTCACGTAATACAGTCTCTGACAAGCTTTGTTTCCACTCGGGTCAAATTACTTGGAAAAATCACACTTTTCCCATTAAAGAATCGTTTTCTCTTTAAACAGTCTCCAAGGTACTCCACCCCACTAACTTCCAGTTGGCGCTGGCTCACTTTGCTTGGCCAGGTCTGATGGCCAGAACACAGATGGTCCTCAGCGCTGTGGCACAAACCTAACTCACAGAGGACAGTTCGTGACATGAATAAATGGAGAAGAACAATTTTGCCTACAGAAAAAGGTGTCACCAATCCAAGTCAACCAGCAGCAAGGATTTGATAAGTTCTTTGAAGATGAAGAGTGAAGTAATTGCTGACTATTGTCATGTTAATTATCCTTGGGAATATTTTCAGAGAGGGAGAAAACTCTTTTGTGGCTGTGGGTTAGACCGTAGATTAGGCTGCAAAATACAGCTACAAGAACAAATTAGCTTATTTCTGTATACACCTACCTGACAGTAGCTGGATGTTCACAGATGAAAATTAAGGCTCAATTTTCATGTTCACAAAGTCTGTATGAATTTCGGGAAGTAAGCTAAACCATAAAGACTCCCCCCCAAAAAAACCCCCAATTACTTACATGTTATCTTCTCCATAGTAAGAATACTCAGTTTCAAGAATTTTGGTTTGAGTATTTTTAGCACTGTTAATGACCTTAGTGCCACTTGGTCTATGAAATTTTGTATTTGATTTGATTCCTGAATTACTTAATGACACTCAAGTGCTTTGTAAGTGAAAGGGTAAAGCTACACACCACCCACATGCAAACATGTGACTTTCAGAAAAGCAATAAATGTTGACTCTTCAGTCTCACTAAGATGTGTTTTTCTCCTAGAAATTATTTACTTCTATCAGCTGTTATAATCTGAAAGTTTGGGGGGGTTTTTTGTAGTTCAAAAAAACCCCAACAACAAAGAAGTTTTGTAATGGTATTTTTTCCAGCTTAAAAATAATAATAATAATTATATATATATAAGCAGGCAGTTTTGTTATGCCCATTCTACAGATGGGGAAAATGAAGCACAGTTAGAGTGAAGTGGTCATGCACCGGACTGATGGTGAGGCAGGGAGAGCGCCTATGGCTTCAGAGGCTCAGTATAATCTGAGCAAACTGCTTCAGCATAAACTGTTATGCCCAACATTTTCATAGTTCTGATGACAATGAGCAAGGAGTTGAGGTGCCTCACAGAGTAATTTCTTTAGCCCATGCACCCTACAAAATGAGGAAGAAATGTCAGCTCAATATGTATTTCTTCAGACGAGAGAAATAGCACTGCAGTAATACTGTATGTGATTCAAGCAATCAATGGTGGTGGGTTTTTTTTCTTTTTTAGCATTCTTTTCTGCACATTACTTGTGTTTGCATACCTCCTAGTATATTGATCATTTAAATATCCTCCTGGAGCATAGGTATGTACTTTCTCTTTTTCCTTTCTTGGTACCAATGGTAGGAAGTAGAAATTATTCATATGCTCCTCTGTGTAATAAATTATTATTCTGATGTAGTTTCATTAAATACTATACTAAAAATTGTTTCATTCCACTAAAAATTTGTTACAGACATGGTTACAATGGCTGCTGCATAAACACATAATATAGACATTTTGTGTCCTGCTTGGCTTAAAGAAAACCAGAAGTCACACTGAAGGAAGGGCAACACCAAAGGAAGGGCAACACAGAAGGAAGGACAACATAGAAATCACATAGAAGCACATGGGGAAGAGCTAGAACCATTCTTTATTTAACTGTAATGAAAAACTAATATATTGTTTGAAATGATCATGGTAATATAGAGGTATGTGGGAAGAGGAGGAGAAAGAAGAATGGGAGAGAAGAAGGGGGGAAGTGGAAAGGGAAGAAAATGGGAAGGAGGAAGGAAGGAAAAGGGAGGAAGAGAAGAATGAAATAGTTAAGGGCTATCCCCTAAGTCTGATAGAAAGACTGGCTTTCTAGGCACCACAGCAGAGATTTAAAGAGGCCTAAGGAATGTGAATTTGCTGTGGTGTTAAATGGCTTCCAGAAATGACCCTTGTCCAGCAGCTCCGAGCATGGGCAGAGCTGGTGTGCAACCCCTTGTACAACTCTGTGGAAGCTATCCCTAGGAAGTCTACATCTGAAGCAAAAAGGGTGGGGAAAAGGACTTTTGGGCTATCTAGCTGTCTTTCTGTTGATGGGCATTCCGTCTTGCATTTTCAGTCTGCACCGAGTAATCGCCTTGCTTTTTAGACAATGACAGATATGTGCTTGGAGCTTTGCTAGCACACATTGGAAAAAGTCTTTAGCTGAGGCAGTCCTGTTCAGTGTGAGCAAACATTTCAGGCTTAAACTCCCCTGGGACTTCATGTCCCTCAGAGTTTTCATAAGCATTTACGTTCAGCACAATAAGTCAGGAAAAGAAAACATATATAGATAAAAGGTAATAAACTAAGGGCCCTTCTAAGCTTCTTTGGGTGAAAATCCGTGTGGTCCGTTTTGTATGGTTGCTGTCGGGTGAAATGAAACTCTCCTCAAAAGTGCTTCTTTCTTTCTGATTGTTCTAAAGGGATTCTAAAAGGGTAAAGCACATTTAGAAATTCACCTTCTACAGCTGAATCATAGTCTTAATCCAGGTACCAAAGGATGTGCTGATAATACCCTTTCTTGACTAAGCTGAGGAGACGTTAATGTCTCAAAGGTCCTGGTTCCTCAAGCTTACCCTAAGCATGCTTATCATCCACTGACAGTGGTGAGCTTGGTTCAGAAACTGCCAGGAGTTGTCCCAGCGGCTTGCTTTTTCCTGACATCCCAGTCAGAGGAGTTGGTCCGGAACAGGGGAATGTGGTGCCTGGTCTGCCTACAGCCTGAGAGGGTTGACCCTCTTGCAAGGATACACAAACACCAGGCAAACGGAACATTCCCACCCAACTCTCAGCTGAACCTTGGCTGTTGTGCTGTTAGGGACACAAAACTCCTTCCCCATTGTGACAGGAGTGTGCTGGCATCAGCAGTCTGGTGGTAACCAAGAGGAAATAAAAGAGTCCCTCTTTCTAAACCAGGTGCCTATGCAATGTAAAATGAATCTATATATTCTTCAACAGGAGGGAAGGGATAAGTTCCCAGTCTTCCCTAACCCACAGCTGGACTGAAAAATTAAGCTTAAATTTGCTTATTCTCCTCCCTGATGTGTTTAACATGCCTGTCTGCCCTACCTCACTCTGGCTTGAGCTCCTTATGCACAGGGATGGGCATTTGGGCACACATCAGCAGCACTGTATGGGATGGCTCCCTCCTCCCCACCCCCTTGAGCTCCAACACAAGCCAAGCCCCACGGCGGGGTGAGCACCAGTGTCTAAAGCAGGAGTCCTAACCTGGGCTGGTATGAATGAACAAACACAATCCCTGTGGCGTGTATTATTGTGGACTGACAAGGTGCCAAATGCCCCTGCAGATTTTGAGCTGTGGAGAGGCAACACACTGCCACGAGCCACAACCCACCCTTTGGCCAACCCCAGTGCGAGTACCACACATGACCAGAGATATTTGGTTAGCTCAGTACCCTGGTAACTTTTGTTTCCAGAGCCAGCACCATCTTCTAGTGGTGCCATGTACAGTACCCTTTCTTGTTCTCACCTGACATTCATGTGTGGGTGCTCTCATGTATCACAAACTTTCTTACCTGCTCTCCTGTGTTGTGGGTATCAAAAGCTTGTCCTTGGTCCTGAGCATTGCTCTTGGCCAGGCTGGTGCACTCATGATGCAGACATTTTCTCGCCTACGTCATTTCAGGGTGTGCCAGAGGTCCTTTGGGGTGCGTCAGGCTCAGGCAGTCCACTTCAAGTGGTGATACACCCCAAATTCACTCAGTTCAGTCAGTCGTGGATCATGCTGTGTTTGCAAATCTGACCCTTGCCTGAATTTGCCCTCAGTAGACACCAGATGCTCTTGGCAGATAAAAGCATCTCCTCACCTCTTCGCTGCAGCCCTTCCTTCCACTGTTTTAAAAGGAAACAGAAACCCTTTTTCAATAAAGAGCCCCCAAAAAGGTGTACAACATGATGTGGTCCCATGCGAGCAGGATTTCCTGCCTGACATCTGAACATTGCTCAAGAATTATTTAGCCTAATTTTCCTTCTAGCATGTATTGTGAAGTTTTCCAGTTGTTATTACTTACAAATAAGTATCATGACTAATTTGACAAATAACTCCAGACTTGAATACCTCCGCTGGAATCTTTATTTAAAAACTACATCATTCTGGACTTGTTGTGCAAAGCAAAGGAGAAACAACCTCTTGGGCAACAGATAGAAAGGAGCTCTTAGTTCTCATTACAGAATGAAATAGGTTTCTTCTATACCTGTGGTCTCCATTCAGTTAGATACATGGATGAAATTTTGTCCCTGGAGAGATTGGTGGGAATTCCAGCTGCCAGCATCAAAGGGCTGAGAATTAATCCAAGGCAGATTCTGGGGGGAATTCTAAATTATCAGCAGTGTAAAGCAAGCCTGAGCTTTCTCTTTGAACAGTGAATTTCCTGCAGAGAATTCTCTTAATTTTCATTTAACTATGTATATCAATAACGAATATGAGACTAGCAGTCTGGTCCCATGATACTGAATAAATTACTACCCACTGGATCATAAATCAAGTGTTTGCATAATTTGGCTATTTACAAACCAAGCCTCAGTCCAGAAACTGCTTTTTCCCAATGCAGTCATTGTAGTTAAGCGAATACTTGGAAAACACACAAAATTTCATCTATTTATCAGTTTCTTTTAAAACAGCTGCTCGTATCTGTAGTAAAAAGGAAGATGCAAAATGTTCTTGGAATGTGTTCAAAATATGAAAATTATCATAGTAACAGTGGGAACAACATAAAACCTCACGGATGGGATCCAGCTTCCTTTCCATGGGCTCTCAGGACACGGATGCCAGTGAAACAGAGCCTTCCAGGAGGAGGTTTTGCTAGCACAAGGCGGGAGTACCTTTTCCTGGACGAGGGATGTCTGCACATGGAGCAGCCAGCACATCAGGTGACTCATGCCCAGCTCTGTTCCCACATCCAAACACAGTCCTGTGAGTTGGTGTCCCTTTCTGGAAGGGCAGAGGTAACATGTGCTGGTTCCCTCAAATCCCTTGTTTAACAGATGGATTTGCTGCTAGGGAAAGGTCCGAGCTCAGAAACTTGACTACTCATATTCCTGAGGTAGCTTGGGCCAAAGTCAGCACCAACCCAGACTTACCCCAATGCATTCATCAGGGGTCAGGAGGAACTCTGGAGAGTTTCCACCTCTCCTTACATGCAGCGCAGGAGTTTGGCCCTGCTCAGATAAATGGCTGAGGGCCTGAAGTTATAGCAGGACAACCTCCTGCGCCGTGCAGCAGGCAGCTTGTCCCCGTGTCACGGGGGAGTGTGACTTGAAGGTCTGAGCCTGACGCTGCTTCAGCTGAACGCTGTGTGCTGGCTCCTCCACCCACTCTGCTCCACTCCAACCTGAGGCAAGTGGGCATGCAACCCCAGCTGAAGTGTTGGAGCACGCAGCATTTCCACCCATGTAAGCGGCAGTGCAAGGACAGAACCAAAGAGTCAGCTCGTTTGGGAGTCGTGCCTCTGACCTCATTCTAAACCGGTATATAGAAGCATAATACTGTGCTCAGAAATAGCTTTGAGCTTCCGCAGCCATTTTTAGATGCAACAAACTAATGAGAGCATGAAAGCTGGAATTGGCCAGCATTCACAGTTCCAAGATAAACATCTTAAAATACATTATGATCAAAATACCGCAGACAAAGTCACTAGTAAGGCTTCCAAGAGTAGGTGGCTTGTTTTGAAGTTCCATTAATGTTTTTCATTTTGTTTTGGTGCCAGCCTGTGAAGCAAAAATATTCCAAGAGATAACATAAAGGTACATACGCAAAGGAAGAATAAACCCATTATTCATCTATTGCAAGGCATTTGGCCACAATGAAGTAAGAGGGATCGAGAATGAAAAGCTGTTGACGTGTCTGGATGATGGAGATTATTTTGTGGAACGTAGTGCAAAGCTTAGTGCTATCTATAAAAACAGAAACGAGAAGAGATTGCTGGGTTGTGGGAGAAGGAAACCAGCTACCCAGAAGACAAGGAACACCCCAACAGTCACAGCAACGTCATCTCAGGTTAACCCATCTGGGCTAACCACTGTGCTAACCACTATTTACTTCTCACCCCTGCAAACCTCTTTCCTTCTCCTTTTTCCTTTCCTTCTCCGTACCAACCACAATGCTGGTGGTAAAAAAAACCCCAATGCCAGCAACTATGGGATATTAGAGGAAGACAATATCCTTAATTTAAAAAAAAAAAAATCCGTTCACCCACAGATGACTATCACATACCACTCCCAGAGCAGCCTCAAAAAGTGACTCACACTAACATCAGCAATCCTGCCAACCTAACTCAGGAGAAAAAATGAACTGCAACACTAAGGTTCAAAATGAAACACACAAACGAGCAGGTTACAGGAGTCCTGCTGAGAAGCCTTCAGCATCACAAGGCTCTTGGGAAAAGAGCAACTGCCAATACTTGTATAATACTGCTACTATTTGCAATTCTTACATCTCAGCTATTCTTTTTTTAGTTTAAGAATAAAGAATTAATCTTCTTAAGCAGGAATTTAAATCCAGGATTGTGGGATTATTGACCTCCGGTTTTATAAGCTTTCACAGAAATAAAAGGAAAGGAATGTCTGGGTTCTTGGAGTTCTTGTAGTTTCTTACCACACATCTGAGTTTCGGCAAGCAGAGAATTATGTATCGAACCAGAACCGCAAATTTCTCTCCAGTAATCAGCAATCTTCAATGAACCTGAACCTGAATTTCAGGCTCGTTAGAAAACGTTGAACCCAGCCGGGGTTTTGGTTGGTTTTATGTTTCATCCTAAAAAACTTTGCAAGCCTTTATTCAGCAGTACTTGGTGAACCAGCCATTAGAGGGTAAGCTTTTTCTAGTGGTCGAGGAACTAAGGCTCTGCTTAGCAGGGATTACAACTGTGCTGTTTTCCTTCCTTAAAAATATCTGATCTTGAAAAATTTAGGACTACCAATACTTATTGTTAAAAATACATTTTTTCACCTAGTGCTAACATCTAGGGATAAAGCCTTTTCTGAGGTGTTACATGGCTACAGGTTTTCTCTATCTTTTTCTAGACCACATGCGCAGTTGACAGGCAGGATTCAAGCATCTGCCTCCACTGACTTGCGTCCGGCGTCTCTGGGTGGGCATGGCAGCGTCTCTGCAGCAATAACTGCATTTTACAAATTCTCTCAAGGTCAGGATCTTGCTGTTTGCCTCTGGCACCCTCAGATTCCTCCTAAAGATTGCCAGAAATCTGCTCTGGCATGAATTAGAACATTAACACCCTCCTGAGCCATGAATATTTGATTTTTCTCACTTTTGTACAAGAATTAACATTTTTGTTGTGCTGGTTTTCTTTCAAATGAATTCTCTTCTAATTGAAAGGCCAAAGAGGAAGATTTTTCAAAATGTTTTAGGATGTTAAGACATGCATTTCACTTAATTAGTGCAATTCATCCAGATTGGTGAAATGTGGTGAAATCAGTGCCAAGTATTTGATGAGCTTTGGAATCACAGTCAAGAGTTTGTCCCTCTTGAGTACCAGGAAAAGTCTGATTCACAGACCATACCACTAGGCAACAACCTCCATAAGGGATAACAAAAAAAAAATAAGCGTTCCACCCTCAAATCAGATTCACTATGTTAAGTTGCTCTACTCATATTTACTTCACTCCTAATGGGGCCACATGGCTTCCAGACACTTGTCAATTTTGCCATGGTGTTTGTTTGGACACAAAAGCACTGTGGCTGACTCCTGTCCGTACGATACAATCATCTGCAATTTGCAATAGAAACCACCTATGGTTCTGTAGGACCCACCTAAACCACTTTTATTTCTTCCTCCTCTTTTTATCACAAACACTACAAAATACAGTCACAAGACTGCAATAACAAACTCACTCTACTTGTTTGGGAACATAGTAAGTTTAGTTCTAAATAAAGGTGTTTTTATTAGTTCTAAATAATATGATTACCAAGTTATCTGTGTGTCATTACTACTGATGCTGTAAGCCTGGCATCCCAGAAGCAGAAACCTTAGCCCTGTTCAGCTTTAAAGGTGGTTTCTGGGACCTGTTTGTTCACCAGTTCCTGAGTACATGAATTTAATCATGAAGAGGAAGATGTCATCCACAGAGTAGCTGAGCTGTTGGCCCTGTGATACATTTGCTTAAAAAAAAATACCATATTTTCTATCAGCCATAAAAATTTCATCAGCTAATGGAAGTAATGGGGCTCTACCCTTGGTAAACTGATCATTGTGCTGCCCGCTGTGCTGGGCCTGTGTAGCAGCAAAGTGATATGATGCACAGAAAACACTTCCACCAATTGCCTCTATACTTTAACATTAAAATAAAATAATTCAGTATAATGCCAATATAAAAACATTAAAAAATGTTGAAAAAAATGTCTTATGCTGTGGTTATCCAACTAAAAAGTACAAGAGTTAACAACAGAAGATCAATCTACAAACACAATTGTTATATATATTATTATTTATATAAATATTTATTTCCCTCCCTGTTGACTGAGGCAAAAGCATCTTCTACTCTCCAAGGTACAATGAGTGCCTCAAAACCACCCTAAAACTGTTACTGCAATGGAGAAGTAGAGGTTAGAAAAAACAGCATAGACTGGATTAATGATTTGTACCAGTGAAACGGAAATGGGGAATGGAACCAAGAAGCCCCATATAAAAGTGGGAATTAAACTAGATGGCTTCAAGTGATTTCTCCCGCGTAATGCCCATCAGCCCATAAATATGTCATAGTGCATGCCATGTGTAGTCATTGCTAGCATCTGGGCCTTCTTATTTTTTAGCATGGAGGGCTGAAGTTGTAAAAGACAAGAAGGCGGCACTGCACATGGAACTATAGAACCACAGACTGATTTGAGTTGGAAGAGACCTCAAAGACCATCAAGTTCCAACCCCGCTGCCATGGGCAGGGACACCCTCCACTAACCCAGGTTGCCCAAAGCCCCATCCAACCCAACCTTTAACAATGGCAGGGAGGGGGCAGCCAGAGATTCTCTGGACAACCTGTGTCAGGGCCTCCCCTCTCTCACAGGGAAGGATTACTTCCATATATATAATTTAAATCTACCCTCTTTCAGTTCACACCCATTACCCCTTGTCCTATCACTACACGCCCTTGTAAACAGCCCCTCCCCAGCTTTCCTGTAGGCCCACTTCAAGTACTGGAAGTGCTCTAAGGTCTTCCCGGAACCTCCTCTTCTCCAGGCTGAACAAGACCATCTCTCTCAGCCTGTCTTCACAGGAGAGGGGTCCAACATGTTCTTCACTCAGATAATTGATAACACTTCTTTCTGGTTTATCTCACTGAGTGGTAGCACACTAACCCAGTTCATTCAAAGCAGAAGACTCAGGGTGCTCCAGGTTTTGCACCTTGGTGGTCTGAGCTCCCTTTTACACTGCCATCTTGAGTAAGGAAACTCCACAGCTGTGTCACAAGTAGCATCAAGTCACCACCTCAGAGGGCAAAGACAAAAAAGGGAAATCCCACTGATAGTTTAATTTCACCAGCTATTGCCAGCACTGATCCTGGATAAGAAGTAAATCCATGGGTCGCAGCCCTTCATAACAAGGTAACAGGTATTTCATGACCTCCTGAAAGCAAGTCATTCTCCATGCTGTGCCTGCCCAGAGCACACGGAAATTTTGTGACAGTGATGAATGAATGAATTGAATTGTCATGCATAAATGATGCTACACCTACCTTCTAAAGTCCCACTGGCTCCTAAAGCTTCTGACATGCTAAAATTCCATCATTTTCTAGAGAATAAAGGCAAACTCACCCTTAATTGATTTTTTATTTTCTCTCTTTTATACCATTTACCAAAGAAAAATATTTGAAACTTATGGGTCTGAGATTAGTCTTTGGCTCAGGTTTGTTTGGCCATTGTTCTTGATTTCCATGTCAGACTGCTGAAATCTGGTTTGAGGGGAAGGAAAGAAAAGAGGAGACAAAGCACGGCAGAAAGCCTGCCAGGCATAAATTTTGCTTTTCAGCGTGTCTGTGCTTGCAATCAGCAGCCTAAAAAGTTCTGCTATGATCATCAAGAGATGATGCCTATCAATCAGTCTTTAAACACTGCCCGTTAGGTTCTCTTGTTGAGGATGTAACTGAATCTATGATTCCCTGAAGGCTATTTTTGTTCCATTTTGCAGCCAATGGAGAAATAAGGGAAGTTCTTTTTTTTTCCAATACATTAAGTGGTGTGGATCAAAGGGATTAGTATCATGGCCTAAAAAGTTATTTTTTACAGCTATAATAGAATCTATACTGCTTTTTTTTTCTCCTATAGAATTGTTTAAGACATAAATCAAGTCACATAGTATTGATTGTAGAATATATTTGCAGATGTCACCCCTCAGTATAAAAGGAGTCGATTTCCAAGTGTTTTATTTTCTGGTGCTGTAGGATTTTATGCGTTCAATAGGGCGTATGCAAAATGCATTATGCTATTCTCTGAGTTTAGATTTTTTCCAGACGACAGGCGTTACTTTTATGATGCCCAGAATGGAATGACAGAATAAATTGCCCTGATTTATACTCCATTAGAACCGGTGATACCGCTGTCATGACCGCTGCTCTTTTTCATTACACAACATCATACACTCTCTTGCCTAGCAATGAAATAGGTTACAGCGTTCCCAAATACCAGCACCACAGGTCGATTTCCCATCATGGGCCTTGCTTGCTCACCCTGGGAACTTTTACATTTTAGACTTTGGTCTACAGCTCTTCTTACGGATGGTTTCCATTCCGTTGCCTTATCTGGGATATACATGGTATCCCATTCTTCATTTTAGATGTACTGTTTGGAGACAAGCACCAAAACAATAAATCATGGGGCTAGGTTATTTTTAGGCCACATTTCCGAATCAACACTGAGACTATTTCTGAAGAACCTGCACAAGGAACTTATTGTGTGCATACACAAATAAATGACACAATTCAATGGTTTAATACTATCTGCCAAGTTAAACTACTGCAGAGCAGCTGTGTACATTTAAAATGATCCCTGGCACTTCTGAAGAGTTCATAAATCAGCAGCAACATACTTTCTTCCAATTAAGAGAGTTAAAGGAAAAAAAAATCAGAAATTAATGTGTCTAGGACATAAGTGACATCTCTATACACTTGTGAATGTGAATCTGGAAAAAAAAAGTAAGAGCAATGTTCTTTACTTTATTAGTACTATAATAAATTTAAAATGTCCATTTTTGTTAACGTTTCAGTTGTCAAAAGCATTGCTATGATGAGGATTGCTTGAAGTCACCCAGTGATGTTAGTTCAAATCTACTGAAGATATGAATGACAGTCATCAACCGAACCACAAAGGTACCTCACCAATCTCTCAAACTATGATTCCCTCCACTAAGGAAACATGAGATGTACACCCTGCATGGGTGGTCACAAATCATCTTTTAGAATTAAAAGTTGTTTAGAGATGTAGTTTAGTTTGCTTAGAGATATGGTTTAGTATAGGATGGGTATGGTTGAACTTGGTTTAAAAGGTCTTTTCCAACGTAGTGATTCTGTGATTCTCTGAGAAGTGACTCCGAAGCAATTACTAGAATACTTATTGCTCTACAGACCCACATCATGTAGTTCCACTATCTAAACTTTCCTGTCAGTTTGCCTGGCATCAACAGCAACCATGACACGATTGCTCAATGGTTGTGCCCCTTGGCTCTTGCGCTCTGCAACAGCAGACACTGTCAAAATACGAAGGAGATAACAGGCGTCATTGGGTTCTTCCCACCTCCTTATTCCCAGTGCCTCCTGTTTGCACATCTCCTGCCATGCAACTTTTTGCTTTCTCACCATGCTCCAGTTTCCTGCAGCAGTTAGTTACTTTCTTACTGTAGCTGGATCTTCATACCAACCATGTCTGACACTGTTTGAGCCTATGAAAAAATACATACAAATGTCTATTTTCCTTTAGTTTAGATCTTACTAAGGAAAGCAGAAGGAAGAAAAAGTACATTAAGAAAAATATTTAAAAAGAAACCTCATCAAACCAACCCACATCTGACCAAGCCATCTTCCTTTGTTCTCCAGCAGATTTCTCAAGCATACTCTGGAAAGGTTGATCCAGTGCAGCCCTGCTTTCTCCTTTCCTTCATTCAATGGTGTCTGCAAACAGCTTCCCTTGGTGCTAGTGCTGCAGAACACATGGTTCTCGCACACTCGCAAGCTGAGAAACATGTAGGTTGAAAGGGACCTCAGGCAGAGCATCCTCCTGCTCAAAGAAGTTTCTTAGAGCAGGTAGTCAACACCTTGTCCAGACAAGCTTTCAGTATCTCCAAAGATGGAGATTGCACAACCTTCCTGGACAATCTGCTCCAGGGTCTGAAGACTTGCATGGTGAAATTGTTTGCTCCTTATACTTAGTTGGTATTTCCTGTTTCCCAGTTTCCCAGCCAGTATCTATTGCCTATTGTCCTTCTGCTGTGCACACCTGAGAAGGTGCTTCCACCTTCTTTACACCATGCCATTAGGAAACAATTCCTGGGAGAGGACAGCAAAGAAATGCAGTTCATTATTATCACTTGTTTGCTCAAAACTTGCTATTGCTATTAGGGTATTTCCTAAGATCTGTAACTGGTCCTCCGCAAGCTGCATAGGAAGGATATCTCCTTTCACTCTCTGCCCTGGCAGAATGGAGGACTAATGAATGCCTAATTGCCAGAGTGTCTGGAGCATGCTTGAATCTGCTTCTTGTTAACTAGACCATCATTGCACATTCGAAACACAGAAGCTATGTTAAAGCGTGTCCTCTCGGTTTAAGTTTACAGTAATCCAGGCCATTTTTGTGGTAAATCAAGTGTGGACTGGATAAGATTTGGAGGACTGGGAGACAAGTCTGGGTCAATGCTGCTGTATATTGAGTTAATAAGTCCATAACGTCATTTAGCTGTAGCTCTTAAACTAGTCCATAAAAGTTTCAGCATGGTATGATGTTAATTCAATTAGAAATAAAAGGCTGGCTTTAATGCAGATTTGTAAAAAGTTTCACAAAAATGCCATATCATTTGAGTCCTCCACAGCATTATTTCCCAGGCCAGCCATCTCTGGTGACAACGATCTGTTTGACAATTCAAATGAGGACCCATTAGGCCTGGAGAACTCCAGGATCTGAACTAGGACCCAGTTCCAACTAATGGTGTAACCCTCCTGAAAAATTGAAAAACATTTGGGAGTGCTATAATACACTTTGCAAGGTCTTCTCAGCTCACACCCATTTGATGAGGAGTTCCTGTTCTTCAGGTGACAGCTGATTTATAAATACGAAGTGTGGGCAAATGGGCATTGTGAGGACACACTTAAGGGGGTGAGCCAGGTGAATCACACCAGCCCACTGGAAACAGGGCTGACCTGTCTAGGGGCTGAGATGTGTCCCACAGGGCTTCTGTGAGGAGGATGCTGCATATTAAAGGAAGTGGGTTTCCATCACTGAGGCTTTTCCCCCTTGCTGTCCTCTTTGCTAGCAGGAGCAGCCAGAGGAACTGTCTCTTCCATGGCCATGGGGAAAGAACTTTTCCTCTTTTTTTGTAGGAGCAGCCAGAGGAACTGTCTCTTCCATGGCCATGGGGAAAGCCCAGTCATTACCTGACCTGATAACTGATATGAAAATGGCCACCACCATATTTGCTTGATTTTTCCACATATCCCCCCTTTGGAGTTAATCAACAGAACTGATCCATTTTTCAGGGGGAGCCTCCTGTGACCAAGACACCAAGCTGGACCACGATGAGAAAGCTAAGATGGTCTGTAAGTTCCCAGTGTCAGGACAGTAGGTAGACTAAGCATGTCACTAATGCACAAATGCTGGAGAGGTCAAGGCCAAGAAATGGGTTTGGACGCTTCAGTCCCCACTAAGATCCCATTCTTGGCTGCTGCTTGCTCAGAAAGCAGGTATAATAATACATCAGTGTCTCCACTTGTACCTCTACAACTTATAAGGCCAGGTCTGGAGACCACTGAACTGCTTTGCTTTACCACACCATGGATAATCAAGCCTTTACAAAGGTGAGTTCTACCCAAAAGAAAGAGGAAAGCAGGTGAAAAAGAGCTCAGGTGATATATTGGTGCTTAAGTCCAAAACTGGGGTTCCATAAACTTTATACGCAGCCAAGCCCTGCAGCACCAAACACAATTGTCTAATAATTATTTATTTTATTTTAACAATTCCCTAGCAGCCACATCTGCTGGGATTGCAGAACTCAGCTCACCTACCAGAGAGTTAAACCCATTTTCCTACCCTGAATTCCCAGAAGAGCATGAGTACTGCTGTAGGAGCATCGCCCAACACACCTCGCACCATTGCCACGCTCTGATTCTTCACAAGCAGCTTCACAGTGAAAACTGTCCCAACAGCGCTTTTCAGTGTTCCCACAGTTCCTCACCAGGACAGTGCTCTTTGGTGGCTTGGCTGTAAAAGAGAATCTTTACCCTTCTTGCAGCAGATGTCCCTTGAACCCATGGATGCCATACAGAGAAGGGCCTCCCCTGCAGCCCTGCGGAGAGGACCAGATTTAAGATACCGGGTGTACAGGGTAACTCAGTGTAATTCCAGTTACAGGGGCTTCTCTCCTGGGCAACCCAGCTTTCTCGGTGCTCAGCCTGGGAAGATGGAGAGCCTGGCGTCTGTTCCAGAGAGCAGACACCTAAAAACCCATCAGCTAGGTCCTCTTCTAGTCCTAACACTTAGGAATCAAATTCCCCCTTGTGAACAAAGAAAACCCAGTTTAATGTAATGAAATGTGGATTGTTGGTTTTGTTGGTTTGTTTTTTTTTTTTTTTTTAACTCTCCAGCAACTAAATGAGTAGGAAATGGAAGATTTTCCATTCTGGAAAGTTAAGGAATTGTTATTAGTAAATGCAAGTAATGCTGCAGAGCTTAAATTTCTGAGGAAGTCTGTGTTTATTTTAGGGGAGATAGTAGGGCTGATCTGTTTTCTAGATTTTTCATGCCCCTGATGAAGTAATATTTTGCAAATGTTGTTTATGGTTTCATTCTTACAAACCCATATTATATATATATACATATGTTTGTGTGCACATATATATTCCCTTAGCTAGACATTCTATAAGGAATCTGTTGCATGTGATAAGTTAAAAATGCTTTTGCAGAATACACATCTTACTTTGCCTGTAAATATCTGTCAGAGATAAGAGATTTATATAATTATTTTAATAATTATTCTTTGCTCTCTCATCCAGCATGTTTAAAAGCCGAAGTTTCAGTTAAAGCACAAACTATGTGAATACTCCCACCTAAAGAGTAGCATGATTCACAAAAAATACTTTCAAACAACCATAATCTGTCCACTTTTAAAAAAAATACGCACTTCAGAGCTGTAGAGTACATGGCTAGATGGAAGGAAAATGTCACCGAGTATTTTATCAGCTGGCTGCTGTTCTCTGTATTTGAGCCAATAAAAATGGAGAATTTTATTGGGAAGCAATAATTTCCTCTATATCAGCTCTTGTAAGGACTGTTACATCAAATCCCAAGTGTGGTCACAGAAATAAAATACCCTTTTAAATGTTTTCCCAAGATATGATGCAGCCATTCCATCTATCATTTCGACCTCACTATTTTAACCAAACATGCTCATATGGAGTTGTCAGAGGGTTGAACTGCAGATAGCATAGCCCTGCAAAAGGACTACAGGCTTGGTAAAGCTTTAGTTCATTATTTTTTTGTGTTCTTTTTCATGTTGGGGGGGGGTCAAAATAGCGGGCAATAGTGATGTAACACAGCTCTAAAAGGTAACGGCAGGAAGACCACAATTTTATTGAACAGCTCTGGTTACCCAGGGAAGGGATGTGAAAAGCCTTTTCAACACAGGAAGCCATAGTCACTCCCTTGACCAGAGGCAACACTTTAAACCAAATTAAACAGAAGTCAGGTGACTAGAAGAGCACCTGCGTATTCCCAAGACCATTTGGCTATTGGTCTCTGGGACCTGACCATCTGAACCAGAATGTAAGTCAAATTATTCTTTATTACCTCAGAAAGCATTAGAGCTACCCCCCAAGCATTTATGCCTTTACTGCAAAGCTTTGCTGATATGCTGAATTTAAATAATCTCCCATTTCGTAGCTGGCTGAGATGGGTAACAGGCCATCTCTTCGACTTCAGTCTCAGCCTGGCTACAATAAATAAATTCATGCTTCGTTTATATTTTCTGTTCATACAGAACCGCACTCTCTGCGTAGCCACCCAAAGCCCTAAGGAACCTTTAACAATATTTAAAAGCCATCATTCTTTTGCCATCACTATCAGTCTACGTTACTACCTTTTACTCCACTGTTTAGTCAGAACTGAAGGTAAGCCAAGAGATAAAAACTAGGGATAACACCTTAACAATGCCCAAAAGCATTTCAGCTTTAGATAAAACTGCAGATAAACAGAGCATGCAGGAGAAACTCATTCCCCTCTGGTGGCTGGCAGTATGCCGGCTCCATTAGCTCTCCCGGGCTCTCAGATAAATGCGTATCCTGACACAGAGGCAGTGTTTGGACCAGAACACAAAGAGGTGATAGCCAGGTGGGAAGAGTGCCCTGCTGTCTGAATGTCCTGCTTTTAGCTCTGAAATGCTGCTTCAGGAGTCTGGTGGGGGATAAAACCTGTGCTGGCTGAAGCTGATTGAGCCTGGGGAAACCATGGAGTCACCCACTTTAGTGCCATGCAGGCATTGAATCATCTCACCTGAAAAGCCTCATTCAGCAGTTGTCATTGCACTAACTACAGCCTGCCAAGCTGCCCATGGGAAAAAAACAACCCCAAACCCTGGCCTGGTGTACCAGACTACATGTTAGCCTTCAACAACCGAGGCAGTGGGAAGGCACACCGCATACTAACAGGAACATGGTCAGAAAGCACGGCTTCCAGACCCAAGCATGTGCACTTAGTTTGAGTAACCTTCCTAATGCCCAGTCAGCATTCTTTCTGGAAAGCCCAGAGAGGCAAAGACACAATACTTTTTATAGTATTTGTGGCCAATTATCCATCTCCACCAGAAAAAAACCCAGACAAAACCACACACACACACACAAAACCCCAAAACCAAAACAGGAAAATATGCAGCAGGAAAATACATCCTTTGCCTTTTGATCAAACGCTTTTAATCCAGTTCAGTTGAGCACAAATAAGTGAACACTGATCATATCAGGAGAAGGAAAACATCTGTTGACACCAATAGCAATAGTCCTGCTGTATCATCTCATTTAATGTTCCTTTAATTTTGTATTTGATATTTACCTCCTTGAAGCTGAGACCCATCCACCAGTGATACATTGTCCTTTCTTCCTCTTGCAGACTCAATATACATCATAACATTCACTAGTCAAAGCAAAGCTTTATCCTCTTTTCAGCTGGCATTCCTGTACAACATAAAATGAAATAGATCATATGTGCTCCCAAAATAAGATCCCAGCAGTGAGTACTCAGTTTTCTCAAGGGTACCTAGCCTTAGGGAGCTGGGGGGTGGAGCTGTGGTGTTTTCACACTGGCTGGAGGACAGATGCCCACCAAAGTCACTCTATCACTCCCCTTTTCAGCTGGAGAGGGGAGAAAATATATATTGAGAGGCTCAGGAGTCCACATAAGGACAGGGAGAGATCATTCCGCAATTAGTGTCACGGGCAAAACAGACTCAACACCAAATTAAAAAAGCCCAATTTAATTTATTACATACACACTCTGAAACTGGAATAGGATAATGAGAAATAAAACCAAACCTGAAAACACCTTCCCCCCACCCCTCCCTTCTTTGCAGACTTTATTCGTGATTTATCTCCCTGTGATACTAGGGTATCACAGGGGGAGATGGGGATGGGGGTTTTGGTCAATTCCTCCCAAATAGTTTTCCTTCTTAGTGGGGGGTAATGGGGCATTTCTCACATACTTCCTCTGCTCCAGAGTAGGGTTCCACTCTCAGGAGACAGTCCTCCACAGACTTTCCAATGTGAGTCCTTTTCCACATGGTTTCAGCTCTTCATTAACTGCCCCAGGATGGGCCACTTCTATGGGGTGCAGTCCTTCAGGCCCAGGCTACTCCAGCCTGTTTCCTCATGAAGTCACAAGTCCCTCAGAAAACCTGCTCTGGTGTGGGTCTCTCTCCAAGAACTGCAGGTCCTTCTAAGAGCTTGCTCCAATGCAGGTCGCAGTGTTTTCCGTATGTCCCCCCAGGCTCCGGCATGGTGCCTCTCCACGGGCTGCAGGCAGGATCTCTGCTCCCCATCATCTTCCATGGGTTGCGGGGGAACACCCGATCCACCATGGGTTGCAGGGGCATCTTTCTCTCCAGCACCTGGGGCACCTCCTCCCCTCTACTTCTTCACTGGCCTTGGTGTCTACTCAGTTTCTTACACCCTCTCACTCCCTTCTCTGGTGGCAAAAAGCAGCTGCTTGTAGTTTTTGCCCTCTTAAATATGATTCACAATGGTGCTGTGACCGTTGATGGTCTTGGTCAGCAGTGGGTCCAACCCTGAGCCTAGATGGTGTTTGCTCTGTCGGCCCTAGGGGAAGCTTCTAGCTGCTTCTTGCAGAAGCCACCCCTGCAGTCCCCCCCTCCACCTCCAGAACTCTGCCACACAAAACCACTACAGGAGCCCAGTCACTGAACCTTTGCTCTGTCTCTACAGCAAAGGTCCCCAGTTCATCCCAAAGGTGATTTGAAGGACAGTGGCTCTGGTTTATCTTGGTTGGCTTTGAGTCTATATTTCATGATGAAATATGTTGTCGGGAGCATTGGGAGGTACAGCATGGCCTCTGCACCAGTTGTTGTTGGTAACAGCAGTGACACTGGCAGGATAGAGTAAACAGTGGGAGGGAGGGGAGCTGCCAGCTCCTTCTACCTGAGAAGAGAGGAGCAAGAGGAGGGGATGCTCTGAATATTTGGTTTGGGTGTTGCTTTCTCTTCCCTTCACTAAACCGCACCAGATTTAGAAGCAGTGTTTGGATGGAAAAGAAAGGGGGGGGGGGTTACCATAGAAAAACGTTGACTCAAAATGCTATGACTTTCCAATTTTTCCGTTGTGCTCTTGACTGAAAATGTTACTGGGAACGTAACCTAAAGTCCCAGATAGTTTTAGCCAAACCGAACCTGCATTCAGGCAGTTGAGATACCTAACATATGTCAGTGTAAGACTGCTGACCATTTTTCCCACCAGAATACTGGGAGCTCTCATATGTCACTGAGAGCTTAGAGTATAACAAATTTCTTTTTGTTTTAAGCAATTTCCTTTAGTGCTCGGTGAATTACCCTGTCACACATTCAGCAACTTGTTTTCATACTGCTACAAGCAATTCTGCTGGATGAAATTAATGTAGTAAAGGGTATTCTCAGTTTTTATTAAGCTCTCTTGGCTGAGGAAAGATCAATATTTAATAGGAAGACGGGGGAGGGAATGGAAGCAGAAAGCTTTCTCTTTTCTGTCTAGTATCTGAAAAAAATGTAAAATATCTAATTTCATGAATGACAGACCAATTCAGCTGGCTGGCTGGATTCTGCTGAGTACCAGTTGCAGTTACGAAATTCTCAGGCCTCTGATGCTTTGAAGTCAACAGAGCTGTCCACAAGCAGTACCATAAACAGAAGAAAACAACCTGAAAGAAATGTAAAGGACATGTATACCATCTAATTGATGTGACTTTGGACACACCTATGTGAGCCAAGTTATTAAAACCCAGGCAGTAGGAAGAAAAATGAGAATCAATATTTCATTTAAAATATTATGATGTTTCTCTCTGCAAACTCTGTAATTTGGACAACACAGCAGAAGCTAGAAGTAACATCTTGCAACTTCCAGCTGCTGATCTCCACAGGACATAGACACCTACCCAATACACTATGTGTAATAGATGAATAAAAGGAACAATTGTTTTGGCTTCAGCGTGATGGTGAACTTTGATGGCATCCTAGTAAAACACATAACTTTTATTGCCATGATAAACTGCTCTTGAGGGAGTGATTTCCCTGCCCTCCCAGCTGGAGCTGTCGTGCTGCAATGACAGAGTGGGTAAGGAAGGGATGGAACAATAGCGAAGTCAAGGAGCTGGAGCCTGACCTTAACAGAGTGGGTGGTATTTGCTGCAGTCCAGAAAAGCAAATAACTCACTCAAAGGTGATAGATTTTACTGAGCAGTGGAAATAACAAAGCTGAAAAATAAAGTGGAACAAACATGGTATGAAAGTAACTGAAGGAGGCTTGATTTTTTTAACATGTCAGTAGATTCAGTTATTAAGGAGACATGGAGAGAAGAAAAAGCAAAAGGAAGGTGAGAGATGAGAGGGGAGAGAGATTTAAAAAAAAAAGAAAGAAAAAGGGGATAAGGGGGGAAATGGAAACAAAGGGAAAAGGGGAAAAGAGGAAAAAAGGGACAAAAGAGGGGAAGGGGGGGGAAAGGGGGAAAGGAGAAAAAGGCAGAAAAGAGGGAAAAGGGGGTGAAAAGATAGGAAAAAAGGGAGAAAAAAGAAGGGAGAGGGGGGAAAAGAGAGAAAAAGGGGAAAAAGGAAAAGAAAGTAAGCTTCATGACTGCGAGGTGTTCTTGATTAAATGTATCACTCAGTAACATGTCCAAAACACACTGACCCATTTCATGGAACACCTCTCCTGACAGCAAGGGTGTAATTGAGTAGTTGATACTGGAAAACTTGTTTTTCTTTTCTCTTTTCAAGACCAGGGACTGCAGGGACCTACAGGCAGAAGAAACATCCTTCTTGGTCCCTATCTCAATCAAGAACATGCAGGAGAAAAATCCCAAGAGATGGAACTTTAAAAAAAAACTCCTTTTGTGTATGTGTTTAGGACAAGTACCTGTACTTTTTAATCATTCTTGCCTATTGTTCTGTTTTCCATAAAGCCTACGAAGGAGAAAAGCCAGGGGCCTACTGGAGTTTCTTTGGTACCCATGACTTTAATCCAGTTGCGTTTGCTGCGTGCAGGCAAAACATGACACTGCTCACAATACGTACATTAGGAATGTGCAAAGGGTCAGTTTTCCAAAGCCAAAGTAAATCAGTGGCATGACTGACTAAAAAGTAGTATTGTTCAGGGACATTTTATTTGCTCCACAAAACACCACAGATTGATAGGAAAAGGTATTCTGGCTGAAAGGAGACACAGAAGCTGCAATAAACTGTAAATATGCACATAGAACAAAATAAAATAAAACGGGGGGGGGGGGGAAGCATCAATGAATTCAAGTTACAAGTTTATATGTCTCACAGCTGATTTAAAAAGGAAGGTAAAGAAATGGATGAAGTATCTATTGCCTCATCTGTAACGGCTTTTATCCGAACAGTGCAACAAAAGACTCTCTTAGGCTAAGGCACTTTTATGACTCCTGGTCATATCACATTAAAGTGCTTCAAAACAGTAAGGTATTTAAGTTTACAGTGTACTTTGGAGAAGCAGATGTCTCTTTTGCCTCTGTGTTACAGAGGGGAAACAGGTACCAAACTACTCAGAGATATCCTCGACGTCAGATGGGATACGTGCTGTGATAGAACATCTCTGAACTTGCATCTGACAATTTCCAGGCAAAATTCTCTAAGAACGATAGCCACTGGCCCTTTGAATCCTTACTATAAAGGGACCAACATTTTCATCATCATCATTATGCTACCAAGCTGTTACTGGGGACTACATCCATCTCAGAGACTTTACAGACTAGCAGGTAGGAAACAGCTGATGAACCGGTTACTTTGCCTTCATCATGTCTTGTTCAACTAGATATATTAAATTCTTAGAGGGTGATTGGGAAGGAGCCGCTGACCACTGCAGACACTGCATAGTTTTCAGTTTCTCTATGCCTTGTGGTACAGGTTAAACCTAAAGTGGGACTTGACTGGAAAATGTTAGAAGAAGCATTACACACTCCAACTGGGAAATCGTCACTGTGGTATCATCTTCAGATTGTTCTTTATTTGGGATGATGGAGACCAGGAGCTGTCTTGATGGTCACTGGAGGGGTCACCAGATTATACATTTATAAGCACATGGAGGAGTTTTTACTTCTTTCTGTTCTAGGCAGAGTAGTAGGACAGGGGAATTACTGTTGAAGTCACACTAAATTATAAGTGAATGGCAGCTCTACCATATATTGATGCCATGATTATTATTTTTCTTCTTGTTAAAGCAGTGTCTCTCAAAAAGCTCAGTGGTAACCAGCAGCTCTTTCACCCCATGCCCCTCTCCATGGCCTTCTTCTGCCCCCATGCCCCAAGGCACAGAGGGAGACCTTAGTCACCGGGATGCTCCAGAGCAGGGCTGCAGCACACCTACCACCAGACCCTGCCTCTGCTGGCATTTCCAGAGCCTGTCTCCCCTCCCCTTCCAGCAAAACTAGCTCAAATGTCCTGGCCTCACAGGAGGGATGTTTACTGCTGTTTGGGACTTGGGAGGGGAACAGAGCATTTAGGGGAGCCAAACGGGGGCCAAGGCAAGCGCACCTGGGAGGTGCTGCTCCTCTGGATGCCTGGAGGCTGACCTCAGAGCAGCTTCTTGTGCCACCCACACCCCTTCCCCCCATCTCCTCCCTGCTTTTCACTTGCCTGCCAGCTTCCACACTCCCACTCCTCAGAGGATCATCCTTTCTTCTTGATGCAATTACCCTGCAGATCAGCAGCAGGTTCCTCACTCTCCGCCCGCAAACATAGCATGGAATAAGCAACCTTTTACAGAGCAAGAAAAAGAGGAGACAATTACAGAAGCAAAAAGGTGTATATGGGATGCCCAGCACTTGACACAGCTAAGGGGAACATGATTTCCAGCTGCAGTGAAACAGCAACTTCTTTGCACCTCTAGACTGTGTCACTGCAAGTCACACTGCAGAGGCTGTGCTAGCAGCCTCTTCACTTGTGCAAGATACAGACACCCACTGGGCATGGAGCTCCTGGAGAAGCTCATCCCCTTCGATCCCAACCCCAAATGACACGTTGCACACATCTGTAAACTCCCTTGCTCACATCAGCTCTTTCTCTGTTCAACTCACTAGTTTTATTCTTTTTTTCTTACTCTATTTTAAATCTTTATATGTGTATGTATACATACACACTTACCACAGCAGTTTTCATTAATTAATCCTTTATGCCTTGCAAATCCTGCAGAGCTGATAATTTACAAGAAAAATAACACTCAAAGCATCCCATGGAATCCTTTAAAACTGATTTGCAAGTCTGTGACCGTACTGATTGTTCAAACTGAGCTTCTCTAATATTTTCACC
Organism: Gallinula chloropus; assembly: GCF_964237585.1. Lineage (NCBI taxonomy): Eukaryota > Metazoa > Chordata > Aves > Gruiformes > Rallidae > Gallinula > Gallinula chloropus. Next base: position 63,360,225 of record NC_140088.1, read on the forward strand.
ACCAGCAGAACCAAACTTACACTCAGCTTGAGCTACAGTGCGCTTAGCTGTGATTGTTTAGGTATGTCACACAATACTATTTTCCCCAGCAAGAAAGCACTTCCCTTTGGAAGAGAGAGATATAAATTTCCCCAGAGAGTGAATTTCAAACCTCTGGATCACCTGGATGCTTGCTGAGAGCAGACACTGAGTGAAGTGCCCATGTTTAGGAACAGCACAGCTGTCCACAGCATTTCCTTCTCCTCCCCTCTCCCACTCAGCTCACTCCAGGTATCACACAGACTTGGACTCACCAGCTGTCTCCAGGAGATTGTCTCCTCTGATTCAGGTCAGCAGTGACACCCTGGGCTGCCGGTCCTGAGCGGGACCCCACAGAGCCAAAGGTCCCACAGGGGAAGTTTCCCAAAGACACAGCCCCTCTTCCCTGTGCGGTGAGCGACCTGCCTTGAGGGGGAAGGTTAGGTACAGCAGGGTAGTTTTCCCTTCCCGGTGAAGGTACTGAGCAGGGAGATGTGGGAGCCATAGGCAGTTTTCTGGCAGAACCGCTATGCCACAGGCAGTTTACTTTTAACATCGTTCACATGCACATGTTCAAGATGTTCATGCGAGTGCCACAGCAAGACTGTGATAGAAGTTATGTATAAACCAAAATATGTAAAATAAGTAATTCTTCATAATTCAACGTGACATCCTTCCTTTAATTTAAACCTAATCAGGGAATAAGAAACTAAAACCAGCTGTAAGCATTCACATTACATCTCTCCAGGGAAATGTACATAAAGTTAGGATTTGTTTTCACCCAATGGAAATTTTGTGATTTCACACAGCCACTCTTTTTGTTTAAGCTGCTTCTTTATTACATTTTCCATAACAGAATTTACAATCTCCACAAAATAAAAAGCAATTCCTTTGCATTTTCCTTGGGCGACTCTCTTGCCCTACCTTCTCCTGCTCAAAACATGAAAAGATTAAACACATAAGTGTTTCTAGTAATCTGGCTATCTCGGCCATAAATTCAACAGGCAGGAAAAGATTTCCATTTATTTATTTATTTATTTTATCGGTAAAACATGCCTGGAAACTGTGCACGGCCCGGCACGATACGCACGCGGGGTTGGGGTTTTTTTTACCGTTCGTACAGTAAATGGGCTTTTAGCAAACCACATCCAACGGGCTTTTAAAGCTTCTCTGCGTATATCAGTCCTGGCCAACAGCACAGAACTAAAATGCACGGTGAGCTCAGAAGCAAACACTTCCAACGATTAAAATGTTCCACTGAGCATTCCAGTAAGGAGACGCCGGCGGAAAGCACAAGGGAACGCAAGCCCTCGCGGCACAAAAGGACACGGCCCCTGGACCGCGGCCGTTCAACAATACCTCGGCTATTAAAAGGAGCGGGGACGGTTCCAACGGCAGCCCGAGACAAGCAGAAGCCTGTGCCCTCCGCATCCAGCGGGAAGCGAATAATCCGATTACGGCCTCCAGTCTCTCTGAAAGCTGGTCGCTAATGAATGTTTGGAGAAAAATGCCCTGCTGTTGGAGCTCCCTCAAATAAAATGTGTGGTATTAGCGAACAGCGATGCCTTATGAGCCCACAGTGAATGCTAGCAACGGCCTCTTAATCTGCGCTTAATAATCTTCTGGTGGAGTGAAAGGCTGACCCAAGGCAAAGTTTAATGATCAAACTGGCAATTGGAGCTATCGGTAACTACTAATTTTTCTTCAAACGTGCTTTCCACAGTGGCAAGGACAACTATTACATTTCCAGATTTTTTTCACTACATTTCAGAAAAATATGACATTATCAGCCATAAATACTGCATGAGACCGCATCTGATATTCAACCCAGGGACAGCGGCAAGATCCTGCAGAAGAAAGAGCCACAGATGCAGTTGTGGCATTTAGATACGGTCACAGCCACAAGTGTTTCCTTCTTCACGTACAGGAGGAACAGAAGAACAAAAAAAAAAATCCCAAACAACACAGTAAATGTTTGCTCACAGCAAAAGACTTAGAACTTGCCCTCGTAGAGGAACAAAATCACAACACTATGAACTTGCCCATTGCCATCAGTGGTCCTGCTCAGGTTTGTCAGAGGACAAACACAGGTTTGGCCAGTCTGATCCCCCCAGATTAAGCACCTGCTTAATTTGAAACGGGCAGTTTCAGCATGACTGTTCACAGCCCATGAACCAGGCATGTGTGTCATTCTTCACGGTGTGGGAGTCCAGGAGCACAACTTCCTGTGCCTTCAGTGCTATCAAAATTGTCCTTCCCGAGGCAGGGGAACAGGCAGCACACACGGGATCATGATGAAATGCCCCTGTGAGTCACTGGAGCAGCATCGTGCACATACCTTTTAATATACACCTGTAATGGTAATGTTGGAATTTAAGGGTTGATGTGCTTTTTATGAGGACAGAAATGTGCTTGTTGGAGTACTTGAGTGTTGTGGGAGAGAGGGGAAAGAGGCAATAGTAGGAAAGAGGAGTAGAAAAGAGAAAGGGGCCAGTGCTAAAACAGACCTGTTTTGTCCCTGTTTTTAATAGTTTGCCCAGCCTTTGTCAGCAACATGGACAGTAGGATGGCACACACCCTCAGCAAGTTTGCTGACAACACCAAACTGTGTGGTGCAGCTGACATGCTGGAAGGAAAGGATGTCATCCAGAGGGACACTGACAGCTTTGAGAGGTGGGTCTGTGTGAACTCCATGAAGTCCAACAAGACCAGGTACAAAGTCCTGCACATGGGTTGGGGCAATCCCAAGCACAACTACAGGCTGGATTGAGATCTGCCCTGAGGAGGAGGAGGACTTGGGGGTGTTGGTGGATGAGAAGCTCAACATAACCCAGCAATGTGTGCTTGCAGCCCAGAAAGCCAAATGGAACCTGGGCTACATCAAAAGCAGCATGACCAGCAGGTCAAGGGAGATAATTCTGCCCCTCTGCTCCACTCCTATGAGACCTCAACAGGACTACTGCGTCCACCTCTGGGCTCCCCAGTACAAGGACATTTTGCTGTTGGAGCAAGCCCAGAGGAAGGCCACAAAAGATGATCAGAGGGCTGGAGCTCTCCTATGAAGACAGGCTGAGTTGGGCTTGTTCAGCCTGGAGAAGAGAAGGTTCCAGGGAACAAGCTCCAAGCCTTCTAATACATAAAGGCTTCCTACGGGAAAGATGGTGAGGGAGTGTAATGGTAGGACAAGGGGTAATGTGTTTGAACTGAAAGGGTAGATTTAGATTAGATGTATGGAAGAAATTCTTCCCTGTGAGGGTAGGAGGCACTGTCACAGGTTGTCCCCCAGAGAAGCTGTGGCTGTGTTCAAAGCCAGGTTTAATGGGGTGTTAGGCAACCTGGGCTAGTGGAGGGGGTGAGAGTGTCCCTGCTCCTGGCAGGGGGTTGGAACTCGATGGACAAAAACCAAACCATTTTTGGATTCTGTGACTGATTATTCTAGGTTTTAAACGTGCATCATAAAACTGGTGAACTTTCCTTCTGCATTTTTGGAACCTCTTTTGTCTCTTTTCCCCACCAATTACAAGTTTATTCCAAAGGAAAAGAAAAAGGGAGAAATATGAAAAGTAGGTACTCTAAAGCATGTTCTACTAGACCATTAATACATGCCTCTGGTACATAGAGGAGGAAATTCGAACTTGAGGCAAGAATTCATAACCTACCAAAATGCATATTGTTGTGTCTTAAAGACACAGACTCTAGGAATTACACTTCCAGTTAGCAAAGTGAAAAGCATTTACCAAATGCAGAGAGTTCAAATGCATATCAGATATAGTAGTACATATTGTGAAAAATACTTCTGGCCTATATTACCAAATTAAATTACGTTTAAATTAATTTCTAACCTATCTAGGTTCCAAATTTTTTAAAGGAAAATACACACACATATACATCTATATATACATTTCCTAAAATAACATTAGTGCTGCGCACAATACACTAACATTTGTAAGACTTTTCCAATCACAGTTGATAAATGAAGACAGTTTTCCTTACAAATTTAAAATTCATGTACTACCCCTTGTAGTTCAAATCAGGACAAGTCAAATACAGTCTCAAACCAAATACAGGTGCCTGCAATTCTTAAAAACTAGTTTTATCTATTATCCTGATGTCCCCTCTTGTGTGGGCGATTGTTTTGTCTGTTTGTGTTTGTGTTTTCTCTTTTTGCCTTTTTTTTTTTAAAAAAAAAAGCCTGGAAACTGCCACAGAAAAGTCTGGCAGCTATAACCTCCAGCTAACTACTAGCAAATGCTAACATGCTGTAAAGTGGAACATTTATACAAGATCCATCTGGCGCATACAAGTAGGAATCCAAGATTTAAAGCCATTACATTGTGCATGTGCATTTACACCTTCACCAAAGTTGGCAAAAAGAGTAGATCTTACCCCATGACTCCGGTAGTAAAAGGCGGGGTGTGAAACGTGTGCTGCCCTACGCTCCTCCGTCCAATTGTAGCTATTATATACACTGCACTTTGGCATGTTACATCTTAGGCTTCATGCCAGGAGTAAATTAGTCCAGTCCTGAACTCGCCTATCAGAAATTAAATAGTACAAGAGCGAAACATGCCCATAAAGTGTTAGAGTAGCTGAGCATTTTCTTTTGATCAATCTTACAGCTTTAAAAGGGCAGTCCACTGGGTCTGGTAAAACCAGCAATACTCCCATCAAAAGGACGTCTCAGCTGGCTCTTTTTGCCATAACTGAACAGTAAGGAGGGAAAAACGGCTTTGGCTTTTTCCTTATTCTTCATGACGCCCAGTCTTGCTCAGCCACATGCCTAACCTTTTAGTATTTTTCTGCTGAGCACGTTCCCGTGGCCTCAGGCAGAGTAAAACCTGGATTTGCCAGCAATATTTGACTTTCTTTATATACAGAAGGTACACAGGAAAACATGTGGATGTGAAAAATCAGGTATGTACGAACCAATTAAAAGCACAGTCATCATCATGATAAAGTTAAAAAAGAAAAAGAAAAAGAAAGGGAAGGGTTCAAGGAAAAGGGCACATTTACACCGCCAGCGGAATTCGGATTTCAGTTGGGAAGCGAGCTCGGGTGCTTAAGGCATTCCTTAATGCCCTCTGCCGTCTGTCTTGGCGAATTTCAGCGAACGCTGACCGCATCTCCCTAAGAGAAGCACCCCCGGAGAGAGCCATCTGGGATAACTGGGATTTCCCGTTCCGTGCGTATTTCCCCACCTGGAAGGTGCAGCAAAGCTCCGTTCCACCGCGTCACGCGATGATTTCTGCCTGTACCCCAAAAATACGAACCTGTTCCTCTGCCGGAATGGCCAGCCCGGCCATTTAAACACCAGGTGGCACCAAATAACAAGTTTCAGTCATCGCCTGTATTTTTTTTTGAGAAAAAGATTGGGAAAAAATCTCACATGAATGTTCAATGAGAACGTAAAAGGATGAAAACCAACCATTTTTCTATTATTTAAAATAATAAATACTTACAGTTTATTAATAATAAATTATTAATAATAGCAAATGATTATTATTAATAACGATTACTTATCCGTAATAAAGTCTTGGTTAAACATTAACCCCTCTTATTTTAATATTAGTAATATATCAATAATTTATTATTTAAATAATAAATAATAACTCAGCATGAATCTGGGGTGAGTTCACCAAGAGCAAGGTCTCAATCTAGATGGAGATGGGGAGAGGTGATGGGGCAGCCAGGCAGCCCAGGCTCTCCCTGCCTGTAAGGATGCTCACCCTGGGACCTGATAGCAGTAACCATCTCAGTAACTTCAGGAAAACACCCATCTGAAGAGGACAACCACTTTGGGAAATTGCAACAGATCAGTCACTAGTCCTTCTAATTAACTGCTACAAAATCACCAGGTTTTGGAGTGGGGTTGTCTTTGCCACCAACACTGGCCAACACTGCTCTACTGGATAGAAACATGCCAAAAAGAGCATGGGCAGTACTTTGGAGAGAGGGAAATCATGCTTTTAGAGTGTGTGAAAGCACATGGGACATACTGGCCAACCAACAGACATGATTTCTAGTTGCACACTTTGGTCAGCTTGACAGGTTACCCTCTTTATGATAGCCTAACTGCCAAATTTTTTATGCTCGTCACAAAAATGGGTCATGTGTTACTGTGCTGGGATGGGGTGGAAAAGGTGGGCATTTTTCCTCTGCAGAATATTACTCAGAAGTTCAATAGCACAAGAGGCTGGTTTGCATTTATCAGTATTTCCATACTCAATTATAATTTTAGAAGAATTATCACTGTAGCTGGTATGAAGGCATTGCACTGCAGTGTTTTGCAGAATTGTAAGACTATTGAAGAGGACTTTTGGAAGTCACAGACTGCAGTCCTCCAACTCAAAGCAGGGCTAACCAGGTAGTTCAGCTCTTTTCCTATGGAGGTTTAGAAACCTCTGAGGTGGAAAGCCCAGTGTCTCTGGCTAATCAATGTGTTCCCATTCTCAGCCTTTCCCCTAATGAAGAGTATTTTCCTCGCACGCAGTCAGAATTTCCCTTGTTGCAACTTGCCAGGCACTTTTTACTCGACACTCCTGAGAAGACCCTGGCTCTATCTTCTCAGTGCTCCTCCCCAACTCCGGAGGGTGCCCTCAAAGCCTTCTCCTCCAAGTCTAAGATTCTTGCACATCATCTCCACCAGTTCCCAAAACTCCTGGGCTGCTCTCCACTGGAATGTCTCCAATTTGCTGCCTCCTGCTTTGACTGTGGAGCCCAAATCCAGGCAAATCACCCCAGGTACAACTTCACAAGCACTAGGAGAGGATTCATGTCTTGCTTCTGGTACATCAGGAGGTGCTGGGCCTTTACCATCACCAGGGCACAGTGTTTGATCGCACCCAATGTGGTCTGACAGCACCCACGTGTTCTCTGCCACTAAACCACCCAGGGCTGGTGCATGGGGTTACTCCAGTCCCAGCACGGGGGTCTGCGTTGGAACTTCTTGAGGTTAGTGCTGCCTCATTCTTCCAGATTTGAGATCCCACTGAACAGCTGCTCAGGCCTCCAGTGGATTGCCTGCCCCCATGTCCTGGTTTTGGTCAGGATGGAGTTAATTTCATTTGTAGCAGTGGATGGAATGCTGTGTTTGAGAGTTAAAATGGGAGTAGTGCTGATAACACCCTGATGTTTTTAGTTGCTGTCAGACAGTCAAGGACTTTCTCAGCTCTTCATGAGAAAGGAGGGGCCAAGCCAGGACAGGTGCCTAAACTGGCCAAAGAGAGTATTCCACGTCAATTACGTCCTGCCCAGGATATCGGGGGGTGCCGGGAGGAAGGCCTGGGGCGGCTCCGGGACGTGTGGTTCTTGGGGGACGGTCGGATTCCGGGATGGCTCTGGGTGGCACGGCCTGAGTTGTATGGTTTGGTGAGAAACTGCATTGTGTACCAACAGTTTCATATATTTTTGCTCTAAAGTCCTGTTAGCATTGTTATATTTTATCTTTCTGTTATCTTAGTAAACTATCCTTATCCCAACCCACGGGCTTTTGGTTTCTTGGTTTTGGGGTTGTTATTTGCCCCTTTCTTTTCCCTTCCCTTACCCCACCCCCCCCTTCCCTCTTCCCCCGCTCTTTTCCTTTAAGGAGCAGGCAGCTGCGTGGATCTCGGCTCTCAGCCGGGGTGAAACCATGACACCCCCATCAGAAAACATTTCTTGTTTGAAAAAAGCAGAAATAATCAGATTAAGAAAAAAAATGAAACAACCAGGGCAAACGCAGAACACTGTTACCTGTTTGTTAGGTAACCATAAAGCTCGATACGGCTCACAGCCAAGTTACTTCACATTTTCGTTGCTATAACCAATGAAGTTTTTCTGGTTGGATTTTTTTTCATGCATACAAGAGAGAGGATACCTGAAGACCATCACGTAAGTGCTGAGAAGCCACTGTACTGCGGTAGGCGAATTTCCAAAGTGAGGGAAAGGGAAATCCTGATTGCACAAAGTTAATACAGTTATTTGAAGAATCATCTTTTATATGCCACAAATGCTTGATCCAATGCCAATAATTTAATTTCATTTCCCTTGTGGGATGTGATCAGAACTTACATACTCACACCTCACCAATGGAAAAAGGTTGCTTCAACTCACAAGCAGAAACTTAACCCTGAAGCTTTCTCAGGTGTTAACTGTAAAAGAAATTAACAAAATTAGAGAAATTTAACTATAAAGAAATTATTAGAGATTGTCCACTAGATGGAGTGTGGATATCCCAGCCAGAGGGTCGCTCCCCCTAAAGGAGTGGGGAAGATGCAACCCTGGTTAACAGCAATCAGCCTGCGCATCCTCAGAGCCTGGGAGCAGAGTGACAAGGAGGCACTGAATTTCTCTGTAGCTGCGGTGGGAGGCTGGATGAAATGCACTGTATTATCTACAAAAAAGGGTATTTTCATACTATACACACATGCTGCCAAGCCATCACGCTAGCAAACAACCTCTCTGAACAGGTTCACAGTTATCACTATGCCATTTCTCCAGGTGATGGCAGGTTTGCAGTGTAATAAGCACAGTCAGAACAAGCAACAAAACCAGCACAAAGTCACAGGTGTGTCCCATCTGCCTGATCAGCTAGAAATGTTGTGTACAAGTCAGGCTTTAGCTAATAGGAATAAGTTTAAAGGAGAACTCATTTTGAAAAACAGTCAAACAGCCTGCTTAAGAAGTATCAGTGAGGAAAGCCACTGTTCTACCACTGCAGTTTGCAGCGGGAGTTGTACCAAGTTAATAAGATTAAGCTTGCTGCTTTCTGATACGGTAATGAGGTACATCACCTATGCAATGCGTTTCCTGTAATACCTCCTCTTTCCTTTCCAATTTACACTGCTGGGGTACAATTCAAACTGGAGGTTGAGACCAGGCCTGTCAGATTCTCCACATGCTAGATGTCTTCAGAGTTTCAACTAAGGCCATCAAACTTTTAAAATGTTTTCTACCATAACAAGCAATCAGGCAGTTGTCTTGGATTTTATGTTCTTAAACGGCAGAACGGGCATCCTTCCCAAATTCAATCACATTAGGGGTGTTCTCCATCTCTCCACTGCTGAAGAGACGAAACGTGTTGCTGAAACGTCCATCCTGTGAGGAGAGACTCAGGAAGAATGGAGGGGGTGATGCAATTTTGCAAACTTCAGACCCAATTTCTGCGCATCAGGACTATTGTTGAGACTGATGTTGATGGGAATAAGAAAGCAAATACTAACTTCAGTTAATTATAACTTTTACATTTTCTTCTATTGTAGTTGCATTAATATCTAAAGGAAATAATGATTTAGGTTGTATTTTTACTTGTGACAGGGTAAAAAAAATACTTAAAGGATCTATTTTAAGGATTCTTTGTTAACCAGAACTCCCACTTACCTGCTCTGAAACTGCCTGTCTTGCCAACAAACAAATCCTGCTCCGCTCATATCCACATGCAGTTCCATAAGGTCAGATTAAAATAAGCAACTATTATTTGCATGAGTAAAAGGGTGCAAGATTGGATCTCAGTTGCACAACATAGAGAATTTGGGATCAGATCCCTCTGACAAAAGGACAAGGGCATGTTTCCACAAATCATTTCTCATTCAAGCAAGTCATATAAAGAACTTTTCCCTGAGAGCTATTCTCATGAACAAGGTGCCAAAACCTGGTTCTTGTGTATTACATGCTGGAATTAAAAGTGATTTTAAAAAACCCAACAAACTTTACATTATATGGAATTTTATTATAAGGCCTCATTTTTCTTTTTAAACAACCCCCTTACTTTTCAAGAGATTGATGCTTCATAACTATGTAATAAAATTAAACTACCAGACTCATCACCTAAAATCAAGAGAAGCGCATTTCTGCCACCCTTATATTATTAGGATGTAGGTTGTAAATTTAAGCAGCAATAGAGCAGAGTTACAATAAGGCTTAAATAATTTAATCTAAAACTGTGATCCCCAACTCTCTTTATCTGAAGCCCAGCATTCCCTACAATCCTCCTCTCGGGGCACAGTTTGGTCGGTGTCCTCAAGAGTGCCAAGCAAAACACAAGCAGTTACAAGGGGAAAGTTTAGTGCGATAGTTCACCCACCGTGACCTCAAAGATCAACCTATGTGGAATTCATCATGCTTCAGTTCCAGCATTGTTGTGGGTTTGTGTGGTGGTTTAGCCCTGGGCCAGATGCTCACCAAAGTCAGTCTATTACTCCCCTTCTTAGTTGGACAGGGGAGAAAATATATATTAAGAGGCTCAGGAGACAAAATAAGGACAGGGAGAGATCACTCTGTGATCAACGACGTAGGCAAAACAGACTCAATACAAAGTGAAGAAGAGAGAAACTACTCTACTTTATTACACTACACTACAAAGAAGAAAAAAACCAACGGAGTTGGGAGCATGACTGTATCTTAAAACAAACGTAACCAGATCTTAAAAAAGTCCAGATCCCACCACTCCCTTCTTAGCAGACTTTAGTCAGGATTTTGCTCCCCCAGGGGGGACAGGGACTGGGGAAAATGGGGTTCTCAGCAGCACCTTCCCCCCACCCCTCCATTCTAAGCAGACTTCCCTTTAGCCATGATCTTGCTCCCTTCTTCCCCCTGCTTGCAGTACAGGGGGGCAGGGACTGGGAAAAAATGGGGTTCTCGGTTACTTTTTCATGAGCTGTTTTCCTTTTCCAGATCTTAAGACACCTCTAACCTCCCTCCCTGCTCCCTCCTTAGCAGACTTCACTCTAGTCATGATTTCACTCCCTTCTTCCCCCCGATCGCAGCACAGGGGGGCAGGGACTGGGACATGGGGGCTTCGGTCAGTCCCTTGCAAGTTGGTTTCCTTCTCAGCCGGGGTGGGGGGTGTGGGGGCATTCATTCCACACCCTCCCCCTGCTGTGCTGTGGGGTCTCACCCACAGAAGATAGTTCTCCACAAACTTCTCCAACATGAATCCTTTCCCCAGGGCTTTGTCTATTCACAAGCTGCCCTGGAGCCCGCCCTTCTCCAGCCTTGGTGTCTGCACAGCTCGTTACATCTTCTCGCTCCCTTCTCCAGTGGCAAAACGCAGCTACTTCCAGACTGTTTTCTCCTGTATGTGATTCTCAGAGGCGCTCGCTATCTCTCGGGCTGTGACTTTGGCCTTGAATTGCTCGTTGTTTATAGTTTAGGCTGGCAGAAAACTCTAACTGCTGCTTAAAAAAAAAAGTCTCAGCAGCACAGCCTCACAAAACTGCAACAGTTTGTGTGGCTGGTTTTGGTGGTGGAGATGGGGGCTGTGGGGGTGGCTTCTGCAAGAAGCTGCTAGAAGCTTCCACCAGGTCCAATGGAGCCAATACTATCCAGCTCAAGGATGGATCTGCTCCTGACCAAGGCAGAATCCAGCAGAGATGGTAGTAGTGCCTCTGGGATAACATATTTAAGAAGGAAAAAAAACCCCAACCTGCAAGCGGCTGTTTTTTGCTGCTAGAGAAGGAGGTGAGAAGATGTAAGGAGCTGTGCAGATACCAAGGCTGCTGAAGGGGGAGGGTAAGGAAGTGTCCCAGCTGCCGGAAAGAGAGAGATGCCCCTGCAGCCCCTGGAGAAACCCATGGTGGAGCAGGTATCCCCACGCAGCCCATGGAAAATGACAGGAAGCAGAGACTCTGCCTACAGCCCGTAGAGAGGCCCCACACCGGAGTGGGTGGAGACATATGGAAGACACCGTGACCCATGCTGGAGCAAGCTCCTGGCAGGACCTGCAGCCCATGGAGAGACCCACACTGAAGCAGGTTTGCTGGGGGAACTTGTGACAATGTGGGGGGCCAGGCTGAAGCAGCCTGGGCCTGAGAGACATTCTATGATTTATAACTGCACTCCATAGAGGTGACCCACGCTGGGGCAATTGGGGAAGGGGTAAAGCCCTGTAGGAAAGGACTTACTTTGGAGAAGTTCATGGAGGACTGTCTCCTGTGGGTGGGACCCCATGCTGGAGCAGGAGAAGAGGGTGAGGAGCCATCCCCTGAGAAGGAGGAAGCATCAGAGACAAGGTGTGATGAACTGACCAAAACCCTCATTCTTCACCCCCTGTGCTGCTTGAGGGGAGGAGGAAGAGAAATCATTAATAAAGTTGAGCTCAGGAAGAAGGGAGGGGTGGGGGGAGGTGTTTTAAGGTTTGGTTCTATTTCTCATTCCCCACTCTGTTTTCGCTGGGTAAAAGAGTAGATGCATTTTATTCCATGTCGAGTCTGTTTTGCTGGTGACATTAGTTGCTGAATGATCTCTCCCTGTCCTTATCTCAGCTCTTAAGCCTCTCGATACATTTTCTCTCCCCTGTCCAGCTAAGGAGGTCAGTGACAGAGCGACTGTTAGACATCTGGCCTCCAGCCAGGGTGAAACCACTACTGTCATCTAGAAGTGAGAGGGGTGACCTGTAATTGCCAGTTTGTCTTACCTGTAATGGAGACAAGATATTCTCTCCCTTTCCCTTCCACAAACATAAAATTACTCAAAACACTGCAGCTGCCAATTGTCCTAGACAAAGCATAGCTTAGAGCACTCTGAAGTTGCAAAGAAAGGAATTGCCTCTTATCTTGGTAAGGTTGGCTAACCACTGAACTTCTCTATGGTTCCCTTCCCAGCTCAAGGAAAGAGAAGACCAGATTCTTGCTTTCCTTCCAAACAAGAAAGTTCAGGCATCTTCTTCCAAAACATTCTGGGCTACAAAGGCTCTTAAAACCTCTGGCATGGTTAATTCATAAGGTCTCACCTGATGGATTCAGCTACAGGCTTTTGGAAATCTTCCTGAAGTGTACAGTCCTTCTTTGCTTGTCTTCTTACTGTGCCTTTCAGTCTTGTGCAGGAAAGTCTTCTCCATCACTCTGGCAACAACATTACCCATTATGGGCTCATCTTTCTGCACAAAACCTTTGCATTAAAAAACTTTTTTCTTTAGAGAAATTCATCAAGCAAAAAAGTTCCCAGCCGTTTCTATTTCCCCCTCCCATACATGTCTTCCTTACTTTAAATGATGATACCAGACCAAGGGCAGATGTTCCTGGGAGCTGGTACAAAGAAACTTTATCTCCCTCCTCTATTAGCTTTGGGGTTTAATTTTAAGAGGAATCTCAGCCACAGAGCAGCCAAAACAACCTTTAAATGACATGTATCCTGTTCAAGGCGTAAAATGGGAAAACAAAAATCTGAAGCAATATGCGGTGCCTACCCAAGTGACCTTTTAATGATAAATCAGTACCTACACAGTGATTAAATGTGACCAGTGAGGGATAAGTTGCAGTCACTGGAAGGCTGATTTACTCTATCTCCAAATCCACCATAGGTATGCTGCTGTGGGATGCTGTCAACAGCATTCATACTTTTACAATTCAAATGCTTGGGAGTTGGTGGTTGTCTGAGCTTTACATATGATAAGACAGTGGTAGGAATGGAATAGAAAAAAAAAAGATAAGAAAAATGAGAAAGTCAGCTCTGCCTAGGTTTATTTTTCACATTAATTTGGGTTCATTGTCAAGTAATACATGAACAGAAATGAACCTTTATCCAAAAGGAAAATTACCAAGTCATTAATTATGTAAGATGTACAATGGAGAGGCCAAGCAAAGAAAAGGACATTACAGTAAAGGCTGCAGGAGTATTCAAAACAAGAGACTCTTTGCGCTTTTCAGCAAATCCAGCATTACAGTATACAATTAACAACGAATCACATTCCTATTGGATAAATAAAAGCCCTCAAGAACTGGCAGAATGAGGACTAGGATTTAAGTAAGCCTTCCTATGTTTATTCAGTCGGTGGGAAAGCAAACCCAAGATATTTAATGCAAACAGCTTTCAAGCACAAACTCTTCACGATGAATTCGTAAATGGTGAATATTCACCTAGAAGTCAATTTACTGCTTTGCATGCTGGTAATTTTCAAGTACAGATTTGTCAAGAAGTACAAACTCATTTAGCGACTCTGCTCAGACAGTTTATCACATTTCAGGGCATAAAAATGGTCTCTGAACTGTGCATGCTAATGTGCTGGTACTGACAAACCCCACTCAGAATTAACAAATTTCAACAGTGAGCATCGGTAAGAGGGGTTAAATGGAATTACAACTCAAAGGATCATTGTTACTTGAGTTGTGAAGCCCAGGCAGACAGTCCCATTACAGGAGGAGAGAACAGACAAAAGGATGTAGGCAACAGGTTAACCACCCTCTCGAGAGGAGCATGCCGTTTCCTGCAATTGTTGTCACTCTCCCAGACAGAAAGGTTTGTCTGCAGTTGTTTCTGAACTATTAAAAGAGAAACCATAAGCCAAAAGAAGCCACAAAATATTAATCATTTAGCAGGAACTCTGCTGCAAATGTATGTCATACAAGCAATTAAAATTTTATGCTGTGATATATAAACAAAAGCACAGATGGAACCATTTCTACAGTTTATTCCCATAGAACTGAGTGTCTTGCAAATATGGTGATGAAATTTTTTAAGGAGAAAGATGTGGCCCAATTAATTTGGTGGTGACAGGCACAGGACAATGCATAGAAAATATTATTTTTAAAAATAAACATTTACATAAATATACAAAAATAGGCTGACCTGAGAACGCTGTCTATTGTTCATGTGTTGGGCATATCTAAAGCTTAACAAATACCAGGGTTACTGAAAACATCAGTAAATTGCTTAATAATTTTTGTTTTATACAAAATTGTCCTTTTTCTTGGGCTATTTACTGTCAAAACATGTTGAACTCTCCTAGATCCAAATTAGAGTTGCATAATGTTTACCTAACAATCACCTGTTTGGTCTTGCTAATACAGTCAAGGATCTGTGCAAAGATTATGAAGTAATAATTCAGTTCTGGATACTCTGAATATGAAACTTTTGGTCTCCATTGAAGCAGGGTCAATCTGGAAAGTATTTTTGACTACTCATTGGATGAAGTCCTCAATCATTCCAGTAAACCAAGGAAGACAGCATAAGTAGTAGTTAAGGACTTATACATGATATTTGGTATCTCATAAAAGATACCCTGTAGAGATGTGTGTTCTTACCAAACATTAGAAATCAATCTACTGTAAGTCTTGACACATTAAATTTAAATGCCAAGTTAAAAGCTCTGCAAGCTGTTGACAGAGAAGGCAAGAAATGTACAGCAGTGAAGTATTCACCTAAGTACCCTTGGAGAAGGCATATGGAGACATAAGTATATGACAACTTTTCAACTTAACTAGGGTTTATGAATATTGAGGAAATAAAATAGTATCAGAAAATTAACACTCACAACCACAGTGACCTGGGAGAGCAGCATGAAAAGTATTCACTGTAAACTGAACATCTCAGTGAGAGAATAATCGTTATCCGTCTACACTCAGCTTCCATTCAACAATGAAGATTGATAAGCTGAATTTCATGTTTCCACAAATAACATTCCTTTGTGGATTTTCCTGGGTTATGACAATAGTAAACCATAACAGTAAATGGTCTTCTTTTGTAGTTACACCTGATTAAAAATGAACTGCACTGATATATGTTAGAAATAAGACTATATTATTTGTCTCTGATGAGTGTCAAGTCTAATACCCTTCAAAAGAAGGTTTCAGCTGTGATTTGTAGCTTTGCTACCCAAAAGTCTTGGGAGTAGTCTTTCTAAATGACAGTTATAAGACCGCAATCTGTAGCCTGTACACATAAGACACTGATGCTTTGATGTCCAGAATAGAAGTCTGGATTCAAAAGTGATTTTTGGTAAAATTCCTTGTAATTCATTACAGCAGAGAAGCCCACACAGTGTTTAGCCTAAGGTCTCCAGCATCGCTAAGAGAATCCTTCCAGCAGGAAAGCACACCATCCTGCTTCGCATAGAAAAGTGCCCAGACGAGATTGCAGAGATGTTCCTCTCTCCATCCTCTAACAGAGCCATGTCTGCATAAGAGCCAAGGATCTATCCTTTCTATATATATTTTAGAGGGCTGCAGAGCACTGTGTCTACCAACAGCAGTAATGTTTGGGTGACACATCTAAAAGCCTTGTGTGGGGCTTCATTTGGGGTACACAGGTGTAGCTAGCAAGTCTGAAAAGTCTTCATCTCACAAGGTTTGTGGTAACCTATGAGTTGCAAACACTGGTAGTTCCATGAACACGAGTGGATTGGCTAGCTGCTGGGTATTATCCCTGACGCTGGTAACATTTGCTATCAGAAGAGTCATAAAGACTTGATACAGACAACAGCGGTTCTGCTCAGGAGCTACTACCCTTTAGAGATAGATAACCTTTGTAAATTAACTTGAAGTTGCCGAAAGACCATGTAATAGGTGCTGAAGGTAGCAGTTCCTTTAATGACAGAGTCTGGATGGACAACTTTACCAAAATGGAATGGTTGCATAAGAACTGCAACCATTAATGTTAGTTATTAGAAACACAAATCCTTTCCCTTTCAATAAGCATCTAGAGTTACCTCATTATTAGCTACCAGCAAACTAAGAGATTCCGGTGAGACTCAGTGAAAAAAGTCCTTTCAAGCTTTTTTATGTCCTGAATTATTTCTGGCAGGTAAAGCATGAGGAAGAATGCCTCTGTGCAATGAACTGTGACTAAGTGGATGAGAGTGATTCAGCTTCTATTGCAGTAGTTCAGCTTCCAGAAAGGTTTAGGTGAAAAAAAAACTCTCATCAGAGTCTCTTAAGGAAACTAAATTGTCTCTTCATGCTTCAAGTTCAGAGACAAAGAGTAGCATACGTGGTCATTTGCCACTACACAGGGAAGTTGCTGGCAGTTGTTCTGGGAGGGCAACTGTGCTGTGACCTGACAAAGAGTGATAGTGACTGATAAGGAGCCTGTAAACAAAAGATCTGCTTTGTCAAACCACAGTTACATGATTGTACGCTCTGTATGGGCGATTACAGTTCTGGAGGCCATGCTGGATGGTTAACTGCCTTCTGTTTGAGCATGGGGCTGAAATCACAGAGTAGTTAAGGTTGGAAGGGGCTGCTGGAGACATTCTACTCCAACTCCTCTGCTCAAGCAGGGTCATCTATAGCAGGTTGCCCAGGACTACATTCAGCTGGATTTTTAATATCTCTGTGGAGATCTCCACAGCCTCTATGGTCCCTGTGTGCCAGTGTTTCATCGTCTTCACGGGTAAAGCCCTTTCCATTTTGAAATGGATTCTCCTGTGTTCCAGCTGGTGCCCATTACCTTGTGTCCTGTCATCAGGCATGATTGACAAGAGTCTGGCTCCATCTTCTTTACTCAATCTCCACCAGGTAATTATAGACAGATAAGATCTCTGGGTCTTGCCTTTGCCAGGCTAAAGAGTCACAGCTCCCCCAGTCTCTCTTCACACAACAGATGCTCCAGTCCCATAATCACCTTTGTGGCCCCTCACTAGACTCCCTCCAGTTTGTCCATATTGCTTTCATGGTAGGTCACCAGACCTGGATCCTGCAACTCCAGGTGGGTTTCACCAGTGAAGAGCAGAGAGGAAGGATCATTTGCTCAACCTGCTGGTGACCTCCTAATGCAGGCCAGGATACTGTTGGCCTTCTCTGTTGCAATGGTCCATTGCTGGCTCATGTTCAACTTCGTGCCCACAAGGACCCTCAGGTTTTACTCTCCAAGGCTACATTCCAAGGAGCTAGTCCACTCCTAGTTCATGGGCTAATTCTTCTCCAGGTATGGGACTTTGCATTTGCTTTTGTTCAATACCATGGTGTTCCTGACAAGCTATTTCTCCAGGTCGTCTGAGTGGCAGCCTAACCCTCAGGTGGTCAGTCTCCTCCCTTCACTTCTGCTTCATTTGCAAGCTCCTGGAGGTTGACAGCTTCCCCCCTGTTGTTGTTTAAAGCTCTCCTCACCAGGTTGGCAAAGATGCTTTTGCCCCACCTAGTCACACCTGACACTTTCCAGGTCTCTGCTGGCTGCATTGTTGGTGACCACATAGATGAGCAACAGGGCCAAAACTCTGAGGGCTGGAGCAGTCTTTACAGTCTCTCTGCCAGAGCCCAGATGTGAGTGCCCAGCCAGCAGCTACGTGTAAGGTCAAAGCTACTCCATAACAGAATGACAGCAGTGGCGTGGCCAAAGGCTTCCAAAGTCAGTGCAGTATCGGTGATGTTCTTAGAGGTGATGATGGTTAGGGAAAATTAAGTCAGATATTATCATTAACATAACTTCACTGTTTTGGTTTGTTTGTTTTGCTTTTTTGTTGTTTTTTTTTTCCCTTTACCCTCAGAGGAATTAGCAGAGGTGACAGAGGCAAAGGTATCTCTAGGTTTTGTACCAAACTCCTGGCATCAACCAGCTCCATCAGCTGGAGAATGCTCCACACCCTCAGTGCTAAGCACCTTTAAGTATCAACAACTAATTCCTAATAAACAAAGCAGTAAAAACACCCTGAAAAAAAAAAACCAAACCCCCAAACAAAACCTAATAACATTCTGAATCAGCAAAGAATGAGGCTAGGCATGGACTTCTAGGTATCAGACAGCCAATATCTGTGATGGATGGCAACTGGGAATAGTTTCCCACTTCAGAGTAATTTTTCTGTGACACATTCAGATTCATTTGCCAGTCTGAGACACCAGACTCCATACGTACACACACACACAACATTAACTCATTTGGCCTGCCTGGAATTGACAGCTCTTAGCATCAGAGGGTTCTGAGTATAATGCATCCTTTCTGCCTTCATAGAAAAGCAGCAACCATCCGAGCATGCAGGTAGACCACTGACCTGAGGAAATACATTAACAAATGACTTCGACTAGCTCGGTGCTTCGTGTGGAATATTTTAGCTGAGCACAGACTGCAGATGGCAGGAAGGAAAAAAAAAAAAAGTTGAGGAAAAGCAGCAAAACCAGGAAGCCAAAAATCAGAGTGAGAGGAAGGAGAGGAGCTCTGGGTCTCCACAGAAAACAACATATGGAAGTAAAGCAGTACCCAACAATAAAGGCAAGGGACAGAAGACATGTCTCAAGAGCTACTGTAACCCTGGCTTCTTCAGGGCAACAGTGAGTGTTGCAGAAAACTCAGGCTAATGGCTAAGGCAGGTACAAGGTATAAAGCAGATCACCAGAGGCAGGAATTGCAAAGGCAATTGTAGAGTATCTGAGAGCACAGATGTTTTCTAAAATCTATCCTTAACAAAACAAAGGGCAAAAAGGTTAAAATTAAATGCAAAATTTAAATGAAGAGCAAGAAGCACAAGCTTTTGACTGACGTTATAGATGTTGAGCAATGGAAAGTGTGGCATCAGGGTAAACCGTGATGATTATATTTGCTTTACACATGAATATTTGTGAAATGAGCACAGAAGATTTTTATCTGTGCTTAAAAATCCATTGTGCTGAAGAGTGAGTTCAAGGCACCCTACCCACTGTGAACCTGTTACAAACGATAACAGGAGTCAATGTCTTAGCTGTACTAACACTGTCATTACTTCTTTATGCATCCCTACAATACTTACATTCCACTACAACCTTCAAGTGTAGGTTTTGGGTTGCCAAAATCAGGTTTTTGGGTTCCTTTATGGATGTCCTCATATAAACTCTATGTATTGTTGAGCTGCCTGACTCATAGCTTCAGCAATACCTTTTAAGAAGATTTACTGCAAGTGGAGAAACATTGGTATTTCTCACCGCAAGCTTGCAGAGCTGAATGTTGATACCAAGGGCTCAGTAAGATGCAAACTGAGTTTTGTTTACAGAAAAAAGCTGAACCTTTCTGTTAACGTGGGCTGCACGGTTTTAAAAATGCAAAGGATGTTTAAAATGCAGAATACTTAAGAACACAACCACACAAAAATCCCGAAATCAAAAAGTAAGGTTATTTTTCCAGGGCACGTTACACAAATTTAATCTAGACTCATGCTGTATGTCAGAGGCTTTTCCAACTGAATTTCAGTGCTGCCTTTTCTTTCTTTTCTCCCCCCCTACCAGGGGCTGTTCTCCTTTGAAAACTACTCTCTTCTATGGATTGCTGCTGCTACCTTGCCACTGCCCCCTCCCGCCTCCATCTGCCACTGCCTCCATCACTTCTCTCTGGCTCCAACAGCTCCAGCTCAGGGGGAAAAAAAAAAAAAAAAGAAAGAAAAGAAAAGAGAAAAGCCAAAACAGCACTACTTGGCATCTTACCTTACCTCTGACGTCACCATAGCTCTTCCGACAGGAATGGGGATGTACACGTCTAAAAAAGGGTCTCTTAGTATAAGGAGCTGAACGCAATTCATGATAACTGTCTCTACAGACATGAAGGAGGGTGAAAAAACCTGAGATTTCCTCATGGTTCTCCCAGATGCCATGGTGGAGAACAAAAAGTGAATTTCAATGCCCCTCTGTGAGACCTGGCATCCTGCCAGCCTGTGCCAGACACCGGCTGCCGATCCCGCTGGGGACGTGGGGCTGGAGCAAAAAGGCTGGAGGAAACCTGGAAAATAAAGAAAGGGCCACCAAGGTTGGAGACAGGGAGAGAGTTGGAGTCAGTATGGGAAGAGATATTCATGGCAGTGGGCCATGGGCAGAGTGGAGAAGGGAAAGGAGGTAAGATCTGGAAATAAGACTTGTGCTTTGCTATCCCTCAAGCCACTCACATTGCCCTTCAGTGCGTTTTCCTATGAGCGACCTCATTTTTCACACCTCAGAGCTATTCCAATGAAGCCTTGGGTTGCATTTCCCTGCTGAAATTCTCCAAATGTTTGCCTCCTCCAAATCCCTATTTTCTTTCCCCTGAAGCAGCACCCCAAGGGGGAAATTTTCCTTCTGTTCCTGAACGTTTCCCGTGGCTGAAAACATCACACATGGAGCTATGGAAGGAGAAAAAAAAAAAAAAAAAAAAAAAATCACCAGCTTTGTTAGAGCTGTCTTTTCTCAACATGCAGCAGGACATATCCCAAGGAAAACCATGTCTCTCACGCTTTATAAACAAAGCTATCAGTCCGCCGGACTGCTGCCCAAACAGGACTTTCCCAGGGAGCAAAATGAGTTTTGGAAACATTGATAGTCTTTGGAAAACACCAGGCACTTTAAATGAGCAGCAAGGGAATAATCCTAATACACTTTCACTACATATTCTGACACAAAAATACAAATTGTTCATACCAAAAATGATTTGCAGTTAACTAAAGCAGCATCCAAATTCAGAGCATCAGCACAATATGCTTTCATTATCCCTGCTTATAGCCAGCATCCTGCTGATTCTCCATCCGCACCAGGCTCGCAGCCTCCTCCCGCAGAAGAGCACTGCCCTGGAACGCCACGTACTCCCAGAAGCATTAGGATAATCTCATTTAAGTCACAGACCGCCGTGGCCAGGATCCACACCAGAAAATAATTCCTGTAGAAAAGCAGAGCCAGCACCAGGCGTTTTGTCACCCTGAATAGGCAAGGACGTGCCGCTCTGACAGCAGCTGCCTGCAGCAACCTCCTCTCACCCTGCTGAAGTTGCCGTGCCCGTAACAGCAGCAGTAAAACCCACGTCCTGCCTGATGTTTCTAATCTGAATCGAGAGCCAGAGGTACAAACACACATCCTGCTCTCCGCTGCCCTGGCTGCCTACCTCCAACAGAGAGGAGTCCCCGCTGCCACGACTTGGTATGCTCAGTTTTCAAGAGATTTGCTTCTAAGCATGTGCCCTTTACCTGCTTTCCTTGCTGAGACAGCAGGAAAAGGGACATGTACTTCTTACCAAGGTCCTGGTTTGCTTCTGGTGTAAAGAAAACCGAGCAAGCACCAAGACTTCAAACTGCAAAGTGAGTGAGTGTAGCAAAGGCCCCTTTTTGTTCTCCCAACTGCCTCCTGTACTGAAAGCAGCCCAACAGACAGAGAGGACCAAACTCCTACAAAGCAACATCAGAATCACAGCAATACAGACTAGAAGGGAATGCCTTACAGCTTGGCAGCTAAGGTGCACTCATAGTTCTCTGGCTACAGCACAAAATTGCTCCAGGATGGCCACCACAGAACGAGGACCAAACTGGAACAGAAATATGAGGACACATGCTTCACCCCCAAGTCTACGTTTGCATTAATGTATAATATTGCAAGCCCTCTTAAGAGCCTCACTATGTGCTGTTACGATACCAGATCTTTTGATTAGCTTTATTAGTCTAAAATAACTTTCCCTGAAATACTGTTCAATGTAATGCTTTACCTCTTCATTAAATGTTTGGTCAGTAGCGAACTCAATGCACAACATTGAGGACTGTGCTGTACAAGCATCCTGGGTAAAATAATTACAGGGGTTTTACTATTTCAGTTTCAAAAAAACCTGAAGCAATCCCAAAATCAGGAATTAAAGTATCACATGAGATTGTTGGCCAGATCCGTGCTTCCCGCCCAACATGAAAGACAGCATCTGCCCAGTAACCACATTCTTCTGCCTGTGTGATGCTGGGGGCCCAGGCCTCCCCACTCCCCCTCAGCCTGTTCATGCTCCACAGCGAGACACGGTTATTCCACAGGGTGTTTTTCCTCTTTCTTTCACTGTTACGGATGTAACACTTAGCTCTGAGAAGACAACTTCTCATTGGATCCTGGATGAACTAATCATTTCCTGCTGGAAAGGATATGCTCATATTTTCCCCCTGGCCCAGCCTAGATTGGCAGTGACTGAAAGAGGTAGCTCTTGAAGCCCGTCCTCTGGCCTCTTGATGGAGAGGAGAGCACGTCAGTCACAGGCAGAAGTCGGGGTAAACAAAGGGCTGTTTGTATGGCATCTCCCGTCAGCCCTCCCTCTTCTCATCCCCACCAGCTCTCGCTCTCTCTGGGTACATCTAGAAAGATACAGCTGCCAAGACAGCAAAAGGGAGCGAAGCAGGAGAGAAAGGTATGTCTTGATCCTGAAAATATCCTTGTGCACTTGTTCTGCCCATGCTAGTTACAGGGTACAGAGCTAGAAAACTATGTGGGAACATGCGGGAGAAGATTTAGGAGATGCAGATATGCTGTAGGCAAGACATGCTGTTTGAGACTCATGCATGGATGAGATCTAGCCACAGATAATTATGCCACTATCTCACTCTTCTTCAAAGCTGGGTGGTAAATATTAACTTCTGAAGTCATTAAACACACTATATTGCCTTCCAGTGCTCATTATCGCAAAATTGGCAAATATGGAGAGAGGGGTGTTCACAGTGAATTGCTGTCTTTAAGAAAACCAAAGGGGTTTTAATGAGAACTCAATTTCTGGAAAGAATCATGGTATTGATGGCAATTACAAAGCAGCAATTCACTGAATTCATCCTCAGTAGACTAGCTGCTGTCCTTACAATGAACCAACTGTTCAATTAAAATACATTTGGAGAATTTTAATTTTTTTTAAATGGAAAAGACTTCATAATATCAGTTATGCATCTCTTGTGAAATGATTTCTTAGGAATGTATTAATAAACCTATTGTGCACTAAGACACCTGAATGTTAAATGTTCAGCTTAGGGTTTCACAAGTGTTTCTGAAATGGAAACTCAACAAACAAATAAACAACAAAATACTTCTATTCTGAATAGGTATTTTTTGCCCTCAATCTTAATGCAGATTAAGCAGCAAATATATATTAAATTTACTTAACTTTAAGCACAACAAGCCCAGCACACGCGACTGGACTGATGGGAAAAGATCACACTCCAGAAGTGGATTGAGTCATGTATTACTTGTTTTCAATGTGAGACAACAGGAGATACCTTAATACCTCTGAAAGGTATATTTAATACTTGAGACACCAAATTGTAAACATTTATCTTTCTCCAAACACACAGGATCTCTAGAGATGCTGAAATATACACCTTGTGCCATTTCTCTGTTTTCCCAGTTTCTATCCCTTATTTCTAACACCTGAGCTCCTACTAATACCGTGTGACCTTTAAAGGGCATCATGAAATATTACCTAGTTCTTCTTGGCCAAAGAGGCTGAAACATGGGGTTGGGCTTTTTTTCCCCCTCTTTGGTTTTCTCTGACTACCTCCACATCGAGCGGATTCAAAGACCATACAGTGCCAAATTCCCTGGCAGGGTGATTCAAAGGCTCTCAGCTGTATGAGGAGGGAAAGCCCTGAATCCTGACTCACTGTATGTATTTCCCCAACTGGCCAGTTTCCTTTACACAAAAGGCCAAATTATTTCAAAGTGCTTGTTATCCCGGCTGCGCTTGTTCTCAAACTTTACTTACAACCGTGTCAAAATCACCAAAGTAATTCACTGAAATGAACTTGTGCAAATTCAGGGAGCTAATTTTCAAATCCAACAAGACTAAAGCCACCAAAAACTGTTTAAAAGTCACATAATCGCAATAGAGCAACCTGGTCAGGCTTAGGATGAGGCACTACCACTTTTCCAGAAGATTTTATAAAATGTAGGCGTGGAAGAGAGTCGACTTGCTGGCAATGAGTCATTAAGTCACCTTAGTGACTGGATTTCTTCATCACATTTTCACAATCTGTTTGATGAGAGAAGACTGTGTCGGTGGTAGAGAAAGCAGGTAGAGTCTCTGATCTGGGTTTTGAAACAAGACGCACGTACTGGCTCTATCCTTCACCTAGGCAATCAGTGACATTCCATCACCTGCGCGGCCAGGTTCGGGAAATGAAGTTGCATTAGTCTGTCAGCCAAAGATGCAGCATCCGGAAGGTCTGCTGAGTTTGTCAGCATTGATATCGGGAAGGGAGACGAGGAAACATGCCAGGTCCTTGGCAATCCTTCATCTGCAAATAGGAACCTCTCTCTCACAGGAAAGAAATAAGGTCTTTTGACCTTTCCGTTATGATCTGCAAAAGAACCCCAGACGATACATTTCTTTTATTACGATTTTATAATTTAAATACAATTTCATTATTTAAATACAATGATGATGGTTTGTTTTTTTTTCCCCTGAATGACAACAATGCTGAGCAGTGGTAAACTGCATAACTGACCCAATAGTGAGACCGCCTATCCATAGCTCACTGGCATATTGATTTTGATGACACTGCTTGCGGCAGTTATCTATATAAGCCCTCCTGAGGCACTACAGCAATATCCTGTTCTATTCCAAGGCAAGGACTGAGTTACCTTAAACTGCACGTCATGACTTTTTAATCCAGCTATTTGATAATCTGCTCATTTTCAGGACAGAACACGTTCCTACAAATTTTGAGCAGACAGGCAGCTGGCAGCAGATTCAAGCGAGCATTCCAGTTGAACTCCGGAAAGGGAAAGATCACCTGCATTATTAGGAATTAAAACCAAATATACACAAGAGTGAGATATGATGAATGCCTCATCCTTGGGGGAAGAGCTCACAGAATAATCCAGTCACAGGAAACTAAGGCATAAAATCCCCACTTCCTAAATTTCTCTTTCATGGAAATTTTCTTCCATTAAGTAATAATTTGAGCAGAAGAACGTTAAATTGTACTCCTTGACATTGGCATTTATCAAGGCATAGCATAAACAAACTTCTTCTCTTTAAGCATTAGACTTTGCTGAGCAGAACCCTCATAACTGCAGTGTTTATACTTCTACAAAATAAAACCATTGTTATAATAATACAGATTCTTTAACTCACGCCTAAAAAACAACATCAGGCAAAGTTATAACAATGTTTACTTTATTTGAGAAGTAGTTTTAAGGTCTAAAACTAATAAAAACAGTATGTCATTCAATGCCGCACTCCAAGGTAATTAAAAAATAGATCCCCAAGGCTCCATTACTAGTAGTTTATAGGAGTCTCCTACTCAAAAGTTCATGTACAAGTTCATGGAAACTAAAAGGAATCATTCAATGAACTTTGCTTCTATGACAGAAGTTCAAAAACACACAAGAGCTTACTTTCACTTCAGTCACGTTCCTTAACATATTGGCTGCTTTTTAATGTTTTATCTGGCTACTGATGTTCAAAAAACAAGTTCGCTCAAAATCTTATGGAAAAAATATAATCTAAGACCATCAAGGCACAATATTTTATCCCTAATATGAATCCAAATTCCCAGTTTTTCTTATGTTGTCTGGTGTGTCATTCATTGCCAAAAGAAATTAAAAGCCAGCAAGACAGCTGTAGCATTGCTTTAACTACCTATGAAAAATTACTATAAAATGTGATAAATTTATACATTTAATAGTTTATGGTTTGTTTTTTCAAGAGCATTACAAAATAACCCAAGTTGGACTATTGCCTTAGCGGCATGTATAATTTTTAAATTTTTAAATCCAGATGCCATCCTAACTTGACATTTTGATAGGTTTTGAGTAGCCATTGCTTTATTCCAAGGTATTTTGGGTTAGCCCAGAGCACTCTCTTCCACAGCTTGTCAAGAAAGACTAGAACCCCACCATAACATCATAGTTTCAGGGGACTAACTCCAAAGTGCACACGGGATGAAGGACAGTAAAGTCTTCCTTGAGGCTAACACAAGCTGAATGAGGAGCACTCATGGAGCGCTCTCTGGGCAGAGCTGGCCACTGCTTTAGGTTAGTTTCCAGAGCAGAATTCCTATTTCAATTTGGTAAGGTATCAAAGCACTTTCACTCAAGCATGAGCAAAGGTGAAAAACCAACCAAACCCAAACCCTGCTCTCCTAATGCTAACAAGGTCTCAGTTGAAGCACTGCTCAAAATGTGAGTTTAAAAGTGAATGCAAGTTCAAGGGTCTTACCCAAGGCTTGTGGCAGGTCAGACCCTGTGTGAGGCAGCACATAATAGCACAGCTAACATCAGAGAAGCCCACACAGATAATGGAAAGCCTGGTCACTAGCAGCAGAGCCAGGCACAATTTAGCCGGTCTTCAAGAAAGCTAATTAACCACAATGACCTCTTGTAGCAACACTCAGCTAAGAAGTTTGCAGTACACCACCCCCCCACCCCCCAAAAAAAAAGATAAAATAGAGAAAAATCTTGGTAATGCCATATCATACCAGAGCCTATGGTCCAGGGCAGGGGCACCTGGCAGCACGGCCGAGAGCTTCAAATTCCTTCACTGTTTTAAGCCTCCAGTTTGTTGAGCAGTTCATGACAGAGGATTCTATCAGCAGAGAGCTTTTTCATTTCTTTGATGGGGAAAGATACGATTAATTTTATGTGAGCAACTCTTGTTTCAGCAGGCAAAATGGCCAGGAAGGCGAGTAAACACACCCAGGTGTTTTCCCCTGGTTTGGTAGCGATCGATACATTCACTTACAGTGCTGAGAGAACACGGCCAGCTCAAAGCAATTTTCTCAAGGTGAGAGGCCAAGGAAACAACAAAATTGCCAGCAACAGAAGCCTCAATTCCCAATGAAAAGATTCCCAAGGTTGCACAGAAAGCAATGAATATCAATTCTGCTGCAACATTATTTACCTCCTAGGAGAAAACACTCTCTGGCACAGAGGCTCTAATCTCCAAAAGTTCACAGGCAAGAAAAACGCAAGCCAGAAAAGCAAATCAGGGAAAGAAATCTGTTCCACAGCTATACCCATGTCACATACCTCATTTCTCTTTAGAACCCCGCGGCAGGAAGCTTCGCAAAAATGAAGATGGTCTCGGCGCTGCTTCTGCTGAGCACCCTCCTGGGTACCCCTGCGGTGCCCTCCCGGCGTCCCTCTTGTTACAAGAGGGCCCTCAAAGACCACAGCTGCCACAACATCCCCGAAGGCACAGAGGACCTTCGACAAATCGATGACGGCCTGCAAGATCACTTTTGGGAAGGGAAGGGCTGTGAGGTGATCTGTTACTGCAACCGGGATGAATTGCTCTGCTGCCCAAAGTAAGGCCCTGCTCATGTCGCACCAATTCATACAGTTCTCTATGATCTCCCATTACATTTCCATCATTTTACAGTTTCCACTGGAGAAATAAGCTATCATTTTAAAGAAATGCATCACTTAGATGGTTTGAAATTATATGGAGATATAGCCAGTTACCCAATACGCTACCAGTTTTCAGCCTTTGTTTTTCAGGGGCTCACCTAGGACACACTTAGCTTATTTTGGAAACCTACAGGTCCTATTACATGGGGCTTCAGCATTCCAATCACCCCGATTTTGACGCTTGCATTTAGTCTAAGTGTGAGAACTACACCAACCCTGTATTCAGATTGCTTCACAATGAAGATGTTTTCAGGGTCATAAACAAACCCATTTGATTTCTGTTCTGCACTACAGAGCCATATCTCTATTCTGAGGCGTGCGCAGATACATTGGTTGGACAAATGATTCTGTAAAGACAGCTTTTTAAAGCAGGGAAACAAATGGGAGGAAACAGAGGTTCACAAATGCCTGTGAGAGAGGGAAAACATTTGGCCTGAGGACTCTGACGGGTCCCAGGCTCACAGTGAAGCTCTCACTGAACGTGGGGGTTTTTTGTTGCGGTTTTACAGAAAGAACACACATCCCAACAAAATTAATATTGAATTCCTACAATTTGGTGAACAAACACCACCAGCATGTACAAACCAGTAATAAAATGTATTAAGAGGTATTATTTCACGTAGCTTTCCAGAAACATCTTTACTTCAGGAAGTTTAGACAAAAAATATCAACACTTCAAAATTTACTAATACTTCAGGGACGCTGAAGTGTGATGGCATTACACAGGCAAGCAAAAATGGCCTTTTACATGTGCTTCTCCTAACGCCCAAGTTTCTCAAGTCCCCTAAAATCCAATAAAAGGCAGCTTTACAGAACTTGCTTTGGTGCCTAGATTTGAACCACCTGGGAATGACATCTAAAATTTGAAACCTTACATTCAATCTGGGAGAAGGCTGTAAGTTAGTTTTTCATATTTTACTCTCCCTAATACCAGATGTGGTGTCCTCACCCTGAAGCACACTTTGGGTTTCTAGCTCCAACTTCTGAGCTTTGCACAGCCTCTTACATATACAAATATATATATGTACACCTTCCTTGACGTACAAAAGAACTCCTTTGCAGGTCTGCTCTCAGGAGAAATTGCACTAAATACTGTGCATGCACATGCCAACAAAGTTGTTTATCTTTAAAATATTATCTATTTGGTAAGATTACTTTCTCAAAGCTAAAGTGCCAGGGTGCACACCTCATACTCTCACCAGTCAATGAAAGTTTTGCCATCGCTTCCAAACCAGGCCAGCAGAGGTAGAAACACAGTTGTCTTCCTCCAGGCCCATAGTTGCATTGCTGGAAGGGTATCCTCTCCTCCCCCCCGACAGCCCCAAGTAATCCCACATATATCCCAGCATAAGCTAAAACCAAAATAATACTATTCCACAACTGGAAATGCATGTCATGTTAAAGTTCTGATAAACCAATGATCTAATCATTTAAATATCTGATAATATCTTTCAGGGATATTTTCTTTGGACCAAAGATATCTTTTGTGATACCCTGCAACAGCCAGTGACAGACATCAAGTTTGTCAGCGAAGACAAGAGACATCATTCTACAACCACGTGATAATGCTTTCAAGGATTTGAAACCAAAACCACTACCAACAAAAAACTCTCTTTCTAACCACAAGACAGCACCTCTTCTTACGCTGTAGAGAAGTTTACTTTCTGTGTCTTTTGGGAATCTCAAATATGTCAGAAGCTCTCCTTTCAAATTCCCGTAACCGTGTAAGACCCTACAAGCTCTTAATGCTTCCGCCCAGCAAAAAGCTTAACCCGTGTTACTTCGCACAACATGCTCAACCAGTTTGGACAAAGAAGCTTCGAGTCTTCACATCATTAGGAACGTGGTTCTCATCGCAAGTTACAGCAGCGCAGCTTCCTAGTGATTTACAGGCATTACACAGTTAATACCACTTTAAGCTGAGCTGCTCAGTCCCTGGCACTGCTGCAGGCAGGCTCCAATGTTCTACTTCAGTGTTTTAAAAGGCATGAACCATTCATGTTTGAAAATTTCGCTGGAAAAAAAAGTGCTAAAACTCACATTAGTAGTACTAAAGCACAGTTACATCTTAAATTATGACTAACCAGTTACCTGCATTAACTATGCAATCTGTAAAACCTTAAGTGGCTTGAACTTAACACTGAACATTTAAAATACTGCAAAAAGTTACAAAAGTGTGTATAGATACATTCAGAAAAATGTCTAGAGAAGGCGGAACCAGTGCAAGGTCTGTTAAGGCAACATAAAAATCCACACTTAAAACAGCTTTTAAAAAAATCAAGCCTTGTTTGAAATACACTACCCCAGAATTAAGTTAAAATGCTGGCTTTTTATTTTTAGGCTGGCCCTGTAGGAAAATACCTACCAAAGTCCAAAGAGATATCTCAAAATATTAGAAGCAATCACCTTAAGAGATACAAGGATCTAGGCTGCAGATACACGGTCACCTCTCAACACCTGCCAGTACCAGTTGCAGGACAAGAGAAAAGCACCCAAAAATTTACATCCCTTGAAGTTTCAGAAAAGCCACTGGAACAAGCCAGGCTTGTGGGCAGTCAGCCTGGCTTATTGCCTTACACAGAAAAGCCACTTCAGCTGGCACATCAGTCATGTGGCAGGCATGTAATACAGAAGTAGCTAATTAGTGTACTGGTCGTCTAAAAGTCTTACACCACCACTACACGAAAACTGCTATTACCAGTTTGCCAGAGTTATTTCACATGCAGCATGGAATATCACATGCAGCATGGAATATCACAACTGTTTTTCTTCCTGTTAGTCAACAAGAATTGACTAGTGGGCAAGGGACGTGATTATACATAGCTAATAATAAACGTTTCAAGTAAATCTGTGTGTACTATTTTTAACAAGTCATTCTTAGGCTACTGGCTGTCAAACAGTTTGTGTCACCAGGCTTTTTTGTAATTATTCCTGAGTCATTTGGGCTTCCTACCAAATCATCAAATAAGGGTAAAAAAACCCAAACAGAACAAAACCAAACAACAATCAAACCATAAATCTGACAACCCACAGTCAAAATATCTAGTCAGCACTCTGCTAAGAAAACAGGGCATCAGCTTTTGTGCAAAATCCTCTCTGAGCTCCTAGGAGTCAAGAGGACACAGAACTTGGGTTGGTTGTGCTGCATGGTTGCCATGAGGTTTGTGTCACATATGCTCGACATTCACAGCTTTCTGAAGTGCCACTGGCAAAAAAGCTCAGGCAGGTGCAAATCTGGGTAATAAAGCGAGTAGGTGATTTTTTGGTTATTCCCCTTCCACCACTCCTGGCTAAGGAAAGCCCATATTCCTCTGGAGAAAAGTTTTGCCACTTTTCCACAGGCAACAAGATAGGGTCATTTAGACTACTACTTTAAGACGGACTTCCCACAGAAAATTCCTTTTGTTTCTCTCTCCTCTCTCCTTCCTTCCCAAAGCTTCTGCAGGTTCTGCCAGCCCTGTGTGAGAATACTCACTCCTGCCATGCACCCAGAGTAAAGCCTTTCTCCTTCAGATGTCCCTGTCTGCTTCTCCAAGTGGTAATTTGAAGATGACAAGCTGAATTTGTGCAGAGGATAATTAGCAGACAGATTCACAGTCTCTGCAGTGAAAGGGGCACCAAAGCATCTCTTCAAAGGAATGCCGCTTCTAGCTGCCACTGAGCCAGATATCACTAACCATCCTGAGCTCAGGCCAGTGCTGCAGAACTTTATTGTAGAAATACGTAAGATGCTTCAAGTGAAAGAAATCAGGCCGCTGAGAGCTACTGGGAAGGCAGCCAGTTTGAGGTTAGGGTTTATCATCACTCAGTTCTATGCAAGTAGCACAGGTCATAAAAAAAAAAAAAAGCTGAGTATCTTAGTTGCAGCAGTACCAGCTATGTAGTACTTAAAAAGCCCCAAAACAACTTGCAAAATTAATACTGAGCAGATAACACTGCAGAAATTTGTCATTTTTCCCAAGTTAAGGAAAATGTTTAAAACATCTGATAAGATTAAGAGTTGCTAACTGAACAAGCTGAAGCCATGCCCTCAGCTTTGAGACAGGAACTATTCTCCCTCCACCTTTCCTTCAGCTTAAAGCTGGAAGAAATCACATTCCATACAACACAAAACCACAATAATTAGATGACAATATAAGAAACCATTCATAATTTTGTTTTCAACATCAGACTTTACCATGAGATTCAATTAAAAACAAAAGTCTCACTGTATGTTTTTCTCATAGGTTACCATAAATTTTGGTGTTCGGTTTCCTTGTGTTTTTAAGAAGAGGCCTGAGCAAACACAAGCACTGAGAAATAGTGTGCCTATGAGGAGATGCCATATTGACCCAGCACAGACTTGTCTTCCACTCTCCAGTTAAGTCCTTAGCCGTAGTCTATGCAGATGAATGGAAAAGTCAGCAGCTAAAGGATTTCTTACCAAGCAGAAGGATTTCTCTGCACCATAAGCTGCAGCAGTCTTTTCATCCCTACTTACAGCTTTGAAATTTGAGACCTGCACTTCCCCTCCCACCCCCCCTTCCCATATTAATATAGGAGCAGGAAGGCTTCGGTGCTTGGAAGCACATATTCCAGCAATGACAAGATGAATAAACAGACAGAAAAGCCCCCACCCCATCAATTCTTGTTTCCAAAGGGGATAAAGAAAAATGTTACTCACTCATTTCTGACCAGCCTAACAACTGGAACTGTCATTTAAAGCCTTTTACCTGAGGAAAAAGAACATTGGCAAGTCTGCTGCAGCTTTTTCTTTTTTTAAGGCATTGCATCATGAGAACTTGAAGTACATTCATAAATATATCCTTGGCACACTTTAATTGAAATATATTTTAATATTATTACATAGTAAGCAAAAGCTTAACTATTAGGTACAAGTAACTCACTAAATAAGTTAGACACACCCATTTGAGCAACAATATCAGTGATATTTATTTAAAATAATTCTGCTGAGGAAATTTGTTTCATAAGAGATGGTTTTCAAACAAATCAGCGAAGTTATGAAAAATAAAAGAGACAAACTCTCTGGGGAAAAAAGAAAGTTACAAAGAAAGCTTTTGCATATCAACAAAAACCCTCAGTCTTTTGATTTGCGGCCTGAGTCTCAGTCCCAACCTTTTCCATCTAATGCACCCCACTATCCATCTTTAGATCTGGCTTGTTCTTGTCATTCTTCACCGAGTAGATGAAATATGTTAAGGTGTCCTTTTCATTCACTGGAATTGTCCTAAAATGGCAGCCAATTATCTATAAAGGAAGAATGCAAGGTAATTAAATAACCACTCGTACGCAGAAACTGAAGGTTCAGAATTTAAACTGGCCACATTAAAGATTACATCTGTGTAGTTAAATCTTGACTATAAAGCAAGTAACAACTATATAATACCAACAGAGCACAGAAAGGTGAGGCTACTACTGCTCCTTATTCAGGCTGGGGGGTGTGACTGTATCAAGTTAAGTATAGGAACCTGTAAGGCAACACAGTCTCTGAGAATCACAACCAAATGTTCACCTCTTCAGAACAGAGCTATCAATGAAAATCCACCATGCTGTAGCCACTGAAAGGTGACAACCTCTATCTAGGCAGTTCTCAAATCACTTCTGTCACTCTAAAAGTCTTCTGCTTCATCAAAAAGAACACCAGCTTTAAAAGAAAGCATGCAAAATATAAAGTGTGCCCACCTGAGTCTATTCTCTGGCTTATCATAGAATATTTTGGTAGTTTAAAATTAGCACATGAGAAACCCAGGGCTGCTCATTTACCTACCACAGGATGCAAGTATAAATGCTTTTCCTAATTAGCAAGTTAAAAAGCTCTCTCAACCCCACACCCCAAAAACAATGATCACAGAGAAGCAACGTGATGGAGTCCTTTGAAGTGGACAGTAAGTGCCAGAGCAATGTCTATTGTGCATTGAGGCAGGTTACAGGGCACCACGTGCGCTGTAAACTAAGGACGTTCTGCAGTTACGGCTCACAAATACCTGCAGACCAGCCGAACAACAGGCACGACAGAGGAAGCTTCGCCTGTCTGCATCAAGCAGCATAGACTAGCGCAAGTGTTTCATGAGACATCCCTAAAGCAGACCCTCAGAAATGCCAATTCTGCAGAACAGAAACAGCTCATGCTTCTTCAATTCCCACTAAGTGAAAAGCCAGCTGCACCTCGACTCACATATGAGAAAACAGAAGACAGATTTTACATCTTACTCGTAGTGACAGCAGCACTATTTGTTCACAGCTCAGCTTTAAGATCTCTCCCACATGTAAGCACCATGCCCTTAATCCACACAGATTAAGGGAGAAAGCAACAACCAAATGTATCGCTGCACAAGAGTTAAAAGAGTAGCAATACCTTCCTTTTAAGAGATCACCAGTCCTCCCACGTATTTACATCAGCATGCTGTAACTGTATCTTTGCAGTGCAGAGATCCTTTAAAATTACACTCACACCAGCAAACATACTGGCATACAGCTGCACTCACACGCAGCTTCAGCGCTTTTAGAAAGGTTGATAAGAAAAAAAATCTTAATTTCATAAAGCCCCATTTTTCTGATGGCAGATCCCAATGGTTTTAATTAACATAATTATCAATTGAAGCCCGTTTTTCAGGATTCCATACTTTATATACACAGAAACAGTTTCTATTAGCTAGTTTTTTAAAGCAAAATCTGAACCTTGCTAGAATTTAACTTAATCCCCACCCTTGTTTTCAGCTCCTCTCAACAGGACATTTTGGGGGGGGGGGGGGTGGGGGTGGGGGGGGAGGCGTGACTGGTGCACAGACTATAAATCCACAACTACGATATTCAGGGATGTGCAGATCACCTTACTGCTCCAACTCAACACTTTTAAGCAGCATGCACTCCTTTCATAAGTCAAAAGTCCCTCTGGAAAGAACTTTTGATTTACTTGGCTCAGGAGCTGCAGCCAACGAAGGAAGCTAGATAAAGCAGTTCTCTTTTGTTCTCCTAAAATCCAGATTACATATGCTCTTTATGCAAGAATCACATTGTATAAAGAACCCCACATGCCATGGCAAGTTGCATTTTCTACTATGGAACAAATACTCATACATACTTCAACAAGCTGTGCTTTGTTAAGTCCCGGTCTGGTCTGTAGCTTGAAGTGTCTTTTGTACCTTCGAAGTGTGTTTACTTGTAACTGATATAAATCAACCTAAAAGAAAAGGTGGAGAAAACAATCTAATGCAACTGAAATGTATTCAGTCATTAATAGCTTGCCTCTCCAAAACATTTTGGAATCTCACATAAAATTGTCAGCTCAGCAGATCTCATTGTGACAGAAACCCAACCTCCACCCTGCACCTTCCAGTGGAAAGGAAAACAGCATTTCATTGTTACTGAGCATGGCTCTGCCTCCGTTTAGCTGTGGGCTTTACTTGGAAGTCATTACTGTGCTTTAATGAGTTCTGGGTTTTTCTTTTGTCCCCCAGTTCAAGAATGATTAATACAAAGCCCAGTAATGACTTCTATCTAACATCTATGAAGATGCTGCTCCAGAGGGCCCTGTATCGTGATTCCAGCCATCAAATTTTACCCAAGTTATGTGCGAGATACAACATATCTGCACCACGAGATAGCATGGATTTTAATTGGGGGAAGAGTCTAGAGCACAAAGTTTTCTTGGCTTGAGGTGAGAGAAAACAGCGGCTCTTGCTCTTCAAGCATATCCCTGCTACCTAAGCACAATGCAGGAGTTACACACATGGGCATACGTGTCCAAAACTGTTCTTCAGCACGAGTTGACAGTCGAGAGAATTGCACAAGGTCCTCTTAAGGATATAAATACACAACCTTAACCCAAGACTCCCTTGTTTTTTAATCCCATGAACTCTGATCAACAGTCGCTTCTCCCAGCAACTGCTTATCCTCCCACCCTCCCTGACAATGTAAGGGAGCTTAATCGGATGACTGAGTGGGAAAGCAAGCTGGGAAAGCAGCCTGGATGAGAAATTATGCTACATCAGTTGCAGCTACAGCAGTATTGTCCACCTCACTACATTAAAGATCAATGCGTTCCCTTCCGCTTTTAGATTCATTTAGCAGCCCCACTACAGAACACTTAAACAGCAGCAGAGCTGTTGCAAGCTCAGTGATCTGCCCAGGCTTGATGTGCTGCTGTCTTGCATCGCAGAGGATGGGTGTCCTTTAGCATTCTCAAGTTCACACAACACAAATTCTATTTCTCAAGTCACAGCAGTGAACCCACAGACTACAGCATCATGCAGAGGAGGTAGCAGGTCCCAGAAGCTACAAGTTCTGCAGAAGCCTCTTCCCTTCCTGTAGGAATCACTTCTAACAGATAATGATGGTCACGTCTGAGATGTAGGGCTCTCCTGATTCTAGGTCTTCAGAATAATGACACTTTTCCCCTTAGCAAGCCAAACAGCTATTGAAAATAAAGAAGGTCAAGGGCATCTAAGATATACACAGTAATTGCATGGGACGAACACACTGCCAGAAACTCCTCAAAAATACTTCCCAGCCAGTTTTGTGCAGTAGTACCATAAAAAGTGCTTGCTTTCTTGTTCTGAAGATAGCCATCAGTTGTGATGCATTTTATAATTACTGCATGAGAAAACAAAACAGGTTTGCAAGACAGCAGTGATTATCGCTGTGCCAGAGAGCTACCTAAAGTCACACAGAACATTAGCTTCAGACAGGACTTTCAAAGAAGCAATCCCACATATTTTAACACACAAACAACATAGCCCGACATCAAAGTACTCCCAACCCCTAAAATCCTTAGTCACAGCCTTCAGAGTGGAGCCACATGCCCTTAGGAAAGGATTCTTGCACAAAGTTTCATCACTTATGCTGCTGTTATCTGCAGATGCTGACCATAAGGATGCCATTAAATTAATACTTACAGAGCAATTTCTGAAGAATGTTTTTTTTAAAAAAAATCCCTCTTAAAAAGAACCAGGCAGGTATGACAGCCTCTGCTCAAAATTAACACACTAAACAGCACCTGCTAAACCAGGCTGTAGCAGAGATAATCCAGAGCACACGTAGGAAAAAGAGCCTTAGGCGCAGTGACTGCCACTACACTACGCAGAAGGTTTGAAAGCTGCAGTTTGCTTCTCTAACAGGTGTGGTTTCACTGGCCTGCAGTGGAGAAAACAGGTCAAAGAAGCACCATACTTCTCCAGTCCTTTTTAGCACAGGTCCCCAAACACTTCTTCCCCCAGCAAGGGGTAAAAGCAAGGAGCTACCATCATCAAACTCTCCCAGTTAGGCCAAGCCAACAGAATAACTGCAAGAGTCATCTGAAACACATTTAGCTCAGAAGGAAAGGATTGGAGGGATGGGGCAGTGAAGCATTTATATCTTGAGTCCTACGTGCAATTCCCTTTGAGTTGTCAACTCCCGCAGAAGACACATTTTGCTGGTATGTAGCAAAGCACCTCTTACAGTAGGAAGCATCAAGAAGAAAATTGAAAACAGTTTTCTGAGGGAACTAGCAGAACTAAAAATGATCTAGACAATCTTGTTTGTTGTATTCCACACAGTCAATATAGAAAATACACCATGAAATTCAGTTAGCTGTTCTTTTAAAGAGCTGAGTGAATCGGGTGTCTTCCCTTTCCTCGCATGCCCCAAAATAAGGAGAGCTGCAAGGCTGTAAAGGCAGTATCTGCACAGACTCAGCAGCCATTAGGGACAAGCTTCATACATCGATCAGGAAACAAAAAAACAAACAAAGCAGCCAACTATTTAGCTACCTCTGGAGTGTCGATGTCTTGTACTGGTGAGTCACCATCATCATCGCTGCCTTTCCTCTTTCTTCTATTTCGCACGCTCTGAATTAAGTTTTTGTGGAAGTCACAGATATAGAGATGCCTCGCCTAGAAGGGTGAGAGGACATCTTTCAATGAAAACCACGTTATCCCCCAGGCTTGACACAACCCCCCCAGCAAGCACAGCCACGTTAATTGAGTCGAGAGGAGGCTTCGCTACTGCATTCTTCTAAATAAAGGACGCGTTATGCTACAGGTCACAGCTCGGGGGACACCAAAGTGCTGCTCGGCGCTGATTGAGGGCTAACGGAGCCCCAAGCACAACCCTCCCTTCGGCCACCCGCCGGAACTCGGGGAGCAAATCCCCCCCCCCCTCCCCAAGCTTTCGGTGGTTCCTTGGAGGGCAAAAAGCCGCCTCTTGCTTCACCCCGGCTCGCATCGGTATCCTTCCCTCCACTCCTTAGGCAAGGTCAAGCAAGGCGCGTTTCCTTCTCCATCTCTTCTTCCTTTGCAAAAGTTTCCCTTTATACGGACTTGCGCGCTTCGGGAAAGCGCCGGTAGCTGCGCGCTGTAATGGCAACGGGCGCAGGGACCGCGCCTGCGGGGCGAGGAGCCCCCGGAGCCCGGCCCAGGGTGTGTGTGTGGGGGGGTCCCTCGGGCCGCACGAAGCGGGGCGGCCACTCCGGCTGCCGCACGTTTTAAGCCGCTTTCACCCCCGCACCGCATAACCCTTCCCGCGGTACCGGACAAGGGCGAGCAGCCGTCCGAAACGTCCGGGCGTTTCATTCGGCAGAAGAGGCGGCCGCAGACGGCCCGGCTGCAGTCCCCTGCGCTACGGGGGGTGTGGGGGGGTCCGCTCCTCCTGCCCGGCAGTGCCGAGCCGCGTCGCGCCTGATGGCTGACGAGCGGAAGATACAGTGGCAAGGGGAGACGTGCAACATTGCAACACGAGGCGGAGCAGCCGAGCGCTGCCCTCGCCAGGAACAGACACAAACTAGCGCGCTGGGAGCCATGCAGGCTCCGCTTCGGGGAGGAGGAGCGATTCCCGGCCACGCTTCTTCCCTCCTTCCAGCTATGCGGGGGGAATCGCAGCCGAGGCAGCCGGCTCTCGGGGGCTGAGGGCACCCCAGAAGCGGGCAGCAGGGGCGACCGCTTTCCCTCCACCCGCTCCCGCAGAGGGAGAAGGGAGAGCGCTTTCAGGCCGTGCTCCTGGAGCTCCCGCCGAACTCCACTGGATACGGGAAGGGGGGCGGGGGGGAACGAAGGGAACTTCCCCGTCGTCAAAAAGAAAAAAACTTCATTAAAAGCCCCCACGGTAACGAAGCTAGTGGATCAACCGGCCCGCGCGAAGGGGGTCTGGAGCCGGACGCGCCACCGCTGCCCGGGCACGCACCGCCGGGACCCGTTGGCCGCTTTTGTCTGCCTGCCCCGCCGGCGGGGCCGCGCGTCCCCCCCGGCCCGCACTTACGCTCTTGTCCAGCTCGATCTTCACCTTCTTCTGCGAGATGCTCTTCTGGATCCGCTTGCTGAAGCTGGCGTTGCCGGCAGCGCGGCCGCACCGCTCCCCCTCCTCCCGCAGGCAGCACAGCTGTCCGGCCCCGGGGCCGCCCGCACCCCCGGCGCCCGCCGAGCCCGCGGCGGCGGCTGGAGCCAGCCCCGGCGGCGCTGGCGGCGGCGGCACCTCCACGGCGGAGCCCGCATTGCCCACCACGGCGGCAGCGGTGGGGTCCGCCCCGCGCTGGGTCACCTCCTCGGGGCCGAAGCCGTTCATTCCCGGCGTCACCTACACCAGTCAGCAAGAAGCCCAGAGGAGGGCGGCGGGATCCCGCCCCGCACCAAACTTCCCCGGCCAGACGCCGCGGCCCGGCGGGGCTCTCTCTCTCTGCTCGCCCGCCCTCAGCAGCGGCACCAAGGCGCAAACCTCGGCTTTGAAGGACGGGCAGCTCGCACGACGCGGGAAGGACCCTTCTTGCCGGCCGCCTTAGCCCCGCGGCTACCGGAGCGACGGCGGCAGCGCCCCGCGAATCGCCCCACTTCCTCCTTCCCCCCCGTCATGTGGAGACTCTTCAGCTGTTTCCTATGTAACAACAGCAACCTGCCCGCCGCCCCGCCCCGCCGCGCATGTCGGCTCCCCGCCGCGGGGCGCCACGGGAAATGTAGTCCTTTCCCCAGCCCCTCTCCGCAGCGGGCGCGGGCAGGGAACTACAGCTCCCGGGGTGCAGGGCGGCGGGAGCGCGGAACGGAGCGGGGGGGTTCGGCGTGCCGCTCTGCGGCGCTCAGGCCGGCGGTACTGTCCCGCGGTGGCGGCCGCTGCTCTGGCACGCTAGGGCGGCAGCGGCGGGACGGCCTGTGCTCCCTTTGCCCCGCCACCAGGAGGCCGGGCCCGCCGGGCGGCGGCGGCAGCTCGGCCCACTTTTTAGCAGCGCTCGTTCGCCTCCACACCCCCCCCTTCCCTTCCCGCCTTGTCGCTCCTCCCCGGCGGCGCGGCCGTTGGGATTTGAAAGGCGGCCGTGCGGCGGCGGCCGAGCCCGGCCCTGCCGGCACCGAGGCGGGAAAGCGAGAAACTCGCGGGGCGGGAGGAGGAGGAGGCGGCGGCAGCGGCGGCCGGGCAGCGCCTCCCTCGGGGGTAGCGGTCACGGCTGCCCCTTTCACGGCCGAGCGCCCAAACGTGCTTCAACCAAAAAAGGTGGAGGCGCCCGCGCGTCCCCTTCCCGGTCCCCCGGCTGCGCCGCTCGCTTCGGCGTCAGTGCCGCGTCCGGCCGCGCGTCTCAGGCTGCCAGCCTGGGACTTCATACGAGCTCGTGTACCCCCTCCCGCCCCGCCGCCTTCCGTTCTGTTCCGGCCCTGTCCCTCCCCGCCTCCTTTCTTTTCTCCTCTTTTTACTTTGCCAGCCGCGGCTGGAGAGTGGGTCCCACCGGCCGGAGCGGCCTCTGTCCGGGCGGCGCTGCCCCTTCGGCGGGAGGGAGCGAGGGAGCCCCTCGGGGTCCCGGAGGGCTCTGCCTCCGACCCTGTCTCTCTGAACCGGCAACAGTCGAGGCTCGGTCCTTTGTTAAAGCCGGTTTAAAACACGTGTAACCAGGGGTTCGCGTTCCGGCAGTAAAGGGCTCTGCAGACAAAGACGCCTTGCGGGGCGAGTTTGCGGTCCTGTCACTGGGAAAGAACTTTCTGTGAATAAAGGTGACTTTAAGCCACAAAAAAGACTGAGACTGCGGAATTGTTTTCGCTGGTGACGAACCTCGCAGCAGACGCTAAAGCGGATGCCGTGAAAACACTTGGTAAAAGCACGTATTTTTAGTTTTGAGACTGTACCGAACTGAGAGGTGCATCGGCGCTGCACTGTGTACCAATTCGGCTGCTGGCAGCCGAGTGGCAGAAGCACCGAAGCTTTGACCGACTGTTTTTCCCCGAGCACATTCAAAGCACACCCGACAAAGGGCGAGGCTTTTGCTTTTCCTTTTGAACTGCCGCAAATAATTCCCTTAAATCTCAGGAAATCCATCTGAGCTGAGCGAACTCAAAGCGTAATGATTTAACCACCGAAATGTTTGACCGTATCGCTTGGCCTGCGTCTCCAGCCCGTGGAAGGAGGGGAGCAGTAGCGCAGGAAGGCTGGTGAATGATTCGAGGAGACACAGATCCTGTGTAAGCCGTGTAAGTTCTGTGAGAGCCGGGAACGCGATTACAGCGCGAGTTCGGTTCGCACTGCAGATGGTTCCTTAATCTGATTGCATAACCTGGTATTAGAGAACAAGAGTAGGTCCCACCTCGCTCCCCACAGTCGCAGTGGAATGAAGGATCCAGTAACTGCAGCGGAGCTGAGCACAAGGTCACCCACAGCGGTTACCTAGAAGGCACGTTTCAGTGATTAGACAGGGGAACTGGGTGACAGTTGGAAAAAAAAACCCAGACCCCAGGTCCTTACCAGCCGGGCTGAAGACTCTGTGGAGTGCCTGGGCTTAATTCCATGCTCTGCTGCTCTGTAATCTCAGACGACAGATGTTTTACTCACTTTCTGAGTTTCTTGTGATTTTGTGCTATTAAAAAAAAAAAAAAACTATTAACGTTAAAATTAAAAAAAAAAAGAAACAATAACACCCCCACCCCACCAGAAAACAACCAACCGATAACAATGATAGTGGGCCCTAAAGAAGAACATAGGAAGCACGAGCTGGGAAAAGTGGGACAAGGGTGAGTTCCAGGAATTCTTCAGTGGAAATCTGGGTCATGAATCGTAATTTCTAGACTCTTAGGCTATGTCCTTTGAGGTCCCTTTTATTTCTTTAGATGGATTTGACCTTACTGTGAGTGTAAAATATGTCAGTCGGGGTCTGGCTGCTGTGATTTAGTTCGATGGAAAGATCGCTTCTGCATTTTAAATGTTTCTGATCCTCTTTGTACAGTTTGTGAGTGGTTAAAAGCCTGATTATGTTACCCAGCCATGCTTGCCAACATGTTCATTTATAAGCAGAATTTCAAGTAGAGTAGTATCATAGTTTCATGATTAGATCACGATAAGACAGTAGTGGGGCTGAGAAAGACGGTTCTGCTTCCGCCGTAAGCTGCTCGTTTTCACGCCTGTGCCCTGTCCTTCTTTGTGCCTGTAAAAGCATTTCTGTGGCTGCACGGCAAGCCAGATTGGGTTACGACTAGAGCAGTGACAAGAAAACCAGTTAAGTTTAACTCTGATCTGCCCTACCGCTCCCTTGCATGCTGTCCCAGCGGACAGGAAGGTCCCATGGAAGGGCAGGACTGTGTGACTGGAGCAGGGTGGTTGGTGACCACCTCTGTTTGGTATGAATGCCTGCTTACAGTAACAAAGAAATCATGTCACTTTTAATCTTGCCTTATATGTGGGATCAAAAAATACAAAGAGCTGTAGCTAGATGGGCCTGTCAGGCAGTATGGAGCTACTACAGGATGGATTTGCAAACTTTCATGAAGCTTGGGCCCTGTGAAATAAAAAAAAAATAAAATCACTGTCATAGCATATGTTGTCCAAAACTGTGACTTTATAACATAAGCTGTAGTAGTCGTTAGTAAAGTATTCAGATATCACTAAAGCATACATATATATATTAGATAAACATAAAATCATGCAGCATTGCAACAACATACCGATTAGAGTAAAACTTGAAGAATTAAATCAGTCCAATGGACGTGGCAGCTCTAAACCAGCCACTCTGTACACTGGCAGTTAACAGGCCATGCACTCAAGCAGAGATGAATTGTAACCTACATGGGTACCAAAACCACAGGCAGCAGGGATGCCTTGAGTACTGTGTGCAGTTTTGGGTACCACACAAAAACACTGTAGAGTGTCCAGAGGAGGGCAATGATGATGGTGAAGTCTCTGAAGGGGAAGACTTACGAGAGGCTGAAGTCCCTTGGTTTGTTAAGCCTAGAGAAGAGGAGGCTGAGGGGAGACCTCATCATGGTCGACAGCTTCATGAAAAGGGGGAGTGAAGGGGCAGGCACCGATCTCCTCTCTTTGGTGACCATGATAGAACCTGAGGGAACAGTGTGGAGTTGTGACAGAAGGTTTAGGTTGGATGCTAGGAAGAGGTTCTTTACTGAGAGGGTGGTTGGGCGCTGGAACAGGCTCTTCAGGGAAGTGGTCACAGCACCAAGCTTGGCTGAGGTCAAGAAGTGTCTGGACGATGTCCTCAGTCACATGCTCGGACTTGACTGGCCTGTGTGGAGCCAGGAGTTGGACTTGACAGTCCTTATGGGTCCCTTCCAACTCAGGAGATTCTATGATTCTGTGATTTGTAAGTGGCATGCAGAAGGAAGCTGGAGCTACAGCACCTTGAAAAGCATGCCCAAATTTGTAGCTCCCAGGCCCGGAGGTCAGCAGGACTCCATGGCCCTTCCTGGCACCACAGCGGGCCAAGCACAGGTGGGGACCGAGCAGCTTGCGCCTCTCTGAAACACCGTACGGCCCAGCATCCGGCTGATGTGTTTTGTAATTCGAGGGAGAAGAATGATAATTGTGCACTTCACCTTGGGTGCACTGCATGCACGCTGCCAACGTGTTGTCCGCACTCAGTCCCGGGAAGGAAATGCAGCTTGTAACTGTGTGCACACTTTCGCATGATGAGGTTCAACTGGGGCCGACTGTTCCCTTCCCCAAAAGGTACCGTTCACCTGGAGTCAAAGTGTATGTGGGCACCCTTCTGCGTGCCACCTGAAGCGATCCTGTTAGCAAATGGACTAATGAGGAAAACTATCAGTATACGTTTTCACAGGAAACAAAACATCTCTGGTTTGCACTGTAACTATTCCAGTGAAAAACAGACTCCTTTAAAACACTTTAAAAATTCCGTAAATTCCACCACATGCCATCTATTAGCCCTGTATCTCTGCTAACACCCAGACAGCTTAACATATATTCAAGTAATACAGTAAAAGAGAAAAAGAACCCCCACCTTTAACCAAAACAGAGATATTGGTACAAAGCTGGTATTTCCAGGCCTTTTAGGCAGCTGGAGCTGGCGTTCCTTTTTTAAGTGTCTGCCTCATACAATGGACACTAAGGGTATATGAAAGAGTTTATGTAACATGGGCTTTTATTAAAAGATTTAAAGCAGTAAACAGGGTTCCAAAAATAAACATTGTATTTTAAGAATAATCTAGGTGTTACGGGATTAAAACTGATAAGCCCGTGTACTGTAAAAGCTCTGAAGATTTGTAATACATGCCCCTTCCCAATCTGTGCTGGTTCACTTGCACAACGAGCCGTGAATTGCAGGAGGCATGGCAGGACCTTGCGTCAGGCAGCTTCCTTCTCACATGCATAAAGACAGAAACGTTGGTACAGAAACTTCAGACGTTCTTTGTGGAACGTGTGTGACAAATTCTTTGTTGGGGGTCTTAATGAAGTATGACACCTACTTTGGCATAAGGGAGACCCCACAAACCCAAGTGCAGGGAAGCAAACGGACCCTCCAGCTTTGCCCAGAGGTACCCGCTAGGTCTGAACACCCCCTCCTCCTTCCTCACAACCCCCCCACTTCAGCCAAAATGGAAGTGCAAGTCCATTGGGT
Source organism: Gallinula chloropus (assembly GCF_964237585.1). Taxonomy (NCBI): domain Eukaryota; kingdom Metazoa; phylum Chordata; class Aves; order Gruiformes; family Rallidae; genus Gallinula; species Gallinula chloropus. The sequence goes on from NC_140088.1 coordinate 63,404,802, forward strand.
TGCTTCAGAGTCGCTGTTTCACCCATCACTTGACCATCCGGGTTCCTTGGATTAATATTTTGTTATACATCACGTTAGAGCTCGCAGTCAGAGAAAGACCCAACAAAACCATGGGCGGTGCCTTGTGAAATGCAGCCCTGCTGTCTGGAACGTGTAGTGAAAAAGTATCAGCCCTGGAGGTTTTGTTTAGTAGTGCGATACAAATTTAGCTATGAGTAATAGGCAGACTGCTGTCCTATATTGCTTAAGAGTTACTTTTTAATCCCTTCAAAGAAAGAAAGAAAAAGCTTGCTCAGCTTTTTTTTTTTTTTTTTTTTTTTTTTTTTTTTTTTTTTGTGAGAGAAACACTCTTGTATCTGTTCAGCATATTTTGCTGATCTTAAATGCACCCTTGGTACCACAAAAAGCACTATATCCTCTTTGCTACCTTCTTACTTGATGTGAACCACTGTTTTCTGCTTCTAGAAATCCAGTTTTGACACCATCTTTAATCACTGGCTTTTTGCTTTGAATAAAGTATACGGACTGAGATCAGCCCTGAGGAGGAGGACTTGGGGGTGTTGGCAGATGAGAAGCTCAACATGACCCGGCAATGTGTGCTTGCAGCCCAGAAAGCCAAATGAAACCTGGGCTGCATGAAAAGCAGCATGACCAGAAGGTCAAGGGAGGTGCTTCTGCCCCTCTGCTCCACTCCTGTGACACCCCTTCAGGAGTACTGTGTCCAGCTCTGGGGTCCCCAGTACAAGAAGGACATGGAGCTGTTGGAGTGAGCCCAGAGGAGTGCCACGAAAGATGATCGTTGGAGCACCTCTCCTGTGAAGACAGGCTGAGAGAGTTTGGTTTGTTCAGCCTGGAGAAGAGAAGGCTCTGGGGACACCTTATAGCAGCCATCCAGTACCTGAAGAGGGCCTACAGGAAAGCTGGAGAAGGGCAATTTACAAGGGCATGGAGTGATGGGAAAGGCGTAATGGCTTTAAACTGAAATGAGGGTAGATTTAGACTAGACAGATGAAAGAAAAGCTTTACCGTAAGTCACTGGCACAGGTTGCCCAGAGAAGCTGTGGCTTACCCCTCCCTGGAAGTGACCAAGGCCAGGTTGGATGGGACTTTGGGCACCCTTGGCTAGTGGAGGATGTCCCTGCCCATGGCACGGTGTTGGAACTTGATGATCTATGAGGTCCTTTCCACCACAAACCAGTCAATGATTCTACGTTATACCATCTTCGCAGTTTTGTCAGATCCTAGAAACTACAGTACTTCCTTACACCATTGTGTCCTCTTCCAATACAGGCTCATTTCACAGAAAGGAAAATGGGAAACTTCCGTAGCCCTGAATCCTCTTCCAGTGCCCTTGTTTTTGTAGTACAGTTATAAGCATCTCTAGGTCTGATTTAGCTCTTGTTGAAGTTAACAGAAGGTTTTAAGTACCCCTTGGAAACAGGTGAACACTTACTCCCCTCCCCCCTGCCCTGAGTCCAAAACACTTCATTTAGAAGGTCTTTAGAAGGTTATTTGGATTCTGTCAGTGAAAACAAAGGTCTGATGCTAATACAGATATTTTTAATAAAAATAAATAGAGTAAAATTACATGTGGGTGTGGAGTTTAAATGTTTTCCTGACTTCCTGCAGAGCTCGTTCTGGGTAAAAGATACAGGCTTACGCTCCAAAACACTCAAGTATTATGATGGTTTTAAATTGCAGTTGCTTTTCACTGATGTTACTTAACGATAAACCCTTAACTGTGACATATAATGGGAAAAGTAGCAGATAAAACACTTTGCAGAATGTAGCAGATCTCCTACATTTGGATAGTACCTACTGCTACCATTCAATACACAACATCGTTTCATTAGATATTGCCATTCATCTTTAATGCTCCTCAAACCTCAGCTCCCTTACTTGAAAGATCATGTTAGGGTCTCAGCTTTCATACTGATAAAGCTTCTGGCCTTTACAGTGACCAAGGTAATTTTGAATCTGGTCAAGGATGTATCCAAAAAGCACAGAACACAAAAGGGACTCCCACCTTCCAGTTTCAGCATCATGTTTTTTAAACAGATACAAGTTTAGAAGGTTTTTTTATCCCACTGTTTTGGTTGTTAATATATGTTAACATTAGAAACACCACAGGTGAGACCCAATGCTGCTATCACAGCTCTCCACAGGCACTGGAAGTTCCTTACCTCTCTCCAGAAGTGACTGTGGGGCAAGATTTTCTGTGATTTCACGTGATCTTGTAAATTATTTTATAGTAAGTAAAATAACAAGACAGACCTTTTACTCTTAAACAACTTTATCCCAAAATTAATTACATCTTTGCAAAACAAATTCTTCACTACTGGAAAAGGAGAATGAGGAGGGGGTTATGCCTTTAACATTTGTACATATTACAATAGTTTCTCCTTAGCTTTGAGTAAGCTGGCCTTTCTTTGACACAGATAACTTCACTTGAGTTCGCTTGTTTATTTCTTCAAACCCAGAACTGAGCCGCTCCCTATTTTTTTTTCATTTTCATTTGTGGTAGGTGTTTATTCCTGCCTGTGCTTAGTGAGAGCTTCTACTTAACTTCACACATGGTAAATGACAAGGATTAATCAGAGGTTCAAGAGTTTATTACCAGACTTTTTTTTTCCTTCAATTCCTTCTGAATGGTGTTACAGGCGGGCACATGTTCTAGTAGCACACGATCTCTGAAACAGCTTTCCTTGTTCCCATAAAACACTTGGCAGTACCGAGTAGGGTATGCAATGGGATCCTCTGAAGAAACTCTACTTTTACATCATCAGTAGCTGGAAAATCTCACAGGATTCCTGACTACAACTGAGACTGAAGAATCAACAATTTCAAATTTTCCTGAGCATTTTATTTCTAGCCTCAGATTACCTGTGTACCATACGAACATTTCTATCGCACATATGACAGCACTATTTGCCAGAAACAAGAGGGGAAATTAATTCTTCTACTGTAATATCAACTACATGAGCATCAGCACAGGGCATGATCAACGTGACCAAAACTTGAGGCTTATTTAAGTGTGTGGTGGTTTAGCCCTGGCTAGAGGCCAGATGCCCACTGAAGTCAGTCTATTACTTCCCTTCTTAGTTGGACAGGGGAGAAAATATATATTAAGAGGCTCAGGAGACAAAATAAGGACAGGGAGAGATCATTCTGTCAACAATGGCATGAGCAAAACAGACTCAACACAAAGTGAAGAAGAGATAAACTACCTAATTTATTACACCACACTACAAAGAACAGTAAAACTGGAGTCAGGAGCGTGACCAGATCTTAAAACACTTTTTCCCCCACCACTCCCTTCTTAGCAGACTTTAGTCAGGATTATGCTCCCTTCTTCTCCCCTGTTCACAGCACAGGGCGGGCAGCGACTGGGGAAAATGGGGTTCTCGGTAGCACCTTCCCCCCACCCCTCCATTCTAAGCAGACTTCCCTTTAGCCATGATCTTGCTCCCTTCTTCCCCCTGCTCACAGTACAGGGGGGCAAGGACTGGGAAAAAATGGGGTTCTCGGTTACTTTTTCATGAGCTGTTTTCCTTTTCTAGCACCTCTAACCTCCCTCCCTGCTCCCTCCTTAGCAGACTTCACTCTAGTCATGATTTCACTCCCTTCTTCCCCCTGCTCGCTGTACAGGGGGGCAGGGACTGGAAGATGGGGGCTTCGGTCAGTCCCTTGCAAGTTGGTTTCCTTCTCGGCCGGGGGGTGGAGGGGTGGGGGTGCATTCATTCCACACCCTCCCCCTGCTTTACCGTGGGGTCTCAACAGTCCTCCACAAACTTCTCCAACATGAATCCTTTCCCACAGGGCTTTATCTCTTTATCACAGTGTCTCTCAGTCCCAGTCCTCCACAGCATTCCAAACCTCCCCCCAGCAAACCTGTTCCGACGCAAATATTTCTCATCTCTGTGTCTCTGATTCTCCTCATGGCTGCAAGTGCTGGCAGGGGCTTATCCCAACGTAGGGTCACAGCGTCTTCTCTATGTCTCCACCTGCTCCATCCAGCGTGAAGCCCCTCCACAGGCTGCAGGTGGGGTCTTGGCCTTTTCCATGGGTTTCTCCACAGGCTTCAGAGGCATCTTTCTCTCCGGCACCTGGGGCACCTCCTCCCCCGCCCTGTGTCTGCACAGCTCATTACATCTTCTCACTCCCTTCTCCAGTGGCAAAATGCACCTGCCTCTGGATTTTTTTCACCCATATGTGATTCTTAGAGGCGCTATGATTATCTCTAGCTGCAACTTTGGCCTTGAATTGCCTGATGTTTACATTTTTGGGGGCCGGCAGAGCATTCCAGCAGCCATTTTCTGCAGCTCCTGGTCTCTCTCTCAGCACCCAGCTACGCAAAACTGCGACAAAGTGATTTCCCTGCCTGGACCCAATGCCAACGTGTTGAAGAGCACCACCATGCTTACCAGGGACCGGGCACTTCTCGGCCAAACCTGCTTCTCTCTTCTGGCTGTGGGAGACAGGAGGGTACTACGCATCCTGCAGCCTTGCCAAATCACACTATTCCTTCTCTTTCCAGTGCCTAGCCCCATGTGGATGCTCACTGTTTGGGAGATGGACAGTGATTATAGCATTGACGGATGTCACCTCCAGGACGGGACACAGGCCAACCCTGTGTCTTACTGCTTAGGAGGAGGAAAAAGATAATCCTGGAACTGATGCTCTCCAATTCACAAACGCAATGATTTTATGACCAATAATGGTTTATTTCTTACCAGTAAGTCCCATATACACTTCAGGTAAAGCATCAGCCAAGGCTGGAGGGGTCTGGGGAGTGGGGACAAAAGACAGCAGCTTTTTTAATTTTTAACCCATTTCATCACGTGAATTACAGCTACCCACATTTTAAAGCCCCTCTAAACCACCTGTGAAACTATCTAGTGGCCCAACAAAGGCAAAGTGCTGCTTTCTTCTCCTACCTGTGGAAAGGGACTAACAACAAGGCAAAATATAAAGTGAGTCTGTAAGATCTCCAGGGAAAAAGCGTGACACGAGTATCGCTTTGAAGGTAAATAAGAAAGTAAATGAGAGCGAGTCCAGGAACAGAAAAAGAATGATAATAAAAAAGCACGTTAACCCAGTGCCGGTGGAAAAATCTTCTCGTCGTATTAAGACTGAAGAAGTACAATTAATTATTGTGACCAGGAACAGCTGGTGTTCCTAATATTATCTGCATTAGCACCAGGAGAGGTTTGTTATATTTATTTCCGATCCTATGACCAGTGCAGTTCAGACTCTGCTCTGCAGCTGTCCGGGTAGTGTCTGCTGTAGGCTGCCTTTGTTTTAGGTATTCGGTACACAGCACAAAGCCAAAAAAACAAGTTTCCTGAGCTTTGAGACTGAACCAGCCCGCTGTAACACGGCCGCTGTTTGCCTACAAGCTGCTTAACTGGTTATGCAGGCTCCCCAATAGCACACATAATAAAACCGTAAGGTTTAAAGGGTAAATATATTACGTTTTTTATAAAATACTTATTATCTGCGTGTTACACAACGGGGGGGGGGGGGGGGGGAAATGGGGAAAGTTTTAATATTTTAAATGCATCTCTTCAAGGTATTGGCAGAAATACCAGTTTGTGAACTTCGGGGCAGCTGCAGTTTTATCTGGGTTTTTTTGAAGTACAAGGAAGGTTAACTACTTATAACTGGAAAGCTACAGCAGTTTAGTTTTGAGTTTAGGTAAGCAATAGCCTAGGTAGTTCTGGTTTTTGCTGTCCATCCTAAAGCTCCTACCACACACCTATGAGACACTGATTAGAGCTGATTAGAGCCAAATTTGCTTTTTCTTTAAAAATCTTGCATTATTACTGGGGAAGATAGGTGACAGCAAAGTTAGAGGAGCTGTAACTTGCTTCCACTGGTAAACACTGACTTCTCAGGTCTATAAGGGAGTCCCTTTCAGCAGAAATGAAAGTTTGGTCAGAGTCTCGAGGTTGCGCAACTGCAGCTGGAGATTTCCTCAGCCAAATGGTATCTGTTGCAATGGATCCACTAAGGGAAACGTTACTTCAGATAAAAGGTCTTTGTTACTTTCTTCCCTGGCTCTGCCCACCCTGCCACCAGAAAGGCTGGGGAGGTCACCCACAGAAGCTGAGAGATATGGTATAATGCAAAGTATTATCACTCCAATCGCTTATTTGTGTTGCCTGTGACATAGTTCTCCTTAAATCCCTTTCTCACCTCTGTACCCTGGTGTCACTTGCCTGGTCTTTTCCTTTGAGCCAGTGTTTCCTAGCGAAGACACTGTTATCTCTCCTCACAGGCAGTTTACTGAAGATTAAGTGACATTACCAATAGCGCCCAAAGTTGTAATTGTGGAGCAGATGAGGGGCTCAAAGCCAGGGAGCTATAAAACGTCACAGTCATTTCACGAGCTGAGCTATTCAAGCAGAAGCAAGCTTCAAGTCCTGGAGCATATAGTTCTTCCCCACAACTGTCATCCACATGTGGTTAATAAATTAACCACGCGGACCGACCAAAGTCAATGCTGCATGGATCGCTGCTTTAGAAGGGTAACAGTGACCGACTCTCAAGACAGAAGTTGTGGTTTTGTCTGAAAAGGAAGAGTGTGGTGTGATGAAAAAAACAGTGACAGCTTACCATGGAACCAGGCGCACAGAGAAGGGCTTCTCCGGACGCAAGGGTGCTGGGAGGAAGGCACGGCTTTGGGACTGATGAGTTTCTAACATCGGCACTCTTGCACGGAGCTTTCAGCATCAGTGCTGCTGTGGGAAGCTTCCAGTATCGTGTTCAAGCATGGAAAATTTTCAATACTGCCTTCCTTGTTGCAGGACAGACAGATGTTAGAGGGTACAACTGTTTGGTTTCTTACGCTGCCCTGCATTGCATGACATCGCATGACATAAGCCTCTACGCATATATTTCATCGTACAAAAGCTTTCTTTTTCAGAGAAGAGAATCCAGAAAAAAGAGTACCTCTAAAAGAACAAAGAGCCTAATTTCTTTTTTAAAACATTTGATTAAATCCTTTGAAAGGCAGGTCTCTTTTTCCCATAGCAGTAATTACACTTTCTCACCCTACCTGCTTTTCCACAATCATTTCTTCAATTCTTCAAGCAGATATGAAAACAGATGCAGCAGAGGAAGCCTCACTGCAATTATACCCAATTATTGCCAAAGACTCTTCCAAAGTAATTTTCCCCATGAACTCCCTGTATTAATGTTAAAAGGAAGAGTAAAATTCTGCCAATAAGATGATCACGTAAAGCTTTTTTCTTCTTGTTGTTCAAGAACTGACAGAGTGGATTTGGAAGAGTAAAATGAGAAAATTTCTTCTCTCAACTGTTAAAATTAATGATTTTTGGTGCCTGTAGCCATCCTGATAACTTCGCAGTGACAAACTCCCAGAGGTCACGGCTTGCTACCTTAGTAGCACTGACATTGAGAAAACAGCTTCCCAAAAACTAGCAGACCCCTTCATTCTTCTTTCCAGGGCATCGTCCAGGATTCAGAAGTAAACCTGATTTTGATGGAGTTAGCCTACATTTTCACATGGCTGTAAACAACACGGAAGGTATCTCTGAATTTGTTCGAGTGGTGGGATATGGAGAGCTTGAGGTGAAGTAAAGGCATTTTTAAAGCCACATAGCAGATTGAAACAACCCCTTACAGAGCAGCTAAGCCCTCGCAGAAGTCAGTGCTGCTGAACTGAGAACGTTACTTTGCTGCAGAGTAGTAGAATAGCTGACAGTAACCAAGAGCCAACACTGGAACACGGGAGAGCCCCCGTGTAAATGTTTATTTTAGAAGATAAGCGTAAGCTTTGTTTGTAGGTTAAGCACTCTCAAAAGGAACAGCCGCAGAAGTGAGCTGATGTAACAGTCCCCGTAACTGGCTTCTGACAGGCTTTGACATTCGCAAAGGAAATACACATCTCTGCTTCGCTCTGTCGATTAACGCCCCCCCCTACCCCCCGCTACTCCTTAAAGAAGAGTTTGACTTTTTCTCATTACATCTTGTAGGGGCTGGAGTTCGGGCAAACGCATAAACCTTGAAATGAAACAGGGATAAAGGAGGCATTTACTGCCGTACTAGCGAACTGCCCCGCATGTATTGGGGGAGGGGGGAAAGAAAAGGAGAGAAAAAAAGACCTCGAAGGGTCGGACCCGACCGGTGCTTCTGGCTCAACGCTGCTGCTCACACCGAGCAAACCCGGAGTGCGGGGAGTCCAGAGAGCAAGAGGCTGACAGCTCTCATACCTGCGGCCGGCCAGTGCCCTCAGATAGCCCAGGGAATCTTCCTCCTGCCTCTCAAAGGTTATTATTTATTATTGTTTTTTTTAACCCCTGAGCTAGTTTAACGTGACTAAATAATCCACCTTCGGTAGGCGAGGTTGCAGCACGCTTCTCGCCAGCGCTGCGAGCTGGAAGCCGCGCAGCCGAGGTGAGCTGGCAGCGCGCTCCTAACCCAGGCTAGCCACAGGGCCGGGCGAGAACCGCCGCGCAGAAGAACGCCAGCCCCAGCGAACCCGCACCGCGCACCCCGCGGCCGAGGCACGACAGAAGAGACTGCGCGCACAGACTCCGGCCTCATCCCCGAACCGAGAGGCCCAACGCCTCCAGCCGCCGGCGTTAGCCGCGCCTTCCCCCGAGCTCCGTCCCTGGACTCCCACCGCTGCGGCTCTCGCCCAGCGCATGGAGCGAGGCGCCGCCTTCCCTTCCCCGCGCCCCTGCTTTCTGGCTCGGCGCCGGGAGGGAAAACCCAACCCCCGCGACCAGCTCCTGCTCTTCCCTCAAGCCCCGCCCGCCTCAGGGGGCAGCGGGCTCTCCCCACCCGGGCATCTCCCTGCCCCAAGGTCGCGGCAAGCCAGGCCCAGCACCCCGAGCCCTCCTCCCGCGACGTACCGCCGCACAGCCCGGGCCCTGCGGGGAGGGAGCCGCAGCCGGGCGCCGCCCCAGCCGTCACCCCGCGACGGGTCGGGGCGAGGGCAGGGCCGTGGTGCCGGGAGCGAGTCCCGCTCGGGCCACGCACCCGAGGTTAAAGCCCAGTTTATACAGCTGGCGGCCGTAGTCCGCTGCCCCCGCCCGAGGGGGAGGAACGGCCGCGATTCCCGACAGGAGGAAGGTGGCGCCGAGGACACCGGCTCCCCCAGCGCGGGAAGGCCCCGCACCCTCCAGCCACCGGGCCGCCAGCAAAGCTCGTGCCGGGCCCACTCTGCCGGCCCTGCCGCCTCCGCGCTCCCTTTGTATTTTTTAAACCACGCTACCGCATCCCGCTCCGCCCAATGGAAGCGCGCGAAGCCCCCAATAGCCAGTGGCGGGGCTCCCCGCGGTTTTTTAAACCGTCCCTCTCCCCCAATCGCCGCCCAGTGCGCTTAGCTCCGCCCCCTCCACTATCCTCACCCCAACCGGTTCCAGCGAGTATGAGGGCTAACGACCCCCTCGCGCTCGACCTAGCCGAGATGCTGCTCGGACAGTGACGTCGGAACGGCAGCGAGCGAATCCCCGGCGGTCCCGGCCCTAAAGGGCGGGGCCTCAACCGGTTTGAACCGTCACGGCAGCCAATCCGCTGCGGCGGGGGGCGGGTTCCCGGGCGCCGCGGGTCAAGTTGCTGTGGCGGGTAGGGCTGCGGAAAACAAGAGGCTGTAAGTGCGCCGCCGGGAAACCATTCAGCCGCCGCAGCGGAGGGAGCAGAGCCCCGCGCCGCCGCCCGCCCCGCCCCACCCAGCCAGGCAAGGCCCCGTGCACCCCCCGCCGGCAGAGCCCGCGGGAGGGCGCCGAGGGGGAGGGAGAGCGGGAAGGAGCGGGGCGCCTCCGCCGGCCCCGGGCGCGGAGAGAGCGCGGGCTTCCCGGAGCGGGCGGGCGGTGCGCCCAGGGCCGAGGGGGTCAATTCCCGCCGGGCGGGTGGGGCCGGGCGGGCAGGGCGTCCCCGCGGGAAAAGGGCTGGGGCGCGGGCGGTGGCGCTGCGCGGGGCGGCCGTCGTTGGGGGTGGGTGGGGGGGGGCGGGTGGAGGCGGCCTGCGGCGGGACTGCTGCTGGGCGGGAGAGGGGCTACGGCGGGAGAGGGGCCGGCGGCCGCGGGGGGCGTGCCCGGGCGGGAAGGCGCTGGCGGGCGAGAGGCGGGAGCGGCCTGAGGCGCGGCCCCGCCCGGCAGTGGCTCTGGCTGGCGCCGCGGCCCCGCCCTCACGCCGCCTCCATCCCTTTCCCTTCACTGCCCCCCCCTCCCCCCCCCCCCGCAGGGACCCGCCTCCGACCTCGCCATGGGCAAAGGCGACCCCAACAAGCCGCGGGGCAAGATGTCCTCGTATGCCTACTTCGTGCAGACCTGCCGCGAGGAGCACAAGAAGAAGCACCCGGACTCGTCCGTCAACTTCGCCGAGTTCTCGCGGAAGTGCTCGGAGCGGTGGAAGGTGAGCGGGGCCGGGCCAAGCCGTGCGGAGCCCCGCCGGGCCGGCCCCCGCCCCTGCGGCGGGCTGCTGGGAAAAGCTCCCCGGCAGCAGCTGCTGCTTAGGCGTTAGTGGGTCACCGGGTGCTTTATCTGATCCAGGCTCTTCTCCTTTCCCCTCTGTGCGTCCGCAGACAATGTCTAGCAAGGAGAAAGGGAAGTTTGAGGAAATGGCTAAAGGAGACAAAGCTCGCTATGACAGAGAGATGAAAAACTATGTTCCCCCCAAAGGCGAGAAGAAGGGAAAGAAAAAGGACCCCAACGCTCCTAAGAGACCACCGTGAGTATTTATGTGACTAACACCTCCCCAAATACTATTTCTAGTAGCCTGATGCTTAATTCTAATCACCGTCTCTCGTTTTAGATCCGCTTTCTTCCTTTTCTGTTCTGAACACCGTCCAAAAATCAAAAATGATCATCCTGGCTTGTCCATTGGAGATACAGCGAAGAAATTAGGTGAAATGTGGTCTGAACAGTCGGCCAAAGATAAACAGCCATATGAACAGAAGGCTGCAAAACTAAAGGAGAAATATGAAAAGGTACAGTGAAAGTGATTTAAATAATGGTTGAGGCCATGCGTGCTACCGGTCTTGCACCTAAACAGCATAAATGTCTCATCATTCTAAAGGTTTCTGTCAAGCTTTGTCAGGCTTCAGAACGCCTGGGAGGGTGTGGAAGGTAGCTGGAACACTTAGAGTGAACCTGGATGTGGTTTTAATGTGCCTAGAGTTGTTACCAATGAGATGCTTTACTTGCAGAAAACAGGTTACCTGCTTGGTAAAATACAGAGTCCAAATACTCCAAAGCATCATGCTCATAAATTTGTTAAGGACAGTCTGGGCCACACACTGATGGAAGGACAAAGGTCCCAAAGCAGAAACTTTGCTTTTCTGCGCAGGCTGTGTTTGATCTGCACGGTGTCGTGGCATTACATTACTGAAGCAGTACAAATTGGTCTTCAGAGTTTAGTTGCCAGCGACTAAAGAGCGTTTTTCTTGCAGGATATTGCAGCATATCGTGCCAAGAGCAAGAGTGACGCAGGAAAAAAGGGCCCCGGTAGGCCTGCGGGATCCAAGAAGAAAGCGGAACCAGAGGAGGAGGAGGAAGAGGAGGAGGATGACGAGGAAGAGGAGGAAGAAGATGAGGATGAGGAATAAATGAATGTCCTGCTGTAAAGATTTATGCTCAAAATCCAATATTTTGCTAAGAATGTGAACTCGAGTGCAGCTCGTTGTTAGCTTCAGTATAAAAATCTGTACAGACTTGTGTATAGGTAATGCGGTCCTTTGTAGGGAGACCTCTATTTTCAACGTGAGTCGTAGCCCAGGACTGCTACGGTTCGGTTTAAAAAACACAAAAAAGGTTAAAAAAAAAAGTTGTGGAATGTTTCTGCATATTTAATGGTTTTGTTGAAATTCAGTGACTGATAGCCAGGTGTTTCTTTATAGCTGAGTAAAACAAAGGAGGTAGCTTAATAGCTGATCTTATATTTTGTAGTATATTGCATTGTATTACTTTTTTAACAGTTTTGTAATAAAATGTTGTACATGATTGTTGTTGCGTTCTTGATATTTCTGAGAGGCTGGGTACTCCCTCTGTCAGGCATTGCATCGTTCTTGGGCTGTCGCTGTTGCAAAATGGGCAAGTCCTGAACTTAATACTAGATTTGACACCTTTTGTTTTCTCTTCAGCTGCAATTCCCTCTCCTCCATCCCCTGCCCTGAGCGACAGTCAGGGCTTTTTATTCTTGCAGGGATTTCCTTCTGTCACTTTCTGTGTGAAAAAAAGCACAAGTACCAAAGTCGGTGATATTCCTGCATTTCCTCCCCAAACTACTGAAGCAGAAGTCTTAAAGATTTGCCTTGGTGCATTAACAGATAATGAGTGAATCCTAGGACTTTTCTTTCCCAGAGTTGAGGGTCACTGGCCTTTTCTGCTGTCCATACCAGGACAGGAACACTGGGTAGGAGACAGATGTGGTTAAAGGTATAGTCTTCCCAGATGTTCCCTGCTCCTTTCCTCTTCCCCCCGGCCCCAGTATTAGTGGCTTCTCGTAAAATACACAGCTTGCACAACAGCATGAAAAATGTTGGAATGTTATCTCCATGCATGCCAGTAGATTCCTGCAGGAGAGAGGAGGCATTTATAAAGAACATGTGCTCCCGATGTGATGTGTTCCTGGTTGTCGTAACCGCATCACCAGTCACATGAGTTCTTGGTTTCTCAGGGTGCTTTTAAATTCAGTGTATTTAGGAGTTAAGATACCTTAATATTTGCAAAGGGGAAGTCGAAAATCCCACAGCTAAACTGACAGCTTAAGTTTAATTTGTTGAGAGAAATGCTTGGCAGTAACTTTCACAGGCCTTTGGAAGCCCAGCCCTGAAAAGCACGCAATGCCTAAAATCATGTTCTACAAAGGACAAGCTTCCAACCTCGTGTTTTAAATTCTCTCCCTCTTCTCCATCAGATTCTGAAATAAATTCTTGTACAGTTGTTGTACATGTCTAAGGGAAAAAAAAACCAATTTCAGCACTGTAAGCGCAGTAAACATCAGTGTGGTGGGTTAGAGATAAGGCAGCACTTCCCCACACGAGAGTCCTGACAAAAACACTTTGTGTATTCCTGAAAAGTCTGGTGGTACGGTAACTGTACAGGCCATTCAAACGTTGCTGCCTCCCAGACAGAACTGCAGTGCCTCAAGAAGCCTTTCTGATGAGATTTAAATGATCTTTCACAGTGGAGCAGGGGCGTCAGAGTAAATCGACTGGCTTGATCGTTTCAAATAGTTTTCCTTCTGCCCAAGTGCTTTTAAATTGAAACGGAACATAACCCTTCGAGTGTCCTAGAAAGCAGCACAGGTTACAGAATTCTAAATAGTATGGCAGAGTAGGAGTGTGTCTGGAGGTAATTTGGAGTAAAGGACCTCTGAATGTTTTCCTCAGCGAGGTGAAATGGCTTTGTGGGTCTACTTCATTTAGCTTTAACTGGCTAATGCAGCTTCAGCACAGCTTCTGCACAAAGCAGCATACAAATGCCTAGTGTCACTGCTCTTGTCCCACATCCCAAGGATGCTCTGTGAAAAGCCACCCATGGGTTACTCTTGCAGTTTTGCGAGGCTGTGCTGCTGAGATGGTTTCTTTAAGCAGCAGTTAGAGTTTTCTGCCAGCCTAAACTACAAACAACGAGTAATTCAAGGCCAAAGTCGCGGCCTGAGAGATAGCGAGCGCCTCTGAGAATCACATACAGGAGAAAACAGTCTGGAAGGAGCTGCGTTTTGCAACCGCAGAAGGGAGTGAGAAGATGTAACGAGCTGTGCAGAGACCAAGGCCGGAGAAGGGCGGGGGAGGAGGCGACCCAGGTGCTGGAGAGAAAGATGCCCCTGCAGCCTGTGGAGAAACCCATGGAAAAGGCTGAGACCCCACCTGCAGCCTGTGGAGGGGCTCCACACTGGATGGAGCAGGTGGAGACATAGAGGAGATGCTGTGACCCTACGTTGGAACAGGCTGTTGCCAGCTCTTGCAGCCATGGAGAGAAACAGAGACACAGAGATGAGTGAGAGAGAGATTTGCACCAGAACAGGTTTGCCTGGGGGAGGCTGGTGACCCCACAGAGGACTGGGACTGAGAGACATTGTGATTTATGACTGCCCGCCATAGCAGTGACCCACGCCAAGGCAGTTGGTGACTAGATAAAGCCCTGGGGAAAGGATTCAAGTTGGAGAAGTTTTTGGAGGACTATCTCCTGTGGTTGAGACCCCACGGTGAAGCAGTGGGAGGGTATGGAATGAATGCACCCCACCCCAGCCGAGAGGGAAACCAACTTGCAAGGGACTGACCGAAGCCCCCATCTCCCAGTCCCTGTCCCCCTGTGCTGTGAGCAGGGGGAAGAAGGGAGTGAGATCATGACTAGAGTGAAGTCTGCTAAGAAGGGAGCAGGGAGGGAGGTTAGAGACGTCTTAAGATCTGGAAAAAGAAAACAGCTCATGAAAAAGTAACAGAGAACCCCATTTTTTCCCAGTCCCTGTACTGCGAGCAGGGGGAAGCAGGGAGCAAGATCATGGCTAAAGGGAAGTCTGCTTAGAATGGAGGGGTGGGGGGAAGGTGCTACTGAGAACCCCATTTTCCCCAGTCCCTGCCTCCCGCTGTACTGCGAACAGGGGGGAAGAAGGCAGCATAATCCTGACTAAAGTCTGCTAAGAAGGGAATGGTGGGGGGAAAGTGTTTTAAGATCTGGTTATGTTTGTTTTAAGATCTGGTCGTGCTCTTAACTCTGGTTTCTTCACTGTTCTTTGTAGTGTAGTGTAGTGTTACAAAGTAGAGTAGTTTCTCTCTTCTTCACTTTGTGTTGAGTCTGTTTCGCCCACATCGTTGATGACAGAGTGATCTTTCCCTGTCCTTATTTTAACTCCTGAGCCTCTTAATATATATTTTCTTCCCTGTCTAACTAAGAAGGGGAGTAATAGACTGACTTCGGTGGGCATCTGGCCTCCAGCCAGGGCTAAACCACAACAGTTACTTTTGCTTATGACCTCGTTTACAAATAGATCCTGACTGCTGGAGAGATCTTTGTGGCAAAAACCAGTCCATTGTGCCGCTCCACTAGCTGGCCCCACGTCATCACACAGCTCATTCTGCACGCACGCTGTGGCAGCACGAGCTGCACACAACAAGCTGCGGCCAAACCCTGCATCAGGCTGATCCATCAGCTGAGAATGATGTCATGACTAAAGGTAACGAGTGATTTTTTAAAAAAAAAATGCTATTCTGTCCTTTCAATGCGAAGGATGTTGAGTGCAGATTAAAGGCCCAGGGAAAAGAGCATGTGGAAATTACTACTTTCAAATTAAGCTTTAAGAAGTATGGTATGTCAGGTCAGGGGGTTCAGATAATGCCCATCTGTGAGCAGTGAAAGAGCTGGCGCTGGAAAGGTCTCGTGAGCGATCAAAGTCGGATGGGAATGTTAAGAAAAAGATAAGGCCTCGGAAGAAAAGCTAAATTAGTTTTTCACATCCATGTTCAATATGGACAATCTTATGAAATGACTCACTGGAAACTTTTCACTGGAGGTGAAACTGGGAGGTCTGTCTCAAATCAAAACTAAAAGGGATGCCCAAAATGGTTGCAGGCATCAGGGAGACTGCTCACGTTGCACTAGACATCCAGTGTAAAGGCATACCACCTGGCAAAGCAGACCAAAAGACCACTGAAATTAAGACTGAGGTGGATAAAGAGAGAATAACAAGCATAGGAAAGCAGTCTTTAAAAAGTTGAAGTGATTTCTAAACCAGTAAACCAGGAGAAAGACCTGCACCCCAAACGCCAGACACAGCAACGCGTAACAGAGCATTAGAGCAACTTGAGGAAACAGGGATTAACAACAACTTTCAAACACACCAGAACCAGGAGGCTGGCCAAGCTGTCCTCAGAACAATGGATGCTCAAGATGTAGCAGCAGTGCCTAGCGAAGATTTCAGGAAAAGAAAGCGTGTGTCTCTTTTTTTTAACCTTGTCGAGGAGCTTCAGGAAGTTTTCATGACAGAACTTTTTAATGGGAGAGGCATGGCAGAGCATCTGTCTCAAATCCAAGTGTAAAAGGATTTGAAACAAGATGACGAGACAGATGGTATTCATCCAAGAGTTCTAAGGAAACCCAGGGATGAAATGGCTGAACTATGAACTGTACCTCACATTTTTTTCACTCAAACCTTCCTTACTGCTAGAGGAACGGAAGGTCACAAATATGATGCTGGTTTTTAGAAAGCATCCTATGGAGATAGAGGGAACTTCTGACCAGTAATGCCTGTATGGCAAGGTTGGTAGTAGCCGTAACGCAGCTCAGAGCTGCCGGACAAATGACAGGACTTGTAATACCACAAGAAATCTGGCTCCACAGACCTGTATGTATCAGGGATCACAAAGATAAAGGAGTTCAGGTGGTTCTGGTCTACTTGGTCTGGCCTACTTCTTGTAAAGGAAGTAAGTCCTCTTTGAAGGCCTTGTGTGAATAAATATCTGATTAACAGCACAGGAACAAAATTTTGATTAGTCACCCGTTTCCTCAGTGGAGGAACATCATCTGTTGAAACCCATGGCTTATTTCTGGAGATGGGATTAATGGCTAGTGCTTGTTTCACATGTAACATCAGTAAATGGTGCTGCAAGGAAGAGGACAGCCAATGGTGAAGGCCTGCAAATGCAGCCTGCGGCCTGAGCTAGCAGAACAATCACAGAATCACTAGGTTGGAAAAAACCTTTGAGTGTGAGAGTCCAACCATACCCGTCCTCTATTAAACCATATCCCTAAGCACCTTGTCTGCCCATCATTTAAATACAGCCAGGGTTGGTGACTCACCCACCTCCCTGGGAAGCCTGTTCCAATGCCCAACAACCCTTTTGGTGAAGAACTTTTTCCTGATGTCTACTCCGAACCTGCACTGACACAGCTTGAGTCCATTCCTCCTTGTCCTATCACCTGTTGCTTGGGTGAGGAGACCAACACCCACCTCTCTACAACCTCCTTTCAGCTAATTGTAGGCAGTGATAAGGTCTCCCCTCACCCTCCTCCAGGGATAAAACCAGGAGGTGAAATACAGCATTAATACGAAGTGTCTTATGTGTTAGTGTGTGACCCCCAACATATGCCAAGGGGAAAGTAAAAGCAGGCCTAACGCTGATGTCATGGGTGACGAGGGTGGACAAAAAACTCCATTACATGAGTCTGGAGGAGATGCCAGAGCTGTAATAGGTAACTGCAAAGGTGTGATAGATGGTTGCTAGGTAAGCAAACAGCACGTTAGGCCTGGAGCATCTCCCCTAAGAGGAAAGGCTGAATGAACTGGGGCTGTTCAGCCTTGAGAAAAGACGACTAAGGGGGGACCTTATTAATGTTTATAAATATCTTAAGTATGGGATGCAGGGGGAAATGGCCAGCCCCTTTTCAGTGGTCTGTGGAGACAGGACAAGGGACAATGACTGCAAGTTGGAGCACAGAAAGTTCCGCACCAACATGCGGAAGAACGTTTACACAGTGAGGGTGACAGAGCACTGGAATGGGCTGCCCAGGGAGGTGGTGGAGTCTCCATCTCTGGAGATATTCAAGACCCGTCTGGATGCCTTATCTATGCAATATGAGCTAGGGAGCAGCTCTGGCAGGGGGGTTGGACCCGATGATCTCTTGATTATTAGATAAAAGAGTGAAGAGCAAACCAAATATTTAGCATGTCCTTACTATCTTCCTAAAGAAACATAAACTTTCCTTTGTCTTAGATCAGCTTAAAGCCTATTCACAAAGTTGGTCTTATTTTTCCCCAAGAAAAAATAATTGTCCCAAGAGCTGTGAATAGGCCTCTTTTAGGTTTTTTGAGGTTTTTTTTTTTGGGTGTGTTTTCAAAAGTAAAACCTTGATTACAAGACCTGCAACCCAGGGCACTGACTGCAGTATAAAGGCTCTAGAACCCAACGTAATAAAAAAGAAATTGCTAATGGGTGTGGAGAGAAAAATCAGAAAAAACAGAACCAGACTTTTATCTTCGATTAGCTAATGATCCATTGAACTGTTTCGTAGCTGTGAGACATGGGCATCTTGTATGTACACTGTACGCCACCGCTTGTACTGCTCAGGGATAGACTCTTTACAGTGGTGGTGGCTCTCTCTGATCCTGTTTCACTGTACCATCCTTAGCATGCAATTTATTCTTCTGTTTGCTTTCTCATTTTGACTTGCAATTCTTTCCACATCTTGAAACACACAAGTGTTTTGCCAGCACCCCCTGCACTTCCAAAACTGCTGGGCCTCTTGCATGAGCCGCATCACAGCCCCGGCTGCTTTTCCTTGATCCCTTTTGAATCCAGTGTCAAGAATCCCATAACGGAGCCCAGATGTCGAGCTTGCTGTCACATTCTCCGGTGCACGCAGCCCTTGAGGGATGCTGAACTCTGCTAACTGTAGGATGTACACAAGACTCAGCCTCACCCAGTCAAAAAGTTGACTGCCTACACAGATTTCTCTTCAGGGCGGTTAAGGAGTCATCACAGCACCAATTAGTGAGTGCACCTGTATGATGCTCTGACTATCCTGGTATCGACTATACCCCCCCTTCTTCCAAGCCTCAGTGCTGGGGAGACTCTTGATGTTGAAGGACTGAATGTGGAATCGACCACCAGCAGATCTGGTGCTCCACCTGTAAGTTGTACAGCCCACACATCTAACGGTGAAGTTTGTACCCGTAAAACAGTTCTTCAGCAGAGCTGAGGGGATGATGTTTGTGTGGAAAAGACCACGTCCTTCTAAAGGGCCTGCTGAAAAACATTATTGTCAGGGCTGCCACCTTGAAGCCAGCTCCTGGCTGGCTGAACCCAGCACTGATCTACTTGTTACCTACTTCTGGAATTAAGGCCTTTATCAAGCTTTCATAATTTGCTGTATCTCCAATTTGTCTCAGCAGAGGAGGGAACTGCAGAGCCAGCGTCTCTTCAGGATCCTTGACACTTTTTGCTCAGAAAGCACATGACTTGTCTATTACTGGCACCAGCAAAATTAGACAAGTATTTGTCCTGGTTTCGGTCAGGATGGAGTTAACTTCTTTTGTAGCAGCGGATGGAATGTTGTGTTTGAGAGTTAAAATGAAAGCAGTGCTGATAACACCCTGATGTTTTTAGTTGCTGCCAGACAGTCAAGGACTTTCTCATTTCTTCATATTTCTCTCTTCATGAGAAAGGAGGGGCGAAGCCAGGACAGGTGACCCCAAACTGGCCAAAGAGAGTATTCCATGCCAATTACATCATGCTCAGTTTAACGGGGGGCTGATGGGAAAAAGAGCAGGGGCGGCTCCGGGACACGCGGTTCTTGGGGGATGGTCGGGTTCTGGGACGGCTCTGGGTGGCACGGCCTGAGCTGTGGGTTCGGTGAGAAACTGCATTGTGTATCAACAGCTTCATATATTTTTGCTCTAAAGTCCTGTTAGCATTGGTATATTTTACCTTTCTGCTATTTTAGTAAACTGTCCTTATCCCAACCCACGGGCTTTTGGTTTCTTGGTTTTGGGGTTGTTATTTGCCCCTTTCTTTTCCCTTCCCTTGCCTCACCTACCTCTCCCGCCCCTCTTCCCCTGCTCTTTTCCTTTAAAGAGCAGGCAGCTGCGCGGATCTCAGCTCGTAGCCGGGGTAAAGCCACGACAGTATTCTTGCCCCATCCTTTCACTCTGCCCTATGTGCCTTGACCACATTGATCCTACTGGCCACCAAGGGAGACAGGCTACTGTGCTAGCTGGACTTTTGGTCTGATCTGGCACATGCTTTTGAAGTTCTTACACTAAACCCAGTTCTTACCATAAGTCAAAATATTTTTTAAACTTTGTCCATCAGAGACAAAGGGTCCTGGTATTTCTGGAGCGCCAACTCCATTCCTCTCACAGCCACCGCAGGGAAGGTAATGGGATACTGTAACAGGGGGAAAGAAAACAAAGGCAGAAGGATGGAATGGTTCCCACCGCCAACTGGGAACCGCCCAGTTCAACAGTACTATATCCCTGCAGTAGCTTTAATATCAGTAGTAGCAGACCCTGCTTTGCTATGTGGTTACAGAATTGTTTTCCTCAGTAACATGCCACACCGTCTTACCTTCACTCTCAGATGGCAGGACAGACAGCTTTCCCTTCCACTGCCAGGTCGATTAGCTCTGCCTTCGGAAGTTCCTTGGCATCTTCAGGACAGGTAGGACTTCAGGGCATTGCTCGGTGCCATTCAAAGAGCAGTACACCTAGAAACACCTCCAGAGTTTGGCATGCTTTTTCTCCTGGTCGGCTTTTCCCAAATGTCCCTTCCTATGAACACCCCTAAGAATCCTCCAGAAGGCTTCTTCTTCCAGTCCTACTTTCACTCATCGTTTCTGCTGCCTCAGAAATACAAATATGAAAGTTCCAACTGTAGCTGCCTGTCGGGCAACCACGATGGCCTCGAGAAACCTGGCAAGAGGGTGCAGCCATCCCACTGGCTCAGACTAGGGCATCCATTGCCAGGTAGGGTGCTTGGGGTCTCCCCAGTGTGCTACAGAACGACATGGGGGTTCCCTAGCCAGGCAAGGTCCCCAGCTGTGTGGAAGCACGGCTTGCAGAAGGTGTGTTTTCACCCCGATATCCCCAGAAATGCAGGCGCCAGCCCCCAGGGCTCCGGCCGCAGCTGCTTCCTCTAAGCGCCACGCCACACCTCTCGGCCAGCCAAACCCAGCGAACACGCACCCACCAGAGAAGATCCAGAGAACTTTATACTTCAAGATCTACCACTGTGTAACATCGGGGCTTGTTGAAATATTCTTGCCTATATGATTTTCCTGGGGAAATCCTGCCACGGATTTCATGGGAAAAGGCCGTATTTCTATTCCTACTCCCACTCCCGCTCCTGTGCCTCCAAGTGATTCAGAAAGCCTATTCCAAGGAGGATTTCCTCCTCTTTGTTGGAAGATCGTGCTTTAACAGTTGTTTGGGCATGCTGCCTCCTTGACCCACACACATTGCCATCACCAGCCCTTTCAAGGAACGCAAAAAAACATCCCTCCATTTGTTATTTTCCCTTCCCCTTTCAGAGGAACCCTGGGATACTCAGCCAGAGGGCTGCTCTTGGCATCACATGCATCTCAGGCCATGTTTTCCCTTTACCAGGACCCATTTTACACAGTAATGGAGAACACTTATGTTTGTTTCTCAGTGTACAAATGAGACTGTGCTCTTACGATTCAAAACCCACAGTTACTCACGGTGACCTGGGTTAGAGAAATGTGCAATCCACACAAACACCTCTTCCCACTTCTGCTCTGCTCCAGACTAGTTATCACAGCCGAGGGAGCGGCACAGCATGCACTGAACACGTACCTGCAGCAGCAGCGGGAGGGGAGATGCGCAGAGGTTCCCGTAGTGAAAGGAAGGGCCAAAGGGGCTTTGGTCTCCAGGGGTCACCCACGATTTATCTGCTTGTTTTTAAACACTGAAGGGAAGCAAACTCACATTTCTGATTATCTGTCACTAGACTTGTTCTACGTAGAGAACCTTTCTGTACAGTGCCAGCCAAGCTACGCTCCTTGCTATTTCAACACTACGTATCTTACAAGCCACCTCTGAACTCCTGTAAAGTCAGCAACCATAGAACTAAATGCTGGCAAACGCTTCCTATGTTCCCAGAAAGTAAATGCTACCCTGGAAGGTAAGCACTGACATTCCTCAGATGTAAGCAAGGCAAGGTTTCAGAATGCAGCAGGACCTAGCATTCCCATGCCTTTTATAGCAAAGAAAGGAACACCCAGAAAC
This sequence comes from Gallinula chloropus, assembly GCF_964237585.1. Lineage (NCBI taxonomy): Eukaryota > Metazoa > Chordata > Aves > Gruiformes > Rallidae > Gallinula > Gallinula chloropus. Next base: position 63,426,519 of record NC_140088.1, read on the forward strand.
ACTGCTAATTTGTTTTCCCTGAGCTATTTCTTGTCACCTATTACAACTGATGGATCTAAGCTCAGCAGCAAAGAAATAACAGAAAGTGCTTTTAGGGAAAAACCCACTTTGTGTTCAATGGTGTAGAAAATTTCTTCTGTGTGTTGTGAAACTCCCCTCCTCATTCTTAGGCCTCCATGGATCTTGTGCAATTTCACCTTTTTTAACCTAAAGGGAAAAAATCATGCTCAGTATACAGAAAAATCTAGCAAGGCATCTTTTGTGTTTTTACTGGTGTGCGTTTCATTTTCTTCTGAAAAGTCCCACAGGTGAGAGGTAAGCACAGAATTTTTGTGTCTCTGGTATAGTACAATACATAGATATTGGACTTTTTGGTCTAGTTTCAGAGAAGTAAGTTGATCCTGACTGTTGGCTTTAGGGACTGCAGTTTAGAAGGAGATGGTATGGAAAAAGCAGATAGTAGTGAAGGAGATCAACTGGCATTAGGGAAGGAGAATGGCTTGCTTCTAAGATGCCATCAATGGGGACAGTATCTTCAGCATGCCCAAAGTATGCTGCTGTTGGTTCTCCTAGCACCAGGACCTTTGCTGATGAAGAAAGATGTCCCCTCCTTATGATCAGTCCCTGTTTCCATGCATAAAAGGGCATTTCCCTACAGGAACCAGCCACTGCTGTAGTCCCACTGCTTGGCTGAAAAGAGCCTTCCGAAATCCAAATGCACCGACAGACACGGCTGGTAAACAAGAATCCCACCTCCACAACAAAGTGCCTTAGCCTTCAGCTTTTAGGTCTGCTCTTAGGCCAGACTCCTGTGCCTTCCAGGACCTGATTTCGCTGTGTACTCTTTTGATAAGAAATTTTCCCAGGGTAAAAACAATAGCAAAAAAGTTTGATTGAAACAAGTTTGTCAGTGGGAACTTACGTGGACTAAGATAAAATATAGTCAAAACACAGCCAACTAGTCCCGACCTTTGGTTCTACTTCAGCAAGCATTCCCCCAAAGCTCATGTTTGATAAGCACATTAAATCTACCTAATTAGATCAGGGCAGGTGATACAAAAACCCAAATGTGTCCACGTGGCAGCTCTCAGTGGGAATTAAATTCTTCTCTTGACTGGAAGAAATAAAACCCCACCCCAACTCCCCACAGCTACGACAAAAGGTACCTAGATAAAAACCACTTTTAAAATCTGTAACACTGAAGTTGTCTAGATTTTGAGATACAGGGTTTCTATAAAGATAATCATGTATTTTTACTCTGTAAAGTATAGTAAACCCAAAAATTCAAATATTTTATTTACTTCACCTAGAAAACAAGCAACCCATTAAGTAAGATATACATAGGTTTCCCAGATTTATCCCTAATAAATTCTTTTAAAGATTTATACAATTTCTACAGAAACATACAGTGTATCAAAATCTGCATAAATCAAAATTTATAAAATATGTAGAAATGCATAGTGATATTATCATCAACTTACAAAGCAAGAATATGGGAATTATTATTATCATCTTTTTTTTCCAAGCCAGCTATAGTAGGAAAAAATTCATTACAGCAACAGCTTCTTACTACCTCATGTTTTGTAAGGTTTCAGTCTCACATACAGATTCATATTCACGTACAGCATCAGCTCTCAATGAATTGCACAAAATACCCACTTACAACGCCCGCCCGCACGATTCGTGTGCCACCATTCTTTCTCTTATGCATAGTCATATGATTAAATTAATCTACCCAATACACAAAAATGGAGTCAGTTTTCATACACACAAGGAACAAGTACCGGCACGCACCCTTAGTCTCATTTCCACCACCCTCCCCACCCCCCCACCAGTTTCTCCCTCCTTTATTTTCTGTTTATCATAGCTCTGAAAGGATAGATGAGAAGTTTAAAGAAACTAGGAAAGACCCCAAACTAATAGATCAGTGCAGACAGCCCTATGAAGATCAAACTCTGTCACCAAACATGATACATAACCCTCGCTAACTTCAATGGAAGCCACATGCAATGCTACTCTAGGTTTCAGGGAAGTATTTAGTCATATTTAATCATGTGACATGTTATAGGCGTAACTCTTAGGAGATCAGTACACCGATGTCAACATTTAACAGTCACAAAACATGGAATAAGGAAGGGAAGATATGTCATTTCTCCTCCACCTCTGTTCATCCAGAGTTAAAGATTTATACTCACAAGGGAGTTGGCATAAACTCTTGGCCAGAACATTCTGAGAGACAACTTCTTGACATCCTAGTCTGTACACTACAGCACCAAGCGGTTCTATTCTGTGTTCATAATCCCTCAGGAAAAGTTTCCAATGACAAAAATGAGAAGAAAATTAGTATGAATAAATGTGGTTTCAGGATTTCCATTTCTCTTTTCAAATCGAAATCTGGCATCGGAACTAGTTGACAGATGTCCTCGTAAAGAATTATGCAGATGTGCTAAGGAGCTGGATGGTTTTTGCCTAAGGAGAAGTTTTATTTCACCTCTAAGTGATTTATGTTGAAAATAACAATATAAACAAAGCATTGGATTCTTTCTAAGTTTTACAGAATTGTGCAGCTTTATTATTTATTTTTAAAAATGATTTTTATGTAAGGCATGGTTTAAACAAGCAAGTTAGTGCTTATAAATCCTTAACTGGAATCGCGAGGGTGCTCACTTCCATCCAAACGTACCACATTAGCACTGAACTCAACACTAAGCTCTTCCTTGCATGGTGCACAGCTTCCAGTCGTGGTTAGAGCGGCCAAACCAGCGACAGAAATTTGTCTTCAGTAACACAGTAATTACACAGGGTGGTACAGTTGGTCCCTACCCCTGGTGACAGCTCAGAAAAATCCACTGTTATGATTTCCAACAAATGCTTTTCTTGTGAAAGAGAGAAATGAACGAGGCACTAAATGTGTTGAAATTCACCTTCCAGAAAAGCAGCATGACTGTGAGAGAAGGCCACCCTGGCTAATAACCTGTGGCAGTGCTTAGTAAGATGTAGAATTAAATAAAATATACAACAGGTTGATAATCACCAAGTTCTATGAAAATCTGGTTACTCCAACCTTTTCAAGTGTGTGTAAAAAAACTGCCTTCAGACCCCTGAGTGTAATCCCAAAGAAGACGACGACGCTTTTAACTATGTTCCCACAAAACATAGCTAACAGCACATTAATTTACCAACATCATCTGAAAAGAAAAAGATGTAAACATCTACAGAGTTTAAGGTAAAGCAGTTTTGTAAACATTAACTGCGGATGATAATGTTATTGTAGTAATCACAGTTTCTCTATGTCCTTCATCCAAGCCAGGAGGCTGGCGGCTGTACAAAGTTAATTGCAGCAGTTTTCAGGCTATTTTCAGTCCTGTACAAATTGACGTGTCAGTAGGTAGGTTCTGTCTGTCTACACATTAAGGATGTTGTTCATTTCCCATTTTTGCGTTGCTTTACTGGAGTCACACTCTGAGATGAAAACTTGATGGAGGACTTCGGAGCGATCCAAACACTTGCCTGACGGAATGTGAGTAAATCTGTGCAGGTTCTGGAAAACACAACCATCAGGAACATGTGTTGTTTTGTGTTTTTTAACATGTTACCAGCAACTGCAATACAGCTATTTCCAAAACCAGGTTTCAGGGTTCCAGAATGGACCAATTCCACGCTCATTTTACTCTGTTGTACGCAGGTCTGCTTGAAAGGCCCGGCACTTCTCTTGGGCAGCTGACTGAAAAGAAAATGAGCCCAGCCCTCCCTAAAAAGCTTCCAGCCTTTTCATCCATCCTGTAAACAAACCCAAAGACTACAGAGGACAGCTCTACCAGCGAGAGCTGACTTCACCAGGCAGATCCTTCTGCAGTTAGCCCTCGCATAACGCAACTGTCCAACACCAGCGTTAACCATGCTGAGGGGAATGAAATAAAAAGTGTTAACTTTGCTCCCTGTTTGGCTGGTAGAAGGAAGACAAGAGGGTATGAGTGCAACAGGAGGCTGCCTAAGTAACTGCAAACTGGGGATCCGCTGCCCTGCCCCATGTGCCCAGCTCCCTCCTGCATGTACACGATTCAGTTCAGCTTGATACCAGCTCCAGCCATGTGGCCAGGCATGGGGGTCCTCTACTTGGGAGAGGCAAAGAGATGTCTGAACTGAAGCAACAAGCAGACCACCACCAGCCCTGTCCTATGGACAGCGAAGCCCAGCTACTGCCCAATGCTGAAGCGGCTCAGCTGTTATGCTCACCAAACTGGCACCCAAACATTTTAATTCCAGAAACAACCAACCAACCAGATAAGATCTGGCAGCTCTCATTTATAAGAGGCCACATTTTTCTGCAGTTGGTAAGCGTTTTGTTCCTTACACCCTCCTCATTAGCAGATACAGTCATACCCTCTGTACCCCACAGCAAAGTGTGCCAAAGTTCTAGTATTTCCCTGGTTACATGCCCTTGGGTGGTCCTTTTGCTCTCATCCCAAACCCCCTTTTTTTTTTCCTTCTGGAAAAGCAGTGTTTTGTTCCACAAGTAACATGCTGGGACACACTAGAATGACTGGAGACTTAACAAGTGCTGTATGTTATTCCAATATTCAAGCAAAAGCCAATGGGCACCAAAACACTGCTTACTGATTTTCAGATCTCAGGTTTAAAGAATTCTGTCTGCCTATATGGCATAAGACAGCTGGGTGGAAATGGTGTTGTGGTGCCTGATAGTTCCCAGCTCTGTGCAAGTATCAGGAAAAGCGGAGCAGCTTGAAGGACAGCAAACAGATTTTGCTGCACTCAACAGTACCTGCATCTTTCTGACAAAGAGAGTCCAGATAACCAGCTGATGAATTAATAAACATGCAATATGTTAGACAAACTAGAGGAAAGTCGACACAGAATAGTTTCTTAAGACACATGACCAATTTACATGTGGCCGTATCCAAGGATAACATCACCCTTAGACTATTCGGGCTCATTTTTTAGGAGGCAAACAAAAATACAACCTCAAACGGTTGTAGGATTAATAGAAGACTTACAGATGTAGCGACTAAATGGGCTGCAGCAGCCCTCACGTGCATCAGCACACATTCCAAGCCTTTATTAAAAACGCAGAGGTTTTGCAATAGCATCATAATGGTGCCACACCCAGAATTCGCAACAGAGCATGTTATTAGAGAACGGCAGTGAACAGGGGAGAGAAATGCTGCAGGCAGCACCGAAAGACAGAGAGTAACACTATGCTTACCTATTCCCATACAGGCTTAAAAAGATCTTGTCTCAAAAAGGAGCAACACTTCAAACTCCTGAAATTAGGCCAAATATTGACCATAGCTGCTAAATGCACTCCAGCATTTGAGTAATCTTCTCACAAAGCATACAAGCAGGGAGGGTGATGGCACTAGAAACTTTAAGAAACTCTGCCACTTGGAGCAGACATCCTCTTTCGAGACAAGCTCTAAACTCACAACAAGCGCTAGCACAGCTGTGAAATCACATGCAGCCTCAGATTTCCCTTTAAGATTTTGCTGGAGAAGACAGTAACTAGAACTGCTAGTAAAAGCATATTTCCCTAGAGGAAGTTTTCCTGGCAAGCATGGATTGCTCAGAACAGGCAATTAACAACTTACTTGATTCGGTACAGTTAACCTTTCTGAGGAGCTTTGTTTTCTGATATACATAAAATAATTTGCATCCTGTTTTTTTGCACCTTTTAAAAATTATACTTTATTTTCCACTATTAACCTGTTGCGTACCTTGAAGTATTGCCAGTCCTTGTATTCGTTCTGATTGCAGTGTGTAATCATAATTTTGGATCCATCCGGTCCCTTCGTTAAGCACTGATCATACTGCATGAGTTGGTTAGCTTCATTGATTCGGAAAAGCTAGCACAAAAAAAATAGGCCACCTTTTCAACAGTTGACTCCAAGTAACAGGAACAATAAAAATACCAACAAACCCACATCATTCAGAACATTCTCTGGTTGTTATTACGCCTGTTTTTTCAGCAGAGATCTTCATTTCACACGATCTAACGCGATTTTACTATCGCAGCACTGGATTTCATGGCTAACGCTCCTGTAAGATTTAAAAGGCTGAGAAACCTACCTACCCAGACAGAAATGATAAAAATAAAGAGATTCCTATTTGGGAGGCTTCTGGAAAGCATTTGATTAAAAGCCTTTATATGTTTTGGTGGCCAAACAATTCACTGTCTTACTAAAGGTCTGGCAACAACTCCTTGGTGCAAACTTTAATGTTTTACTCACGGAGGAAATCAAATTAATGCATCCACACAGAAAAAGATTATTCTCACTTCTTTTTATGAAACAGTTGTTAGAGGGTTTTTGCGGGTAACAAACAGAAGAGGAGCTTAGGGAGCTTTTTAATTAAATACCAAAAGAGACTTTTCAGAGGCTGCTAAGAGTTAATCCAAATATGATTTTTAAAAGCATCATCTCACATTTGATGTCACTGACAAAACTCGCCTGGTTCAAGTCGACATTGCCATAAATAAGGCCGAATTTCTGAAAAGTTTCTCTTTTCTCCATTGGAAAAAAGGCAGAACAGCATGTCTGTGTGGTACCATGGGTAGGTCTGTGAAAGTACAGGTCAAACGTGCTAGCCATTTGGGTTGCAACCATCTATTAGTAATTATCTCCTGCCAACGAATTTGTAAACAGAGCAGAGAAATTTGTATTCAATTTCTTGTCTCCTGTGGTGGAAGATGAGTTACTGCATAAAAATGTTTTATACTTCCATTAGAGCAAAACAACTTTGCAAAATAATTCAGCCAGAGTGAGTAAGGGGATTGTTTCCTGAAGGATTAATTATTAAGTGAAGATAAATGATGAATTAGCAGCAATGATAGGAGCTGCAGTTGCTCTAATGCAGTGATACAGTTGCTTTAAAACAGAGTTCTTACTCCCTCCTGTACCAGCCTCACTGCAGAAAGGATTAAGAACCTGCCTTCAATTTCATACTGTTTGTGTTTGAAATTATATCATCACATACCCATATTTTAGCAATGTCAGTAAGCTTAAGGAAAATCCCTAACTCCATCTTTGTAGCTATTGCCTTAGTGACTTTTTATGGACTGGCTTAACAGAAAACTGGCCTGTTATCATCTGCAGCGAGCGATTCTCCTTCTGACTTGCCTCCAAGCTCCTTACCTGATTCCCTCCCATTCTGTGGCACGGCCCGAGCTCAACGAAGCCGCCGTTGGTGTGCCCCATGCTGTCGATGCAGTAAGCGGTTTCAAAGCCTCTAATCTGGAAAAGAGGGTTTGCACTCTAAGTTAGTCTCAACAATAAAAAACAAGCGCAAAGGAGTTAAGAAAAGTCCCATTTATCTTTCAAATGTGAAACAGGTATCTGCAGAGAGAGCCAAGACAAACCTGCACACGAAGTGTAAACACTAACATTAACCACTCTGGGAGAGGGAGCGTCAGGCTGCCCGTGCTGACTTGCAGGCTCTTACGCCAGTGAGAATACACTGATAAAGCCCGAGTTGCAAAGCTCAGGTCCAAATTAACAACACTGCAACACAGGACTTTGGAGTGCTTTAATTTATTCAATCCCCTCCCAAAGCATGCTCAGTCTCCCCAGTCCTTGTAACACATAAAGCAGGGGCTCAGCTGAGCTGCTCTGATCTCGTGGATGGGAGAAAGGAGTTGCAGAGAGGTTACACGCAGCAGTTAGTGCCTGTGGCCAGGCACGGCCCACTGACCCAGCTGCTCATGTGGGCCTCCTGAAGCACCAATTGCACAGGGGGTAAAAAAAAAAGGTAAAATTGATGAGGGGCAGGCACAGGGACAGGGATAAAGAACAGAGGTCCTGCCAGAAAGCATGCCTCAACCACTGATTATCCCATTCCCTTCTCAGAAGGGCAAACGGCTTTACAAAGACTTTAGGACACAAATAACATTCCTTCCAGATGCATTTTCTCTGTCAGAGGCTCCTACTTTATGACAGTAAAGGAAGTGTGGAGGACTAAGCTTCGGCCTGAGCGTTAGGGAAGATGAACCCCCACTTTCATTCCTGAGAGACTGGAAGTGTAAATAGCATGGTGTGGCAAATTAGGGGGGATTTCTCAGATGTAGGATAACTATCAGGCAGTGAAGAAGAGCTGAAGAAAACTTCAGAGAAGTCTCTGAATTTCCTACTTCCCTGTTGCTTCACAAGAGCCACTTGCTTTTATCAGGGATGATTTCCCACAAGGTGCCCATTATTACTTTATTCTCTTCAGATACTTTCACCTCAGTGAATAGCAAAATATAATGTCCCCTATGTTGCAGTTTTGTGAGGCTGTGCTGCTGAGATGGGTTTTTTAAGCAGCAGTTAGAGTTTTCTGCCAGCCTAAACTATAAACAACGAGCAGTTCAAGGCCAAAGTCGCGGCCCAAGAGATAGCGAGTGCCTCTGAGAATCACATACAGGAGAAAACAACCCAGAAGCAGCTGCATTTTGCAACCGAAGAAGGTAGTGAAAAGATGTAGCGAGCTGTGCAGACACCAAGGCTGGGAAGGGCGGGGGAGGAGGTGGCCCAGGTGCTGGAGAGAAAGATGCCCCTGCAGCCCATGGAGAAACCCATGGAAAAGGCCAAGACCCCACCTGCAGCCTGTGGAGGGGCTCCACGCTGGATGGAGCAGGTGGAGACATAGAGGAGATGCTGTGACCCTACATTTTTATGAAACCCCTGCCAGCTCTTGCAGCCATGGAGAGAAACAGAGACACAGAGATGAGTGAGAGAGAGATTTGCACTGGAACAGGTTTGCTGGGGGGGAGGCTGGTGACCCCACAGAGGACTGGGACTGAGAGACATTGTGATTTTTGACTGGCCGCCATAGCAGTGACCCACGCCAGGGCAGCTGGTGACTAGATAAAGCCCTGGGGAAAGGATTCAAGTTGGAGAAGTTTTTGGAGGACTATCTCCTGTGGGTAAGACCTCACGGTGCAGCAGGGGGAGGGTGTGGAATGAATGCCCCCCCCACCCCCCCCGCCCTGAGAAGGAAACCAACTTGCAAGGGACTGACCGAAGCCCCCATCTCCCAGTCCCTGCCCCCCTGTACAGCGAGCAGGGGGAAGAAGGGAGTGAAATCATGACTAGAGTGAAGTCTGCTAAGGAGGGAGCAGGGAGGGCGGTTAGAGGTATCTTAAGATCTGGAAAAGGAAAACAACTCATGAAGAAGTAACCAAGAACCCCATTTTTTTTCCCAGTCCCTGCCTCCCTGTACTGCGAGCAGGGGGAAGAAGGGAGCAAGATCATGGCTAAAGGGAAGTCTGCTTAGAATGGAGGGGTGGGGGGAAGGTGCTACCGAGAACCCCATTTTCCCCAGTCCCTGCCCCCCCTGTACTGCGTGCGAGGGGGAAGAAGGGAGCATAATCCTGACTAAAGTCTGCTAAGAAGGGAATGTTGGGGGGAAGTATTTTAAGATCTGGTTACGTTTGTTTTAAGATCTGGTCATGCTCTTAACTCTGGTTTCTTCGCTGTTCTGTGTAGTTGTAGTGTAGTGTAATAAAGTAGAGTAGTTTTTTCTCTTCTTCACTTTGTGTTGAGTCTGTTTCGCCCACGTCATTGCTGACAGAGTGATCTCTCCCTGTCCTTATTTTGTCTCCTGAGCCTCTTAATATATATTTTCTCCCCTGTCTAACTAAGAAGGGGAGTAATAGACTGACGTTGGTGGGCGTCTGGCCTCCAGCCAGGGCTAAACTATGACACCCTCCCAACCATTTATGTGCATTACAAAGGAGGTCTAAGGCTAATTTAGGAACTGATGTTTTGTGCTAGCTTTTAGGTAAGAAGTAGAGGTGGCACTGCTCACCCAATCCCTCAGATACCAGACTGGTTGTACCCCATTCCACCACATAAACACAGATGCTCTCTTATCACTGATTTCTCAAAGAAATATGTGATGACACTTTCTTGGCCATAGGAAACAGCGCAGATATGTACGTTCTAATGTTCTTTTGAAGTTACAAAACCAGATCCATCAAATCTTGGGAAAGAAGTTTGTTAAATTGTTAGGTCACAGGAGTCCTGCTCTCCTAGCAAGATCATTTTCTGATTTTGCTTCCTCTGTCTCAAAAGGTGAAATTAGTAGGAGAGACAGGGCGAGGCTGGAACCAACCAAAATGGGACAAAAATTTAAATAAATGCAAAGCAGGCAGGAGACCTGCACTAAGAGCTCCCCAAAGTGTGGGCTACATGCCAGAACCAAACAGGCAGGGTTCATTGAGGTGTCCTGCACTCATCTGGTGACATCACTGTCAACCATGTGAAAACACCGCATCTGTAACCGCTTTCTTAGTTGAGCGGAGTTCTATACACAAGTGCTGGAAGTGGCTGTTAAGGAATCACATAAAATTGTTACGTGCAGATAAGGGATTTACTGAGGCTGTAGCTCTGTGAGTACATCCCAGGCCGGGAAGTGTAGGAAGAACCGACTCCACCTGGATTTCACGATAAGATTCTCCAGCCGTTTCTTTAAAAAACCCCACCCCAAACCCTAAATTCTAATTACAGAAAAAAGAGCTTTAGACATACTGAAGACAGGGTGAAGAGAGAAAAATCATACTTCGAGGACCTATGGAGCTGATTAAAAGAATAAATCGCACCTCGAAGTAGGTATCTGTTATATCTCTGTAGCTCTCTGGCTACTATCATATACCTTAGTATAGAAGTAATCACAGAGCCTGTTCTCAGATGATGGCAAGTAACAATCACTTCCATCTGAATTCCTTTTTTAAAAAAGCCTCCTAAAATAAATACAGGTTATGTGCTGTACTTACCTCTCCCCAGTCCACGTTTTTAGGTGGTAAGGGATAATATGAAGTTATATCATATGCTATTTCTTCCATAAACCACTTAAAACTTTTGCAGTTATGATCTTCACGGAATTTTTTCAGCTCAGATATATCTCCATAAGGTAGGGCTTTTGTCTCCGGCCGACTGGCGTAGAAGTAATCCTTGTATTCATCCCACCACACTTCCACAACCCTAACATAGTTCTGTGAAGAGCAATGACACTGATGAGACCTCAGAGTGCACACAACAGGTCAGACGCAACTGCATGCTAATTCCAGAACTTGAACGCTTTCTCCTCTTAAAAAGTGACAGCTTGAAATTATTGTATAGTACTAATAATCCATCACCTTCAGCAGATTATACAAGACACGTATATTATTTGCAAATGATGGTTCAGGAATGAAGCTAGGAAAATGAACTGGCTTGCTTAATGAGAGTACAGAGTGTCTTTCTGAGTTTAGAGAAAGTTTATTTGCAAATATTCTTTAGTTATGGGTACAATAAAATGTTACAGTTATTTGTTGTGTACCAGAACTGCAAATTGAGAGCTTCTATTCACCTCCTACAGTTTGAATACAGAGAATAATATGCCTTAATTCACTAAGGGTGAAAAAATTCAAGTCTCAAACAGGTCAGCTATGACACACCAAGGAGCTTTTATCTTCTGAAGTAAAGCTGTTTACTACTGCTTGGAGAGGAGGGCAAAAATGGATAGCTTGCCTAGTGAACAAGCTGCCCCCTCAAGTCTTTGTCTCTTTGGTACTTTTCTCCATATTACTTGGGAGATGTTCTAGATGCACACCTCACTTTGTACAATTCTTCCAGCATTGCTGACCCGGTGTTAAAACAGCCTTAATCAGTATGACTAGAGGCACAAATTATGGAGTTTTACTTTAATCTATATCCATCATATACAGCATAAAGCTAGAAAACCCCTCACATTCACTATGGAGATAGGAGGGTACTTAAAGAGGGGTAAAACCTATTCTTGCATCCTGACTAGTACAGAGAAGCATCTTCTATTTAAGAATATTCAGTAGTGTTCTGCTGTATTCAGTAAGCACACTCATGTAAGGTATTCAGATACACAGTAAATATTTTTGACCAGCTTTTATGAAGAGCAAAATGTTTTTATCATTTCAGACACAGGCAAACAAACATCTTGTCCACACTGAGCAATGGAGCTATTATTTACTATCCTGCCTCCCATTGCTCTCTCTCTACTCCCAGCTATGTCCGTTTCCACCTCCCTTCCTTGTACTGATCCTAGTTTTTGTCCAATCAAAATGTTAAATCAATTGACTCTACTGACATTCCTAACAGAGGGCTTTTTTTTTTTTTTCCCTTTCCTTGGGTGCCAGGTCAGTTTTCTATCATTAAGCTAGGCTGGGATATTCTCTTTTCAACAGAGCCAACTGCTGCCTTGGCTCAAGCCATACTGTGTAACCCTACCAGTAATCACTGTCACAGATGATGTCTAGGAATGTGGCTCTGGGATTGGAATTTACAGAGAACTGTGTCTTTGGAAGCAGGATGTACCAATGCCCAGGAGAAAAGAACTTCAGCTGGGTACAATGCAGCAGATGCCTGGGGTTCTGAGAGTAATCAACAGGAAATGCTATTTGTACCTCACAGACAGGGAGAGGTGGAGCAAGCAGATGGGTTCCAGGAATCTCTGATCTTAAAAACGGTGGGACTGGCACAATGATACCCACCCAACCCTGGGGGGATGACCATTTTAGCTTTAGATCCTAAAAAACTTTGGAGGAAGTGCTTTCTAAATCGGTATTGATGTTATCAATAGATTTATCTAAAACTGTTGCTATTTAAAATCAAAAAACACTTTCAAGGTTACAGCAAAACCATACCTTTAATGTAGGAGAAGACCCAACATACACAGGGGGTGGGTTTCCTTGCCAACCCTGGAGACGATAAATGTGTCCAACACGAGAACAAGGAACAAACAACAGCTTCCCCCCACACTGCCAGATCTACAAGTTGAAGCAAAAGTACTGTTAATGCATACGCACAGGAATTCAAGACAGACAAACAGATAATTAATAAGTATTAACTGCTTTTCTTACTATACCAACTGTGTGATGTATTTTAATACGTCCGCTTCCTATGTAAGCATAAACATGCCAGAATTCTGAAGCGAAAGGCTGTATTGAGCACATCTTCAACTCGGCCATGAAATAACTGTACTAAATTGCTTTTTAAAAAAGCTTTTTAAAGAGTTTGCCACCTCATTCCACTGCTATTCTAAAATAATGGTAACAAATGAGTACACAAAATCTGGAACGGGGCAATTTTTATTATGAGAGAATTAATAATATTTTGGTTTTATTAAAGCAATTCACATGGGTGAATTGGGGTTTTGGTTAGATGCCCATCACATTTAAGCTTTTCTTAATAAAGACTATGAGGGATAAAGATGTCTCTGGCAACCCATCGTTCCAAGTGCTAACAGATTTTTCCTTAACTACAGTAGCTGAAAGTAAAAAAAAAAAACAGGTAAAACATTGCCATTCTCAATTTCTTTCCCTCCCACAGATCCCTGGATGATCCACTTACAGGGAAAACATACCTAAATCTGAATTTTGTTGCTCATAGTTTTTCAAATTTGAAGCACAGCATCATAATCGATTCCAAGCTAATCGGGGGGATGTTCCAAATTAATCCTGAATTCCAGATTTAAAATACCATTCAATAGTTATGAAAGGTGGGCTGAATAGTTTACTTCCCTTGTTGCATCATAATACTGATTTTCTTTAATAAAAAACCCCAACCCCTCAGATATGCAAGGCTATCAGCTATCAAGGAGTCAGCATGCAAAGACAAAAACATTATTTAGTTCTTCTGAAGGCTGTCTGATCTACATGAAACCAATTTAGAGATCTCTATGTAATCAGCACTTCAATTACAAAAGCACTGTATGTAATTTCAGTCACGACCTAGCTCTAAGAGAATCAGGAGGGTAAAGACCTCGTATGTGTAACACCCCCAAAGCACCTTGTGCACAGCTGAGCAAACGCACTCAGAGCTCTCCTCACAATCGGGAAGAGCACGAGTAGCAAGGGGAGCTCTGAATGCGCTTTTAGTAAAACTCAGCCGTGATTTCACCCATTGCCGCCGAGGCTGTGAGATGTCTCTGCTTCTGTCTGTTAATTGGGACAGATTCCTGATGTCTGCCACTTGTGCCACGATGAATACTGAAGCGACAAGAAGCTAATGATTATCTTGCGTTCCCCGCTAACTGAAGAGCGTGCATGTGCCTAGGAGTGGAAACGAAATCTTCCGCAGTGGGTTTATGAATTATGCAGTAGCACTTCAATTATGAAGATTTCTCCGGTAAAGAAGTTCTTGAAATTTTGAGAAGTGTATGAGGTCATTTTTCACCCATAAAAATGCTAAGGAGGAGGAAACCAAGGCAGATTACTTCCTGCTGCATGGTTATAAATGTAACCAAGCGCTGCTTCTTCTCTATAACTACTTTCTATACTCACCATGAGAGTGCTTGGGTACCCCCCATCAAATCCACCAGTCCAGTTTCAGATTAGATATTTTGGGGGGAGTGTGATCTCAAACCACTAACAAAAATAAGAGGACTCATAATTTGGGTCTCAATAACAGGCCACCCTTCTGAAACACCCACAAGGAAACACTGAGGACACAACATCTCACAGAAAAACGTTCTGGGCTACATGAGGCAGAGGTGGTACAAGTGAGAGGCAGATCAGTCTGAACCCCAAACATAAGTGTTTACAGAAAAAAAACCCCAAGCATTACTAAACTGATTTAGTTCTCAATTTTTGGTGTTACCTTGTAAGATATTTCGAAGTTTTCACCACCCCAGATTTGAAGCCCTGGATCATAGAGACCCAGCTCAAAGAAGAAATCACGTTCAATGGCAAACAATCCACCAGCCATTGCAGGGGACCTGGAAGAGGAAGACTGTGTAACTCCTTCTGCCAAAAGGATATGATAACACTCAGAGAAAGCATTAATTAAGGAAGTAATTTACTGTTATTGTATGATAAAGATTACATAAATGGCAATACACTTAAAATCATAAGCTTTGTCACCAGCTTCCAGCAATTTTCTCAAGCAATATATATAATTTCTAATGAAGATTTTAGATTTTTTTTTTTAATTACACAAAATTTTGTTTGGAATTATCAATTCAGTCAGCCAGGATGCCTCTATTAAAATAAGTAAGCCACTTCTCTCTTGGAAGTTGTTTGAGATTGCTGAGAGGGAAAATGAGACCATGTAACAGACCTAGTTTTATGTTCTGAGGAGCTGCCACATTGAAACTTCCTGCCTATTCAATAAGCAGCAATCTTCCGGCTACCTTCTCCTTCTGGCTCTCTTTCTATCACTACCATGTAAGACACTTTTCGTTACGCTCAGTGAAGCTTTTCAAAGGACCCGGATCAAGTTGTACAAGGTTTCCATTTTTTTATGGTTTTGCTTTTAACGGCTTGTTGTGGTTTGGATTAGATCATTTTGCAGAATGGCTCTAACCAAAATTTTTTGGTAGCTTGCTCCCACTACAATAGAGGGTGTGAGAGGTTAAGTAACTTCCAGTGCACATACCAAGGATCAATAAATATATAAAAACTCTAATGGATAAAAGCTGGAGTCCCCACTAAGTTAGCAAATTAGAAAAAAACCCAACCTGCTGGTAGGCAAAAAGTGAATTATTTCTGACTTCAGATGCTATGCAGCACAACAGGATCCAAGAGTTGAGATCACTCTGGTGAGCTAAGTAAAACACAAGCAAAATACTCCTTCCTGACCAAAGTGCTGCAAGATGGGTCATTTCTAGCACCACTGAGTCTCTTCCTTCCATTAGATATTTCATTTAGTGGTGCTCCTTTTAACAGCAGTTATTACATATTTCACTTCTGCCCATAAATCCCTGGAAGAGAGCTGGGTAAGCAACCCAGGGGGTTTAACATATCCCCCTCTGCATAGCAGGGGCAGGGCAGCAACAAAGCCAGTGCCACTGGGTCCGTCAGCTGAGCCGAGCATAATGATTATCAGTCTAGTTGCTCTCCAAATCCCCTGATGAGATGCTGAGTTACTCTGAAATGTTCCCATCTACTTGTCTGCCTATTGCATTTTCCTCCAACCCTACTCTTGCGTTGCAGGGGGAGCCGAGGGTAGGAAGCCAGCAGGCACAGCAGGGAGAAGCACGCTGCACAGCACAGTCCTACAGCTTTCCTGCATTTTTGGTTTTCCTCAGCACCATAAAAGACTTGGCAAGTGCAGAGGTTGAAGTTAGATGCTGAAGTTTCAATCTGAGCCCCCAGTGCGCTGTCAAGTGTCTTAAAGAACATGGTAAAATCCGCATAACCTCAGCAGTTTATTTTATAGAATATGAAGAGGAAAGCGCAACAGTTCTGAAAGAAGGATTCAGTCCTGGGGCAATTCTCACATTAAAAAAAGTTTGTTTGGGCATTTTGTTTTTGTTTTCTTTGAAACTAGGCAGTCCTGGCTACAGCTTCAGCAAGACTGGATCTTAATTGCCTCTGTATGGCTGCAACAGAATGTATACGGCTGGGACATAAACAGACACAGGGAATGTCTCTTTAGAAGCAGCACTGTAACTCTGCAAGTATTATTAAAAATAATCTTTTAAACCATTCTGAGAACATGTGTTCTGTGTTTCTGGGAACAGTTTAAAGGACTTTAAGACCTGTTTGGATGGTAAACACAGAACACAACAGCAATGTTTGAAATACTTTATCCCCCTCTAAGCGAATATTAAAGTTCCAATGTGGACAGCCTTGTCAGAAAATGGTATTATTTATAGTGTATACAAACCAGATCAAAGCTTCATAAGCTTCATAACTTCCTTGCGTGTGTTGCCATTTTAGCAGAGAACAATCACAGGTGAGGATAGGGTATTACCAACAATGGTTCTGACAATGTCTAAATTGTATATGCAGGCAGTAGAAGACATCAGATTCTGAAGATGTGAGGACTGTGTTCAAAGTAGTAACAAGATTAGTTAAGTGTGAAGGGGAAAGTAATAAAAACCAGCAGAACCACAGTATCCAAGTCTTGAAAAGCCATCCAGAAACCCTGGTTTCCAAGCTAGGGTTTCTAGCCAGTTTGTTTCCTGGGAAGAAAACATACCTTCTTTCAAAGTGTAAGAAAAAGGTGGGACTTCTGTGAAAGTTAGCAGTTTTCCCAGAATATAAGGTTGAGGTTTGTCTCTTTAAGAGGTTTTTTTTTGTTTGTTTTTAATATTATGTGTGTTAAATTAAAATCCCCAAACATACTGAGACCTTAGGAAAGATCTAGTCAAGCTTCTTAAATAATACACTTCTCTGTCAGATGTGACCTATTATGAAGCAAGTGACAGAAATGTAACAAAGGGATTTTTCTGATGCACATGCATAATCCACAAGCTGTATGCATGCATCGAGCTATGACAGCAGGCTACAGATTTTCTGCATTACTGGCTATTATAAATACTCACAGCATGCTCATGATTTCAAATCAAATGGTTAAATATGTACTGTTGCTTCCAACACTACGTAAAAAGAAATCATAGCTAAAGAAAGTCTTTTTCCTGGAAACAAAGTTGTATAATACTTTATTCTGCCTAACAAAACCCCGTCATTCTAATGTGTCACCTGTTAACCACACAAGAGCAGGAATGAAAAGGCAGCACAAGGTAGCAAAGGTATTTTAAGCAAATAGTTGCTGCACACAGGTCCGATTAAAGAAAGCAGCTGGTGTGGTTAGAAACATGAAGGTTTTTCAGGCTAGAAGTACATGCAAGTTTTAGTGGATCAATATCAACTTCAAGGAAAAAAAGGAAAGGGGTAAGTGATTTAGTGATTACCGATACGGTTCAGTTTTTGTCTTTCTGCTTTCCTTCTCTCGCTTGGTCAAAGGAACCCTCTTCCATAGCATACTCCAATCCCACGCTCCTCTAGCAAACCCATCTTCGTCACCACCCCCTTGAGGCACAATCTTATAAGTGTTGCCGTCTATGACATCTATAAGTGGCACAGTGCATGTGGTTCTGCAGGGGCGGCGGATGGTGGCAGGGAAGATGCGGTTATGTGCAAGGACCCGCGTGGTACACGTGCACCGACCGTAGTTCGTGGGGAAGAGAGGGCAGGGAGGGAAAAACGAAAGGGTTTAGACAATTAGTCATTACAATCCACAGTATATAAAACAGCTCTCTTTACCGATAAGGCTCAGTTTTATGTTTTCGTTTGGATTTTTCCTTGTGGCTTAACGGAATTCGTTTCCACAGCAAACTCCAGTCCCAGGCCCCTCTGGCAAAACCATCTTCATCCCCACCTTGCTGTGGCTCAATGGAATAATCATTCCCATCTATGTAATCTATTAGAGGTACAGTACATGTAGTTCTGAAACATTTACAGAAGGGAAAGAAAAAGCAAAATGTAATTTCAGAAGAGGAATCTAATCTGAAATTTGCACCATTAATTATTAAGCTTATATTGCAGTTCATATGAAAAGTAACTTGTAAATTACATTATTAAAACATTAAACCTTGTTACACGAAAAAAATTAGTCTTTTATTTACGTTGTTTTAAGAGGTTCTGAAAGGAGAAGAGTTAGGACTGAAATGCTAATATATTAATTCAATACTTCCTTTAAGTGCACTTCTTGACATTGGTCTTCTAATAAAGCACTGCTGGAGGCAACAGAAGGGCCCTTAGAGGGCTAGTGTTCCCATGATATTATTATTTCCCATTAATTTTTATTCATATCAGATGGTAATTGTCAACAAATATGATAAGCTCTTAGTTTTTACCAATGCAAACACGTATTTTCACTATTCCGCCCTGTTTAACTCGCTACAAATCCAGCCTCTCGGGATCAAAAAATGTTACTGGTGCTCTCCTAGCAGCTCTCTTTAGTAAAATTTTTGATTAACAATCTATCAGACTGAATATTCACCAAGGAAAACACCTTATCTTGTAATGCTCTCTAAATTTTCCAAATGAGTTTCCCCGATGACCAAACTTGGAGCACCTCCATCTTTTAAAGTCCAATCCTGTAAGATAGAACAACAAATGGAGGGAGGAAAGAGATGCCAATACCATGCTCTTGAGGTGAAATTGGCACCATGCTGCACCCAAGGAAACCAGGGCTTGGAGGAAGGCTACCAAGCACTGCCCATCAGCACCGTGCACCTCAGCATCTCTGGTCCTCCAGTGGCCTTTGCCTCTACAAGCGGTGCTGGAGGATGCCTCTAAAGCTGCCTATTCTCACCTGTCTTGCTTGCATGAGACAGTAACAAACACTCAATGGAACCACACAAGCATTTCCACCTTCTACCTAGTATCCTGGACCAAATACAGTCTTAAGGCTGAGTTACGGCCTTTAAAACATACAAAAAAAAAACCTATTCAAGGAAGTTCTGGTAGTACGATAGGTTAATAAATAGTTTCTAGGATTAAGCAGTTATTTTATGGGATTAAAGACTTCAAACAAGCACATGGTTTTCTAAATACACATACCCCAACTGCACGAGCTACGAGTGCAGCAGCACACGGCAAGAGCAGCATTTCAGCAGCCATAAGACATGAAGGCCCTGGGGATCTCCCTCCTCTGTCACTCCTCACGCACACATCATAGGCATTTCCATTCCTGACTCCTACCAAGCCCTGGCCTCAGCTCGCTAGAGGCAACACTCCAAAGTGCTTCAGAGGAAACCAGTATGGTCACATTGCAAGACCAAAGATGAGAAAGTTATAAAACACACTGAGTTTGCAGGGGGTTTAAACCCTTGTTAAACTGAAACACTTAACTGCTACTTTTCCTCTACCAAACCCCATGCTTTTGTTTAATTATCTTAACTAATCAGTCTCTTTATTCAGCTAGAAAAGAACATTTTTATAACAGTCCCTGACATCGTTGCAAAAGACAGGAGATGTCTTATACTTAACCTATAGTAAGCAGAATATACAGTATGCCTACTGAAATAAACTGTCTGGAGATTTATGACTGACCATTTTCCTTCCTCCTTACACAGCTCTTATGCTGGGAGATAATAAATTCATCAAACAGCAAATATTGATAGAGATATAAACCACATTGACTATAGTTTTAAAAGTGAAGATTGTTACTGTGATGTTTTCTTCCTAAGAGGCCAGACTGGGAATAACAGGAGAACATTACCTGTCCTTAGATATAGGAGCTATAAGTGGCGCATACCAATTAATTCCCACCTCACAATGGGCGTCAAGGTAAACCAAAACCTTCAAAAGAAAGAAAGGAAAGTAGTAATTTATATTTTCTGCACATGAGATCACAATTAAACTTATTTAAGGTGAAATGCTCCCATATTATAAAAAAGCTTAAATGATTATAATAATCTTTAAAACATCATTGATTATCCAATACTATATTTCTACACATCTGCTTGAAGACAGAACCACCACCATCCCTCCCCCCCTAAAAAAAAAACAAAATAAACACAGACTTGGGTGTGAACTGTCTCCTACCTGTCCAAGTTTAGCCTTCTGGGCTCCAATGCTCCTAGCTTGGATTAAACCTTCTCTCCTCTCATTTCTGAACACCTTGACAAGCCCATTCCATTGCTTAATATACTCATCCAACCTTTCTTTTAAGTGCGCTATCAAATAACAAGAAAAATTTTTGTGAGGTTTAATTAATAAGCAGTTTTGTACTCTTAATGCAACTCAAATCCAACTCTACTTAAAAAAATACCCACAGTCATTTAAGATTAAGAGGATCTTTAATTCAACTGCTTACACTACTGCTCACGAACACCAAACGTGAAGAGATCAAGACTTGGAGCTCTGACTTCATGGCACTGGTTTGTCCCAGGCACATCAGATGAAAAAGCTGCTGAAGCAGTTGGTCGCACCACAGGGCACTGGGTGGACAATTCCCAGTCACTTCAGTATAATCTCCTAGTACCCTTTAGGTCTTCTCCTGCATTTTAAACAGGCAGGCAAAGAGAAGTTTCTACACTTCAGCATATGGTCTTTCCTCACCGGACAGCTGCAGGCATGACTTTTCAGTTCAACATTTCTCTTCACTCACTCACTCACTCACTCACTCACTCACTCACTCACTCACTCACTCACTCACTCACTCACTCACTCACCTTCTGCCTCACTATTTTTTATGTCAGTCTACGAAAGCTGGAAACTCAAGAAGGAAACCTGCCATACCCAAATTACTCTCCTCACTCATGTAGGTGGACCTGTCCTCTCTTGGGGTTATGGGATCTTATGCTAATCTTCTAACAAAAATAGTAAGATTAACTGGAAAGTCAGAGCTGTGGTGAATGAGCTGTGGTGTATCATACTGACGAGCACATTACAGACCCTTCATAATGGAGAGAGACAGAAAACCTTCAGCCAAAAGGGACTTGGTCAGTAAAGGGACAAGTAACTGTACAAGAATCACGACTGACTATGCTTAAACAGTTACAGATCTGTATTTGCACATTTCCTTTTGCCAAACTAATCTGAAAACTACATTCCCACCACGCAATTAAAAAAAGATATCCTAGTGTTGCATAATATTTTTGCACAGATGATTTTGTTGAGAAAACTCAGGAAGGCAGAAGAGTTGGCAGTCAGGCACTTGCCGTTTGAGGCTACGCTGATTTAACTACTTGTGTTCATTTAAAATCTATTTTTGTACCAAAAGGCTCCAAAGAACTGCCTACAGCTTCAGTTTCTCTCAGTTGGGAACCAAAATAAGCCACCTCAGCTACAGCTGAGGCATCCATGCATGGATTTGCACCCGCTGCGAGGGGCAGGAAAGCACCACGTCTGCGCTGACCTAAATGGAGAGGGGATGTGCAGAGGTGGAAGAAGGATGTCCCTTTTGGCAGCAAAGAGCCATCAGGTTGCTTCAGCAGCAACATTTTCCACACCCCAGATAGAAAGACTGAAGCCTGGAGCTTGCTGCAGCTTTCAGTTCTTGCCAGAGGTATTAAAAAAAAAAAAAGAAAAGAAATCTAGTTTAAACAAAAGCTACATGTAAATAATTGAAATAGAAATTGTGGGGTTTGGAAGCAAAGCTTTCAAACTTGAAAATTCTGCAGTTATGCCAAAAAACAATCATCTGAAACCACTACCTTTTAACACTCTTATGATCTCTCTTCACCTTTATAACAGAGTATGTTTTCTTGAGCTAAAATTTTTAGGTATCCTCTTCTCCCTTCCCACACACATTTACAATTTCTTTGTTACATCTCTGTGCATTAGGAAAGCTTCAAGGATACATAAATATCAAATCAGAGAAAGAGCAATTTTGTCAATTACACTGGACAGAATAACATGTCATCTAATATAGATGTTGAGAATATATGACATCATAGCTGTGATGTCAATTTTTATCCTATAAAAATCAACGGCGTTATGAGGTCATACCAAAGTAGCACTAAAAGATCTTTATACTGCAACTCCAAGTACATGTTACAGGAAGACTGTTGGGATTTAAACAGATTTAAAACCTGAAGTTATTTCCAGGCTCTCCTGCCTATGAAGCCAAATGTTTTAGCTATCAAATGTTCGACTACGTAAGGCTCGCAGGGAGCTGTAAAAACCTGTCATGTTGATTGTGTAAAGCTTTTCTACAGTACAAGTCTCGAGATTTTGCAGTCCATTATTTGAAACCGTGCCAGAGTTAGCAGCAAGTGCTATTTCCCACAGGAAAACTGAATTTTCCATCCTCCCCATACTACAAAGCCTGCATGACAGTAGTGTATAAAATCCTGATACTTTTACAGTTAGAAATACTGTTTGGCTAGTGTTAAATTTTGTTCACCTAGAACATGTATTTGTGGTATCTGTCAACAGGGTTGCAGCATTCTGGTTTTTGTTTAAAATTTCTGTTTTTTGTTTCAAAATAGCCATCAATATGGTCTTCCCTTGTTTGGGTTCTTCCTTCTCTCATCTCTCAGTGCATGATTAAAGCACAAATTTTTTTTTTTTGCTTTTAAACAACATCCTTTCTCCAGAAAAATCTCAGGTACTGCAGATTACAAAGGGGGGTGGGGAAGAGAAGGAAAGCAGTTTCCACCACCCTTGACTCAGGAATGTCAGTTTGAGAAGTAGAAACGTGATATCACAAGTTGTCCCTAAAGCATCTGCCTCCAAGTCCTCTGCACTGTAGTACTAGGAACGTCGGGCTCTAACACAGGCACTGATTAATGCTTCAGTGTCCTCCCTGCAAGCACCATTAAACAAGTACATAAATACAGCGTTACCTGCCTGCGCTCGTTACTTCCCCTCGGTTACCTTATGCAATTGCTGCATCAGTGGGAAACAGCGATAAAGGAGAACGAGTGCAAAAGGCAGACAAAGCCTTTCAGTGCTGGTAGGAACCCTGGCATTTACCTCTACAGGTGTGCAGGTGCAAAACCCAGCTGCACCAGCTGTGATATTGGCCTCCATGCTTCAGAAAGAAGTAACACCTACAGACAGAACAAGGAGTTGCTGAAGACCTAGGTACCTGGCTGTCATTGCAGGGAGCTTCAGGAAAGCCATGTTATGAATTCTCATTGCCCTCCCCAAACAGCTGTACCCTCACACCGCTAACACTCCCAGCAAAATAAGCCATTTCCATCAAACAGGAGAAAAACCTGTGCCCACACCGACAGTGCAGCAGAAGCTGCTGCAACACTTCTTGTGCTCTAACGTGCCTGAGTACAGAGGTCTCCACTGAAAATATCAGAACCAGTGTCATTCAATTAGCTTGGTGGCTGCTTCTTCTTACCGTTCCCTTTGTATTTTGACAAAGGACAAAAATCCCAAGCAGAATTTGGCACATCTCTCTCCACACAGATCTCGGCAAGAAGAGATTAAGGAAGGAACCGAGATTGCTGTGCAGCTAACGAACTGCTCCCGACTGACTTTATACATTATAAATTATAATGAAAGCAACATTTTCCAAGCATTGCAACTGTTTCTTCCTCTAAGGCATAGCATATATAAGGTTCTGTGTAGCTGTATCTCCCTTCTGACGGATTTCTCGTAAGGAACGACAATAAGCCAGTGTTTCAAACTGTTTGCAACTATCAAGCTCTGTTTTAATTCCTTATCTCTGGAGAAGGCATTGGCTAACAAATAAGGACAGCCACACCAAGTGTGAGCAAACATCTACCCAGTCCAGCATCTGCGTCCCTCCACACTGGTCTACTAGAGTATAGGAAGAAAACCCTGTATCTGTACTGTCAGCACTGCCTTCCTTCTGGCAGGGAGAGCAAAAAGCCACCAGCAGCTCTGCTGTGATTAAGAGTGTTTGTGTTTTGCAGCTCTCCTAACAACTGGAGATCTCTTCAGGCAGCCTGGCACGCTCCGCAGCCCATATTAGTTCATGCTTCTCTCCGCGGAGAATGAAGTGGAGCAGGATTCTATTCTCTTGGCCATTTTTAATCCAGAATGCAATCTGAATTATTGAAATCAAGTTAATTACGTTTACCAAGTAATAGCCTAAAGCAGTCAAAGAATTATTATAGTGTAACAGTACAGTTGCATGCAGCAAGGTGTTGGAGCCATTCCAGTCCGTGCTTGTTTGTCAGTCACTCATACATGAGAAAGCCGCACCTTGAGCTTGTTTTACTGAATTTTCTGATACAAGAGAGTTACTTGGAAAAAATGAAGTGTGGGAAATACAGACACAACAGTTGGCTGCCACATTAGATCCAGGCTAGCGGTATCTGCTAAACAGATCTGCAGCAGAGAGTCAACTATGACTCACGTAAAATCCAGGTACTGAGTCCAAATATTAGTAAAAAAACCAACTGGTAGTTTTTCTAGGGACCGTCAGTGTCACAGTTGTTTTACACTGTTAACTCAGTCCTTGAACAGCTCCAAAGGAAAGCTGAAAAGGAAAAAACACCACGTGTCTGCTGACCGAGTTATTAAAATTATATCCCTTAGGAGAGAAGATATTTTGGTTTTACAGCGTGTGTGTACATCTAAGCCAAACCCTCAAAAGCTGTAAAAGGATACAGGAGACTGTAACTGAGTGTTTGGTATCTGTATTAGACTAAGCCAGATGTAGTCAAGTTTACAGTAAAGGTTAACTTTCCCTCTCCTGTAAAAACAATCAGAAAATGATACATACCTACAGGTATGATATAAAAATTAACATAAAGTATTTTTAATAGCAATTTATACTCAAAAAAGGCAACCCTGACTAGGTTTAAAATTTATCATGGGTATACCTGCAGAAAACAACTCCCATGAGGCTGGAGCTGGGAAAAGCCCAGATCACTTGATAAAATGTAGAGTTTCAGAACAGTCATCTGCTTTCCATGCCACTACCCGATTCAGCTATTATAAAAACAAAGAGCAGTGTAAAGGGAATGTATCCTATGCTGATGACCAGTTCAAACTTGCCCAGGCTCCTCAGAGCCATAGAATGTGTTCAGTTGGAAGGGACCTTTAAAAGTCATCTAGTCCAATCCCCCTGCAGTGATCAGAGACATCTTCACCAGACAAGGCTGCTCAGAGCCACATCAAGCCAGACCCTGAATATCTCCAGGGATGGGGCCCCTACTACCTCTCTGGGCAGCCTGTTCCAATGTCTCACCACCCTCAGAGTGAAGAGCTTTTCCCTAATATCTAACCTAAATTTCCCCTTTTTTAGTTTAAAACCATTACACCCTTTGTCCTATTGCTACATGCCCTTGGGAACAGTTCTTTCCCAGCTTTCTTACAGGCACCTTTCAGGTACTGGAAGGCTGCTCTAAGGTCCCCCCAGAACCTTCTCTTACCCAGGCTGAAGAAGCCCAACTCTCTCAGCCTGTCTTCACAGGAGAGGTGCTCCAGCCCTTTGATCACTGCTGTGGCCTTTCTCTGGACACACTCCAACAGGTCCATGTGGTCCTTGTGTTGAGGGCTGGATGCAGCACTCCAGGAGTGGTCTCAGCAGAGTAGAGGGGCAGAATCACCTCTCGATCTGATTGAGAGGCATCAAAAGGCCACACATCTTTTGATGCAGCCCAGGATGCAGTTGGCCATCTGGGCTGCAGATGCACATTGGTGGCTCATGTCCAGCTTCTCATCCATGAGTACTCCGAAGTCCTTTTCCTCAGGGCTGCTTTCAAGCACATCATCTCCTAACCTGTATGGACAATGGGGGTTGTCCTGACCCAGGTGCAGGACCCTGCACTTGGCTGTGCTGAACCTCATGAGGTGAGGTTCACCTGGGCCCACTTCTCCAGCCTATCCAGGTCCCTCTGGATGGCATCCCATTCCTCCAACACATTGTCTCCACACAGCTTGGTGTCATCAGCAAACTGTCTGAGGGTACACTCAATTCCACTGTCAATATAATTAATAAAGATATTAAACAGCACCAGTCCCAGCACAGACCCCTGAGGAACACCACTTGTCATAGTCTTTCATCTGGACTTCAAGACATTGACTACCACCCTCTGTCAGGCCAAACACTCGAAATTATGTTTTTATTTATGCATCTGATCCTCTTTTCTGTCAACTCCTATTCAAGAACTCCACCGCAATAAAGTCTTGTGGAATGTGCAGTTCTGGTGCACTGTTTTGAGAGTTGTTTAAAGTTTAAAACCAGGCTGATTTCCTCCATACAAATAATCTTCTATCTCTAGCACACCACTTTCAGCTCTTCTCTGTATTCAGCCTTGATATGTGTTAACACTGAAGATACCACCATTAAAGGAAAAAAGTCAGTGTATGCTTATAAAAAACACAGATAACTACACACACCATGACTATAAACCAAAACCACAATATATATTACAAAGGAAGAGGAAAGTCTCTGGACTTCTGAAAGTGTTGATTTGCAGGACCCAGAAATTCATAAATGAAAATACAGTTAAATTATTAAAAGCTCCTCCCTCTAATAAGAAACAATAACCATCTCATAATGATGTTCAATAAAATAAATGTGTTAAAATTAAAAAGACAGTGAAAATGAATCAGAATAATTCAATAGTCTTTGTTAGCTTTCCATTATAGTATTAAGAATAAGAAATCTTCATTCCCATATGGAATAAAGAAAGAAATTATTCCTAACAGGCTTAACTCAAACTCCTTTAATACTCTATATTCAACTCCACAACTGTGGAAGAGAGCCCACTGCAAATCCTGAACTTCAAACAGGTGAATACACATAAAGGATTGCTGCCTTGATGAAACTGGATCATCAGAACTGAGCTTTCCCTTCACTGAAGGCAGAAAGGACTGTGAAAAAGCAGCTTACGCTTCTTGAGGAGTCAATTCAATTCATGGCAGGTAATAAATCAAAAGAAAACTATTTTTAAAACAAATGAATCTTCCTTTTTTGAAAGCAGCATGTTAATATTCCAAACATTCCAAACCTTTGTTGCTAAAATCATCAATCAGCACAATTTCTGCCAAGTACTTCCTCGGTGTTCTCTTAATGACACTGTGGACTGTCCTCATGAGCGTGGACCATCCTTCATTATGGAAGACAATGACAACGCTGGAGGTGAGCAGGTTCTCATCATAATGCCAGTATTTGCATCTGTAAAAAGATTTTATTTTATTAGTTTTCACATTATGATTTACAGAACTGCTTAACAGCATCTTTGCACAAATGAAACCTTCACTGCTGGCTATCCTTCAGATTAAAGAGAATCAGGATATAAGAGGCAATACAGCTTAAGTGCATCACAGAGGTATGAGGCCCAAAGAGCAGCTTGCTTACAGCCAGCAAACCTTTTTTTCCTTCCTGAGGGGTGGGATGTAGCCAGTAACTGCTGCCTCCACAGCCCCCTCCTCCCGCACTGCCCAGACCTGGCCGAGAGCCATCCCTACCAACACCTTGCATTGCGGGTAGAGAGCAGTGGGAGAAAAGCCCCACATTGTGGCTGCCAAAATGGGGTATTCTTCAAACCATCAGATACTACAGTTTAGAATGGACCATGCCTTTGGCTAGCCTACTACGTAAGACATGCTAAGACAGTGCTCTTTTCTTCCTAAGCGTCTTTAAATCAGAAAGACCATCCACACAAGCGACTGTCAGCTTTATACAGTCCACACACAGAATCTATGTGATCAGCAAAGCTATCAACATTGTTGTGGCAAGGCAATCAATTGTCATTAATTTCTGCCCTTTTCCAAAATCAAACAGATTTAAACACAGCACATAAACTTGCCACAAGTACAGCAGCAGCATGTGAAACTCATGTCAGCTTCTCTGCATAGAACTATCTCCATTTACAAACACTGCCAGGAAAGCACAGTTGCTTGTGAGGGAAAAAAGAAAGTGCAATCCCATAGCAGGCAACATGTGATCTTGACTGACTATTATTCATGGTTAAACTTCCAGGTGTAACAAACACAGCTAGAAATATCGAAGTCACCAAACCTGTCCAGGGGTCCAGCTTGGCATGCCAGGAAAAGCACTTCCATAGCCACTGAAAACGTTTTACATTTCAACCTCATGGTTGAAATATCACTCAGATCTTTTTTTCCTGGGGTATTACAGATAATCTAGAAACAGAATGATTCCGTCCACACTTCCCAGTATTTATTAAACACATTTATCAACAATGCATTTCCTCAACTGCATCGCTAAAAGAGAGCATCCAGAGACTTCACAGTTACAAACAGTCCAGGTATTTACTTACCTGGAGATTTCCCTATGTGATCACCAGCCCCTTTTCCAATGGTAGCAATACAATTCCTATCACCAAACCTAGAGACATAGCACTTTTGATTTCTATGGGCAGAAGACTTCCTTTTATTGAGACAAGTCTCTACTAGAGAAAATGTGACTTTTCAATGACAGGCATCATGTATTAAGAAATTTTTCTTGACAAATGGAAACTTCTGAACTTATGGATGCACAGACTTCCACCATTTTATTTCACTACACACAATAAAAAGCTTAAATGCACAGAAACATTCCTGTGTTGAAAAGAAAATTCCCTAAATCAGAAGTGACCAGAGTTTACAAAACTAAGTTAAACATGGGAAGAACCCATTTAACAGATGCGTAAGTATTTCAAGAGCATTCCACTGGTGGAAAAGGATGTATCTTGCTTCTTGTCAGGAAACAGCATCAACGCATATTTCTCACCCACCAGAAAAATAAAGTTGGTAGAAACATTCTAGTCATTTTGGTCCTGTGGGAAAAGAAAGTCACAGAACCAAAGCAGTCTGTAACTAAAGGCTGCTCTAATGAGGCACTCCTCTTAGGCATGCTGCAAGCAAGCAGCAAACTGCACCATCTCGCCAGCTTACTGATTAAAATCCTCCGTCTCGATTGTTTTTATGCCCAAAGTGGCTGCAGCTCATCGTATTTATAAGCCCTCAATACCCAAGTGCTAGACTGGATGCTTAAAAGTGCCCAGTTCAGGGAACCGCTGCCTTCCTTCCATAGATCCCTCTCAAAAGCCTTCAGCCCATCACAGAACTTCCACCCGCCACACAAGCATTTAAGCAGCTGATGACTTAGCCATTTGTGGAGATAAAATGGATATGCTACTTAGGTGTAGCATAGTCTGATGCCTGAAAGACTTTTATTCCCTCATCATGTGTTTAGTAACAGATTAATAACTGTGTTGCTGGATTAATTTTGGTCACACAATTACGTTAAAATGAGGTGTTACACATTCAGAATCGGCATGCCAGCTGAACTCCATGCAAGAGGCAGTGAAAATTAATAGTACTCCTTGCCTCAAAGGAGAGGGCTGCATCTGATGTAGGGTGCGCTGTGCCCCTGATATGCACCTTCAGAAGTTTACCTTTTTGCTCTCTGATTAGAGGACAGAGAGCCATAACACTTCAGACTACCTTCAACAACGAAGAAAACACTGCAAAAAAGCCCAAATCTTTGAGGTTTTTTTCCTCCCACTTTTTGTACCCTAAGTTGCATTTAGGAACAAAATGGTGAAAAGCATAAAAACGAGAGATGGTAAGTAACTGAACATAATTTTAAAAAGCCAAACCTGTTAGAGAAGCCTGAATGGAACAACACATCTGTAAGCAATTTATAAGCATTTTTTGATCTGCATTTAATACATTTTTAAAACATAAAACTGGAGGTCTAGACAGGCTTTTTGCTACATATCCAACTTAATCTCCTCAAATCTGTCAGCACATTTTACTTTTGAAACTTGAAAAATCATGTGTTACTCAACGTGCCATTTGCAAGCCATAAAAGCACTACATTTATACCTCTAGTAAGACCATACTTGGAGGTTTTTTCCAGAGGCTTTCTTTCCCTTCCTGGACAGTTCAGAGACTGACTCATCAAGCCTAAAAGCTCAGACACACTGCAGTAACTCCGATGTACAATCTCATGTCTCACCTTGCACTGAGAATTAGAGGTTTAGAAACACGGTGGTTGTTTTAGATATGTGAAATTAATAAATATTTCTATCTCTGCGGCAATTTCACCCCTCCTTCCCCTCCCTCCCCCCGAAACGTGAACGTTGCTTAAGTATTTGAGCAACGAAAAGTCAGAAGCCTCTGCTCTCCTTCCACTTGCACCCACAGGAATGGACATAGGGAAGAGCCTTCCTTCAGTGGAGCAGCACTGACATCCAGTGGCTGGCAAACCAAACGCCAAGAAACCACACACGCATTTTCCTTGTGCTTCAAGCTCAATTTTACAGCACTAGCTTCCCTGTAAATTTGAGGCACCAGAAAAGGGAAAAAAGCTTTAATTTCCAGATGCACGCTTTGATTTTAAAAGATACAGTCGAGTAGATATGGGCACCCAGGCAAAAGCTGCGAGGTATTGAAAGCCAGTATGGGCAGATTCAAAGTACAAAACGGCTATGACAGAGGATTTTAATACGTTTCGACCTCCAGCTTCATCCCCAGGTGCTCTGTCCTGCCCACACCCAGCAGGACAGCACCCTTTCAGGTGTAGCCTGCATGCCAGCTTTGGTGATATGCTGGGAACCAAATCAGTGCACAAATTCACTTTAAAATAAAATTGTTTTGAGTTCTTATTGGTAGACCTGAGATGAGGGCACGTTGCAGGAGATAGCAGGAATGAGACAAAAGTATCCTTAAGCTAGTCCTGACTCTAGACACTCCACATCACTCTTCCTGATGCCTGTGAAGGGTTATTGTACAGGGCAAGAAGGAGCAGGCAGGGT
This sequence comes from Gallinula chloropus, assembly GCF_964237585.1. NCBI lineage: Eukaryota > Metazoa > Chordata > Aves > Gruiformes > Rallidae > Gallinula > Gallinula chloropus. The sequence goes on from NC_140088.1 coordinate 63,457,407, forward strand.
GCTGATCTGCCAAGGGCTGGCAACACCATCGCTGCGCAACGCTGCAAGGGACAGCAGCTCCATTTGCTGCTCCCTTTCCTCCAGGAAGCCACAGGTGAAAGGAAGCTACACCTTCAGATCAGTCCATGAATAAAAACTTCCTGTTCCCAAATCAGCACTGGTATTTCTGAACAAAAGCAGAGACTGACTCATCACTGGAGCGAGAAGAAACCTTTTGAAAGATACAGCAGCAGTCATCTAATGGAGAAACAGAGTGAGTAACACTTCTGTTAGCCTGCATGCTTGAGATGTGAATGAGTCCTAATGCCTCCCCACCTCCAGGAGGGAACAGCACTATCAGCAACCTTGCCACACCAACATCTTTGTCCCTCCGTCAGGGAGATGTGCACCAACCATGGTAGGAAAGGAGCCCCTTTACAGGGGACCCCTCGACACAAGAAACTGGACATCTGGGCTGGAGTGCTCCTTGGCTTGAGGAAATTTCTGCTCTTACAGCTCTGTACTTCATTGGCTTGCTCTTACTGATGTCCCCTGGACCCACAGAAGTGATGGTGGGCGCACAGCCCAAGGACTAATAGAGCTTATGACTGCCCTGTTAGACCCTACCACAGTTGCGGATGTAGGTTCCAATTTCCTTGGGCTAAAAAAAGCCCAGGCTAGAGGCTGCTTCTGGAAAAGCATACCAGCCACCAAGCCAACATGCAAGAAGTTAACAAGGAGAGTGCTGCCACAGCAATCCAAGGATGAGCTACATTCAGATAGGTACTTGAGAGCAATTTGTGATCTTGAGCCAGCAGAAGTGCTTCTCACATCACTCTGAATTCCTAACTTCCCTAGCACATAGGCACCTAAGCTCCAGAGAAAAGTCAGGCATTGTGGCCAAGCCAAACACTCCTTAGGTTAGCTATCCAACTAACACCTGTGAGTAATTACCAAAGGCACATCAGTCCCCTCTCTGGATTTTAAAGCACTGTCCTTGCTTGCTCAGGGCATGCTGCGGAGGAACAGATTTCTCAGAGAGCAGGCAGCTGCCATGGCATTCCTGTATCCGCTCCTAAGAAGCTCAAGGCAGCTGCTGCAAGCTGAGTGCCCTGAGTCAGCACAAAGCTGAAGGTTTCAATTTAGCATTTATCCTGAAATTGCAATTGCCAAAAAAAGGGAATACCTCTTCTCCACTAATATAAAACTGTCCATGATTTAAAATGTATTTTAAGTTTTATTTAACGGTTAAAGCAGTAGGAGATTCATAGTGATACCAATTATCCCCTACTGATAAATCCTTCATAGTACATGCATTTTTCTCACTCTCTGAGAGGCTGTAGCACTAGCAGAACCTAAAAATAACTTAGGAGCCGTGTTTTCATTTACCACTTCCTTTTCTAGTAACCCCTGTTCTTATAAGGAGACAGTCATTCAGCAGACAGCACAATGTTTACATACTTTAATACCCAATTCAAGGCTGCTTGTTATTTTAAATCATCAGTTTATTATGACTACTACAGTAAACTGCCTTTACCCACTAAGAGGATGGGTGAGCGTTTCTCTCACAGAACACCTTGTAACAGTTTGTTCATTTGTACAGCTGACACCACTAAGGTCCTGGCTGAGACCATCTGCACGATTGCCTCCAAGTCAGTAGGATCATTGCCTAAGTCTAGGCAGAAGCAGATGACAGAATGGGGCATTTTCTCAAGATATGCCTAAGTAAATCTAATATCGATACTGTATTTGTTAGTGATGAATCCTTAAGGGAAAACATAATGCATCATCAACATTAATATGGCTTGTTCAGCCTGGAGAAAAGAAGGCTCCAGGGAGACCAAATTGCAGCCTACCAATACTTAAAGAGGTCCTACAGGAAATTGGGAGAGGGGCTGTTCATCAGGGAGTGTAGTGATAGGACACAGGGTGATGGCTTCAAGCTGAAAGAGGATAGGTTTAGATTAGGCATATGGAAGAAATTCGTTACTAGGAGTGGGGTGAGGCCCTGGCACAGGATGACCAGAGAGGTTGTGGCTTTCCCTTGCTGGCAGTGTTCAAGGACAGGCTACACGGGGCTTTGGGCAACCTGGGCTAGCGACGGGTGTCCCTGCCCATGGCAGGAACGTTGGAATTCAACCTTTGAGGTCCTTTCCAACCCAAATCCTTCTGTGATTTTATGGGTATAAAATTAAGGGCAGTCAACTTACAAAACAGGAGTTCTGGAAGTGAACAGACAACCCAAGGACAGTTTGCTCAGCCAAGTATGTTTTTCCCCTCAGCAGACCACAGCACAACTTCTACTACACACAACCTAGCAGCTTAAATCTGTGCTGAAACAGCACTTCCTATTTGTATAGCAGCTTTGCCTACTTCCACTCCTGAAATAGCCTTCAAGTCTGACTACATTTCATCAGTGCCCCTGGGAGCACAAGCTACATCTCCTGCCACACCACTAAAAGAACCATGATCTAAATTCAGGACAAGGTTCGTACAGAGATCCACCATCAGGGTTAACAGGAAAATTAATGGAGTAAAAAGCAGAACTTAAATATACTCCGGGCGCTGTGCTACACATTTCTGTTGACTAAGAGATCCTGCTGAGAGCTCAGTCTTCTCACTGCAGGTGCACACACGGAGGTAAGCAAATCTTACTACACCTAACACATTCTGTGCCTCTATCAACTTATTTATACTTGCCAGGTGAGTTATTTCTCTGTGGAAACAAAATATGAAATGCCAGAAGCCAACGCTGAAAGGACACAGGACGCATCTTCACTGTAGTTTTCACTACTGGGACCTGAAAAGGTCACATAAAAAGCTTGGTTTTGCTCTAAGGCCAATGCCTGGAATTCAGCTCTCTGCGGACTGCAAGGCATGCTCTAACAACACATGGCTAATTACATTTCAAACGCGTTTTTTTCCCTCCAGTAGTAAGGCAGCTGATAACCTGCAGAGGAAAGCAGCCCTCCTGATTTAGTGTGACCACTATAATTCTCAAGCCCAGCTCTCACTGAGACACACAGAGATTTACGTGCCTAGCCTAAAATTAGTTTTCTTGGTTATGGAACAGATCCAGTGTACTACATGGCACTTGAACAAAAGCTTTTCCCAAGGTACCAAGTGAAACGAAACCAAGCCCCTTGTGTTCCATTTCCAATGACACAGATACCAACAGTAATTACTGAAATCTTTTTTCATATAACAGTATCAAATATGTAATTTTCACAGTGCTGTAGTTAAGGAACTAATCACATTCCTGAAGAAAGCAGGCTCCACACCAAAGCTTTTTCTTTTCAACCTCCCTAGCTACACCGTGACTGACTGGACAACAAACTACTCACTGTAAGAGAGCATACTAAATTCATGTTATTCACCCAGAGTAAAAAGACTATCCACTTCTAATGAACAGCCAAGATTCATGTGCCTTATTTCATACCCTGAGTAATTGTTTACAACTAAAGATCTGATACAGCATGAGAAGTTTTCTATGCCGTTTGGTGTTTTCAATAGCACTTGGACCAGCCCAAGAGTCCAAGCTGTCACCATTGAACTATGATAGGAAGAACATCTTTACTAAAGGCTCTGCTTTACTAACATGCAGCTCTGCATGTGCTTATTCTTAAGTAAATTCTGAAGTCTCATTTTTGGCAAGAATTCCCCCCTCTGCTTGTACTAAAAGCACTTAAACCCAACCAATGCCTTTCAAAACTACATGCACAATTTTTAAAACCAAGCCAACTGTCATTCCCCTTCTGATTTGTTTTACAAAATGTTGTAAGTGGCAAAAACACTTTCCCAAAAATATATTCCTGTACATCAGGAGCATTGTACTCAAACAAGGAAGAGTTACTTTTTTAGGTTTTTCAACAAAAGCTTGTTGCCAGTTGTTCTGTTTGAAGTAAAAAGGTGACCCATGGCAACAAACCCAGTTATTCAAGGACATTGTATGGCCCAGGGGGCATGCCCAGTAATATCAATGATGTCATTGAAAAGGAAGAGTCAAATGAGATAATCCACAGAAGGAAAAAACACTTTAAAATATTTATTTTGCCATGATCAGACTGACAGATGTGTGTGGGTGATGCAGCTGAAATTCTGGCTCAGGCTGGTGAGCAGAGAGCAGTTATTTTATATTGAAAAAACCCCATTCCAGTAAGACAGTAATTTGTTTCATGCCATAAACAGACAGTCATGATGCTTCCTCTTCCAGTCACCCTGCAATATTTGTCAAAAAAAGCTGTCAAAAAAAAATGTCTTAGAGTCAGAAGACTAAAAAACGCTCTGGGTCAACAAGAATAATCTGCAAGCAAGCCTTCCATGGTTTGGATAGCAGCAGCGTATCAAGCCTGAGCAAAGCACATTGAGCACAGATCCAATGCAATTAATTACCCTGGCATGAAATCTGACAGTATGAACAACCCTGGCTTAACTAACTTATGTTAACACAGAGCCCTTAAGAGGGCAGATGGGAATTTTACAGATCACCACTTAAAGTATATCATAAGAGAAAGTTCCTTGACTTAAATTTCAACCCGAAGTGCAATAAGCATGACCTGAGTCCAGCAAAATATGCTAAAGAAATGGCACACATTAGATTAGAGTGTTCTGCTGTGGAAGTGAACACCAAGGAAAACTTGTGTTCTTAGTGTTTTTGAGATAAAAGGAACCACAAGGAGACTACTGCAACTAATACATTATAGATACTTTTAAATAAATAAATACTGAATACAGATTCTTTGAAACAACTCACCCTGCTTTGTAGTAGTATGACCAGATATAGCTCTTTAAATGATCCATACATCAGAAAGCCTATTTTCAGAGCTCCACACTCCGTCATCAGTGGTTTTGTCCATCAGGCAGTTTTCTCTCCCTTATTGACTCTTTCAGAGGGAAACCATTATTTAAATGTTTCCTAACATTTGCCATGAGAAGTTCATGATTCCAGGTGCTACAACTTTGCCAGAAAGGGCCCAGGAACAGCTTCTTTGAGGACAACTGCACCAAAACAGAGGAACAGCCCATTCCCACGTGCAAACAGGCCTGGTAAAAAGCCCACTGCCTGCACCAAGAACTGCCAGAGCTCCAATGCAAAAAGGAAGAGTAGGGAAGGTAGAGGCATGGACTGGCTACCTAGGACTACAGAAATCGTACCTGAGCACATGCAGAGAGACGTAAAGGCAAAGCTCTGGCAGAGCTGAAATCTGTGAGGTGGGAACAGCAGTGAGAAGGGCTTGGAGGCAAAGGAAGACTGAAGAAAACATTAGGTTTTCTGCTGAGCGAAATGCAACTTAGTGTCAAAGGACACATAAGAGACTAAGACCCTTAACACTTGATTGACTTCCTCCAGTCTTTACTCACAAGGTTTGCTGTTACACCTCCCAAGTCCCTGTGTCTAGTGGCAAAGACTGCAGAAGTGAAGGAACATCCACCACAGAGGAAGGGTGGGTCAGGGACCAGTTCAATGGACAGATCACAGCAAAAGTAACAAACACAGCATAAGCCCATTGGACTGGATGGGCCGCTGAGGGAGCTCATGATGTCATTGTGAGGTCACACTACTATTTTTACGAGGCCCTGGTGCTTGACAGTGGTTCCTGAAGACTGGAAAATTTTACCAATGACACATCCATTATCCTGATTGTGGAAAAGCTTCCAACTCTGAATTAATACCTTCTCCCTCAACAAATCAGCTATTAACAGCCCCTGGGAATAAAAGCATAAAGCTACATCCTGCAAAGATCCATTTAGGATAATAGCCTAAAAAAAGCAAAATGCAGTTTGATTCTGCCTCATCAGGAGCCGGCCAACACACAATGACAACATTGAACTGTGGGATTTGTATTAACGTATTTTTTAAAAACACACTGAGTTTATTATGCAACCCTTTCTGTTTAAACAGTCAGGCTACAGAGCTAATAGTCTTCCATGGGACTATAAGAACGAGCATTTTTTCATTGATCTGACACGACAATTAACCAGAGTCTTCATGAACTGGACTGATACGAGTGATGATGACTTCACTTAGGCCTCTGTTTTAAACCTACTGAATTAGGGGACTGATTTTTTTCAGCATATCCGCTCAGTTCAGCATTTACCCACAGCTCCAAACGTCACAGCACCTTTGGCCAGCACCATGCCTGCTTTGCCACAGGACATGGACAATTTACTTTTTTTTTTTTTCCCAGATGGAAAGAGGGAGATGTACCAAATTTCCAGGCAATAGCCAAAGGGAAAAAAAAAAAAAGAGAAAAAGGAAAAGCAAGCAGAACTAAGCAGGCTTGCTGAAAAGACTAACCGGGGGTAAAATGCTTCCAGGTAGCATGGAGTTTTTTTAAAGACACCATATTGGGAGCTGAGAGTGTTTATCATTAGCCATATAAAAAAAGCTTAGAGAGGAACTGGGGAAAGCCAGTGTGATTAAAAGAAGATGCTTAGCAGTAATACATGCAGCAATCTTTAAATGCACAGGGTGGTGTCCAAACAAGGAAAACAGAAACAAGCACTGATTCAGGCAAACTGAATGCAAATTGGAAGATAGATCAAAAAAAAAAAGTTTGAGAAATAGCTCACTGAAGTACAAAAGCTGCTATTGAAATCTGTTCTTCAAACACTACAAGTAGGATGCCTGCCAGAATGTCTGTTGGGCTGATAGATGATCAAAACAAAGAGAGACCACTTCTGAAGCAGGGCAGCTAAATTAAGTTATTTCCGTTGAACTCTTAGCAGTGACCAACGCCAGAAACCCAGGGAAGAGAACAAAGAGGGCAAGCACACAGTGGTACTTCCCACTATATGTAAGATATCTTATCTTCAGCCACCTAAAGCTTAGGGACTTTAATTTGGGGATAACATCCACATGATAGCTTCTACTGGATTTTTCTGCCATGAATAGCCTAAATGCATTTTTTTTTAAATAAACCCAGTTTTTCCAAAAGAATGCATCATAAATTGACAAACTATTGTATTGCATAACTACTGCTGACACCACTCTTGTTAACCAACAGAAGGAAGAAAACACGACACCAATTTTTATAAAAGGGCCCCAGTGAGCTAAAGAATTACAGACCACAAAGCCTGACTTGTAGTGTTGAAAAGAAACTAGTAATAAATAACAAAATTAGGAAACCAGGCACAGGTTTTGTGGAAGAATGCCATGCCACGCCACAGAAACACATTATCTTCTAAGAAATCAAAAGCTACACGGACACTCTATTAATAGGCTCACGTGTAACTGTGTTTCCATAGCTTTTAATGAGGTTCTTTGCTTTCTTTACAAGCAAATTTCTTCATCACTAAATGGCAGGAAGATCTGCTAGATCAATAACTGCTAATATGTAAAAACCATCTACTCATTCTAATTTTTGAAGCGAGTTTGTGACTGCAGCAGCATTAGCATCTGTGCTGGCAGCCAAGCTGCCCACCTCCTCTTCAAGGTCATTACTGAACAATAAAAAAGTTACTGGTAGTTGCAATTAAAATGACTATAAACAGCTGCAGAAGAATTCAAGGACACTACCGAGGAAATGAGGTGGCAGGAGAGCTTATTGCAAGTGCAAATAAGTGTATACAGAGTGTCAGACCTCCTAGTGCATGTATTTGGCAATAGAGCATAAACATGGCATTACCGCTCAAAAATCCCAGTAAATCTTTGGGTCAAACATGGACAGCTCTTTGAGCACTAGATCAGAGTTAATCAAAATACAACAGAAAGGTAGGAGCAATATGGAAGGAACAGGAAGCGTACACATAGTGGTTTGATGTAGGAATCCCCAGTACTCCCGTATCACAGGGCGGCAGAGTTTAAACAAACCCACGCCATTCAACCTGGAAAAAGGCAATGACTCAGTATGCCATTAGTTCCAGGAGCATAAATGCATTTAAAAGACAAGTCTGTGCACTGAAAAAGGTCTGTGAAGCATGACAGCCCTGTTGCAATTTTTGGCTCAGGTGTCCCAGCCCACTGGTTGCCAGGAAGGGAACAGTCCACTCTTACATGCTTTATCCCATGCATATGTTACTGGCCAGAGCTAGAGACAAGACTGTCAAGAAAATCTCTTGTCAGACCCAGTACAGCTGCCGATTTTAAATTTCATTTTAAAATACCTTGGACAAATGGCTCATTATGTTGGAAAAGCAACTTGGTTCTTGTCCTCCTAAGCAGTAATCCTCTTCAGTTACGACTTTTTTCCTTTGAGAAAAAAGTCAACTTGTTACCTGACAGCATTCATCCTCAAACTTAGGTCCCCTTTTTATTTCCCTATGAGAGGTCTACCTTGGATTCAACATAATCCAGAAATGTTACCACTCTATTTTTACCTCAGTTTTACCTCTGTGCAGGATCCTGATCACTAAAAATGCAGCCAAATAAAAAAATCCAGGGAGCAATCTAATTAATATCCTTTTTCCCCTAAAGCTAACATCAGTTTAATTGTAAGCCTGCTAGGAGGCAGAGATAACATATAGAATGCAACATAAATGCCTACTCTTAAAAGTAAGAGGATGCCACCTATCTCGATAATGGCACAAATGGTAAGTATCAACTTTCAAGACAAAGTTTTCTTCCAGCAACAGTATAGGGGTTTTGGACAGGGTCTGCTAAGTCTGCTCTACTTCTCTGCAACAGGAGTGCTTAGCTTCAACCTTGAATTAGACTGGTTAAAATTTATGAGGCAAGAGTAGGCAGAACTGGCAAAGTGGAAATACTGCAACGTACCTGACAAACTGCTTCCACGTTATTCCTCTCCATGGGATGCAGCAAGGGTTAAGGCATTTTACAGCAGCCGAGACTGCCCAGAATCGCCAGCAAAGTTCCTACTGAATCAATGAAGGCAGGTGGCAAATCATCCCAGCCATGTGTCCAACTCCAAAGTCAAATCTAAACATAAGAGGATTGAATCCCTCTTTATTGGCATTTCTTGCCTCTCCAGCAGGGACAAGCCCTAAGGCTACGTGGCTTTTAAGATGATACACAGACAGTTCTTGCAGCACTCCTTGACTCCTGCCAGCATTGCCTGGGACAGCATTTGGCACACTTCACTGAACAGACCTGACTGCTTTGGGTGATGCTTAAAAATTCTGATGCTTATAAAGAAGACAAAGCTGAGGGGAAGTCTACCTGGATTTGAATGTCTAGGAACAAATAACCTGGTCTTTGCCTCAAAGATCTTCCTCAATTAGCAATGCCAAGATATCATTAACCGTACAAAGATGATTACGCTGCTCCTCAGTAGGATTAAACCGAATGTTGACCAGCCTTATGGGACAAGAATAAATGGTGCATCCAATGGCAATCTGCTACCTTTTACTACGTTTCTTGCTGGTAATGAGGGATAAGCAGGAAGGTGTATGCATTGATACTTGAAAGCACACAACAGCATCAGCCTATCTGACATTGCTCCCACTGTCTTCTGCCCTTCCCTGGAGACTCAAGGAAGCTACAAGCCTTTAACCTATTTAGGGCAATTCCAAGCATCCCAGGTACTCCATACATAAAAAATAAAAAATTGCCTCAAAGATGCCTTTTGTTCATGTTGTTTTGTTTGCTTACTTCGAACATTAAATAATAAAACCTATTTTTGATCTAAGCTGCTAAGTTTAACCTCCATGCAAGCATGCACAGAAGACAACAGTTTCTAAAATTCATCTTTGCTACTCTGATCGGTCACATAGCTGTCCCTCCTACTCCTCAAAGCATGTGAAGTATTTAATTCTTTGGGCATTTCTATTTATTCCTCTCCTTCAGGACAGAACTGAAGACAAACTCTGAGATTATGCCAAAAATTCTTCAGGGAGTCCATTCAGCAGACACGTATGCTCCTTTATGCCCTCCACCTTGGGGCAAAAAGGAAGCAGGGAGCACTTGAGCTCTGCTGCCAGAGATACAGCTGCTAGCCTGGGCAAAGGCAGCCCAGTCGCACCTGCATGCCACATGATGCTATTTCTGCTTTGCTGAGCTTGTGGAGGGCAAGGTGCTTCCACCTCCTCCTTTCCCCTCTTCTCTAGGGCCAAAGCAAGCTCTGCTAACAGGGATTCCTGGCATCAGCTCCCAAAATAAAATGCTGACCTATGCTGGCTACCCAAGTAGTTTCTTCCCCTTCAGAAAAATCTCTTTTAGAGCAGAGGTCCAGCTGCTGACCACAGCAAAAAAAAAAAGAAAACTGAAGTGAACCCCAGAAGAGCCAACACCTTGCTCCCAGGCAGGCATGGTCCTCTCTGACCACCAGCAAGTGAAAACCCATAGTAAATCATCGGAGGAACACAGCAGCAAGGAAGCAAAATGCCATACTCTGAGCACTTGACTCACTTTCAGAAGTGCACACCACAGGCAAGCAGCCATATGTGCACAGGCACAAGTCAGACCCGCTGCTGGCCAGTTCAGTCCTCTCCCACACAATGGGCAAGTGCCCAGGACAGCCACGCAGGGCTCAGTAACCAGCCACGGAGCAGCCAGACAGATCAGCTGCCACAGCTGGAAGCACACAGCCCAGATGATGGCACCCAGGTGTAGGCACAGGCACAGCTCTGCTGCTAGTGACAAGGGGTAAGCAAGAACATGAGTACTTCATTCTGTATCTGAATTCACATACCCTTCTCTTCAAAGGAAGGCACAACGAAAAACAAACCCACCAAACCTAAAAGCCCTACCCATTAGCCAGTTTGCTCAGAGACCTGGTATTTAACAACAGAAATTATACCAAATGCAGATTAGCATACAGATTAGTTTGGCTACCACATATACTAAAGATCAGAAGCAGCTGTGTAAATCTCTTAGTAATCATTGAGCAAATGTTAGTAACTTCCTAGAATTTCACCACACCAAAATGAACACACTCCTTACAAGCAAAAAAAAGCCAAAACCGTGAGACACTTAGAAGACCATTCTTCAGGTAGCTCCAAACACCAACCCCCACTGTAGCAGATCTGTACTTCTGTTAATGCAGGTAATTAGGGCTATTATTTAAAGGGAACAGCATTTCTTTGTTTCTGCTCTATTTATGTATTTTTGATTTTTAAAAGATCAAGGTGCAACCAAAACTGAACAAACTAGTATCAGAATTTTTGGAGGAAACAAAAAAAAAAGTTTCTTAAAAAAATCTTGGGAAGTTATGAGTTAAGAAGATATGACAAGGAAGACCACAGCTGGACCTGGAACATGCAAATACAAGCAATTAGATGGATGACTGCAGAGCTAAATCAATATAGATTAAGTATTCATGAAAGGAATCATTGCAACAGCAATAATGTATGGAAACATCTGGTATAGTACAGCACTCTTGCCTGTCAGGACAAGAAGCCTTAAGTATGTGACCTAATTAATAATTTTGTTTTAAGCATCACCTAAATACATAGAAAGAAAATAATTAAAATTCAGTCAAAACAGAACTAAAAGAACAAAAAGTCTGCTTACTCTTCTTGACGCAAGTCATTAACGCTCCGATCTAGTGAGATCATATCACTTGCCACCATATTAAACCCAAACTCTTTAATGCTGGCTTGAATGGATTCTTTGTAATCTGGTCCTAAAACATATGGCTTCGCTTCCTCTCCAGGGCCACCAACAACTCCGTGAGGCTCAGGCTCTTTGGGTTCAAAATTACCAAGGACTCCAGGTCGTAAAACAGGATCTCGGTATACAAATGTCTGAGGCTTAAATGTGAGATACTGCCTCTGGATGATGTTTTGCTGTTTATCACCACCACCATGATGATTTAGTTCATTTTTGGCTTTATTTTTCCTTCGAATGGATTCCAAGTCTACTTCCACACCTTCGACATGAGGCCAAGGTACCACAGGTTTGAACTTCTCGTTTCCCAGTCCATGGTCTCCTTTGTTTGGCAGGGGTCTGTTGGCTTCCTTGTCATCCTATATATACACACAGAGAAACAGCAGGAAATCACATAAATACATGACCTTTCATTTATTTAAACCCAGTACATTAATGCACCAAGAGATGGCACTAAACATATGTTAAGCAAGAAGAGAAAAGTCTGTTGGGGGGCTGAATGAACTCTTCTTACTAAAGCATCCGGCTGCTGTGGAACATCACCAGCTGGTAGCCACACTTACCTTGGTGAGGAGGTCCTGGAAAAGGAGTAACACCCACAACCATTCTCAAAGACCAGATACCCACACAGGACATCTTAACTTGAGCACAGCTGAGGCTGCACACCAAAGCAATGCACAGGGAGAAGAGGGTGGTACAGAGGCAGACAATGTTGCGACACAGAGCACAGCATCCTTGGGGCCACTCTTGGACAAGGTGGTTCCAAGGCTACGTTTACCAGCTGCTGAGACCTCCACAGGATCTCAGTGGCTGCTGCATACAGCCTCAGCATGCTCCTGTGCTGGGGAAGAGTGTATCTAAACTGGCAGACATATCAGCACAGCCTTGAGCTACATCTAAACCCTGCCCTTCAACCCCCACTGAGCACGAGTCCCTCCTGCTGCAACAGCAGAGCGGTTTTCAGAGTCGTGAGCTAAGATGAAGGCACCAGGAACACTACACAAAACTGGTATGTAGCCCTGATCTCATCTGCTGCACACAGACCTGCCTGGGGAAGCAAGGCTGGGGCTGAAGTGAGCTACCACCGGCACCGACATCTCCTGCATCCTTGTTTAAAAAAACATCACCACTTCACAGCACACCCTCCCCAAGAGAGCTGAAGTTTATCCTGAGGAGAAAGGCTGGGATTCCAAAAACTGCTCAGCATTTTCTGTGATCAGTGACATTGGCTGGGTTTGAACAGGGACGGGTGACTTTGGTGGAAGAAACCAGACATAAAGGCTCTGAAGTGCTCAAGTGTGAAGTCTCCAGACTACAGCACGAAGGCTCCCCAAAACAGTCACTTCAATCCCACTGTCCAAGAGGACAATGGGCAAATGTGTCTGAAAAAACAGATTTCCCACTCAAAGTATCTATCTGTAAACAGGACAGATCTTAGATCACACCAAAATTTGCAGAGACCACCACAGGCATTTTAGCAATGTACCACTATTCACAGATAAACAAAAATTGACAGTGGGAGGATGTCACCCATCCAAACCTGGTGGAGGCAGGGACAGCCCTGCAGTTAGATCAGGTTTTTCAGAGGCTTGCCCATCACACCCCAAAAGCCTCCAGTTTCTCTGGACTACCTGTTTCAGTTGCTTGACCAGTCCCACAGTGAAGGTATTGTTCCTCATACCTCACATGTTTTCCATGTTGCATCTTGTAAGGACTGCCTCTTGTCCTTTCAGCACACACCCCTCAGAAGATTTTATTGCCGTTTTCTCCACAGCGTCACTTTTGAAGATAAAACGATGCAACTAGATCCCCCTTAAGACCTCTCTCCAGACAAACTAAGTTGGGCTCCCCTACCCTTTCCACAACCGCCTCGCTTGCTGCAGCCCTCCAGGCTCCTTCGCAGGTCTTTGCTATGTCCTCTCCATTCGTTAACATCGCTCTCGAGCTGGGGAGTGCAGGAACAGTAATCACAGGCAGTGAATGCACCAGGTGTCAGGAAACAAACCACATCCCTTTGCTGGGTGGCTAAGCTCTCCCCAGAGTACCTCATTAAGTACTGTGCCATTACTGCGGGTGAGGGCACATTGCTGACTCACATCCAGGTCTAACTAAACTCCACGATACTCACTACCACATCATCTCTTCTCACATCTCACCCTGGGTAATAAAGCTTCAGCAATTAAGAAGAATCCACGTTTAGGTTAATGTGGTAACAACAGGAGTCAGACTGGCCTCCAACAGAATTTATTCCAGAAACTCTGACCTCTCTGCTCCTCCTAAACAGGGAAGGCATACAAAATGCAGAAGCATCACATTATTTTGTTCTTCCATTTGTGTTTTTCTGAGGAACTCAAAAGCCAGTGAGAGAAAAGGAAGGGTAAGAGCACTTGAAAAGGCACATTTTCCAAGAAGGTAGAAGGCTGCCATGGATCTAAATAAAGCCCAGAGAGGACTTTTGAAGAGAGCAACATTTCACACTTACTCTAGAAATCAAAAGGAAGGCTTTGCCACTCGACTATCAGAACACTGCTGAGCACTCAGCTCTTACCAACTTGCATCTAATTCCTGCTCCGAGTGCAGAGGCAGCTATAAAAGCCAACAAAATGTTGGGCATCAGGAAGGATGGTTAGAGAGCATCATTTTGACTGTGCAAGATTGAGGCATTTATGTCTTCAGAAACATTTAGTTCTGGTCTCTGCATCTCAAAAGGAATCAGACAAAGTACAGAGAAGCGCAACAAGAACAAAGGAGGAGGTGTATAGATGTGCCTTAAGATGAAAGGCCAGAAAGATTGGTGTTTCATCTTAAGATTGCAGAGTGCTGACGGGTATACAACTGAAGCTTAGAAAAATCAAGTGATGGATAAATTGAATGGAAAAAAACACTGTCAACTCTGAGTACAAGAGCTGGACACATTTGGCAAAAATCAATCAACCAAAAAGTGTTCTTTGCATGGTGAACTCCTGGAACATGCTGTAATCTGTTTATTTTGCTGAAGTCAGAACTATGACTATTACATTTAGCCTCAGCATAACTATTATGCACAATTTGCATCACAATGCATTTATTTGCTGTTCCCTTCCAGACACTAAATATATCCCATTTTGCCAGCTTAGGACAACACTGCACAGAGATATATACACACACGGTCAGCTACTTCATCCAATTTCTATGTACCCAGGACAGAAATGATAGAAAGTACACGTATCACAGGCAGCTTCACACCACACAGCTACTCACTCCTCCCAACCCTGGCCACACATCTACAATGCAGGATCACATGGGATGTTATGAAGAAAATTAACTCCATCTCAGCACTAAAAACAACCCCAAACGAACAAAAAAGGAACTAACAGGGTTTAAGTGCATGCTGCAGTTCACAGCTCCTGGAGGTTATTTGCTTCTCCAGAGATGACTGTGGCAAAGTTTTTCCAAATACTGTCTGGAAAAATCAAAGTCAAACCACAATCACAGAACTGTTCTGACCATCATGCAAGTCACAATGCCTCTGTTCAGAGCTTTGGGTGCCTCTTCACTTATGAATTATGACTTCCTCATTTAAAAAAAAATATTGAAAAACATATGCAAACCAATTTAAATCGCTTTTTAACCAGCATGCCTCATTGATTAAAATTTTGGCTCAGCTAGAAGCGTAGCATCAAACTTCTGCAAGATTCATACAACAACAGTCAAACTGAAAGGCAAGCACATTAAAAATATTAAAACTCTAAGAAAATTAAAACCACATAACCTTTCCCAAGTGGAAAAACAAGATAGTCTTGAAATTATTTCAAAAACTTTGGAAGAGCCTGAATCAATGACAACATGGTGAAGGGAGGGCTTGAAAGAAGCAAGTACCACATCCAAACACCACATTGGTGGGTTTTCAAAAAAAAAAAAAAGTGAAAAGAGAAGCAAAAGTCTGTGAACTCTCCCATATCTGAAGACAAACATAATAATTTCATTACATCTTTATAAAGCACACGTTTACATAGAGTAATACAGAACAACGTTTATTCCACAGATCATTGCTTCTTTTTTAGCTTCTATGGGTCTAAATCTAGGATTTCCTGCCAGTTTTTCCAGCTCTAGTTCATTGCATGCTTCTTCATTTTACAAATGTTCTTTTTACTCCTTAGGGATTATGTATGAATCACCACAATGGGCGTTTCGGGAACTGAGATGATATAAATAAACTTGCATTAAAAAATAGGAAGGGTTTTTTTTTTTTTGGCAAGTTACGTTCTTCCTTTTTGCAAAGGAGACGACGCAGCTAAAGGTGTAAGAGACATAACTGCATCCTTTTGGAAACATGCTCCTAAATTATATGAAGTAAAAGCAAGAACTGGGAGAGGTCTTCATAGGGCAGCAAGACTTGTGAAGTGGTAGGAGGGCTGGAGTTGCAGCTGGCAATAAAACTGAAAACATCTAAGTTGTGTATCTGCTTTTCTCCCGTCAACCAGTTCAAGACTGGCAACTCCCTATGAAACGTTTGAGGTCCAAACTGATGTCAGAAAAATGGATTTGCCTGGTTTCTAAAACAGAAGCTTATCATACTGAAAAAGTTTGCTAATTCATAGAGACATCTATAAAGGAAGCTTGCTCATCTAGACAAAAAACAGTGAAGCACCAAAAAAACAAAGAGAGGAATAAGTAGATGACAGTAGAATTCTTGTTACCCAAGGAGGCAAGAAACCCCCAAACTTTCAGAATATACATATCCAGCTGACTAAAGGCAGATACTGATCATCTCAATATCATCCTGTTCTTCATGAAAAACTATAAAAATCGATACAGTTTAATATTGTGGTAACCTAGAATCCCTACAGGGTTTTTCCTCTTGTACCTTTCCAGCTTGTACCTTTCTTAACTACGTATGTTTTTCTTCCATAAAGGGATCAAGTACTTTTAACTGGGGGTGAATCAATAGTTCTCAGATCTCTCTCAATGCAAGTTCCTCTTCTATGCTGAAAAGAAGCATTTTGAATAGAGCCTCTCACTGGTACTCTGAGAGAGGCCACACAGCTATCAGTTTAAGTTTAGTACTTCAGCAAGGACTTAAACAGATTTATTTTGCTTTGGTTGCCTCAGTACAACCAGGACCTTAGTTTACAAGATAGAGTCTGGCATTTTCCATTATCTGAGTAAATAGAATGTGGGTTTTTTTAATTTCTTGTTACCCTGTTTAAGAAAATAAAGGGACAATAAGCTGGATTCGCAGATTTCCTTATTGACTAAGACTTATACTGGGAAGACACTAAAATAATACCTGCCCTCAGACAAGCTTCTAGCATGATTTGCTTTGAACCATTGTATGTGGATCTTACTTGTCAGGTTACAGTTCACAACATACATGGCAGGGTGGGTGGGGGGGGAAGAGCACCACTCCAAATTACATGGTCCTCAACACTCTTATGACCAAGAAATTTAAAGACTTCCTAGGTTACCCAAAGCCCCATCCAGCCTGACCCTGAACACTGACAGGGAAGCGGCAGCCACAGCTTCTCTGGGCATCCTGTGCCAGTGACTCACCATCCTCATAATAAATATTTTCTTCCTACTATGTAATCTAAATCTACCATCCTCCAGTTTAAAGCCGTTACAAGGGCACACAGCAAGAGGACAAGTGATAATGCAGGATCGGCACAGGCAGAAGGAAAAATCAACGCATACAACAATACCTTTGTGACCAGATTTCACTCTAGGCCCCCACTCACTTCAGAGAAAATGAGCAACGATTACCACAACGTAATGGGCTGTCAAAGGGACCCCGTAAGATTGCACACCTTCCACCACACGTGGTAACCTCCATCCCAGCACTCAGAAGCAGGACCAACTGCAGAGGGGAGACCAAACCATCAGCAATGGCATTCAAGCCACCTGGCTCAAAAGGACCCTTCGTTGTCACAGTACCCGGGCAAAACTGCCTGTCTTTTGCTTTGGTTTCTTCTCCAAAAGAAGAGAGGGGTACTCCAAAGGTGATGGAGTGCAAGCTTACACACTTAGTAGCTCCTACAGTGACTTTTAAGTTTACATGAGTTTTAAAAGAACATTTAAGGGAACTGCAGAAGCACAGAAATACAATTTTACACTAAATTATAGAAAACTACTGAAGCATAGAAATATATGCTTGCAGAAATAACAGATTGCTAAATCACTGTAATTGCATGCTTTGTGCAACCCACGTGAAAGAAAACATACAGTGGATGGTTTTTGTCACCAGCATTTCTAGGAAAATGTGAAGTCTGTGGTTATGTTCTTATGTGCATAGTAGCCCTCAATTTTGACACGATGTTCTGACAACATGGAAGTCCACTATGCAACCAATGCCATCTCCTCATAGTAGATTTTTGCCCCATTAAGTAGTCTAGGAGAAATAAAACGCACTTATACAAGGCCTAAATCATACATATTAGCACTAAAACTGTGTTAGTTGTACTAACCTGCAATAAGGTTTGGTAGACAGAAGTTACTTTACTACAGTTTGGTACCACAAACACATTACTGTGATAGCATCTCCCAAGAGCAAGCAATCATACTGGACAATTACTCCAGTAGTGTGATTTTTGGAGTGTTCTATAGAAGACTTAGTCAGAAACCACTCATGAAACACAAAGAAAATTCCTCCAGAAGTTTGAAAGAGCTTGATGATATAAACAAGCAATCATTATAAGCATAATTTTAATATATATTCTATTAACGAAAAATGATGTAACTCTGAAGTGTAACCGAGGTGCAAGGATCACAAGCAGCTTTGGAGAAATGCAAGTTCAGCAATAATTTCACAGTGTTCTGTACTGCACTCCCACCTACACTGAAGAATGAAAAAGAAAATGGCTTTTTAAAGGAATATTAACTTTATTTTTAAAATGGTTGTAGTTGCTCTAAGAGTTCTCTGGGCAACCAGACCAACTAGCTCTTCCTGTTATCTTGGATCTTTTGTGAAGATGTCATTTACTTTACTGCAGCAGCAGCATTCATCCAGGACAGTGGCTTCAGGCTACTGCTTGCATGCTGCCACAGTTTGCAGCCAACTTCTCATAAGGTCATTGCATATGAAGCTGTAATCAGCTAGAGAAACCCCCAGGCAGCCAATCATTGGGATAATGCCTCTGCCCCTTGTTCTTCCCTTTTGGTTTTTTACATATCTGTAACGATAAGTAACACTGATATTCAGATTTCTAACAAAGCAGGAATACTTCTTTTCAGTTGAAACAACACAATGGCCCAACTATTTGCCTTGTGGTGGGCAACACTGTAATTCCTGAGTTTTACCTGTTTACTTGCAGAGTACCTTTTTTAAAGATATATATCCATATTTAGATAAGTCAGTCTGATGCCCATCAAAGCACCCCTCCTTCAACTAAATGTTTCTGTCTCAATACTGAATTACCAGTAAGAGTGAAGGATGTCCGAGCTAACGATGCTGCTGTCATCCGCTTTGGCCTTGCTGTGCGCATAGCACAAACTCACGCAGAGCCATACAATCCTGCCACAAGCTGTTACGGCTTGTACTGCTTTACCCCCTGTCCTTGCTGCTCCAGTCCCTTCTCCAATGTCCCTGCCTCCCCACAACCTCCTGCTGTAAGGCTTCATGTTCCTCCTCCTGCAGGAGCTCCAGTTTTCTGTAACGATCACGCTCATGCATCTGGTCCACACCAAGCAACTTCCTCTGCTTCGCAAGTTTTAATTCCCTTCATCAAGAGCAGAGACTGACAGTAGACCCGGAGCAGAGCGCTTCATGCCAGACCCAGCCTGTTATCGGGGAACATGCCTGGCCACCCAGAACTTGCAGGCTTCTTGCTGTCTCTCACCTTCAGTGAGATCTAAAAGGACAGCAAAAGCCTGGCCCATACCTGACCTTATCTTATGGGCGTCCCCTCAGAAGAGGTGCAGTACTGGAACTGTGAGAGTGCCTGTCACACAGGCTCCTCTGTCTGACCAAGAGCCAGGCAAAATAAAAAGACACTCGGTGCTTCAGGACAAATTACTGACAAAAATAGCGGCCTTTTATTGTCCTCATTTTACTGACAATCAGTGTTTGGGGAACATGAAACCGGCTGTTAAGCCTTCCAGCTTGCCTTCCCTGCTGCCTGAGATTCAACCTGCACTCAACTTTTACACATTCCTTCCTTCCACTATCAAGACTGCCGCAGTCTGTGGTCCCTTATTGGTCCCACCTGTAGTGCAGTGGTCATGCAGCCTTAAAAAAAAGTCTTGCCAGAGTCCCGCTTCACTCAAAGTCTCCACTTAAAAGATGCCTGAGAACATTGTGCAGGTATGCACATGCCATGCACCTCTCCTTGCAGCTCCAGGGAACACCAAGTAATGTGGGATAACTAATATAGAGATGTAAAATAGAAAGATAAATACCTGAATACACTGATACAGAAATCTCTGCTTCACTTTGTAACATAAGACTAGTTTTAAAGCAGGTAAAATAGCTTCTTATAGTTAAGAATAACATCATTTTCAGGTAACACAAATACTGTTAAACTGAATTATAAATCAATCTGCTGTATTACCCAAGGTCATGTCATATTTTAGTCTCTCACATGTCCCAGAAATTAGAAGAGGCTGGCACTGGTATCTGTAGCTGCTTGCTGCCGAACAGAAAAGTTGATAGGACCCTGGACAAGACAGTAGTTATGATCCAGAGCTTCCTAGATCCTCTCCTTATAGACATCCCACCAAAGTGAAAGTGTTTTAAACTCAAAACAAGAACTGATTAAAAGTTTATTACAATGAAAATAAAAGTGATCAAGTGGGACAGAATACAAATAAAAGCAAGTATCCCCCTTCACACTGCATCTTTTCATCTGTGTTTTGCTTCCAGACTACGTCCTTGTTAATTAAGCGTCTCTCTCCGTTGCAGTGAAGTACAATTTCTCTGGTCCCCAAGAAACCAGAGCCCGCAAGAGACAGCGGATGCTTCCCTCACCTGGCAAGACTTGCCTGCACTGATCCTGACCTGCTCCTTTTAATGGGACATGACACAAATTGAGAAAAGACAAATACCAGACATGGTCCAAGGTAAGTCATTTTAGGTTAAGCACTAAAGGCTGGTCTAATCAATCCCCCGCTGACACAGACTGGCTTCAACTCAAGCCTGCCATCAAGTGCTTTCCCAATGCTCATAGGCTTCCTTCTTTCTCCCCACAACAGAAATGTATGTGCCCTGCATCCTGCATTGTCATTAGCATATATTTACCATGGTATTTTGACTGCAAGCTTCCGTAGAGCACCATCCACAGCAATTCATTCCAGAGACTGCCATGACTCAGATCTCCAAGCCAGCGAAGCAGCACCTGTTCAGCATGCCTACTCTTGAATGTACCATACAGATTGCTATACCATAGATAAGACACAAATTAAAGAAAAAAAAATCTTCAAATTTTTCCGCTGGGTGACTCACTTTATGCTAAATCCAGCCATTTAAAATATTTTATTGTCATTTAGCTGTTCAGAACACTGTTATGATAGCAACCACATCCCATGAAGAGGCCAAAGAGCAAGGAGGGCACCAAACCCTGGTTACACAGTTACCCTTCTATACTATGCCAGGGAAGACAAACTGTCCTGAGTAAGCACACCCACCAGATGCCAATCCCTATCCTTCCAAAGCAAAATCTAGTTTGTTGCCTAGTTTTGAGTGAAGACTCTAAGGACCCAATTGCTTTCAGTTTTCCTTTTTTACCCCCTGAAGCAATGCTCCACTTGAAGTCTTTGGAGATGTCAAGTTGCATCTACTCACAGGAAGGCTCACTGCCTAGCAAGTTAAACCTTGTTTTTGCTGAGGAAACTTAATGAAAATAGTTCTTTTCAGCTTCTCAACCTGAAGGCAGTCCATGGGGTACCTTGCTGCGTGAGGTTCAGCAAGGCAGTGTGGTCCTTAAGCAACTGCTGGCAAATCAGTACAGTAAATATCATGGGAGGAGCAAAGCAATAGATGAAGTGATGCATTTCTAAACAAAAAGTGCAACAAACTGGCTTCTAGGGACAGAGCCAACCTCAGAAAAATGTTTAAGCAGATGAAGTCTGTGGGAAGTCTCCAAATGCTCAGAATTCTGGCTGGCTCTAATCAATATTATCATCTCTCATTTCAATAAACATTTGCTATGTATTTTGTTCAAATGTAACCTTCTGTTCTCCTTTTAATTTCTCCCAAATCCCCAGTTTTGTTTACAGTCATTAAGACTGTTCTATTGCTTAGCCCTATTTCAGAGGGGCAGAAGGTGGAGGCAAACATTTTTTCCAACTCTTTGCTCCAGACAACAGCTGAATCTCAGGAAAACCCTTTTGAAGAATGGATTTCAGAAATGAATGACAGAAAATGCAAGATTCTCCCCCGCCCCGTGCTCCAAGTGAAGCACCTCGCACATGGTGATGTGGTTTAGAGCAATACTGCGTGTTCGATCAGACTTTGAGGACAGCACTGAATGGCTCACATCACTCAACAGTAAAGTCATCAACAAAAAAGGAAACAATGACTCATTCCTTCAATTTGCATGTGAGGGCTGCAGAGTCAAGCATTCATGCTTTTCTCCATCTTCTCTGATCTTTTCCAGATAGACATGTATTTGAACCATATAACATAGAACACCCCGCAAACCTAAGGCACAGGTTTCTAATGCAACTTTAAAGTCTATTTTTCTACTAACAAAAAATGGATTTAAGACCAGCAAACCAAAACAAAGGTAAGGGCATTTATTATCCCGTCTTTACAAGAAAATTCATCAGAAGCATACCTGGGCTATAATGAATTACTTCTTAGTAATCACAGAATTGTAGGGGTTGGAAGGGACCTCCAGAGATCATCGGGTCCAACCCCCCTGCCAAAGCAGCTCCCTAGCTCATATTGCACAGACAGGCGTCCAGACGGGTCTTGAATATCTCCAGAGAAGGAGACTCCACCACCTCCCTGGGCAGCCTGTCCCAGGGCTCTGTCACCCTCACTGTGTAAAAGTTCTTCCGCATGTTGGTGTGGAACTTCCTGTGCTCCAACTTGCAGCCATTGCCCCTTGTCCTGTCCCCACAGACCACTGAAAAGGGGATGGCTAATTCCCCTTGCATTCCATGCTTATGATACTTATAGACATTAATTAGATTCCTCCCTTAGTCTTCTCTTCTCAAGACTGAGCAGCCCCAGCTTACTCAGCCTCTCCTCATAGGGGAGATGCTCCAGGCCCTTAATCATCTTCGTAGCCCTTCTCTGGGCTCTCTCAAGGAGATCCCTGTCCTTTTGATACCAGGGAGCCCAGAACTGGACACAATACTCCAGGTGGGGCCTGACCAGGGCAGAGTAGAGGGGGAGGATCACCTCCTTTGACCTGCTGGCCACACTCCTCCGGATGCACCCCAGGATCCCATTGGCTCCCTTAGCCACCAGGGCACACTGCTGGCTCATGGCCAATCTGTCATCCACCAGGACCCCCAGGTCATTCCCCACTGAGCTCTTCTTCAGTAGGTCATCCCCCTGCCTGTACTGATACGAACGGTTGTTCCTTTCCAGATGCAAGATTTTACACTTGCTTTTATTGAACCTCATCTGGTTTCTCCCTGCCCAGCTCTCCAGCCTGTCCAGGTCTCACTGGATGGCAGTGCAGTGTTCCTGTGTGTCAGCCACTCCTCCCAGCTTTGTATCATCGGCGTACTTGCTGAGGGTGGATGCTATTCCCTCATCAAGGTCGGCAGTGAAGATATTAAACAGGACTGGACCCAGCACCGAGCCCTGGGGAACACGACTAGTAACAGGGCTCCAGTCAGATCCTGCTCCACTGATCACAACCCTCTGGGCTCAGTCCGACAGCCAATTCTCAGCCCATCTCACTGTCCACTCATCTATCCCATGCTCTCTCAGCTTTGCTATCAGGATGTCATGGGAGACAGTATCAAAACCCTTGCTGAAGTCAAGGTAGATGACATCCACTGCTCTCCCTCCATCTACCCAGCCGGTGATGACATCATAGAAGGCTA
Source organism: Gallinula chloropus (assembly GCF_964237585.1). Taxonomy (NCBI): domain Eukaryota; kingdom Metazoa; phylum Chordata; class Aves; order Gruiformes; family Rallidae; genus Gallinula; species Gallinula chloropus. The sequence continues at coordinate 63,480,868 of NC_140088.1, forward strand.
TGAGATTGGTTGAGCACAATCTCCCCTTGGTGAATCCATGCTGACTGCTCCTCATGACCTTATTCTCATCCAATCTGAATAACCAACACCTCACTGACCTATGCTTCCCCCTAAGATATCAGGAATTTGGTGACCATACCATAATTAGAAAATTGTCCACAATTTTTCTCTCCAGAAGGATTTTATAAACACTTGGCTGGAAAAATGATGAGTATTAAGGACAAAACAGACAACTGCTTAAGACATCTCCATCAGATTTGACTGAAGATGCAAGAGACGCATGAGAATGAATCATTTATTTCATTGCAATACTGCCATAATCCATAATACTATTATTTCTATCTGCAAGACCACCCCTCTGGTACTTTCTCCTTTCATGCCTGCACTCTGATGTTCAGGCCTTGCCTCCTGGGCTCAGCACCTGGTCTCATCCAGTCCTCCACCTACACTCAAGGCATTATTACAACTGCCAAGAACTTTCTTCCACAGCCTTTAACAGTTCAGTAAAAACAAGAAATCTCATTTCCATCCTGATATCCTCCTCCATCTTTTTTTCCCCAGGAAGTCGTGCCCTCCAAGGTGAAAGGCTTAAAAACACAGCACCACTGAAGAGGTTTGGTACAAGATTTGTTCTCATCATTATATTTCAAAATTAAATGAAGCTTATGACCTTTCTCGTTGAGTCACTGCTCTCTCTGCATTCTCTCTCATTCCAGGAACATCCTTCACTTATGCATATGTTTGAGCGAGGGACCTTAAAAATAGAACTCATGTTTATTCATATGGACATTAGAGATTCCTAAGGACTTCTGGGATGTCCTCTGTCCACTTTAATTTCCCTCATAAAAGAGGGTTTATTCTCCTTTTCCTGTGTAGTTACACAAGAGGACTATGAGGAAGCAAGTCTTGTCATTTTACTAAGCCTAAGCCCCTTTTAGGACTGTTCTGTGGAGACTGAAGAAACAGACAGAAACTGTTTCTTTTGGACTTAAAAATGGAGATAATCAAACTTTAAGCTGTTGAGTTAACCAGGTAAAAACAAGCAGATGCTTTGCATTTTAAAACAAGAGACCAAAAAACTACAATTTCTTAATCTGAAGTTTTGTTACTGAAAATAACAAAATTCAATTATTTCTCCCTCTAGAGAGAAAAAGCCTCAGGAAGAAACAAGCCCTACTATCAATCCTCATGTTCTAAGTGGCTGGGGACAGCTTCTCACCCCCTCCAGGCATCAGCTACAAACACCATGTTGGTTAAAGCCTGCAAAGGAACTTCTATCCTTATTTCTCAATCATCTGAGACAGATGTATATTTTAAAAGCATGCATTTGTTTTACATACCTCAGTGAATAAATGACATTTAGAACACAATAAATCCATCGCTGATGGACATGCCTGATCAGGGGATGCAGGTTTCTGTGCTGTTATCTCGTCTGCCTCAATTTTTAGACACATACAATCTTATTTCATACTTCTTGCTATTAAGAAGCAAACTGCATGATTAGATTTTCATTTATCTTGAAACACTGTAACCATTCTCAAACTTTGCAACAACCTATTTCCATCCTTTTTTAAAATTGCATTTCCCAATTTGATCAACCTCACCACTTTGAAACCTTTCTCAAAGAAAGTCAGCTGAAGCCAAAAGTGCACTGTATGAAAATTACACAGTCTAAATCCAGTTTCTGAAAGTCTCACCCAAACTCCCAGAGTTTTCAAAAACTGAGCGTATTTATGTAATTACCTTGCGTACTGCTCAACGAGGTTAAGTAGAGGAAAATATCGCTTGTTATCGTCACTTGTGTTCTGTCTCATCTTTCCCAACCCTTCCCTCCTGTCGCTTTTCTGTGTAGGATATTAAAGAGAATCTGTGTGACATCTGCCAGTAAATAAGATATATTTTGCTGAATCACAGAATCATAGAATGGTCTGGGTTGGAAGGGACCCCAAGGATCATAGAGCTCCAACCCCCCTGCCACAGGCAGGGACACCAACCTCCAGGCCTGGAGCTACACAAGGCTGCCCAGGGCCCCATCCAACCTGGCCTTGAACACTTCCAGGGACGGGGAATCCACTACTTCTCTGGGCAGCCTGTTCCAGCACCTCACCACTCTCTCTGTAAAAAACTTCCCCCTAATATCTAATCTAAACCTTCCCTCCTTTAGCTTTAGTCCATTCCCCCTTGTCCTGCCATTATCTGCTCTTTTAAAAAGTCGAATCCCCTCCTGCCTATAAGCTCCCTTCATGTACTGGAAGGCTGCAATGAGGTCCCCCCGCAGCCTTCTCTTCTCCAGGCTGAACAAGCCCAGTTCCCTCAGCCTCTCTTTGTAGGGCAGGTGCTCCAGCCCTCTAATCATCTTCGTGGCCCTCCTCTGAACCCTCTCCAACAGTTCCACATCCTTCTTGTATTGGGGGCCCCAGATCTGGACACAGTACTCCAGATGGGGCCTCACAAGGGCAGAGTAGAGAGGGACAATCACCTCCCTGTCTCTGCTGGCCACTCCTCTTCTGATGGAGCCCAGGATGCCATCGGCCTTGTGAGCTGCAAGAGCACACTGCTGGCTCATGTTAAGTTTCTCATCCACCAGAACCCCCAGGTCCTTCTCAGCAGGGCTACTCTCAAGGAGCTCTTCTCCCAGTCTGTATACATGTCTGGGATTCTTCCAGCCCAAGTGCAAGACCTTACACTTGGCAGTGTTGAACCTCATTAGGTTCCCCTGGGCCCATCTTTCCAGCCTGTCAAGATCCCTCTGGATGGCTTCCTTTCGTTCTAGGGTGTCGACCACACCACTCAGCTTGATGTCATCTGCAAACTTGCTGAGGGTGCACTCAATTCCATCATCGATGTCATTGATAAAGATGTTAAAGAGAACCGGTCCCAAGACAGACCCCTGCGGGACACCGCTTGTCACCGGCCTCCACCTGGACATAGACCCATTGACCACCACCCTTTGGCTACGGTCTGTTAACCAGTTTCTTATCCACTGAATTGCTGAGGTTAGGACAGATAAGAACTTACCTTTACTTTAGGAAAACAATAATTGACACAAAACATGCTTCAGATACCCAAGAAGGAAAAAAGATTTACAACAATACAGAACTAGTAAGAACCAACTACTGAACAGAGAAATTGATCTTGTCAAACTGATCACCCTTTCTGTGACAAGTACAGCTAGTGACATTGCTTCTTTTGCTGTGAAGTAAGCACCGTGAATATCAAAACCTATTTTATCGCTTTGCTTTAGAAGCCACATCACATGCGAGCACAGCCAGGTTCTTTGCATCTTTTAAGACAGCCAGCAAGAACACTGTAATACAATCCACACGCTTCTTCAAACAGATTCCGCTGAATCCGCCTGCTCTCCACTACCCTTCTTGACTTGCACTGAGCTCTGCCCTCTCCATGCAAGAGCTTTTGTTTCAGGTACGGAAGTCGCCACGCTTACACTGAGACCACAAGACCAGCCAGAGAGGCAGACACGCTGCGCCTGGACTTCAGAAACAGGCTGCCCTGACATCTGCTTTGTTAGTGCAGGTGATCTGCGGTCGTGCCAGCAATCTAAACTTGAAGCTGCCCAAGACTAACATTCAAAACATTACTTGCAAAGCCAACTTTGCGAACGGACATCCTACTGCCTTCTCTAACAAGGCACCAAGGGTCAGCCTCCAGCCCTGAAAATCTTCATGTCATCCTGAAGAGAGTTTCCAAGCAACCTCTTTGTCTCCAGTTCAGGTATGCTCTGCCTGGCATTTCTGACCGTGTCTGGAGATGATGCAATTGAACATCATCCTCCTGCACACATCAGGTGCCTTTGCAAGTGGACCGTAGCATTCTACCATGTAAATTATTTGGCACACAGCACACACACAGATACACGCGGATCCCTCTCGCTTGCGACAAACGGAAACCAGCATTCTCAGCACAGAGTCTAACCTAACCACAGGATACCGACACCATCCAAACAGCACAGCAAGAGGTGTTTCTCTGAAGTACTGTAGTCTTTTTAACGAGCATTCACTCCTTGTAAACAGTTTTGTGAGGAATCCAGAAGCCTTGGCAATTCAGACTTGCCACGTAAATAACCAGAATGAAAGCGTTAACTTCTAACAATTTTGTGAAAGCCTGTCCGAAAATTGATTTCGGAACCCCTCTGCAGACCCCAAGAGAGAGAGCCTGTTGTCTCTGACAGGGCAAAATCTCGCCAGCAGCTGGAGTAGGAAGAATTGGATAGCTCATACTGATGTCTGGCTGGGCAGAGACATTGCCTCCCAAGAGGAAGAGCTGCAAAAGAAGAAAGATGTCAGGATTTCAATCTTCTGCGTGAAAGAGAAGCTGCAAAGCATGAGCCATCAAATACCAGGAAAGCATGAACTGACAGATCTACCAGGACAGTAAACAACAGTTTACTGTAACAGACTTGTTTACTGTACACCAGAACAGAATGGGCAAAAGAAAACCCAAAATCCACAAGGATGATCCGCTGAACAAAATACAAAAGAACAAAAACCCACTGTGTTTGGCTTCCTTGCAATAACCTGCAAAGCTATTCCATTGAAAACGGTAAGGAAAAGAACCACAGTAGGGCCTTTTCTGTAAGAGGCACTGCATTCTTGTGGCTGTGAAGCAAGCCAATGTTATTGCTGTCATTAATCAGTAGTCTTTTGGGATGAGGTGCTTTTTTAAGAGCTCTTGCACACTGGTGACAACAGCACAACATAAAAGGTGCATGCTGTAATACACAGCTTACCCAAACCAACATTTTCTAGGTACTTCGTCACATGATGTAGACTTGGACAGCACTTCTCAGTTAAGATAAAGAAAACCAGACAGAGCCACTATCCCACTGAACAGCTCCAGTAAACTAAACAAAAAATCCCCAACACAAAAACCATCCACAAAGTCCACTATTTTTTTTGTTTTGTTTTTCTTAAGGTAGTTAAACAGTTCCAGATTTTTAAAGTCTCACAGCAAACAAAGTATCAGGGACAGCGATGATGAGGTGTCAGTGCGTTCACTGGCAAAATTGATGGAAATATCCAACTGGATATCAAAACCCCCTTGTACCACAAGAAGAGCCGAGCAGTAGGACGAGTTGGACAGAGATGTTTTGCCATCTCTTTCTGAGAAGGTTTTCAAGGCCCAACTCTACAAAGCCCCAAACAGCTTGTCTGACCCCATAGTTGACTCCACTTTGACAGAGGATGACTAGACACATCCTCCGGCCTCTTCCAGCTTGAATTATTCTATACAAAAAAATCTGGATAGTCTGATGTCATTAAAGCTGGGATTTTTAACTCTGCATTTAATTCAGTCCAATTAAAAAATGTGAAAGCTTAAAAATAAGCTACTATTCAGCTTTCTATTTTCAATAATTTCAGCGGAACATGAATAGCAGAAACACCGTGCATGTCTGTAGCAAAGAGCAGCTGAAAGGCACAATAAAAGTCACTTCAGACATAATATTTTACCTGGAAACAGCATATATTCCTTCTGTTTAGTATGGCATTTCCAGTTCAATAAATCTTGACAGCATGACACAACTGTAGATTTGTAGAGGAAGTCAAATTTATATAATATGTGGCAAAAAAAAAAAAAAAATCACTTGCCTACTCTTCCCACCAAGTAAAAGGACTCAAGTCTGACTTCCGTGTTTTATTTTAAAAGCAAAGTTTGGATGACTTCTGAATGTCAATACTATGATACACTGCATCGACATTTATCTTCCCAAGACTGTGGATACACAGTAAAACCTGAAGGTGATATTTTTCATCTCTGCTGCAGGGTAGGCTGTGCAATACCAGGAATATGAATACAAGATGCACCTACGTCTTGCAGAACAAATTAATGAAAACTTTTTAGTTGTTGCAGACAAGCTGTCTTTACATTTTTCTTTTCACCAATTTGTTGTGGATTTAAACCTCCATCTGATAGGTGATGGTCATGTGGTAATTTTTCAAGCTGCTGCTTGAAAAGGAGCAACACACACACAATACAGCTGCCTCCCCAGCATGGATAAATCCATTACTTGTGCATAGGTAGGAGAGAAGAGAGTGACAGAATCTTGCTTCTGTCCAGTGATTCCTAGCTGTGCTTGAAGCCCTGCTCTGGACATTCACTGAGTACCAGGGAGAATGAGTACCACCAGCTGCCTGGGTGAAGAGGGCTTGCTTCTTTTGTACACTGAAAACGAAACAACTGAACAACAACAAAAAAAAAATCCAACCAACCCCATCCCAAAAAACTCACAACAATAAAAAACCTCAACCCATGGTGCCTCTCTAAACCCTTCTTCTCCCTTGGAGAAGACCCACTTGCTGCATGAGGAAGCAGAGGCATAAAGGCAGCACACACTCATCCCTACTGAATTTAGGGCCAAGCACTCGTAATGTGCTAAGAGCATCATAAAAAAAAGATGCTGTCACCACACCCATACACCTTCACAGAAATAATACAAGTGCTCCTACAGAGGGAAAGGCTGTAACTTAATGCAGACTGGTCCTGGACAACGGCTGCTCTTCCCCTTCTCAGGGCAGCCAAGACTATTCCTCCAGCATTGCAGCAGTGCAGGAACACCACTATGCTCTAAACAAAAGGACATTTCCATTCAATAGTCCTAGCAGTATGAATCTTTCTTTCTTCTAAACCAAAGCTACAAAAAGATTATTTTCCCCTCTTTCTACAGAATTAAGGAAACAGCTTCATGTTCTTAAGTTCTGGGAGGAAAGAGGCAAACATGCATGACCAGCAAGCCTGTGCTCGGTGAGAGCACTTCTCCCTTTCCAGGAGAGCCCCAAGCCTCCACAGACTTACTGAAAATATATAAAACCCATGACTTTTCACAGCATGATAATTTGACCACATATTTCTAAATCTTCAATACTACCCTGTCCCTAGAAAATGCACCCAAGTGTCAGGCAGAACTCCTTTCCACCAAGTGTTTTCTCGCTCTTTCATCCAGTCTTTGGCAGCTAGACAAGAAAAGGCATCAGGGAACATGCCAGCCACACTTCCTCAGTCTACAGGCAAAATAAATCAAAGTAGGTAAAGAAACAGAAACACTAAAAGCAAAAACCTGTGAGGGGAAAGAAACAGCACAGAGGTTAACACACATTGGATAAAACCAACACTGGCTATAAAAGCAACACTGGTTATAAAATCTTAGGAGTTGCCACAATTGGTCTTTTTCCCTCAGGCTTAAAGTTTCTTTAAGTCCTATAGCCAATACGGTGTCACAACAGTTAATTTTGTCAGACTTTAATGTTGCTTAACAAATGTACGTGGTAGAGAAAATGGACTTCCTACAGGAGAGCTGTTGGGGCTTGGTGTTAGACTATAAATAGATCTCCTATACAGACACTGCTGGAAGGTTTCCATTTGCAAAGCCAAAGTGACTTACAGAAAGTCAGCTCTATGCAGGAATATTTTATGGGGTCAGTTATAAGACACATTCTCTATCTGAAACTTTACCTTCTTCCTAAGTAGAAATGGGCTTAACAATAAATGCCCACACATCTGTAGTAAATGTGTAGTAAGTATACTGCTCTGGACTTCAGAAATTTCAGATTTGAGAGTGAAAGAAGGAAGACCGTAAGATACAATTGTTTCTAATGCACAAAAGCATTCTCAGCAATTAACATTTTAAAGCATCAGAGCCAAGATTGTTCAGTTCAGCTGCTAAAAACATTTTTCGAGCATCGACCTAAAAAGTGTAGTGAACTCTGCCTGCAACATTCTGCTTTTGGTGACACTCAGTAGTACACTATTGGTTGTTAGATAAACCAAAGTAATAGATAAGTGTTCTGCCAGTGTCTTCAAAATTAACAAGTCATCACTACAGACTAAATTCTTGTAAGCATTGTGCAAGGTAGAACCCGTTCAGAAGCCTGCTCAAGCTGCCTCTCCTCTGAAGCAATGCTAACCAGCCAAGTCTACCAGCACAAACTTTGGCACTTAGTTTTTAAGGCTGTGAAGGTTTCTTTAATCATAGACATGAACTGTAGAGTTTAAAACGAAACAATTCTCACCCCCCAAAAAACCCTACCATAGCCATTTTATATCCTGTAACAAACCTGTTAGAAGATAGATTGCCCAAGCTATTAGAGGGGATAAAGTCAGGAGAAGTCTGATCATTTATCTTTCTTCCTTACAGATATCCGTATCACTTTAATACCTTATTGCAATGCAAGAAAACTCTTAAGCAGATGAACAGTGGGTCGTGAGAACAAGCCTAATTAACTCCTCCAATTCCCACAGAGAATGAACAAGGAAGAAAAAATGATTGGGGAAAAAGAAAGAGAGGTATTCATCCTTCAGCTGAGGGTGAGGTTGGAATAAGAACCTCGAACAACAAAGATCAGCATACCTCATTACACCAACATGGGCTTTTACTGGCTGCACTCAATCAACAATCACCACCTAACCTTCTTGTAAGGATCCAAGCATACCTTTGTTACCTGATGCAAACACACAGGACTGCTTAGAACAGTTAACTAAAAAAAAACCCAACAACAAAACACAACTTCTTGTTTCCAGTAAATATGAAAATTATGTTCAAACCTGAAAATTGATGTGTCTCAGGCTTTACTGTACCTCCAGCAGCCTCTCTGTTCTGAGCTTAACAGGAAAACTATAACCAGATACCTCTGACTACCTGCAGTCCCTGGGCACATTTCACCACACACATATCTGTGAGTCAGTTTGGCTTCAGAAATTATGCACCCCTGGGAAATATTTCCAAAACAAACACCTCCCAAAGAGGCACGAGGCATCTCTCAACCACAACATCTAGGCATATGGGAATCAGAGGAAGGGGACATAGGACAGATGAAGCATGCTCAAGGACAGCAGATTTCAAAGAATTCTAATTATTTTTAAAGTAGGCCAACCCCCAGGACATATCCATTTCATCAGAAAAATTAATCCAGCCTGCTCCCTGCCATCCTCTTTTCCCAAGGCCCCTCAGGCATACACAAAGATTAAAGGCTACATGAACTATCCTGGCAGTCTGCTCCCTTTTATCACAACAGCTTGACAACTCCCCTGTCATCGCCAGCCGTGGTGTAAGATAATAACAGTAGCAAAACTTGTTAACTCCCCGAGAGGTGACTGACGTGACTATTCATGGAAAAGGTAAGTCTGCTCTCTAATATGGCAACTCTATCTTACAGAGATCTGCTCTGCATCCCCCCCCCCCCAGTTCCTCGGTGTGAAATAACAGCAACAGTATCGACACTTCAGACACCTAGTCACTGCTCTGTCTATGAGCAATCAAGGGTTGCATCATACAATACCAATGCTGGGTCAGAGTTAACCATTTGCCCCAAGTTTGACATCAAAATCTTCTCCCAGTCTGGATCCCAGCACCATGAGCAGCTGCTGTCCTTGTGGATGTTTTTTCTGATGATGACTGTGAAGGAGGCACTCATGCCTGGACCTGCTCAAAAAGGTTGGTGGCATCCCTGTTAAGTGAACACTTCCTGGCACTCCTTAGCCCAGCCTTTCTTGTACTGTTTACATAACTAAAAAATAAGCCAGTGCTCAAGACAAATATTTCAGATTTCTATTGGAGAACACAGAGAGGAATAGAAGACACCAAGAGTTTTCAACTCAGACACAGAGATCACACAAAAGCACCTCAGAGACTAATTCACAGTCTTACGTCAGACACCCAGGGCTGGAATACCTCCACAGAGTAGTGAAAACCACCTTACGTATTCAGTAGATCTCATGCCGTAAGAGTGTCTTATGGTGAGTAAAACATGAGCGTTTGGAGCTGAGGAACTCCAAAAAGTGCGACAAGGTAGCAGGAGATTCTCCTCTCTCACCAGCAGGAGCTGAAGCCTGGCAAATGCATGGACCATCCTTCTGGTTTGAGAGCTGCTGGCTAAGAGCTCTCAGGTGACGCACTTACAGACAGCCACTGAAAGTTCATATTCCATTAAAAGAAGCAAACAACAAAAAAACCTCTTCCCACCCTTTTCTACCCCTGCAGATTACCAAGGTACTGTTTAAGCTAATCACTAGTGAAGTTCCTGGTTCTGTGCAGGAAGAACATATTTCATAGAGGGAAATAAGCGTGGAAAACACGGAAGAGGTGAGGAAAAAAACCAACACATTTCATAGCTACTGTTTAAAGCTTCTCCAAAGCAATGACACATGCATGACTTATAAAAGACACATTACAAGCCTTGAAGAGGTGCCTTCCAGGCCTCATACTAAGTGAGAGCATAGCAGATCTTGTTTCAAGACTAAATCATGCAGAGAACAACTTTCCTCTGAAGACGCTATCTGAATATTGTCTTTTTTGGTCATCCTTTCTCAGTAGGAAGAATAGAAAACTCATGACATGCTCATCCCAGATGTTTTTAAGAGGTAGCTTGGTCACTTTCTCTGGCTTTGCTTCAAAACGTTGTTACGGATGAAGCATTTTCTATAGCCAACTTAAAACACTAAATACCTCTTTCTTTCACATATCTACAATTCCTATTAATTAGCTAAAACCAAAAGACATTGCTTAGATAAATGCGTAAAGGCAGGAACTGTAATGCTGTGCGCCAGCCCTACTGAAATGCTATTCCTTGGGGTTTTTTTAAGTCATCCTTAAAAGGAAAATCTTTTACTACAGGTTAAAACCAATTCAAATTTTAATCCTCATGTTGTGACCAAAATGTTCAAATACAAAGAAACCCTGTATTAAATTTAATTTAAAAATCTTTTAGTTTTTCTAAAGCACACTATTTAACATTAACAATTTTTGCCTCGCTAAAAAAATATAAAATCAATCACCTGTATTCACTCACTCATGTCAAAAGAGTTCTTGCTGAGCAATTTTCATTGCCAATTTTCTAAAAGACAACAAAATAAGTAAGAAGCTTCGTGGGCTGGGGACCATCTGCTTCTGATTTAATTTCATTAACAGTTATATTTTAAGACTTTCAACTGCAAAGAAAGTTTTCCAAACGTAAACAGCATGCAAACCAGTATACTGTCTTTACCTTCCTACAATCCTCTCCTGCTGCTCAAGGGTTTACTGCACATCAGTGCTGACTGCTGCTATTTGCAACTGCACATTCCTCAAGGAAACCAAAGGAAAGTAAGTTGTAGCTTAAGAAAACCAATGTAATGCTAAAAAACCCATTACTGGAGCCAGTGAATAGAATGAAGGATTCAAAAAGAGAGACTAATTCTGTATTTCTTTTAAGTTTAAGTAGGGGAAAAAACCTACCATAATTTGTTCTGTAAATTGCAAGAAAACATGCTTAAGCAAGTTTAACTCTTACTTCACACAATCGCTTGATAAGCATCATCTCTTCAACACAAAAAGTAGCCATTTTCAGTTTAGGAATAACATATATAGCCCAGTAAGAATAATGCTTTTATTTCCACATTGGAAGTCAATGGGTTTTCAGAAAAGAGGAATTCTGTGCTATTAAAATGCACCAACCTATTTAAAAAACAGTTCATGCCAAGCAAAGATTTTGGTGGTTGTGGGTTGGTGATTTTTTTTTTTTTCTCCATATTTCAGACTACTGATTCAAATTATATTCCAGTGAGTAAGCAAACATCTCTAAACAGTTCAGTCCCAAGCAGGGGGAACACAGTAAGGATGTTTATTTGAAAAGCAAAGGTAGAATACAAGTATTAGCCTTTTCCTCTGTACCATCTTTTTACAATTACTAACAACAAATCAGCCCTTTTCCAGAAAGGTTGACTTCCCCCAGCAAGGTGCTTCAAGGAAAATACTACAATTAAGCTGATAAATCCCAACCTAGAAATCTGCTGTAAAGCACCTTAACCTTCAGTTCAAGTTTACACAAATTAATGAGTTTCATTCCCTGCCTCCCCACTTCCCCCACCCCTAAATTATTAGGTGAAAGACCAGAACCCCCAAAGCCAAGCCCGGACAATACCACAGGCTGCAAAGACATGCATTGCTGCTGACTGCTTATCGTACATCTCCCTTACCGAACACCACGGCGTTCTTGTTACTCCTGGGGGGACAAAACCTCACATACCGACACAGGGTCTATATCTAGAGCGCTGTGAGGCAAAGGTGGACCTCTAAAGGAGGAATCAAGCAAGATAATTTCCCTTTAATTCACAAAGTGATTACAGAAAACTGATGGAGGAGGCAGCTTTGTAAGCAGCATGTTGCTATTTTTAAACTAATCATTCACAGTAGACATTTGTTTTCCATATTTATGGAGGAAATCTAGTAATTAAATGTAACTGTTACCAGGCTTGGAATCCTCTCAGATTATATGGCCTAGTTTCTGTAAAAAGCATCCCCTGCCCCTCCGCCCACTTCCCCCCCCCCCCCCCCCCAAGGTACAAGTCAAACCTATTAATGTAACAGCTTATCCTGCCCTATTTCCACTTGGCAGTCTCCCGTAATGCTGATTTAATATCTGACAAAAATAGGACAAAGATACTGTCATTTTTCATTAGGGAACGTCAGCTCAGTACAAGCAATTTTAACTCCGCTGAGCTTGGCTCAGGGAAGGTGCATGCTGCTCAGCCACAGGGAGAAAAACCTGTGCCCCTACTCCTGGGTGCAGCATGCCTTCTCTCAAGGACAGCATCCCAATGACCCACCAGGCCTCAGCCATTAACTAAATTTACTAGCACCAGAATTTCTGCTACTTCAGCTTCAACATTATCTCTTAATTCACCACCTTTAAAAGAAGAGGTAAATATTACCAAGATTTATTTTTAAAAATATTTTATTACAAGCTACTTGGACACTAAATAACACAAATTACCATTTTGGGGCTTGGTTTTTTGGAGTGTGTTTTTGTTTGGTTGGGTCTTTAAAAAAAAAAACAACACCACAACCTATCTAATCTATTGTGTGGATCCTACCAGATTTCTGCTGTCTTGTGGTTTCTCCATTAGGTACTATAACAGGGCAATAATTTGATGCATATATCTCCCTAAAGTTAAGCTTTTTGCTCTATAACCTCACCTAAAAGAGCAGAGCCACCTTTCATCGTATGCTGGGGACCCTGCCAAGGGTTGCTTGGTTCCTTTTCCTGCAATGGAACTCTTAAACAGCAAATGCCAGCCTTAACTTACCATCTTAATTTTTTCAGGTGTTGCCACAAAGGGAAACACTTGGGGCTAGAAAAGGACACAGGGAATATATATATAATGATGTCTCTCTCTAGCGGCACAGACATTTACACCATTAATAGCCTTCAGATAATGAGTTACTCCTCTAACTTATTACAAGGAACCTTACCAACAAAAGAGTTCAACAAATTTTTAATATTATCTATGTATGTATAACATAAATCATACAATTTCCATATGCTCTCCCCGATTTCTTATATTATTCAGTAAACCACTTTGTGGTCACTTACTCTGCAACATAACTGTAAGTGCCTGACAAACGATTTCACTTTTAATATGACAGGGGTTGGGTTTTTACACCCTACCAAGGTTAACAAATTTTTACAAGCTCATTCAAAGCCAATTTAGATGAAAGCACACACCAATAAAAAAAAAATAATTAGCATTTGTATCTCAAAACATTTTGCCTATTACTGTTGCTAGCAATATTAAAGATTCCTGCAATAAACAGCAGGGGGAAAAAGTGATCCTTACTTTAAAGAACAATACTTGGGCTATGGCAAGCTCACTGCTGCCTCGCATTCAGGTTTCAAACAAAACTTGGACACACAAAATATTTGTCAAGGTGTACTGCTGAGTGTCACAGAAGTAGTAGTGACTTACAACAGCTTTGATTCTGGAAGAAGGTGTGCCTGCGTCTAGCCGTGCACCCATGGGAGCTTTTCACACCCACATGATTAATGATGGCATTGAACTTCAAGATAATGCCAGGGTTGCAGAGCTGATGTGGGGCTCCTTGAGTTAGGGCTCACCCAGTCACAGGAAGATAAACCAGTAAAAACCCCAAAACAACAACCACCTCCTCTCCCAAACCTGTATGTACACAACTACTTCAATCAATTGGAGAGATGATTTTGCTATTTGATTACCAGTTTAGCATACTGCACCACATTTTTACCAAACTCAGACAACCTGAGTTCCTTCACTACTGAACACCACTCTACCTGTTACATCAGTTTTATCATCTTATTCCAATTCCCGCCTCTCCTCCAGTAATAATATCAACTTCAAATGTCTATGTCCCTGTTTCTCTCCTAAGCACATTTGCTGTCACTCCTTAAGGAAAAGTATAGAATTTCCACTGGGACTTCCACAGCAAAGAATCTAATTTAAACCACAATAACACTTCAAGTTCAGCATGCAACTTGTCATTAAGTCCTCAGTGACAATCCAGCCAAGGCATACAGGATATTAGCAGTCCTTAAAGTGGGGGAGAAGGGGTGTCACCTCAGAAAACATCCATTCAGCTTTCATTTCTTTTTTTTCTAACTCCTCCACCTCCACATCATAAATCCTCCACCTTCCAGTGGCTGCGTGGGAACCGTAACATTTAAACTTGGTGGTTGGTGAGGGCCCACAGCCCTGGCTGCAAGCCCGTCATCTGGTTTCCTGAACCAGAGGGACACGCCAGAACCACCACCTGCACCAGGGCATGGGGCATAGCCTCCTTTCCTGATCCGAGGGTAATCACTGCCGTGACATCTGGCAGGCAAGACATGCTGGTGGGGGGGATGATGGCATAAATGTCTAAGGGTGGGAGACCACAACCTCAAAAGGTCCTGCTAAGTTATAGAGCGCTGAGAGCACAACTGGATTGGGAGATGTGCGTGCTTACAGGGGTGCTGGGAGGAAGGGGACAGTTGCCCAACTACTTATGCACACAAAAAAAGTCCTAGGAACCCTGTGCAGAAAAGTCTAAAAACTGCTGTGGATAAACAATACTTCCTAAACATAAGCACATCGCTTACAGACACAGAAAATACGTGTCAATACGTGTTGGGGCAAGTTAACAGCAGCCCACTGGTGGCTCAGTTGGGGGGGGCTATGGGCTACTTGTGGTTTGGGAACACACCAAGTGTTGTGAGGCTCCAAATCCAAAGCACCAGTTCCCCAGGCAGGAGGCCTGGCAGCCCGAGCCAAGATGGCACTGAGTTCTCATTGCATTCAACAGGAGGGCAGAACAGGGAATTAATTAATTAATTTGTTTTGTGGGTTTTGTGATCTTGCCACTATGTTCCTGACCTGTGCGAGGTCAGATGCACACCACCAGCAAATTTTTATTACCTTCCCAGGCTCCGGGAGGGATTAGTAACATGCTGGACACTCTCACTTACTCTCCTTCACATGGACAAACAAATAGTGCTGTTTACTGGATTCTTAAGAGTGCTCCAGTGGGGATGAACATTGGACCACCTATCATACCACTACCACATAAACTATGAGTAGGAGAGGTTGTGCTTTGAGCTGTGCCTCAGATAGGCTAAACAGATATTTCAAAAAAACCCAGCCAAAACCACCAACCTCAATTCCACGTAATTTCTGAAGCTTCTGAGTACTAATTTGGTCACTTTACTGTTTTGTAATTGGTTAGATTCAGAGTTAAAGCTGACCTACACTACATTTACTTCTCCAAATACGTTGTTTCCAATTTTTCAGCAACGGATCTTTCTTTACCGTTTCAGTCCATTTGTTCTGCCTGCTGTACTACCCACTCCTTGATGACACCAGCTTTTAAGGCTGCACCTCTGAGGCTGATCATTAGCGACACATCTCGCTTGAGACCGATGAGTAGTATAGCTGGGATCCCTACAGCAATCTTCTTACAATGAACAGCCTCAGTCATTTCCCGCTAGCTCCAAAACTGTGATCCCTTGATCCAGAAAAGGTATTGGAAAACATCCAAAAGAGCCTACAATGTGCCTATAATAATTGAATCAAGAATTCTGCTTAATCTTTACTTACAGTCATGAGCAAGAACATGCATGTTACTGCCTAAGCCTTCGGTGCCCTTGTAATCCTTACTATCAGGTAGCAGGTGTCCTTACTTACACTGGAGCAGATGTGCTTTTAAAGACGAGGAGGACAGACCTTAATATATTTTCAGTGTTTCTATTTGGTTTAGACTGGAAACCAAAAGCTCTTTAGGAAAGGATTATTCTATTCTGTTTGACTATTACTAACAATGCGGATAATTAAATACTTAACCTCTCCCTCCTAATCCTGCAAGCGCTTTTTCCTTAAATGGTGCCCTGCAGAAATAGTTCTATGGTTGGGTTACCTAGGGAAGAGCTTTGTCTCCCCAACTTCTGAATATGCTTTCACTGAACATATACATCTGTGGCAGCCTTCGATCAGAAAGGTCATGTCTCCAACTGTCCACATTACTTGTTACTACCTCTGTCACTTCCTTCCTAAACAGCCACTTTGCCACTTTCACTTTTTCTTTGAAAGCTCTCTGCATCAATCATCTTCCCCCTTCCAGAAGATCTCTGAAATCTTTAAAATCAACAGGAAAAAAACCCAAAATATTGTAAGGGAGAATATTTTCTTTTTTTTAAATACATAGTTATAACACTGCTACAGGATCTTCAGCATTACCTGTTCCTGTCTGCTGCTGTAAGCAGGAAAAGGTTCAAGGTTGTAAACATAAGAACAACACAGCAACACTTTTCATCTTTGCTTCTTTAATGCCTCAGCATTATTAAAAAGCGCCCAGAGTGACAGTGCAGAAAGGGAAAGGTCACTGCCTGAGGTTAGCTATAAAAAGTTAAGATTCTATTTTAAACTGGTACTGTCTGAGGAGGAATTTTACATTTGCTGGCTAGAGCTTTCAGTGTGGCCAAAGGGAGGAGGGTGTTGTACAGGAAAATTAATCTGCTATCTTCAGCTTAACAAACTTTTTGGCAGCTAGTGACAGAGCAAATACACACAACTGTACGACCGAACAAAGTGCACACCAGCACATTCCAGAGCAGCAGTCGTGATTGAACTCCTAGTTCCAACACGCTGGAACCATACGGACACAGACAGTGTAACCTGAGACACAAGCCCACCTTGGCATTGCCTCACCTAGCAGGACACGGGATAGGCAGGTCCTAACCTTCACGGACATTCCTGGGTGCTGCCAGCTCCCCACAAATACACTAGCATGTTGCTAGCAGCGAGCTTGCTCCCTACCGTTAAACCAGCTCATCCTCCGAGCAGCTTCTGAGAGGAAAGCAGTCCAAACCGAAACACAGATTTAGCACCAACTCACAGAAAGCGACGAAGCAGCATGTGTTACCCACTCTCATATATATCACAGCAATAAGTAAACAGCTGATCTAGCTAATGAACCAGATACTCTGTTTAGATTTCATCTTTGACAGTGTTTACTTAATATAATTATATTTGCTCCCAACAAAGACTGAATTATTTCCTGAGGTGGCTGTCACGTATATTTCCTCCTCCAGTTGAAGCAGGGACAATGGAGCCAGAATGCTGCTTTATTGGGGCTGGACCGTAAAAGCTCTTATGACTCCTTTACTGCAACAAGCACAAGCTAAAAACCATTCCTCATATGTGAATGGAGGTGGACATAAGGGTTCAGCTCAGAGGTATCCAGGTGAAAGCCTACAGGGTTGTGAGAAGGGACAGACAGCGTGATCCCTGACAACACCTGCATGCATTGGTAGACCGCACACATGTAGGACTGCGGTATTTCAGTCGTCATCCCAGACTAATTGGCTGAAGATGGTCACCGTCCTACACAGCAACACAACTGTACCTACTCCCCCCCACCCTTCCCTGAGGATGTCACTTTAGAGGTCAGTTACCCTTTCCTAAGCAGGAAAAGCAATTCCACCATCTTGGACATGAATCATTTACTGCTTCAAGTTTTCTTGAGAGGTTTGCAAATAAAACTCCTCAAGATTTCTTCTGTACACAGAAAAGCCCACGTTGTACCCATATGAACAAGTTACAGAAACTTCATCACTTAATAAACCGCCTATCTCCAAAAGAACCGCTATGGCCTATTATCTCAGCGATAACTGCCAAGATACAACAAACTGTAACAGCTTCAGAAGACACAGCATCTGCTGAAGGAGTCCCAAAGTCATTTCCAGTTTTCAAAAGCAAGAGTTCTCTCTGCTCACGTGCCTGCCTTCCACAACTATTCAAGGCAGCCCACTAGAGAGGGCCAAGATTGTTCCTGAACACATCATAAAGGAGCACTTTGTAAGTATAATTACTGTGAAATTTTATGACTTGACCAAGAGTATTATTATCTTGACTAACCCTACTTCAAGCCGATCTCATTAAGCCCACTTATATTACATGGCTCTAAAACATCTGCTGAAAATGGAAAGAGCGCCTTGACTCCTTCCAAGACCCTGGTGTCCATGGGTCAGATAGCTCTCACCAGATGTGCCTAAGGCAAAGCCACAGCAAAGCTGGCTCCGCAGATTTGCTCGCCTAACCTCCCCAAGCCTTTCCAGAGGTTACAGTCCCTCTCCACCGCAGAGCTGCCCACCCTGCGCCTCACGGGCTCAACGCGGGTGACCCGCACTGCCCGCCCGATCGGTCCAACTCCTCCTGGCTCTCCTTGCGCTGCCTCGCCTCGGTAAGACCTGCCCTTTGGGTAGCACCGCCTCGGGAACCGCATCCGTGGCGGCGGGGCGAGCGGGAGAGGGAACACCTGCACCCTTTGTTGGAGCTCTGAGAGAGCCCTTCGCGGGATGCTGAGGCAGCTTACACCCGCGCGGCTGGTTTGGGGAGGGAAAAGCCCCCGGAGGAGACGCGGACCCACGGGGTTCAGGCGCTCAGAGCATCGCCGGCGGGGAGGTCCCGGGGAAAGGCCCCGCGGGCGCACTGCCTGCACCTCGGCGCCTACGACGGGCACTAGCTGCGCGCTCCCGGCCCAGCTCCCGGCGGGGTGTGCCGCTGAGACCCCGCGCTGGGTGAGGTGAGACGAGGCGGGGCGGACCGGACACTCGCCGGGCCCGGCCGCCGGGCCCCGGCGAAACGCTGCGGCCCCGGGCCCCGCTGCGGCCCGGCGCGGGCAGCCCCACGGCGGCGACGGGCCACGGTGCGGCGCCGCCCGGTCAGGGACGCCGGATCCGGGCGGACGGCTGGGGCCGCCGCCGCCGCTCCGCGCTCCCCTCTCGGGCCTGCAGGCGCCGCAGGCCGCAGCCCGGGCAGACACCCTCCACCACCCGCCCGTCCTCAGCCGCCACCGGTCACCTCTCTGGCGGCGGCCCCGCCACCCGCCGCGTCCCGCCGCCCAGCGCGACCACACACTCACCCGCGTCCGTCCCGGGGGAGCCGGTTCCTCGGTGCGGGGCGACAGCGAGGACCAGAGCAGCAGCAGCCCCAAGAAGCTGCCCGCCAGCAGCACGGCGCGCAGCAGGAAGCCCAGCTTCAGCCGCATCCTCCTGCCCGCCCGCCCTCTCCCTCCCGCCGCCGCGCACGCAGCGCCCGGCCCCGCGCACCGGCGGGCTTCCGCCCCCCTCCCGGCGCGGCGCGGCCCCGCCGCCGCCTCCTCTCCCCCTCCTCCCCCCGGCCGCCGCTGCTCTCCGGCAGCCGCCCGCCTGCGGAGGCTCTCCTACACGTACAAACTTTCTTTTTCCCTCCCCCTTTCTTTTTCCTGCCCCCTCTTGTTTTTCGCTTTTTTCCCTCTCCGCTTGTTTGGTATTTTTCCCCTCTCTTTTTTTCCTTCCCCCCCACCCCCTCCCCTTCTCTCCGGTAGGCTCCCCCGCTGCGGGCTGCCGCGCCTGCCCGCCCGCCTCCCCGCTGGGCGCAGCGGCCGGGGTGATGCGGAGCAGGAAGTACCCGCCGCGGGAGCCGCTGTTCCACGTGGCCGCTCCGCACCGGGGCGGGGGCGCCTCGTACCGGGCCGCAGCTCCGGCCCCAGCCCCCGCCCCGCCGGCGGGCGTGGGCTCCCGCTGCACCTGCTCCAGCCCGGATTTGGCGCTGGGGTCAGCCGCGCCTGCAAAACGGGGGCGGAGGGGCTCGAGTGGGGGTTTTGTCTGTTCTCAGCTGGGTGGGCAACTCCGCCCGGGGCACCAACGCCTAAAAATTCAGGTGCAAGCGCTCAGCTGTCTGTAGTGGTTGCCGCTGGACTAGGGTACCGCAGGCCCATTGATTGCCGTGCGCAGCCTGGGCAGGGTAACTCTGGAGTGTGCTCAGGATAGCCTGCAAAGTCAACAGATTTTTCTTGAGGATAGCAGATCAAGTACGAGATTACAGAGATGTTATCAGCCCCTGGCTTGTGTGTATTTTGTTACTAATTTTCTGCACTAAAAGTTCGGCGTCCTGTTTCCTCCTTTGAAGGAATGCCACACACGCGTGCACACACACATGCACGCCTGATGATATTAGCGCTCCAGAAAGTCGAGTGCTGCAAGAACAATACCTCCAATGCAATTCTTTTGCCTTTCCTGTGTATACAGTACTATCAGCTGGCTTCTACAGTTTTCAGTTCTATTTCATGGGTGCACCAGGAGGATATTGGATCCAAGGATCCTGAATGTTCACTCTGTATGATAAGCTCTGTAGAAATAAAACAGGATATTGCACCCTGAACAGGATCACGGTGGAGGGAAAAAACCCCACCCCACCCACACCTAAGTGACCTTTGTAGTCAGACACACCTAGACACAGAAGTCTTTGTTTATTCATGTAGCTTGTGGAAGTGCTCTGCCACCCCATTCTGTAAGATCATGGGTATGAGATGTAGACAAATGCAGTGTTTGATGTGTGGGCAACAGCTCTAAGCCTCAAGAGTATTTGCACAGCGCTGGGGCTTCCACAGGTCCCCAGAGGTGTTTTTTCCACAAAGCCCCATCCCTGTGTGCGGTTGCAGTAACCAAACAGCTCAACACAAAGTTTTACGTGACTATTGCGGGATAACAGCACCCGTGCGGGGCTGGGAGGGATCGGGGGTTTGCTGGAAAAGGCACAGAGGTGTGGTGCCTGGCTCTGAACTGATCCCTGAGCTTGCTGAGCCCAGCAGGAAATGGCAGGTTGGGACTACGAAGCGTGAAGCTCCGGGGGCTGTCAAAGAGGTACAGAAACCCTCCCCCCCGACTGTTCTTTCTCTGCTTTCCGGAGACCTCGCTGTGGCAGAAGGTGCTCTTTCTTCTCGTTGTTTTATTCTCCATTTTTGGGATCCCTTTTTACTGTCCTGGTGCTCTGAGCACAGTCAGGAAGAGGGGAAAAGACAAGTTAATCTCCCACTGCACGGAGGGTACTATAAACCTGGCTGCTGCCAGAGGATGTCATACTGCTCTGCTGCTTGTCAAAGCTGTGAGTGACAGGGACAGAGCACTCTGCCTGACTCACGAGGGCACGAGTTCACACTTGTAAAGCTGCTGCCAAAACTTTATTATTATTTTCTGCATCCTGCAGAAACCCGTGCATGGGGGAATGATAGTTACCACACAGCGCTGCACGCTTGGAGGGGATCAGGAGTTTTGGTGTGTTTTGGTTTTAGAAAGCAAAAACCTCGCTGTCAGTGAACATTCTCTGTACGAGGTCAGTGGCTTCTGTACCTGGCATCCTAAAATGCCCTTTTCCCCAACGGAGCCGTAGCTGCTGCCCACGGGGAGGCACTGCGGGCCAACGGACAGGGTGGTGGTGGTGGTGGTGATGCCAGCCAGCCCCTCTCTCCTACGGCTGCTATCGACTGGGGGATGGAGAAGGCATCATATGTCTGTGTCACTGTTACACCTGCCTATCTTGGTCCCTCTGTGACAGGGATCATCATCCACCTTTTTATTTCTCACACACAGGCCATACAGCGTGACTCCAGAAGTATCAGGTTAATATTGACCTTGGAAATAGGGTTTTTTTTTAGTTTTATCCTCAAAGGACAAGTTGAAGTTTAGAATTCTGCACTTGTACTTTCTCCTCTGTAGTAAAGTGCCTAAAAATAGCTGCAGAAGATATTTTCACTCTGGTTGAATTCGTACTGGCTAAGACAGAAAATGCAAATTAAAGTTGGCTTTGGAGTGTCTCCAGTAATATTCAAAACTACTTTTAAAAGTCTTTTACCACCTGGAGAGAGTGAGAGGGTTAAACATGAATTTTTGCATAATACCGTATAAACTGTGATGCTTTCACTATCCAGCCATCAGTAAAACAAGACAAAATCCTGACTGTTATTAGGGAGCTAATCAATCTCTGTTAGACTGATGTTCTGTCATTCAAGCTTTTCTAACAGACTGGAAACTGTCATAATGTTTGTGTCTATACGTGGACGTGTCTACTGCTTGCTGCACGGAAAATCGCATGTTCACTTCTCCATATGCCTCCAAATAAATATCCGATGGTGTTTAAGTCATTACAAAGCCTTGCTGCTCTTGAACCAGAGACCTGTGATGACCCTGAGGTGAAGTATCCGATTACCAATCCCCTAAGCCAGGCAGTTGCCTTATTGCTGGGGATTTGGGGGATGGTGTCTGGAGCTGGGTCACTCACTAGCAGATATCAACATCTCCTGCAGTTGCTTGCATTGGAGAGGCGTCAGGCTCTGGATATGCCTCCTAGCTATTGTCCAGAGTATTTGGCCACGGTAACACACTCTTATTTGTTCATTACTGCAGCATCTGAAAGGAAACTCCTGTAGACTTTTGTGCACATCAAGGTGAAAACTGTGTGGTGCAAAGTTCAGTAATGCAAGAAGCTGCCACAGAGGCTTTGCTGTATATAAAACCCCGTTTTGTTAATCTTTTTTTCTGCTGACAACACGGAGGTCTCTTGTAAAATCTGCAAGCTTGAACCTGACCTTCCCTTTCTACTGAGTGAACTGAGCACAAAACACAACTGTTTTGTTTCTCTTGGAAATAGATTCTTTGAAATTAGCAGTAGATCGTAGACCTCAAGCAACTTCACCTTCCTTAGAAGTTTCCAGAATTAACTACCAACATTTCATTTGGTGCAGTATTTCACTACATATGTGGTGGGTTGGCCCTGGCAGGAGGCCAGGTGCCCACCAAAGCTGCTCCTCTCCTCAGCTGGATGGGAAGAGAAAGTCTAACAAAGGTTCATGGATCGAGATCAGGATGGGAAGAAATCAATTGCCATCAGGGGCAGAACAGATTCAACTTGGGGGGAATTTAATTTATTACCAATCAAATCAGAGTCATTTAATAAGAAATAGAAAGTAAATTTTAGAACACCTCCCCTCCCCTTTCCCTTCTTCCCAGGCTCAACTTTACTCCTGATTTTTCTTCCTCCTCCCCCTGAGTGGCACAGGGGAACAGGGAATGGGGGTTTTGGTCAGCTCATCACACATTGTCTCTGCTGCTTCTTTCTTCTCAGGGGAGGACTCCTCACACTTCCCCTGCTCCAGCATGGGGTCCCTCCCATGGGAGACAGTCCTCCATGAACTTCTCCAATGTGAGTCCTTCATGAACTGCCCCAGTATGGGGTGCAGACCTTCAGGACCAGACTGCTCTGGCATGGGTCCTCTACAGGCTCACAAGTCCTGCCAGCAAAACTGTCCTGGAATGGGCTCCTCTCGCTGCAGGCTTGCTCCAGCACAGGCTTCCCATGGGGTGAAGCCTCCTTCAGGTACATACATCTGTTCCAGTCTGGGGTCTCTCTATGGGCTGTAGGTGGGATCTCTGCTCCCCATCATCTTCAATGGGTTGCAGGGAGGACAACTTGCTCCACCATGGTATTCTCCATGGGCTGTAGGGGAATCTCTCCTCTGATGCCTGGAGCACCTCCTCCCACCTCTTCTGCACTGACCTTGGTGTCTGCAGGTTTCTCTCACATCTTCTCGCTCTTCTTTCCAACTGCTGTTGCATTTGTTTGGGTTTTTTTTTCCTTTTTTTCTCCCTTTTTTAACTATGTTACCCCTGAGGTGGTACCGCCACTGCTGATTGGCTTGTCCTTGGTCAGTGGTGGATCCATCCTTGAGCTGTCTGGTATTTACCCTGTGGGACATGGGGGAAGCTTCTAGCAGCTCCTTGGAGAAGCTAAACTGACTCATAGTCCTTTCTGACGGTGTCCTCAGCATTGAGTTATCTGCAGAAAGATGCTGGATGAATGAGGTGGTCACTGCTTGGAATAATCCAGAGGGGCAGAGTTTAGCATATACTGCAATGGGGATAAAGCTATGCTTTAAATATTTACAATGTGTGTATATTTAGCCTCAGAGTTGATAAAAAAAAACTAAGTACAGGATTTTAAATTCTTCTTAATTTCTGAGATTGTTCTAAATGTACTTTAATCAAATAAGTGGCTCTCAGTAATTATTGATACATGCTTTTGCAAATCAGACTGAAATGTGCTTCATCTTCATTGTTTAGTGTTCGTGATGTCTAGTCCTTGGTACCATTCTTCCTGTGATTCTCATTTAGCCTTCTTTTTTATTTTTTTTTATTTTTAAAGCCAGAGGTTTAGCAACGTGTGTCCTACCAAAAATCACCCTTCGGGATTTCAGGATTTGAATGGATTCTTTTGGCAAGACTGCAGTTTGCCTCCTTTGCTTTTCCTGTCGCTTTTGTGAAGAACATGTTACAAAGTTCCTGTCATTAGATTTAGCCCCCATACTCCAGTCATGACTACTTAGTCAGTTCTCCTCCCACAGTTATCACCTCTAGCTCCTCTTCTCTTTACCCACACAACAACAGTAAGCGAGCTCATTATTTTCTACCGGTCTGCATTCTAACTATGTCCTCAAGACTGGATTATTAAAAAAACCCCAAAACCTCAACCAAACCCATATTTTTTTTTTCCAACACCACTTTCTGGTGTTGAATACCAATCAATATTTATGAATGATGTTCTTCTATTATTAATACTGCTTTTGTCTAAAGAAATTTAACCTCTTTTACATTTGCAAGTCCTCAAAATATCCACGCTGTGAGAAGTGTTGACAATCCTTGACAGATTTAGCTCTTGTTAAAATAGTGGATGGGCTGGTCTGTTATGTGGGTGTTTCATTTAAGTCTGAAGAGTATTGGAACGATTCTGAGCATGGTTTTGCCATTTTAAAAGTAAAAGCTGTATCAATTTTTTTAAGTAGTTTTTTTTTAAGGAACTCTCACCTGTATTTTGAGCCAGATGTTAAGTATAAGTAGCCATATATCTCAGGTCCAGCAAATATCCTTTCTCCAAGGTGTCATATTTGCGAGTACTTGGAACAGAAATTAACTTGCATCATTTCCTGAATCTAGGGCAGAGAAAATGGAAATCGGTTACTGCAATTTCTGTTATGCTGAAAAAGCAAATGGTGTTAACACCCACATTTCTGATCCCAATTTACTTTTCCTGAAAACTTTTGAAATACAGTAAATTAGTGGAGATACTTCAGTGAAATGGACAGCTTGAAAAAGATCTGAAGAACACTGGAGGTACAAAATGGAGCACTCTACAACTATAAATTAATTCAATTTTCATATTTATCTGGACTTTTACTATTAACCGTTGAACTGCTGATAGTCTGATAAATAACTGGTAACTTAGGTATTATCAATGCATTATCATATCTGCTATATCTGCTATAAATCTTCAATAAGTTTGACAGCTTTTTCTTCAGGATATATTCAGTTACATTGTTCAAAATTAAACAAAACCTAACCACTGAAGACACTGAACACTTGTAAAGCATTGGATAAGTTCAATAAAGTCAGTGTGCCAAATCCAAACAAGATAAAGCCCTGTGAAGTTTCATAGGCAAGTAAAATAAGGCACTCAAAGGTTGTTAGATAGAAAAGCACCATTGTGCAGCGGTTACTAGTCCCTAGGACAAGTATCCTTTGTTGTTCCCTAACTCAGTCACGGGGTGAGCAAAGTATTATTTCACAAACTGTCACCTGTCTCATTTTACATAAATATGTTCATGGTCCAATAATACTTACTGGAGAAGTCCGGTCTAGTAGATCAGTTTATAGGTTAACATTGAAATGGTAGAAACGGAATAACACTGCGGAGATTGGTCGGACTCTGATTTTCAAACCGTGGCCCCTGGATGCCCAGGGAGCAGGGAAGACGTGTGTGGCACACCATGGGATGCCTGTGATAAGAAACGACAGCAAGGCTGTTGCCATTGGTCAGTTAAATTTTGCATACAGAGCCTCCATCACAGCCCTAGTAGCCATGACTTGCAAACGCGCTGCTAGACAGCTCTGAGCTTTGAAGATTTCCTGAGCTCTTAAGTTTGATGCTGCCAGTGGTAAAGAACTGATGCCAGGGTGCTGAGCAGCCTCTTTCCTTAAATTCTTAACCAGTAGATTATTTTTATTGCGTATCATCTGACAACCAAGTTGTATTGATTAGTAGTTCGATGAAATGAGCCTGTTATAAAAGGCATGTTTTGTGGGAATTGCTTGTGGAATTGCAGGCAGTAGCAGCTGTCGGATTGCAACACTGCACGCATTTAAGTCTTTTATTAAATATAATCATAATGAAATATATTTCAGAAGGGCTTGAGTACAACACACACATTCATCATTTTGTGGAGGTGTCTCCCCATTTTCAGGTCCAAAGTTGCATAACAGATATCCTTACTTGATAGGAATTAAACTATTTCCAGCCTGTAGAATTTTACTGTCCATACAAATACTTCTGATTTTTTTTAGTGTTTTCCATCCTTTTCCCAAACTGAAAGCTAAAAAAAAATCCTAAAAACCCCAAACAACTTAAGAGAAAAAACCCACAACCTAGGCCTGTCATAAAGACTTTGAAATAATGGTGAAGAACTGTAATAAAGTCATCATCTTGGCAAGCTGAACTCCGTTGCTTTTTAGTCACCTGTGACAAGTAATAGTGACAATGGCAGGATCTCATCCATCTTCAAATACTGCGGGTTTCCAGATGTCTCAATTCACTGTCATTCAACCCCGTTTTTCTAATGTATAACTGCAGTGACTTAAAAAATAGTTGCCTGAGTATTCCAATTAAATAAAAATATTCTCTAAAATTCCCTATGGTTAGTAGAAAGCAGTTCTCTAGTTTGAACTTTTATTTTAATATTATCTTAACTAACTCTTTGTTCTGAGTAGAGGGCATCCTTTAGGTTTAGAATTTAGCTGGAGTTTACAGAGCAGAGTGGAAAAACAATTTAGAGTTTTTTCCTTAAAAAATAATAAATCGATTCACTTCCCAGGTTGTTACTTAAAAAGCATGCTTACAGAACAGAAGACTATTCTAATTAACATTATTTCAAATTAAGCTGAAGTATTGTTGATTTAATCCCATTCCCTGACTCTGAGAAATGAAAGCTACTTCTGTAAACCTTTACTTGTCTTTATTGACAACCTTGACATATTGGAATATAACTAAAAATGAACACAGCATCTCTGTAAACAATTGATTTTTTTTTTCTTCTTCCCTGAAATGGTGCTTTGGGACAAAGAAACAAGGGTAGGAAAACTTTTTTATTTTCTTTTTTAGGTGTTCTACAGCAGGGCTATGTAGACGTGGCTAACTGCTTGAAAAACCTGGTTGATTTCTTATTAACCTACAAGATAGATGATGCTAAAACATGTTTCCTACGCATTTTATATTTAAAAAAGCAGACATAATATGAATAAAATTTAATGTAATGATTTGCCTCTCTTCCAGGCTTAAATCCATACTTGCTTATCTCTTCAAACTTGCTCTGCTAACCTTTGGTGTCAGAGTTGATTAACTGAAAAGAGGAGATAGAGGCAGTGTTCCTCTCAACATTTAGGTCAGCTCTGATGCTCTCTGGCATGTATCTAGGCCATGTCTAATTAATCCCAGTATATTCCGTCACTGCTGGATCACCTCTGTCAGCTTCTCCCATGGAAACCTGGCGGCAAAGATTTTTACCTTAGGTGAGGAATTTCCCTTTTCTAAAGGCAAATGGGTGGGGCTTTTTCATAGTCTGACTATGTAATGGTTATGCAACAATTTATGGAGCCCTTAGGATATAAAGTATTAGTAGGAGTGAACGCCTTCATTTGAAATTAGTGGAATGTTGGCACTGATTTAAACCGGGCCAAGATTTCACCTCCTGTTGTTTTTAGGCTACAAGTTACCAGCTATGCCCTTCACTGTAAATTTGATGCTGCTATTCAAAAGAATTACTTTTTTTGGTTTTCTTCCTTTTTCTAAGCCAAACATGTATACAAGGTGTTTAATCAAATTAAGACCAGAAAACAAGAACATCACCCAAAAGCCTACCGCCATTCAGGAAAAGCTGAGGGGGCTGAGCTGTATTTGTGCTACCTTCGTAGTCTACAGCATTCTGTGCTGATTGCTAGAGTTACAGAAACAGTTTGCAAAGGGGCTTGTCAGCTGAAATCAAGATGAGCTGCTGCTGTGGAGCAGTGGGTACACAACTGGTGACCAGTAAAAAATAACCCCGCACGCTTCCTGAGCTGAGGCTGCACAGCACCCGTGTTCTCTGGATCACAATAACGATGCATGGAACCACGGTACTAAAAATAAAGCATTAATTAGCAATTTATATGCAATTATGTAAGGTGCTGAGAGTCTCAAGCTGCACTGCACTTGCGTCCTGAGAGCAAAGTATTGTGACTTTTAAAAAACAGTGCTCTATAAACCTGTGTTCATCTAGTATGCACAAAGTAGGGTGGTTTTTTGTTTGTTTTATTTTTTTAATACCTGATGACAAAGTACTAGTAGACAAGACAACTTATTCCTTGAAGAACAAGAAATGCCTGTTATTGGAGATCTATTAGTATGCACTTAAAACATAGGCCAAGAACAGCAGAGACATTTTTGTACTGGGTGAGGTATGTTTTTTTAACCCCACCCTCAGTTTTTCAAAGTATGTCCTTACAATCTCCCTTATTTAAACATCAGAAGGATTTTCACTGCATTTGGT
This sequence comes from Gallinula chloropus, assembly GCF_964237585.1. Lineage (NCBI taxonomy): Eukaryota > Metazoa > Chordata > Aves > Gruiformes > Rallidae > Gallinula > Gallinula chloropus. The sequence continues at coordinate 63,509,588 of NC_140088.1, forward strand.
AGAGCACTGTTGTCAAAACCCCCATTTAAATGCATCTACTGATACCTTCAGAATTATGTAATATTACACATGTAAATAAGATGCAGACTTTTTCCCCATACTTGTTTTCCTTCCTATGTGAGTTGATTACTAAAGCAGCAAGTGCTGTTCATAAATGCTTGATACCAACACATTTAAAAGTCCATCTTGAAAAACTTCCCTTTTTTAATTGTACTTGAGAAATGGTCAAATCAGCATCAGCCCTCGGTCTTGCCCGAATTCAGATTTGCTTGCCTTTCAAATGTGTGGCTGTGGGTCAGCATTAACACACGTCACATCCACGTATTGTATTTGAGAGGTCATGCTTCAGCTCACATAAGAAGCAGATTTTCTTTGGTGTGAGGTAAGAGAACCTGCAGCAAGGTATATATAGGTGTACCACATTCTATAGCCAATGCCGTGGAAGTGTCAAATCCCACTGTCTTGCGCTTAATGTTTTGGGTAATAAAATAATGTGATTTTGACAGGTAAAAATGCATGTAGGCCAGTGACATGATATTAATAATATTCCAAGTTAGTGTAAGCTGTCATAATTCCCATTGCCCTTCCACTGAGGTTGTCCTACTGTGATACCGGACTCCTTTGGAGAGGTGAAGTGTCCCAGTGTCCTACAGGCACATGCAGTGACAGCGTGGGCTACAGCAGGTAGGATCTGCCTGGATTGCGATCAGGCAGCTGAATTCAGAGCCGATGGATTAATCGGATTTGTACAAAAGTTTCTAACCTTAACGGTCTTCCTGATGCATTAAGCTACTGAAATGGTTTTGGTGGTGTGGGACAGAGTACTGTTACTGAGAGATTATAGTGTATTAAAGGGATGCTACCTCTTCTCGTGCTTCAGTGCTCAGCTTAAACGCTGTACAAACTGTGGCTTGGTGGTGGTGAAAGCGAGATGAAGACATCAAAATGCAGTCTAACCTCATCATTCCCCATTGTGTACAATGATTACTAGGCTACTAAATTTTTTACCACTTTGCCTGCCTGCCCTCTCAAATTCAGCCGCCGCAAGTAGCTCAGCAGGTTGTAGACCATTTGTGATGGTTGCAGTTATTGGAGCTGACTGTTGTCTTCATACCCTTTTGACGAGATAGAGATGGGCAGTGGAGAGGGGAGTTATTTGCGTGGATTATACAGGCTCTAACCTTGGAGTGCTATTGCCCTGCACGCAGCAGAGCTCTACAAATTTGTTATTCAAAAAGCGTCCCAGTCAACTTAAATATTCCCTGCATTCAAGAATCTGGATTTTAGACTCTGTTAGGCATAATTTTCCTTGTAATACCTACAGAAGTTAATTAAACAAGTAGTTATCGCTTTGCAATCCAGACTGAGATGCACTATTAATTTAGGCAGGAGCGATCAATAACTTGCACTCTCTGAAAGAATTAGCGCATGTAAAATGCTTGCAATTATCTTAAAAAGAGCTTTTATGTTGTTATGAATGGCTGCACAACTTGAACTGTCAAAAAATTAAAATAGCTCACTGTATGTATGCCTCTCCAAAATTGCTCCATGTGATAACGATGTCCTTTCTCACCATTCAAAGCTTTCACCAAATTCTTCCTTTCCTGCTACTGTCCTTTTGTTCCCCTGTCGTTCTTCTCTCTCCCTCAAAAAAACCAAAAGATTTATGCAGTATAAGTTCATCATCAGGCTCCACCCTTGATACCAAGCTTTCCAGTTTCCCAGTCAGTTATTTGGGTACAGTTAAAGGATTCTCTCCATTCAATTATCCACAGTAACCCCTCATTATGAAGGCATGCCCCACATTACATGGAGAGGACCAGCAAAAGCATCTACCCTCGCTACACAGACTAGGAGAAAGACAGACCTTTCTAAAGCTTCTGGTGTTGCAGCCTCCTCTCTGCTACTTGCAGATGTGGGAGAGGCTTCTCACATTGATCAAACAAGTCTCCGGTGCTTCAGGATAATACTGGTCTGCTGCTGCTGGATCCCGAGACCTGGTGTAAAAGGCAAAGAACAGGCAGATCTGTTCAGCAAATGTCTCTATTTGTTCAGGAATTTCTGACAGGCAAAGTCCTTAACAAAACCTGCACCCTGCCCAAGTTTATTACTTTGAGGTTCCTCGATTCCATGCAACAGCACATGCCTTCGTTACAACAGTCCTTGTAGTAAATGTGCCTGCACCCGGATGATCATCCTGATGAGTTTTGTACTGAGGTAGAGAAGATGATAGGGTTCTTTTTATTGTTGTTGCTGTTGTTGTTTCTTTTGCGATAATAAAGATCTGGTGCCTGCTGCTGGTTATCCCGTATCTGCAGCAGAGTCCTGTCCCATTTGTTAAGTAAAGTTGCATAGCTAAAGAACGGTGTTACGCAGCTTGATCTGTCCAGAAGCATTTAGCAGATGCATCTGGTTTTCCTCATTCTCCTCTGATGTTGTGTCTCAAACCTGATGCATTATTTTATGTATCCTGCTGAGAGTGTTTATTTTTATGACTCTGGAATTCTCGGTGCTTGCCTATCCTCCCTCCATGCTGACAGTGCTCGGAACGTGGCACTGGCACACTGAAATGAAATGAAAATGAAATAAGAGTCATCTTACAAATGAGTCTGCTTAACATCAGGACAGACATCCTCTTGCCTTTTGGGTTTGAAGTTCCAGAACGCAAAATGCAGAACGATCCCAGGAGCTCTGCAGCACAGCAAGGGAGTACAAAGTTTGGGCGCTGTTGTTGGGTCCAGTCCTGTTTAATATCTTCACTGACGACCTTGATGAGGGAATAGCATCCACCCTCAGCAAGTACGCCGATGATACAAAGCTGGGAGGAGTGGCTGACACGCAGGAACACTGCGCTGCCATTCAGTGAGACCTGGACAGGCTGGAGAGCTGGGCAGGGAGAAACCAGATGAGGTTCAATAAAAGCAAGTGTAAAGTCTTGCATCTGGGAAGGAACAACCGTTTGTTTCAATACAGGCTGGGGGATGACCTACTGAAGAAGAGCTCAGTGGGGAATGACCTGGGGGTCCTGGTGGATGACAGATTGGCCATGAGCCAGCAGTGTGCCCTGGTGGCTAAGGGAGCCAATGGGATCCTGGGGTGCATCCGGAGGAGTGTGGCCAGCAGGTCAAAGGAGGTGATCCTCCCCCTCTACTCTGCCCTGGTCAGGCCCCACCTGGAGTATTGTGTCCAGTTCTGGGCTCCCTGGTATCAAAAGGACAGGGATCTCCTTGAGAGAGCCCAGAGAAGGGCTACGAAGATGATTAAGGGCCTGGAGCATCTCCCCTATGAGGAGAGGCTGAGTGAGCTGGGGCTGCTCAGTCTTGAGAAAAGACTAAGGGGGGATCTAATTAATGTCTACAAGTATCTTAAGCAGGGGATGCAGGGGGAATCAGCCAGCCCCTTTTCAGTGGTCTGTGGATATAGGACAAGGGGCAATGGCTGCAAGTTGGAGCACAGGAAGTTCCGCACCAACTTGCAGAAGAACTTTTTCCCAGTGAGGGTGACTGTCGTGGTTTCACCCGGCTGAGGGCCAAGATCCACGCAGCTGCCTGCTCCTTTAAGGAAAAGAGCAGGTTAAAGGGAAGAGGGAAGGGGGGTGAGAAGTAAGGGAAGGGAAAAAGGAAGAGAAAGGGGCAAATAACCCCAAAATCAAGAAATTAAGAGGCCCGTGGGTTGGGATAAGGATAGTTTACTAAGATAACAGAAAGATACAATGTAACAATAATAACAGGACTTCAAAGCAAAATATATGAAGCTGTTGATACACAATGCAGTTTCTCACCAAACCACACAACTCAGGCGGTGCCACCCAGAGCCGTCCCAGAACCCGACCGTCCCCCAAGCACCGCGCGTCCCGGAGCCGCCCCAGGCCTTCCTCCCATCAGCCCCCCGATATCCTGGGCAGGACGTAACTGGCGTGGAATACTCTCTTTGGTCAGCTCGGTCACCTGTCCTGGCTTCGCCCCTCCTTTCTCATGAAGAGCTGAGAAAGCCCTTGACTGTCTGACAGCAACTAGAAACATCAGCACTACTCCCAAACACATCATTCCATCCGCTGTTACAAATGAAATTAACTCCATCCTGACCAAACCCAGGACAGTGACCGAGCCCTGGGGCAGGCTGCCCAGGGAGGTGGTGGAGTCTCCTTCTCTGGAGATATTCAAGACCCGTCTGGATGCCTATCTGTGCAGGGGGGTTGGACCCGATGATCTCTGGAGGTCCCTTCCAACCCCTAAAATTATGTGATTCTGTTGTGCTGACCTAGTTCGGCTCTTTACTTACCCTCCTCTGCTGTCTCTTCTGCATTGTACACTGCCTGTTGTGTGTCTTGTCCCATGTTTGCTCAGCGCCTAGCAGAGACCCATCCAGTCTGATGCTGGGGTGCCTATGGGATGGTGCATGTACTTAACAGTCTCTTAATCCAGGAAGAAGTTGCGATCTCAAGCATCAACACACACATCCTACTTATCCAGGAGTTTCAATGTGTTTTCTATAGATACAAAACACCTGCAGGAATTTTTCAAGGTGTAGCTGCACCAATCAGAGTCAGTGTCATTTGCATGCCAGAGCTTTCCTCATCAACTCCAACTGCCCCCCTCCCCACTTGTAACATTCATATCAACCTGCTTCTTTAAGGACACATTTGAAAATGAGTTTCACACAATCCATCTCCAAAGCAATAACAAATCCTCTGACAATTTTGGATTTTTCTTTTTTCTTCATTAAATGAGCTTGCATAGCAAGTCACAGCTTCTGTTATGGTTAAGTTGCTTAATTCCCTAAGACCCCTTAGGCTGGAATACCTGCAGCTGTTCAGTACCATCAACTGCTTATTTAATCTCTGAAAATATAAGTACCTTTTGTACATCAAATACAATGTAATACTTTTTTCTGGTTGCAATTTAATAAGCTTTCATCACTGTTTTTACCCAATCATTCTTAAGGACCACAGGCCAGATGCTGAATATGTATAAATCATGCAGCTCCAAGTACATCAAAGAAACTATATTCATTTGTCCCAGGATTTGGCTTCCTTCTTCCAGTTTAACCAGACTTTTTTTCCAACTAATCTTGCAAATGCGCTAGCCACATCCACTTCCTACTGTACCCCTCTCAATCCCTTTCAATTACCTCCTTCTTAACATATAAACCTTCTGTAATTCTTTCCTTTTAAATCCTTTTAAATCCTATTTTTGCCTTCTTCATTTTTTTTTAAATTAGCTAATTGTTTGAAGTGTTTGTAACTCTTTGAAATTGTACTTCTGAATGCATTGTGGTATGTTGACTCTAAGGGCTAAAGTTTCTAAGCAGCTTTCAGAATAATGAGATTTGTGTGCATGACTCCCTTGCACTGCTTTACAGATTTACTCTTTTGAGTTAAAAGATTTTTAAAAAAATGTATTAAAAATCAGTTTCTTTGTGCTGCTGGCTTGTAAACACTGCTCAGCGCACGCATCCTTTACAGCACAGATACACTTTTTCTCTTCCAAAGACACTCGCTGTGCTTGAAGAGCTTGTGTTCCCTTAACATGGAACTTGATAACCTGAGGGTGCTCACCCTTAGCAGCAGCCGATACACTCTGCCGTTTTTGTCCTGGGTTCTGCACTTAGCATTTGTATGGGTCAGGTATTTGCACTGGGCACTCCTGTAACAGGCGGCACCTTGTCTGTCTTTGACCAACATGTCTGCTGATAAGTGGCAGCAACGTGGGAGATACCTGCTGTAAAGTACAAGTGGTAGCAACTTGTAGGTACCTTATGTAAAGTTTCAGCCCAACCCAAAATGGAAGACTCATGTGCCACGTTTTTGACATTAGCAATGCCTAAAATCTTCGTGTGAAACACATGGGTTTGGCAGGCTGGCTTGGTTGCCAGGGTTGTTGCTGACATGTCACAGTCTGTTATTCTTTGTATCATTACTCCACATCAAATTGGATGCGGAATAATCATCAAGGAGTTGGACCCAATGATCCTTATGGGTCCATTCCAATTCAGTATATTCTATGATTCTAAGTTTCATGACCAATAAGCTTGCCTAACATTTAATTACTGCCTGCAGTAATGCCTGACCCAGTAATTTGGGCTGGGCTCACTGAGCCTCAGCTGGGATACCTTTGTTTGCTCCCCCACAGATGCTGCAGCAGAGGTATGCCAGCATGCCACACTGGCAGCTCCAGGCAGGGCGGGTTGGCTTCATCAGCTGCACTTGTTGCTCCCGGAGCATTCACATGGTGTGAGGTAAGCCCAGCACTCCCTGGTCCATGCCAGCTGCTGTGCATGCTGCAGCTGCAGGTGGCCACCCACCTGAAACCCAAGGTCATCACTCCCGATGGGAACCAGGGGGAAGCCGTGCATCACTGCTTTTTCCCCTCCTGCCATAACTAAACCAGTGCCCATCCTGATGTCTTCTTCACAGTTATTCCAAGCACATGCTAAAGGATTTTGCATCCCCCAAAAGCATCTTGTTCTGCTGTTTCCTCCACAGACTACACTTCGAAAACCAAGATTTTGCCTCATTGGAAGGTGGGGTTTTTTTGTTGTTAGCTAACTGAGTCTGTCAACACAGTTACACATAATTGTCAGACAGGAGGAATGCTATGTGAGTCTCCTGGGAGGGAAGGGAAGAAAACACTATCTACTACACATACAGGATTTCATGCATGGCCTCAGTTGCCCTCCCCTTTCCTCAGCTGTTATGGGATGGTGACTTTACAATGACCCTGTTATCACAAAGTTAGACACATACCTAAGCCATCACCTGAGAACCAAGGTACTAAGGCTTGTGCTGGGACTGTGCTTCATGCGTTTTCACACTGCCTGAAGCCGCATAAGTGGACTGGCTTTTCTGTAATTAAGATGGCAATAATTGCTGGTAAGATTTAGCAGTTCCCTGAAGAGAAAATATTAAACTGTTAGCTGCAGATTTCTTAAAGACCCTGGAAAATACTACAGTTGCAAGAGTAACATACATTACAGAGAGACATGAAAAGCTGAATGACAGGTAGTGAGATAAAGCATAAAGAAAATTTAAGATTTGCTATTTCCACATGTTGAGGTGTTTAGGTTTCATTCTTACCCATGCTCTACTGCTTCCTTGTAGCAACTATGCTTTCATAACTATTTTTTAAATCCTTAACTTCTTAGTGGTACAACTTCAACACCAAGCATGCTCTGTAGGTATTTTAAAGTGGGTTTGATTTTTTTTTGAAGGATGATGCTGTGAAAAGCTGAAATCACAACTCAATAGTCTTGGTGACTATTAAGCAGTTATTCTTTTAATTGTTTCTTAAGCTATATCTATACTAATCTGTCCAGTGTTATCACGCACCATTCAACCAAAGAAGAAAATCCCACACTTTGCTGCACTCAGAATCCCCTACATGCTTTGCATGCACTGGGAGTAGAGCAGACTGCGCTATGGGGACACAGTTAAATCCTCAACACACATTCCATCCAGCACCTTGCAGTTTATCCTCTTTAAATACAGAGGGCTGGGGGCCACTTTTTGCTTCATTTTGCTGCCCAGCAAGGCTACTTGGCATAGCCTCTTTAGGAGAGGTGAGAGAAAGGAGACCCAAATCAGGCTTTTGTTCCTTGGCTGGTGCAGTGTTTCAGGTCAGTGAGCCAGGCTGCGCTTGCTGCTGGGCATTCAGCCTCTTCCCTGTATTAACCCCAGCAGTCTCACTTCACCTTTCTGGGGGAAAAAAAAAAATGTTTTTCTTCTGAAAATAGTTATTATCAGGCATTCAATTATAGTTTATACCAGTTTAAGGAAGTGTTATACAAATGCTTTAAGCACGCAAGAGTGAACTGCTGTAATCATATACAGCCTTAAGCGTGACAGGTTGCATACAGAACTGTAATTCTTTCAAAAGCTTTTCCAACCAGAGGATGATCCTGCCTGGATCCAGTAAATGAACCCAACAATTCCCACAAATTCAGCCTGTAGGACCAAGCTGTCTCTGATGACCCCAGATCCAGTACTGTAACCAGCATCCCTGAAAGCTGAGAGCTCAAATAGCCCTAAAGTCAGCACAAACACATTAAGAATATACTTTTTTGAGCTGAACTGGTAAGTTTTGGATACTTGCCACTGGCAAACCATTCTGTCTTTACAGCTTCAGAACTGTGCCTCTTCTTTTTCTTTATTTCTGTGAGGATAAAGCTGCTTGGGCTTTCTAAAGGTCTCTGGTGACCTTTTCTGGGCTTTGCTGGCTTTGTCAGCAAGGAGAACTTCTGTTGCTATGGCAGTGGGAGCCATGGCTCCTGCTCCAGTCAGAAAGTTTGGGGAATTTCTTCTGAGGCATTGCTGCTACAAATAAGAGAGCAATTAGCTGAAACCTGTAGGTATTGCAAGGATACATACATGCTGCCTGGGATATCTGACATGGCATCCATTACTGACGATAGGTAGCTATGTGGTTTATGGAGAAAATTACTTTCTTTTTGTGGGTTTGGTAATTCAAAAGGTCCAGTTTGGGAGCTCTTCAATACTTAATTCAACCCACCACATCCTTCAAGCACGTGCTTCAGCACAGTGGGTGGTGATGTACCCTGCAAAAGGAGCTACCACCACTTTCCTGCCAGGGAGGGGAGGTAAAGACAGGACATCCTCCAGTGTCTTCTCTCTCCAGAGTGGACATTGTGCCTCTGGGGAGCCCTGCCACCTACGCTTGAGCTTGTCTGCTTCCCCTTTGCTTCTCTGCTGGTCCAACGTGACCAGTAAAGAAAGTGGTGTTATCATTTCCTTCCCTGTTAATCAGACCTTGTTCTTCATTTATGATGGGCAGAACAAAACATTAATTGCTTAAAACCTCCTAGAAAAACTTACTTTTTAGGAAAGTTGCCTGTGCAGGCAGCAAGGTGCCCCTTGCCTCAAGCATTCAGATAAAATAACATTTGTTTGCTTGCACAAACCAAACATTGCTGCCACTTTTTTTGTCTGTGTGACACCGAGCCACACAATGGTTTCTTATTCTCATTCTCCACCAGCTCCATCATGTTGGAGAGAAGCCAATCCCCAATAAATATTCATTGAGAACTGTTGGACTCCTCGCCCCCACCACGTGAGAAGCTGTGGATTCACAAACCATCCAGCACCACGGAGCCCAAGTGCCTTTACTGGGGCTTGGATTTGCTTATAGGAACATCTCCATGCAAATAAGCTTTTTGGTCCTCGTACACAAACCCAAAGTTTAAAGAGAGGCCTGCAATAAGGCTTTTGGGTTTTGTTGTTGTGTTGGCTTTTTTTTGAAAGAGACAGAGAGAAAAAGGATGACTAAGATCCATTCTCTGTGAAAAACGTTCCTGTTTGGAAAATGGTCCAAGACCACTAAACTAAGAGGTGAAGAGTTTAATTTTCTATCTTGCTTAAAAGCAGAACACTTATGAACATATGTTAACCCTCTCCATAAAAGCAAATAAGAACTGTGATCTATAAAAAAAAAGAAAAAAAAAAACTCCACATGCAGCTAAACACATCTTACATGCCACAAGCTATAAAAACTGAAGTCTAAATAAATACTCCTTTTTGGAAGGATATAAATTCAAATATAACAGCTGGTCCAAACCTAATCCTTTTACTTAAAATTACTTAATATACAAATGAAAACTTAGTTAAAAACTAAGCTGTAAGCTTTAAATGTATACACATGCTGACAGAAAAAAAAGATGCCTTCAAGGGCTGTTAAACTGTCTGTAAATCACTGTTTTTCTGGGTAGAGTAAATATTTTGTGATATATTGTTGTCTCTTCATCTGAAATGCAAAGTCTTGTCTTTATTACTGATACAACACTTAGGCAAGCTGCAATATTTGCATCTGCCAACCACTGTGCACAGACACCAAGTAAAGAATATTGTGGCAGGCAAACAACAACAACAACAACAACAACAACAACAACAACAACAACAACAACAACAACAACAACAACAACAACAACAACAACAACAACAACAACAACAACAACAACAACAACAACAACAACAACAACAACAACAACAACAACAACAACAACAACAACAACAACAACAACAACAACAACAACAACAACAACAACAACAACAACAACAACAACAACAACAACAACAACAACAACAACAACAACAACAACAACAACAACAACAACAACAACAACAACAACAACAACAACAACAACAACAACAACAACAACAACAACAACAACAACAACAACAACAACAACAACAACAACAACAACAACAACAACAACAACAACAACAACAACAACAACAACAACAACAACATGTTTAGTTTACCTTGCTTCAAATATGTACTTTAAAAGGGAGGAAATATTTTACTACTCTAGGTTTACTTTGACAGAAGCTCTCAAGGGTCCTGAAAATATCATAGACCTTATTTGGGGCTAGAGAGTCCTTCATTTCTTCGCACCTGCAGTGACATGAATCACCATGGACTTCAGCAATCTAGCTGAAGATCTCTTCAGGAAAGGATCTGGTGAAGTCTGAGGCAAGGTAAAGATAATTTTTTTTTTCTTTTTTTTTTTTTTGCACAGTGTGAAGGTTCAGAAACAGCCCCTATACCAGAAGTGGCTAGCACAGAGCACATGACACATCTAATTTTGCTTTTCATTTACTGGAAGCTGGCATCTTGTAGCTTCTACACCAACATGTGCTGATATAGTAGTTTGCATTTCTTAATCCAAAAGCAACATCAGAATGAGGGGAGAGGCAGGACGTTGCACTCAAAGCTTTTAAGAAAGTACTAAACTCGCTTCTAATGACACACACGAAAAAATGGCAAGTGAATTGTTTGCTAACCCGCCCCACAGCATCACATTTCACTAGGTTTGCTGCCAGGTAATGCAAATAAATCTGCCTTTTTGCCATCTGTAGCTCACTGAGGCCATGCCATGCTGCCTATCAGCCTGAGAAACCGCTGATACTGACTGTACCAACGAAAATCCAACCCTAAAAATGTGTCTTCTCCTTACCTTAGCAAAAATGGCAACAAGCACAGGAGCAACACAAACAGCACTGGGCACGCTGGCAGCGCAGTGGGGTGGGAAGCAATGCCACCATGCCTCTGCTCAGCGAGGCGCATGTTGCACTCTTCCTTGCCAAGTGGCCTGCATGCCAATATGGCAGGCTGTCGTTTCTTGAGCTAGAGCCTTGAAAAGCAGGTCAGAGCTCCTAAAAAGGCCAGGGCCACAGATAGCAGCTTTGTAGTGTGAAAGAAATAAACTGGAACCAGCAAACACAGCTTGTCACATTTTTTTTTTTTGCAGTCCTACGTCCACAGTCGTTCAAGGCCCATGTGCCAGCCGGCTGGTGTCCCTTGTTGGTAATGCCGTCATGAGCAAAAAGCCATCTGCCTTCTCAGTGAATCACATTGCAATTTTGTCTTCCCACCCACCCCTACCTCCCCACCATTTCCTCCCCATCCCAGCTGCTGTTTCAGAAACAGTTAAATACAGTTAAAATGACTTCCTAAGCTCCTTTATAGTACTGACTTCCCAATATCAAATAGCTTAGTCACTGACCTGATTTTGGGTTTGCATGACCTCCTTTCAGCTGTGCGTCCCAGTACTCGGAGAGTCAGGGTCAAATCTTCTCAGAAGGCTGCAAATGCGTGTTTCTTGGTGTGAAAATGGTGGAGCTGGTCACTAATCATGAGGTACAAACAGGAGCTCCTGAAGCAAAACAGTTTGGAAAAAAAAACCTGAGAGAAAATCTGTAAAGGCTTTATATATCCTGTGTTATGGTCTGTTGCTGTATAAAGCTAGGAGATACAGGATTGTGCAGGTGACAGCAAGTCCCTTGGCTAAAGCCCCCTGTCCTGGTGGTGCTGCTGGTGCCAGCATGGTGTTGTGAAGGTTGTGGGGTGGCCTACAGAGGCAGTCCAGGGCCTGCCCACTGATGACAGGCTTCCTGCCCTCAATTTGGGTTCCAGAAACCACGGAGAAGATGAAGATAACCAAATAATCTGGCCACAGCATCCATCTTCTTGTAGTTCAGGCAGCAGCCTGAACCAAGCTGACCTGATCAGCAAAGGGCTGCGAGTTGCGAGCTTGGAGGTACCACTGCAGTCCTCTTGCTGGGCTTTCTCAGCATTTCCTGCCTGTCAGTCCGTCTGTTGGGAACTACTTTCCTTCTGCCTGTCAGGTTTACTCCCTGCTGCCAGAATGACAGTTTACCCTGGGATTTCCTTAAATTAGCAACCTATTAGTTCTAAATCAGGAAATACATTTAACCAAGACAGTGGTGAAGATCACTTAAGAATCTCTTGGGCAGAAGGGAAAAAAAAAATTCTGATTCCCCCCCCCACTTATCTCATATCCCCTCCCAATAAAAGAGTCTAACTAGAGTTACCCAAACACCCCACACTAGGCATGCTCTCCTGCTTCCACTCCCCAAGGTCTCTGGGTGAAGAGGTCACTACAATCCCCCTCAAAACCAAGGACAATACCCTGCCACAGACAGGAAGTCACAGAGGCATCTCCTTTCCACCCACCTGGGATGATTTGTCGCCCAGAGCTCACAGCATTACAACACATCTCTGAGTGGTGTAAGGAAGTACCAGTCAGAGAAGCAGGGATGCAAGTGCCACCTTTGAGCTAACAGGCAGCTCATGCACAGAGCTACTGTGTGAACTGGTGGCATCACATGCTTTTCACGGTGGAAATTCAGGCTGTGGGTGGCTGCACTCTGGAAGCATTTCCGAATGGCTGCTGCTATTGCAGAGATCTCTCTGCAGGCTGAGATCTTGTAGCTGTCATTAGCATCCTCTGTCGGAAGAGCCTCCCTCCTGTGCAAGGAGCTGCCCAGCCAAGAGGATCAATAATTGCTCTCACCCTTTCCCATCTGTGGGCATCACGGGGAGGGAGGGGGGCAAGGAGGTAGGAGCCAGGCTTGGATGCTCCTCTGCTTCCAGACCAGCAGGAACACAAGTGGCAACACCTCAGCCTTGAAGTGAAGGAAGAGTTGAATCAGAATCCTGCTCAGCTTCCTTAACCCATGCAGAAACATATTCTGAGTTGATAAATTTACACCAGCAACTTCTGTGTAATGCCTGTCCATTGCTCATCCCTGCAACCAGAGGCAAGCTACTCACTTCAGAACAAGATGCAAAACTTTCTCATTTTCTCCCTACTTCAGGTCTCAGGGGTCTGCAGATGTGCCCTTACCTGACAAAGCTCTTTTAAAGCTTTTTTCCTTGAAGGTTTGCACCTGATACTATCAAAGGTAATGAGATAATTGACACACAATTCACAGAAGGCTCTCTGGTTTTTTTATAGACAGTGCTTTCCCCAGGCTGTGGACTTGAAGTAATGCAAATGTTTTACTGTGTTTAACTTTAGGCTGCATTAAAACTGACGCCTAATTGTTTTTGATGTATCTAAGGCACTTTATTGTTCTTTTAATAATAATTTTGCTTTCTTGCTGGTTGTTCCCTTGCCAAGGCTACTGCCTGTAACTAACAGCTCCAGTCTCATTAGGGATTTGATAGGAGATTTTGTAATTCATAAAGTCCTCCTCACTTGTAAGTTGTTTTGCTGTTGTAATCACTATTTCAGTTTATCATCATTCTGGAACGATATTTACTGAGGTTTGCTCAGTGGAACTGCCTGGAAGGAATTAGTCCCAAACAGTTTAGGTGGAAAATAACAGTTTTTCTCTTTTTTCTTTTCAGTTGGGGATGCCTCCAGCTTGCGTTTGACTACAGTGCCCTTTTAAGCTCTCTAGACAAGGAGCAGTCACACATTTTAGTGCATGCTTATAGTTTTCTTGTTTCTGTTACTTTTGACATTCAGGGCTCTTCAGAAGCAGTAGTCACTTTAGCTGTTCCCTCAGAAAACTGCCTGAACAAATAACAAAAAATTAGATTGCATCTAGTTAAATCCTACCATATGCAGTGGACATTAGGGATTCATGTAATCAAGGAATTTACATTAGAAAGTTTTACAGCAGAGTTGTGACACTGAAGAACTAAAGTATATGGGTATGTATAAAAATCAGTGATAGGGCTTAAAGAGATGCAAGTGAAGAAAAAAAAAGATCATTCCTTTAAAGAGAAATAAAATAATGGTCAATAAGCAACTCTTCCATCCCTGGTCTTTGAAGATGATTGATTGACTCTTGCTGGTCATCTATGTGACTCCTAAACATCTGCAGTGCAGGAACCCACTTTCAGTAAACTAATCCTGCATAGGCAGATTATGTATTTTATATCTCCTTATCAGCTGTAAATAGAAGAACCAACAGTGCTGGGTCGTTTCTAGTGGGGATTGGTAAGGGGTGTGTGGGTGTGTGTGTGTGGGGGGTTGGGTGCGTAAGAGGGATAAATAACTCACTTCTGTATTTGCCTCTCATTTAAGCACCCGTTCAAGCCACGAGTCCTGATATTGCCTGAGTTAGCAGTGCTTTTTGTTGGAGAAGGCAACTTTGCTGTCTTTTCCTGCTGCCACCGCGCAGCTGGGGGCTGTGGGAGCAGGAAGCTGCTCCACAGCCCTGGGCTGCCCTGCAGCTGGGCGTGCTTGTCCCCTCCTTCACCTGCCTGACACAGTAGGTCAGGCAGTATGTGTACAAAAAAACCAAACCAAAGCAAAACATTAATCCTGTAGCTTCTGAGAGGTATTTATTCATTCAGATCATGGTAATTATTGTTGTTTTTTTTTGTTTTTAAACTGTACTTCATCAATCTTTTACTTTGTATTCTGTCACATAATACATCCAAATATAAAATAGGACAGGTGAACAATTTTTATTCCATAGTCTTAATTACAGTCTAGTAATTTACAGGCATGTGCTCTCTGTAAATCCTTTAAACATGTCTTGAAAACATTATTTTAATGCACCAGTAAGTTGGTCAAAGCTTCTACAGCTGTTGTTTAATAACATCTAAGCCAACTATCTCAGACTAGTCAGCACAGAAGTGTATGTTTTCCTTGTACTTATTATAATGTATATATTAGTAATTGTAGTCTATCGTATAATATTTCAAATGCACACACCTGAAAATATTTTCCCGATTTTTTTCAGAGAGTTGTATTTCCTAAACTACAATAACCAAAGAATTTCATCTTGATTCCCAGAAAATTAGACAACTCCATTTTGCTTGTTGCTTGAGCTCTACTAGCTGCCTATCAGCCCAGCTCATCAGTGGCTGCCTTGCCTACTAGTACGTTGGATAGGGAGTACACAAAGTTGTCTCCAGCTCTTCTTGGTGCTTTAAAAAGAGTTTATAATAGTTTAATCACCAAGGAATGTTCTGTCCTGAATGTTGTTTAACAGCAAGTGAAGGCTGTAATTCCAGACTCTCAGAAAAGTGAGAGAAATGGATATTTGCAGGATACCTGCAGGAAAGGGTCTTTATTCACAGAGATGCCAGGAGAACGCTCTGACCATCAGAAAGGCTAGTTGATAAATAGAAGCACCTCAGAGGCTCAGAAGGGACCACAAATTTCTATTTTGCCACCTAATACTTGGTAGACCACGTGTGTGTTTGTGCAGGTGTGAAACATTACAAGATGTGCAATGGACCAGATCATCTGAAGGGCTGGTCAATACCGAGCTACTTCAGTCAACAGGGTTGGAAGGGGAAGACTACAGGTCTAAGCCAAAGTCAGAAGAAAGACTGTGCCCCTTGTAGGGACAGCAACCATGAAGACTGACTCCCAGCTCCAAAGATCAGGTTTATATAGCCACGGTACAGACTTGTATGGAAAACTGGCAGCAGAGCCCTGATGAGGCATCATTATCTTTCCAGGTGTAGATTACCATGATACATTTAGATGTAGAGCAGCAGCTGTAATTTGGAGGCTGATATGACAGGAATAAAGGAAAACAAACTTTGCGGGGGTGGGGGCTTATTTTTCTTCAATATGAAATCCCTCTTCCTCAGCTGATGATCTTTATAAGGACACATTTGTACAACCTTCACGCTGGTACTCTGATTTCCCAGGAACTCATTTAGTGAAGGGTCAGGACAGAGCTTCTATCCAGGTCTTCTGGTTGCAGATAAATCACTCTGGAGGTATATTAAGCAAATAGGAAACAAACAAAAGGGGTTTCTGCTAACTGGAAAGAAATGGTGACGCCTTACTGCCGTCTCTGCAGACGCAGGTTTGAGAGCGAGACTCACAGGGAAATCTTTTCGTATTGGGGAATAAACTGGAGCCCTGTACAGCTGAAAGCAAAAGCTGCTGCACATTGGACAACCTCTCTCTTTTTCAGGCTTTGTAAAAAAACCACCCAAACAACAAAAAAACCCCTCTGACTCTGCAGCTTGAGCAGACATTAACCAGCATCACTCCTTCACCGAAGGTTACACATCCACTTCAGATGTGAAACAACGCCTTCAGTTAAAGTTTCCATAACCTCTCGGTGGCTTATACGAGCCACATACGAATGTCATCCTAGTTTCTTGTGTCTGTGTGAACTCAACCAGGACAATCAAAAGTTAAAACCCACTCACCAAGGTTCAGTTCAGCTGCTTTGAAACATTCATAAGAAGTATATCCACAGAATAAGATGCTTCCATTCTTACATATTCCCTTCTCTGGGCAACACTGAATTTTGACAATAGCTGAAAAAAGTAGGTCACCAACGCAGTTTTCTCCCTCAACAATGTTTGTCTGTGCTATGATATACCTATATATATCTATATCTTACACAGGCTGGCCCATGTGGACAGAACCTCTCCCTTCTCCTCCCCACCCCTCTGCTCGTACAAGCTGCAGCCAGTGAAATATGGGAGGCAGAGAACTTGTGGCTCAACATCAAAGCATCTTTAGTCACACTTGTCTTGACAAAAGGGATCTACAGCAGCAAGAAACACCTCTCTGTACAAACAGGGAAGAACACGGACCAAACTTCTGTTGGAATCCTGCAAATGAGGAGCCAGCAGAAGGAAAGAAACACCAAATAGAAAAAAAGAATAAAGGAAATAACTGAAATGGATGACAAGAGGTGAACACTGCAAAGAGTCATGAAGTCAGAGCCACACTATTCTTTTTTAAAGACTTGTATGTGATGTCCTAAGAGAAATATGTATTATATTGATCCACATAGTGACTAGGCAAAGCCACTTTGTACTGCTCTGGGACATTTCCTAGAAAACTTAGCTAAATGCTTTTCCTTTTTCAAAAAAGCCTGAGATGCAGAAAAACCCTTAATCTGAGGTTAAAAAGTAATCATAATTTTCTGCTTCTACACACAACTCACAAAGTATCCTCAAGAACGCACATACATACCTCTGGTGCAAACCTCAGCACTGGTTTGGTGGCCTGCAAAGCTCCACTCTAGTTGTGCTCCTGTAGTGCATGATCAATGCATTTCAGATCATGCAGTTATCTTTATTCTACATTTCAGTCCTTTGCAGGAAGGGGTGGAACCAATTGCCTCTTGATTCCTGAGTATTCGTGATGGAAATAAACATGCAAATCCTGGTATGAAGAGGTATCCAAAGTTATCGGTAGCTGACCCTGTAGGTCATGTTTCTTTCATATGCAGAAATAAAAAAAAAAATTCCTGCTTCTTCCTTTTTACCACAAATTTCCTCCTTCCTTTCTCAGTCAAACCACCATCTCCTAATCTCACCATTTGGCCTTTCACCTCCAGGCAAGCTCATGACTCCTGATCTTCTTAATCTAGGATCATTACCATCAATCATTCTTTTAGGCAAGTGAGACTTGTTTTTCCCCTGCCACAGAGGGATTTGGAGGGGCCAACTGACGTTTTAGCTTGATAATATTGTTTCAGTTCTGGTGTCATTGGAGGTTTTTAACTAAACTGTGCCTAGTGCTGTTGTGTGCCAATGAGATGCTCCGAGGTGATCAACAGAAATTTGCTTGGGCTGTGGCTCCTTCCAGTTTGAGTCATTTAACTGGGAGAGGTGAAGGATTAACTTAATTAAATCAACTAATACTTTGGCAAAGCATTAGGGATACTGCCAAGGTTAATGGGGGCTAAGGTTAATGAGGACCAAGTTTTCTTTTCCTGTGTTTTAATGTCTTTTAGATAGTACCACTTGCCAGACTTCTCCATTGCAGCTGCCTCACCTGCCTTACACTGTCTGTGATATCTGTCTCAGTGCCCTGTTCATCTGCTTCTCAAAAAAGGGGCATCATTACTTTTTCTGCATCTTCTGCTGAGTACAGGCTTTCCTGCTACCCCACTTTACATAGTTTCTTCTCTATTAAATATTCCTGGGCACCGACCACAGTGGCCACACTAAAGGATGAGATTTCTCTTTGTGTATAATAATTGGCCTGCCCTACAGCGCCGTGGGCACCACGCCTTTTAGCTAACCACAAATTCTTCTTGTCTTAACCCACATCCTCTTTGTGCCCCTGTTGCCTTCCTTGTTTCCATAAGGGCCACTGAAGCATCTACCAACGCCACCAGGTCCAGAAAAAAAAGAAAAAAACAACTAAAATAGCATGAACCTTGTAACTAGCTAAGACTCTTAAGGCATACCAGACTCTGTTTGTCTCAGGAACTGTTCCTGGAAAGCGATTTGTTTCCTTTGGCCCATCTACCTGTGCCAAATTACCATCTACCTGTGCCAAATTATAGTGCATCACTTTCACAAGACCTGCCTCAGGACTAGTACCTCTGGAATTGACGATGCAAGTATAAAGCCACCACACAGAGCAACTGTATTCCGAGAGTGCCCATGAAGCTTTGGAAATGTGATGCTTTTTTTCAGGTCATGTCTGGCTAAACTTTCCCATTATTTGGTTGGGTTTCACATGGGTTTCTTAGATTTTAGAGAGGCTTTTTCCACCCGCTCTGCTTTTTCTTCAGCCCAGCGAATTTAGAATTCTAGCAAGGAAATACGAGAATGCAGCAGACCTCAGACAGATCTGTGTATTACATGTGGTTAAAACACTGTCAGGAACTGACCATACAGATTTGATTAAGAGTAAAAATCTTATGTAGAAAACACTGCACACTATAGATCTACTAAACTGTATTACTTAGTCATCTAAAATTTTCCACTTAATAGATACTATTTTAGAACAAGAAGTTTAGCAGACTCTCTTAGTACACTAGACATAACAGCCTGGTGGTTTTTTTCCTTTTTTTGGTTACCTTTTATACCTGATAATGTGTAAAAGGTCTTTCAGAACTTTCTGTAAGACAAGGCAAGATCCTCAAAATGTTACGTGAAAGCACTTTTGGACCCTTGTGCTCTTTCTATGAGGATATATGGACCAGATCTGGAGGAGAGTTAACCAAATTAATTAATGAACATTATGTGACTAATACCAGCTATAAAAAAAGCTACTGCTGATCATCTTGTTCATTTGTTTGTTTTCAAGGGTTTTGAAATGGTTTCCCTAACAAACTTGATGGATTAAAAAAGAAAATAAATCCATTATTATTTTTTTTGCATCTTGTGTTCCCTTGAATAATGCTGGGGTAATAACATTAAAGATTGATGCTCTTTCAACAGAGAATCGATGAAAGCCTCCCAATACTGCTTCCTAAAATGCTCCAACTCCAAGATGTCTGGTGGGTTAAAAGGGTCCCACTCAGTCCCTGGCAGAAGTTATCAGTAAAAATGCAAATACTTGTGATTATGGTAATTTTTTCCCCCTTCTTTTTTTTTTTAAAAAAAGGTAAAGGTAAAGGACATCTTGTAGAGGTGCACCACATCAAATCAATTTGGTTAAGCTATTTATATATGTTTCTTCTATGATTTCTGTGGCATCCACATTCACTGAGGTCAGGGAGACATTGATGCCTGGTAAATTGCCAGTAATCAAAGGCTGTTAAGTGCTTGTCAGCTTCCTTTCGAGCTTAGTCTGTCTTTATCATGAGGAAGACCTAGCTCAGCAGCTACAGACCATTTATTGGTAAACTGATAATTCCCAGGAAGTACACATTATATCATGAAAATATTCACGCTGCTGCAGAAACAGTTGTTCTAAAGCAACCTCATTTTTCATAAATAAAGCCACGCAATGAAAAATGTCTTGTGCCTCTGCATCAAGGCTGCTCCTCCTCTCACCTTTAAGCCCTACCCGCCCACAGCCTCTGTTTAGTTTGGGTATTGGAAAGTATGTGGGGAAACACATATGATTTAGTATTTTAGTTGCACTCTATGCTTATTCCAGTTTTCCAGCTGCTCTCTCCTATGGCAGTAGCTTGCTGGACATAAAAAGGAGTCAGATAACCTTAAATAGAAAAAAATTAGGGTAGATGCTGATGAACTCTTAAGTTACAAAGATGTTCTTTCCAGGCATGTTGGTTAAAGTTCTCTCAGCCATAAAATAATTACTTGAAAAAACTGAAGCAAGTCATCAGCTTAGCTCAGCTGAAATGATGAGCCCATGTCAGTTACTGCTGCCTGTGCTCTAGTTTCAAAGTGTGTTCAGAACTATCTGGTATTTAAAAATTAAATAAATCATGGTCTCTTGAAGAAATGCATATTAAAGCTAAATGGTCCTGGTGAGATACGAGAGGAAGATACATCTATCCATCCTATCCAGCGTTTCAGATGTTTTCTGGGTGGGAAAGACAAGGGTTGCAGGAAAAGTTAAAGAAATTCTGAATGTTAAGTTAGTCATGAAATACTGTTAAAGGTGGAAAGCTTTGGAGAACACCCAAGACAGCGTTTAATTTAGAGGTAGGAATGATCATTTATTATTAATAGAACTCTCTGCTGAAGGAGTCCTGAGCTTAGCAAGTGACAGCCATTTTGCGAATCCATCACTCCAGCTGCTACAGAGGCGCAGCTCTGAAGCCCTCTGTCCCTGGGGCCACCCTCTACCCATAGTGGGAGGATTACAGATGTATGTGGTGAAACTGCATGCTAGCAATTTTTGTCTCCATTTTTTTAGAAAAGAGTATTTTGCTCAGGCTGAAGACAGTGAGATAACTGTCTTCACTGATAGTCTGATATAGCCTACCTTTTTTTTTTCTGTGCAGGTCTGGTTATACTAAATATTTGAAAGATCAGCCCATGAAGCAAAAACAAACCTCTCTCCTCCCCCTCCCTCTTTCCATGGATCACATACACATACTGATACATATATATACACACACATATATGTGTGGGTGTTTCTATGCTGCACTACAGAAACTTATTAAACTTCCCTCAAAATATAGATATCCATATAACCTTTATATTTCCAGACAGATCAACAGTTGCTTACTGCTGACCCACAACAAACTCCAATATATTTTGCTTATATTTTGCCTAGAAACCCTGAAAACATTACGCAGCTTCCCTCCCTCCATCCCCCGCGAACATCTGAATATTAGTTTTGTGGGCTGTTTTCTGACAAGGAGTGCTAGAGCTTACAGTCAGTGCCCAGCTCTGAGTGCAGGGCAGCTTTCCTTTGGTGGCACAAGATGCAGTGCAGTATCACTCAGTGAGGGGCTGTGAAAGGTGTGGGAGTTCTGTGCCCCGACAGCAGCCTACTTTGCATTAGACATTTCAAAGTCAGAGCACCGAGATGCAGTCAGACACCGAGCGAAATAACCCTGCGCATCTGCACATAACATAAAGTGCTTAGCTGGTTTAGCAGTTCTCCTTTGCATCTATTTCAGGCATATGGTGTTGCTTCCAGGACTTTTGACAGTTTGGGGCCAGTTAGAATCAGCAGCTTGAGAGCTGCATTTACATTTTAGGCAGCCGCTTTCTTCTGCTTTTTTCAACCCCCCCCCCCCTTCCCTCATGCTCAGGCTGCAAATAAAGGATGCTGCAAGCACCATGCCTGGGAAGGCTGACAGCCTGCAGTGCCTAGTCTGGTTCTGTGTGCTGATAGCTAAACCAGCCTGAAGTATCCTCATACAGTGGCCTTCCTGCTTCTGTTCCTGAGTGCACCATCTCTTCAAATTAAATTTAAACAATACCTTAACAAGCTAGCTTAGTTTAAAAATCATAAAACAAGAAATCTAACTTTATAGATGCATTTCTTTCAGGTTACTTGAAAAATCTCTTCACTAACTTGCAGCAGTTGCTAGATGTATGGATGCATTCCAGTTTTCCAAGTGCATGCATCCTGGATGCTAAAGGATCTCATTTGCCTCCTAAAATGTTCCTCTGACCTACAATTTTGTGTCTTAATCTACAACTACAAAGTGCTGCCATAAAATAGCACATAGTTTATTGGTACTAGAACCATCCTCTGGATGCAATCAATGTTCTTTGTGCATAAACACAGCTTCAGGAGCAAGAAACAAAACACAATCACCCTACTCCCTCAAAACAGGGTAGATTGCACATCAGTATTTTGGTTAGTCAGCCACCTCTCCAGCAATCAGAATAAGCAACTTAATTACATACGGTATTTTTGGAGCCTGAAAGCACAGTTGCAACCACCTCTTAGAGGATGTGATCTATCTGCATTTACAGTGCTTTCATCTGCAAATTCACCTTTCAAGTAGGAGCAGGCCAGGTACTTGCTTGCTTGCTATGAATTTGTACTAGGTCTAACCTTGAAAACTCCCAGATGTAACTATAATGTTCCATGCATCAGTATCAATGGATTTCTGCTGAGAACCACAGCTCACCCAAAAAAGTCTTAGAGGCCTCATACCAGCAGCTTGACAGGTCTGAGGGACGCCGTCAGTGTGACAGAAGTCTGTCAATCTGAGTTGTGCCCATCTCTGAAGCACCAAAGTATTGCAGTTTTAACTTGTTTGAGCTGCCTGTTTCCTCTGTCATGAGACAGAGGACCAACTGGTTTTATGTCAATTTTTCTCTCCATTCCTATCCACCAAGAGCACTGGAAGAGCTTTTACGCCACACTGCAGGGAGTCAGCACACTTTTAGGTGATGGCAACATACCAACATTAATTTGACTAACCTAGTCCAGCATGCGCTATGCAATCATTTCCTACTCTTCTGATTTCCTCCCACCCCACCTACTCCCCCCCCCCCCCCCAGCCTATTTTCAATTTAATTTATACTTTGGTAAGGATTCTGCCTCTAGGAAAGATAGCTAGTCCACAAGCCTTCCATTACGCTGCAGCTGCTGCTATTATATTTGTCACTGACAATGGGATTTGAATCACAATTGCTAAATATACCACGTATAGAAATTTGACTGCTTCACTTTTTTTTGTTTCCAGAAGGCAGGGAGAAATGTGAGGGTAAAACCTTATAGTTTCTTTCATGCTTCACTACAGTGTAATTCTAGACCCTAAGATTTCTACCATTCCTATTTTGGTAATGAACGGAATGTAAAAGGGAGGTATTTAAAATTAACTGCAGCAGTTCTGAGGGTTAAACCTGCTTAACCCAACCTTTTATTAAGAGAATGTCAACAGAGCATACATCTTGTCTAGGCAGCGCTGGGACATCGTTATTCTTCTACCAGCACATTTAGTTCTAAAACCTGAGATTTCTTCAGGTTCCTGTAGCCATCATGCACACCACATACCCATCCCAAACTATAGCATCTGTTCTGAGCTACTCACTACAGCAGGATTTGACCTGAGAAACTCTAGAGTTTTGTTTTACTTTATTAACTTGGATTACTTTTAAACAGTTTTTTAAACAAAGTATTTCCCTTGACCAGCAAGGGAATTTTCAGCCTGAAGTTCTCGGCAGCATCCGATGAGGCTCTTGGCCAAGTTCTTCAGATACTATACATCCACAAGGACAGCCTGCTGGCTCTTGCTGTGGCATTTTCTTAATCCTCAGAACAGATTTCCTGGATCTAGGAAATTTAATTCCTGACTCCTTCGACCCAGATGCTGGCAAAAATGTTGTCTGCAGTCTGTACGTAATTGGGTGTGTTCATTATTTTTTTCTTTTGAATGTCTTTCTAGGAACTGGCCTTGCTGTTAAATTTTTCTAAAACAGTCATATTAATATGTTCAAAAATCCACTGTTGAGTTTCAGATAAAGGATCACATCTGTTCATGAAAATCTTCTTCTCAGCTGGGTTGCAATCTATGCAGCTGCTGCTTACCGGATGGAACAAAGTTTTGTCCTACAGGAATGAAAAACAAAACAAAAAAGAATTAAGTAGCAAATGCCAAGTCATTGGAAGTGTTCTTATTTTACAGAGCATGGATTAACACAGTCCTGCCTGAAATGATTTTGTGGTCACTATGCACTAACCTTGTGTAATAACCACAGCTATTATTAGGAAGCTGTAGAGAATAGAGTGGTTTTTTTCCCTTGGGTTATTATCCTTCATGAAATTGAGGATTCACGAAGGAATGAGACATCTTCTGGTCTTTAACTAACAGCCATGTAATATAATGAAAAAATAGAATGTCTTAATCTTTGCATAACATGTGCTTGCTTGGACCCTATTTAAAAGTCTGAACCTGAATAGGTTTTTTCTTAATCCAAAAAATTTATTTTTTAATTTGTTTTTGACAGTTTCTACCATGCTTCTGGGCAGGAAAATCTGTAACAATCTGTCTGGAAAACTCATACTCTTGAACTTGAGGAAGATGTAAAAAAAAATTTAATTGAAGTGGTGTGATAGACAAACTCAGGACAGATGATCTCAGTTCTCACCCAAAGAAAAGCAGACTTTGCCTATGGCCTCCATAAGCCCAGCCGCTGAAATATGCTCTCTCTCCTAATAGGAAGGAAATCCTAACACTGTTTTAGCTCCCTATGGAGATTTTGGGAGGATAAACACAGATTAAGTTGCTTTAAAAAGGATACTTATGATGATTATTTTTATTAATTTTTACTTTACAAAAGTGGAGCAAATTGTAAGTAACCTGGCTGTGACTCTTCCATAAAGCAGAAACTACCCAGATGGACAGTCGATATTGTTGGTTGGGTAGTTTCAATGAATTTGGTTCACATAGGCAAGTATTTGAGACCGATACAGGAGTGCTAGTGCAGTCTGAAAGTTTCCGGGGAGTATACATTTACTGTATCCGTTGAAATAAATTTCAGATTACTCTTGGGAAACCACATCCAGATTTTCCCCTTCCGTGCCAAACTTGGCCCGCCAGCCTCCTTGTCAAATTGCAATTGATTAAAAACTCAGGAAGAGTGCTCTGGGTGCTGAGCAACAATCATACAGAAACTTTTCTTTGGCTGAAAAATACCCCACGTTCAAAAGTATGAAGACATACAAATATAATTCAATAAGTCAACAAGAAATAGTAGCTATTCAAAAAAACACTTTTTAAAAAGAAAAGTTTGGTTTGTTTTATTTTTAAAAAAATCAGTTAAGATGGAATTTATTGATTTGGGGGGATGTGAAACACTAGTAAAACACAATGCCCTTTTTTATCTTAAAACCCATGCAGGCAGCAAAGTTAAAAGCCTCCTGTGCTCTGGCTCAGGGCAATGGCATTACATCCGCCTTTCACAAACACAGGTTTTCACTTCCAGTGTTTGCCTTTCCCCTAAAACAGTGGGTAAACGCATACACACACAACACTGTCAGCCTGAGGGAAGCTGTCAAAGTCCACAGGCATAAGCCAGATGGGGAGATTTGGTTCCTTTTTGCTCTACAAGGTGGGCAGGTAGGATACTCCATCTTGCAACCAGGTGCAAAGGCCTGTCGTGTCCTTACTCGGAGGTGGGCCTGCATGCATTCCCACCCGCCCTACAGGGTGGTGCAGGCACCCATTTGCACCTTGCCAGTTCTTCCTGGCCTTCTCGTGAGACACTGGTGGAGTGGCACTGCCCAAAATCAGGACATGGTGACTGTGACACTACGGGGTCTCAGAGGGAGGTGGCATCTGGTTTTCCTCGCGCCATAGCTTGGCATGAGGGTCACACAAGCTATTAGGAAGGCAAAGCTGTAATACTAGAAGGCTTAATAGGAGAGCTGGTTACAAGAAAAAAGGAAAAGGTTCAGTACAAAAAAGCATGCTCTGAAAAACACTCGAGCCTTTCTGAAGAGAGTTGGCGGTCTTTCTTCCCACAGAAGTATCCAGGGGATGCAATTTTTGAGTGAAGCATTGTCAGTGCTTTCTTTTAGAAACTCTGGTTATTAGGAGAGAAGAGCATCTTTTAAGAACAGGACAGAGTTACCACTCTGGAAAAACTTCTGGCTGACTTAGCCATATATAAAGGCCTATTAATTTATCATCTCAAGCTTACGCTGACCCAAGGTCAAAGCCTGCTGCTCTTACGGATTTTAATGGAAACAAGCTCAGGACTTAAAGGGGTAACTCTTGCGTGCATCCCCAAAAATAACTTTCCAAGAGAGCTATATAAATTCATCTTTGCACCAATATTAAAAAGCCACAAGAGTTCCTGTGGAGACTTTCATAACATCTGAAGACAGCAAAGCATTTTTTTTTCTTCTGAATGAAAGTCTGAAGATTATTTGCAGAAGGAGAAACTTCTCCATAAGATAATGGGCCTCGACAGTTCAGGGGGGTGGTAATGAGCCACAGAGCCTTTCATTTCTTCTAGGTCACTGCTATAACTATAGCCAAGGTCGATAGCAACTGGAAGTCATTATCAGCTGGTGGCTGCAGTAGTTTATCTGAAATTAGTTGGTAGCCCCAGCGCAGTTCCAGCAGGACAGATGTCCATATGATAAAAGCCACAATCACAATGACATGTCTTGGGCTGTCGGAGGAAATAATCTATGTACCTACTATGTGAAGAGTGAACTTACTCTTACAGGTTGTCCCTGAAGCTGTCAGAAGAGCATGAGCAAACCATGCTGTTCTGAGCATGGGTTTTGACGTTGTCTGTCTAGCATCTATCATCATCACTAGACTCAGGGTAGAATTATACAGTAGTGAACTCGATTTTGTACAATTTTTTCTTTTTAAAGACCTTCTACATGAGACCCCTCTTGGATACCTGTGCCCTACAAATAGCAATACTAGGACTAGAGAACATAAATTGAATCCTACTTTATCAGAACTAATGAATACATTAGTTCTGTGAACCCAGAATGATGCTACACTGAAAGCCAGAGGTGTATTCCTTCACTGGGAGAAATGTAAATTTTTGGTTCTGGCATATTTAGGAATCTCAGAGCCAATATTAAACTAACTTTAGTCTATGTCCAACCCACAGTACTCTTAATGGTATTACTTGGATACTTTCTACTCCATCGCTTCTTAAAGTCATTTCTTAAAGGTAATCTTGGCTGATTCACATTAGTCCTAAAAAAAATTTCATTATTTATTATCACAGACTTACTAGACTTTCAAACAGTTGCTTGGATCTAGTTTAACATGTAGCAGTACAGGAAATAAGAGTAGGTTTTGGACGTGTGTTTATTAGTGGTATTTTTGGTTTCATTCTTCTGAAAAGAATCCAGTAAGCATGCCCTGAGACTGCACTCCAATGAGACACAAAGCACATGTAATGGACATAAGCTGGATATTTTTTCAGAAGAACTCTGCTTATTTGAAGTAAAATATTAATATATTCTGCTTGCCACTAAAATATTTAAGCTGTTTTCATTTGTCAGTATCTGAATACAGGTTGTTGGGTTTTTCTGTGCTATGAGAGTACAGAATCTAAAACCAGTGCCTGGCTTCAAACCGTATTTGCAGCACTTTGTAATCACTTCACAGACCTAAATTCTTCTTACCAGTGGCTTGAGGATGTAAATGATCATGAGAAGAAGCTCACCCTTAGAAGAATAAAAATCTCTTATCTTTTAGTTGTAGAGGAACAGCATGACAGCACAGCAAAAACCACTTCACATTAAGAGTTTAGATAAACAAGGATGGATGCGTGCCCATCAGGAAGCTATGGCATCGGGAGGTGGTGCAGAGAATGGAACAGAGTTGCAGAATTTTTTTCTTTTTTTAGAAAGGGGGCATGTTTTGTTTAACCAGACCACTCCTCTTACTTATTTAGGGTGCAATTTTAGCTGCACATCATCCTCTAGGTAAAAGGCTCTAGTACAGATGCAGTTAAACCCATATAAACATCCTTTTGTACAGTTTCTTTCTTTTTGGGAAACACTATAAATCCTGTGGCCAGGATGCTCTCAAAACTATATTAAGATTTTGTTGGTATAGCTCTAATGTAAGTCTGCCCTGTGTATGAGGAAATAGACTATGCAAAATGATAAAAAATTACTAAATGTGTAGCCAAACTAAACTGAAACCTAGAGAAAACCACATGTACCTAATTCTATTATTCCAAAGCAGTTTCTTAATTTGAAGGTTTATGCAAACTAATCAGCCTGCTGTCAGGTTGGTATTACAGTTAAGGCTGTGTCAGTACTTCCATCATAACAAAATTTCTGTGGTGTTTCGTGCTGAGATGGAAATGCCTGCCTTGCGCTGAGAAATTTTATATGAGCCCTGTCAGCCTTCTGGAAATGAAAAATGAAGCTGTGCCAAGGATTTAATAGAACTCACACTGTGTATTTTTTTCAAATGTCTTTTTTTTTTTTTTAAGTTATCTGCTGTATTCTGTCCACATCAAAGGTGATGAGCCTTAGAGAGGGCAGCTCTAGACCCACATTTTGTCTTATGAACTGACTACATTAGGCACCAATGAAGTGCTAAGGGTATGAATGCTTCTTTCTTGCAGCTTGGGTAGGCAAAAAGATAAATTGGAAGGGTTTTGAAGCAAGAAGGTATTATTATGGCATTATAAAGCCAGATATGCAGCAATACAGCCACAGCAATTTATATCCTCAAAATATCTGGCCCACACACGTTCTAACTTTATTACAGGTAATACCTCAGTTTCAAAGGGATTATGCTTCTGAAAAATCTTGTGGTGGCTCTCCAACTGCAACATAGACAGGGTAAAAAGGCACAGGCTAGTTAAGTAGAAGCTCAGAAAAAGGGTCAGGGCAAAGCTGTTTTTAAGGGTTCTGGTTTCTACAACACGTAATTTCAAACTAGAGACCTGTGTTGAAGTTCATCCGGCAAAGTCCAGCGCCTGGCACTTTGGCCTCAGCTTAAGCAAGGCACAAGAGCCACAGAAAAGGGAGGGTGTGCCAGAGGAACCCTCAGCACTTCAGAGACAAGCATGTCCTTACCCTGCATGGAATAGAGTTAATTAGTGAAATGTTTAATCAGTGCAGCTTGCTGATTAACCATTTAATAACCCCCCAAACCTAACAACAGCATTACCAGGACTTCTTTGCCCTCAATGAAGCTCTGACAGTCTTTAGCTTGACCTCCTGTTTCCAGTGATTTATAAAATGGGCTGAAACTGAGCAGATCAAAGTGGTGCCTAAGCTGCTTATCTTTAGTTTGTAAAAAACCTAAAACTCCTGCCTTCTTTGGGCTTACAGCACAGCGCTTTTAATGTTGGGTTGTTTTGGGTATTTTTTTATTTTTAGGCAGGGTTTTCTGCCACTTGTAATCTTTAAAATGTAGTAAAATAATAATATTTAACTCATGAGCAGCATTTCTTGGTGCTGTCACATTGGATGAAAATATTTCCAACAGAGCCTCTGTTAAAATGACACCAGCATCTTGAAGTGCCAGGATGGTAAAACACCTTTCAAGGAACAGATCCAACACAGACAATCCTCTGAGCTGGATCAGATCCATTTTCATTTAAATTTGACCTAAATAGCTGAAAGCTCAGAATGAACATACTCCAGAGAGATTCCCACAAAATTAAATTGGAATAAGATGGGGTGGGTTTTAAAACAAAGCTTCTCTGATGGGAAAACACCAGCCTGCGCTGAACTGAATATAGGCTCAAGACAGTCTGAACCTCTGAGATGCCCCAGAGTGGCTCCAACCTTCCTATAGCTCCAGTGCTGGTTTCCCTTCATCCCGTGACAGTCATAGAGGGTGACGGGGCTACTGTGCGAAATGGCGTCGAAGCAGAACTTCCTGGTGTGAAGTGGCTCGCCGGGGCGGATGTCTTCCCTCCAACCAAAGGTGAAGAGCTAGAAAAACAACCAGGCAATGCAATCATGTATTACTAGTGAAAAAAAACCCCACATTTAAAACCACAGAAAAAGCCTGATGCGTGTTTCCCTACTCCGCGCATCCCTACTGCTGATTAAACGAGATACTGCCTGTGTATGAGTAAGTGATGACAATTGCCTTAATTACCGTATGGCAGTGGTGATGTGGAATATACCCCAGGAAGGTACAATCCCTATGGTAGGGAAGAAAAAACAGTCTCTGGTGACAGTTCTGTGGAGAGGAAAAAGGATATACTGTACTAAAGCCTTTAGTTAAAGAAGCACTCGTACACACCAGGACTGCAGCTCCCTGGTACTTCTGTTAGCCTCTGCTAGTGACCCCTCTCTACCTCTCATTTGGGTCTGAGGATGCTACTTAGAGAGATCTTCCCATCACAGCATCTTTCCCATGTTTAATGAACAGCTTCCTTCTGCTTATATGGGATGTCGTTAGTATATCCACCTTCCCTCACCCCCCCAAAAGACACACATTAAACAATCTTCATCTTTCTGCTGCAAACCCTGTGAGCTACAGGCAGCTTGTTAAAGCTCTTTTCCTTACTGCCTGAGAGGAGCCATGGAGGCTCACAGTTAATAGAGGAATCCTTCTCAATCAGACACCAGCTGTCTGAGATGATGCTGGGACACTGCACTCTTTCAATCATCAGATGGAGGTGACAGGTCTGACAGCAGCAGATTTAAAGATGCAGAGTGCATTTTCCTTTCTCATGGACCACTGCTTGCAGAAAACAGGCTGCAGATTGTAAATTGCTACCGAGGAGCTCTGCCGAGAGCTGGGAGGCGTTTTTTCTTTCTTTCTTTTTCAGTGTCAGGTCTGTTCTTCAGCTTTCTGCATGACTTTTGATTTTCAATAGGATAAACCTAAACACAACATTGAGAAAGTGAAGCTCTCTTTAAACGAGCAAACTTTGCTGATGGAAACTGTTTGGCTGTGATGGTTCACGTGGAACTGCACTCCGACTTGCTTCTTGGAGAAGCCAGAATGCCTCCAGCACTGCAGCAACCTCATCTCAGGTCCTTTTGGTCCTTGACACAACCATTATCTACAAATCCAAATGACACTAAATGCCATGTGGGTCTGATCCTGAATACTTCTGTTGTGGTTGCCAGGTTTTAATCCTTTCATTGTGATAGCATCTTCTTTCCGTGGGCTTCCTAAAAGATGCATCTTGCAAAAATGCTGCATCTTCAATGCTCCAAATGCCACATTTGAGAGGTGCTACCATTTCCCTTGGTGTGGAAGCACAAAATACTATAATATTTGCCCTTTTTTTTTTCTGTGGTGTGTCATATTGTAAGCCCTTGTTCTCTCAGTTAACTGTAGTTGCTCCTTATTTACTTCTTTACAACAGGTTTTCTAGGCAGCGTTTTCTTAATCTGCCCCCGTGTCCTGCTTATTTCTTCTTTCTCACAGAGTGCATTTTACATTTATCTGCAGTAAAATGCAGTGGACAGCTTTAACTTCATTTTCAAAGCAATTTCTGCTTTTCAAAAGGTTAAGTCTTTTTCCACTTCATGTTTCTTGGAAGCAGCATCATGGACTCCCTACAAAGATAACTTATCATTTCAAAAGCACAGACAGAAGCAAGATGCTGTTTCTTTAGAAAAAGAGAAGCCGGAGACAATTTTCCTTTAAGGAAAACCCAGCAAAACCCATTTTCTTTCTCTTACCCTTTACCTTCCTACAGCCAAGTAATAAACCTAGAGCTCAAAGTGATGAATAACAAATACCTAAAGGAATGGTGTGGAACAGTGGTTCTGCTATATTCTTGCTCTCATCACCACCACACAAGAGAGATCCTCTTGTGAGACTTTCCTCATCCTTCCCAGTGGGTGACTCTCTGAATTTCTCAGTCTATGCAAGACTGATGAGCTGTGGGGCCAATTCTTGCTGTTCTTCAGACCTTGGCCTGAGGACTGCTACCCCACTGAATGCATCAGTACACGTGAGAGTTCAAGTTAGCCTTTAAATCAGATTGTACTGACCCAGGGTATCCCACTGCCCTTTCCACAGGACCTCCAGGGTCGCATCATGTTTGAAAGCCAAGCCATGGCAACAGATTGGGGTGTTTTTTATCCCCTTCCACTGAAAACCAGGGTCTGTGTACTGTGAGATCTCAATGTTTAGCCTAGCACAGATGCTTTTTCCTCTTTCTTAGCCTCCAGTTTCGTAAAGCAGTTTCATTTATAAATCAACAAGTCTGCCTTCTCCCTGTGTTACTATTATAAAATCAACCCTGTCAGGCCAGAAACCTTGTTGGGCAGTTTTAGGATTGGGAGGGAGAAGAGAAAAAAAAATGGATTGGAAAAAAGATTACACTTCTCTATGCATCCAACTCATACTAAAATCTTGTACTTACAGATAAAGTTTGAAGGTCTATGGTTCTTCCAATCTCACAGTTCTATGCTATCCTCCATTACACAGCAAATTCTCTCTGGTTGATATAAAAATTATCTTTCCTCTGCATAATGTGCGACAATGCTACATTCTATTAGCTGAAGTCCTGAGTACGTGATGCTCCACTTTCCCACCACCTGTCACTTTGGATTTCGCTGTTACTTTGACGTAAGATTTGTACCCTTCCTTCACTCCTGTCTCCTTGTTGATTTGAAACAAGGATGCACCTAGATTTCCAAGCACATTATTAACAAACAGCAGGCTAGCTCTTTACCCTTGGTCTGTGGGGCTGCTGTTCACTGTTCGCTGCTGGACCCAAGAAACCCTCTGCCCTGGCTCAGCCGATGCTCATTTTCCTCCTCCACTCCTCTCATGCCACAGAGCCTGTAAAACACAGCCCCATCCTCTGTGCTTGCAGCCAAGCAACCCCTCCACCCTCATGCTTCAGCTTTTCATGCAGCCTGGCCCTATCACTCAGTAACTGGGGAAAACACAGCTCTCCACCTTTATTTAAAATTGGCACAAGGCCTGAAAAAATGATTGCCTGATACAGCCCTTGGCTTGGGACCATCTATCAGACAAAGGCCCTTTTGATACTTACCGGCACTTTCCAGCCTGTCAACATTGTTCAGGTACTCACTGCCTGGCTGGGGTCCATTGTGCTTTGACTATAGCATCATACTTGAGTGGACGACACGCGTCCTGCACAAAGATGAGACACCATGTTTCAGGCCTGGGCTCTGACTTGAAGTATATGTCCAAGTGGAGAAGAAAGAGCTGGGCGGGCTGCATGGCTGCTTGCTGGGCTGCGTTGGAGGTGATGCTTGTCCACCTACTCCCTGGCCAGGCTGGAGAACTTGAGAAGAACGCTACGCTGTGCCATCCTCCTGCCCCTTTCCTTCCACCTTGTTTTTTAATTCTGGGGAAGTCTCCAGAAAGCACAGTGGTGCTCATCCTCACTTCCCACCCTGCTCCTGTTCAACAGAAAGCCTGCAGGTGCCCCATGAACCTTTCATACACAGCTTGCACAGCCCTGGGGTGGACAGCCTCCTCCTTTTCCTGGGGGATGCTAAGGGGCTGCTGAGACTGTCAGCTTTTAATTCCTGCTCTAGTAATATGACATAAATCAAGTGGCACAAGGACCATCTCTCTCTCTCAAGTGTCAGCACTGACACCTGCAGTGCTAGTCACATCGAGCCACTGTATCTTGCCACTGAAGTCCCTGTAAATTTATACCAGAAGTTAAAAGAGCAGCTCAGCCTCGATCCACACTATTTGAAATATAATAGTAAAACGCTTGACATTTTCACTAATACTGCTAGTTTCTGCTAGCATATGTAGAAATCACATAGGGAACAAATTCAAGAAGATCTAAGCAATAAAGGGGAGCTCTCTGAGGGTTGACCAGGTGTTGTGCAGTTGTTCCCAAACACTCGTTAACAAAGTTAATCTTCACAGTTCACTGTGGTACAAGGGGAAGATCACATCCCTTCTCCTTGTTTGTATCATCTTTCTGCTGATAAGATTCTGTAAAGATTTCCTTTCTTTCACAACTGGTATCTTTAAAATCTGTACCTTGCACAAACCCACTCTCGAAATCTATCAGTCAGGTGAATACCAGGAGTCTGAATACTTGAGTAAAGTTAGTTTCTCTTTTCTTTTTCTAAATCAATCCAGAAACCAATGGGGATATTACCACCACTAAAATTATGCACACAAAAACTTGCCCAGCAATACAGCAGTAGATGTTTTGCCAGATCCTTTATTTGGTAAGGTAAGACACAAAATCATCTCTTTCTTCTAAATCTTCTGTTTTCTTTAGAAAATAAGGTTCCCTTCCGAGAGAAAGCAGAATTGCATGTATGTGCTCATTATAATAACTTCTATTATAGTTTTATACATTGTTTATAAATAAATTCTAATTTCATAGGTGGGTAAAGTCTTAGTAACTGCCTTTCTACGAGTAGGAAGAACAACCTTTAAATGCAGTGCTCCCTTCCTGGGGAAAACAAGCAAACAACAAATCCCAAAACAACCCCACCCCCCAAAACAACCCCCAAATCACCCCAACAAGCGAGTGGAAACAAGAGATAAGGGATTGTTTTGCGGGCTGAAGTGGGGGAACAGCTAGCTGCCAGTTCATCAAGCTGCCTTTGGGTGTCCCTGCACTCCGCTTGTCCGGAGCTGCCCTCTGCTGCCGAGCCGCCGACTCGCAGCCCCCGGCCCGCCGCGGGGCGAGAGAAGCGGCACGGCGCGGGGCGTGGCAGCGCGGCCCCCGCGCGTCCGCTTCCCCGCAGCCGGGTGGTCCGCGCTGTGCCCCGCCCGCCCGGCAGCAGTCACTCGGGCTGGCCCGGGAGCGCACCGCAAGCCCGGCTGTGCGCAGGCTTCCTCGTCCCGCTTCTGCGCTCCGTTCTAACGAAGTCACTTTTTGTCACGGGCAGGGACCGGGAGCTTCCTGATCACAACCACAGCAACGCTCCGGAATTCCTCCCCAACATCCCTCTCGCTTTACATCCCTTCTTCACCCTCCTCCAGGAATGTACTCCTTCGAAGGATATTTCGAGTCTCTTTTCTTATGCTTTGCCTGTTAAAATATTTTCTCCTCGCAGTTTTCCGTCCAGTTTTCTTCCCTCCTTTCTTTTTCCTCATCTCTGGCAGCCTCGCTTCAGACTCCCTCCCTTCTAAAAGGCGGGTTTGGAGCTCTTTAGGTTTGCAAATTTTAAAACCCCCGTGATATTCTAGTCTGGAGCAGAGAGCTTCTATCACTTACAGGATGACTTTCATAAGCAAAACAGGATTACCTTCACTCGGCCCCAGCATCCTACCACTGTGCTGTACCTTTGATAGCTATGTGAAGAAGCCTTCTTTCAGCAACTTTCCTTTTCCCATGTTGGCACTTACCTAAATTGTCATCATCTTTCAGCTTCCCTGTTTCATTTACTTCCACCTCTCCCCCTACATTTCTCTGTATCCTCAGAGAGTGCTTTCTTGACCTCAGCACTTCAAATACCCCTCAGAACTCCTTTCTCCTGAGCTTTTAAGCTTTTACAAAGTGTCATGTGCGACTGCCAGGTCAATTTTTCTCCTCAGCTTTGGGAAATTTTTCTAGTCTGGGACCTTGCCCTGTGAAAGGCACATACACTAAAATTGCTAATAAATGGTTAGGTTGCACTTCTCATCCGGTTTCTCTTCACTCACATTGGCCAGACCCACAGCCTGTGGGTCGTGATCCCTTTCCTAGGACCCTCAGAGCCACAATGAGTACAAATCAGAGCTCTCTTCCTCTACGCTCCTGAGAGCTAACATTTTTCTACCTAACCGACCTAGATAAAAGCTTTTTCTGAGTCTTTATCATCCCTTGTCTTTGTGAACTCTTTCTTTCTAGCTTTTACCCATTTATCTCGCTTATACCTCACATTAGTTTAAAATATAACTGCTTATCGAGCTTATTGAGATGAAAGCATAGAAGCAGACAACCACTAGAGCTTTACAAGCCCAGGTACTGTATTTAAAATATTTTCAGGTAACTGAACTAAAATCAACATATTTTTATGACACAGCGGGTGAGATCAGGATGCTCTGTGGTCATTGCAATCCCTGTTGGAAGTTAAGAATAATATACAACCCAGACTGCAGCTGGAGTTTCTGAGGTTATTTTACAGAGCACTTTTTAAAACCCATTAAGGTCAATGATGATTCACAAATTTTTTCTATGCCCTGCTTTGCCTTAGAAAAAGGATGAGTCCTCAGACAAATGCTCACAAACCGGAAAAGAGAAGAAACATTTTTACCCCACATTCCTCTTTCTGCAGCTAAAATACCTGTTCGTGTGACCACGTCCGTTCTGAGCCATCCTTCACGCAGATGTCTAGCCTCAGCTCAGTTCCCGTGGCTCCATGCTTACTGTCCACACAGAGGTTGGCTGCCACATTTCGGATCTGCAAAACCAAGCAGCAACACTTCACATTAAACTAGGCTGCAGAATAGAGCTTCCAACATTAGGGGCTTCGGTGTTTAGCTCTGAAGGGCTCCAGACTAACCATTGATTACAGGAAAGCAGTGGGGCTTCCTTTTTCTTTCCTCCCTTGTGCTGTCTGTATGCCTTCTGCAAAGACCTTGCAGCACACCTTATTCTTAAAAGGAAAAGCTCATTTTTGAGATTGAAGTAACCGAATAACAACTGATCTGCAACCGTGAGAACTGCCAGTTAGGTACCACTGCTGTCTTCTTAGAAGACAGGGTTGAAAAGGAGTAGGTTGCTCGCTGCCACCAGAAAGAAGAAAATCCCAATTTTGTTTTGTAATTACATACACATTTCTCCTCAAGTACCTTAGCTGGGCTATGAAAAGTCCTCTAGGTACCCTCAGAATGAGGGGGATTTCTTAAAAAACATTAATTCCTTGTCAACAGGATACATGGAAACGGAGTAACCAAAGTACACATAAGTGCATGGAGATGTACACAAATTCTTTATCTATAAGCATGTAC
Source organism: Gallinula chloropus (assembly GCF_964237585.1). Classification (NCBI taxonomy): domain Eukaryota; kingdom Metazoa; phylum Chordata; class Aves; order Gruiformes; family Rallidae; genus Gallinula; species Gallinula chloropus. The sequence continues at coordinate 63,546,279 of NC_140088.1, forward strand.
ATATTTTGACATTCTGGACACCACTTTGATCCTTATTTATAAATAAAACAACCACAAGCCAACCAACAACAGAAAAGCTAGATGCTGAAAGGAGATAGAGTTGACACCTGTAATTTTCCATTTCACTGTGGTTAGACAAATACAAGCATTGCCACTCTCTAATACTGCATACTTTGCACACACCCAACGGGAAACTCCTCACCACAGCACCAAACGCTGCAAGGAAGGGCAATCCTCCAATCCTCGTGCTTGTAAGACACACAAGAGAGCTAGTCTGCTCTTTTTCTGATTCTGAAGGCCCCGAATTGAGTCTGTTCACCATGTTCTAACAAAGGTTTAGACAGATGGGAAGGAAACAGGAATTGGGATTTTTTTTTTTTTTTTTTAAATGTCACCTTCAGAGGTTTTTAGGAGCTGCATTGGTCTTGCCTAGAAAAGAGCAGATCCAGCAAATGATGGGAGCATCAGTCTGAGTAACTGGCTCCAAGAACCTCCAAGCCTTCACTGGCACTCCAAGGAGTATTCTTCCAAAACATGCATAGGCCCAGTTCAGGATTTTTTTTTTTTTCTTATTTCAATACAATAAAAATGCTATAAATAAGGTAAAACACCGGCATTTCATATGCACAACCAGATGCAGAAACCCAGCACTGGGTCTCACAGTACAGAGTCAGGTTAGCTGAAAAACGGAAGAATTGGTTCTCAACAACCCTGCCTTCACTTTTGTATCAGTCAGCAAAAGAGACAGGAAAGAATAATGAGGTGAAGAGATTTTAGTTTTATATTTTTAAAGCTTCATGTGAAATATCTACCCCAAGTCTTAATTTTTTGAGAGCGTTGAATTACTTCTCAGTGCACTTAAATTTACATCGTATAAATAAAGATTACTGGCCTAATTCAAAATTAAATGATACATCAATGCTGTTCTTACGGCCTGTGAGCTAATTAAAATGGAGCTGCTAACAATTGCCATTAATAATTGGGGTGTATTTATGCAATTCAGAATTGCAAAATGACAGTGAATACACTCTGTGCCCAATGAATGCTTACAGGATTAAAGGGCTTTCATAATTTTGTCTCAATGGCATCGCTCCCTCCCATTCTCATTTGGACTACTGCAGTAAACGTGTTTGCTGCGTTTCTGGAGGAGGCTTGAGCTGAAGTGACATTTAGTTCCTTCGCTGCTGGAATATGTCTCCTCTGGTTTTTATTTCCTCTCCTCTTCGCTCCTGAAAGGGTTCCTTGAATTAGTCTTCCCTCTGGTTTGTTCCAGCTTACATGTTAGCCCATCCTTTTTGTTTGTGTGTGCTTTATCATTCTTTGCAACTGCAGAGGGGTTGTGGTTTGTTTTTTAATTTTCTTTTTTGTAATACGGGCGTTTCAGCCAGGTCTGTGCTTTTGTTCTTTGGCGTCTCTGTGTGGCCTTGGCGGTTGCTAGACATCCAATGGAGCCACTGCATTGCTGCCAGAGCCATGGGGAATGTTCTGCCGAGCACCAGTGCCACATAGACCACAAATCCCCTAAGGTCCTTTCACGCATGGAGGAAGAAAAGCAGCACAGTGAGGAGAGGCTTTTCTTCTTATTTACACATCAACGTGCATTTGAACTGTCTTGTCTCCAGTCACGCAGCACGACGGATTGAAAAGTTTTAAGGTTATGAGTTACAACCAGCAAAGAAATAGCTAGTGCTCCTATTACACTCACATTTCCAACACTTATTTGTGCAACTGTAGGGACTTGGGATGAAGGGGAGATAGATGCTATCACCCACACAGGCAGGCCATTGAGTCACCCCATGCGCAGCGTATTTTCTCAGCCTTAAATGCCTTCATTTGTACAGACAAATAAGGGTATGGGAAAAGCACACTCTGGAGGAGTCTGTGTGGACTAACAAGGGTGGTTAGTGGTGAACTTGAAGGCTCTTTCAGAATGAAACACATTTCCAAATACAGCATAGGACACTAGATGTAACTCATTATGCATGTTTAGTTCTTGAAATGCCGTCCTAACAAATGTTGGGACCTAAATACTAAGACTACAGGCCCTGTAGCCCTAGTAAAGAGCAGACGAGGCATACAAGCACTGAATACAAAGTCAAAGGGGCTTGTTTTCTCCCTTTTCTACTCTGGAGGTGTCCAAGTAAGGATGTGCATGCTTTTCAGTGTTATACCAATGCTTGGGAAACAAGATGTATAACAAGATGTTTCACTGGAGCAGGGTTTCTGACAGTGTAGCAGCTGACTTCCGTGCTTTAAATGAGGCCCTACCTGGAGTACTGTGTTCAGTTTTGGGCCCCACACTAAGATATTGAGATGCTGGAGCATGTCCAGAGAAGGGCGAAGAGGCTGGTGAGGGGACTGGATAATGATTATTATGAGGAGCAGCTGAGGGAACTGGGGCTGTTTAGTCTGGAGAAGAGGAGGCTCAGGGAAAACCTAATTGCTCTTTACAACTATCCAAAGGGAGGTTGTGGAGAGGTGGGGGCTGACCTCTTCTCCATAGTGACAAGCGATAGGACAAGAGGAAACAGCCCCAAGTTGTGCTGGGGAGGTTTAGACTGGGTCTTGGGAAAAACTTCTTGTTAGGCATTGGAACAACTGCCTGGGGAAGTAGTGGAGTCTCCATCCATGGACGTATTTAAAAGACGGGTAGATGTAGTGTTTAGGGACAAGGTTGAGAGGTGGTTTTGGCAGGTTAGGATGAGGGTTGGACTTGATCTGCAAGGTCTCTTTCAACCAAGATAATTCTATGATTCTATGAATCTATAAGGAAAAATTCCTGCATAAGCCTAGATGCAGTAATTCTTGGGTTTTATGATAGTTAATACATGTTAAAAGTACAACTTCCTTTCTCTAAGTTAGCCAGCACGTGTAAAAAGATTTTTCCCCTGAATAGGCCTGGCTTGGAAAAGAAGTAGTTTAGCTCACTGCCACTGCAATGGGGGAAAAGGAATGTGACGTAAAACAGGAGCTGGAACATGGGAGGACAGAAGGCCTGAAAGCCTAGACATTAGGTTTGAAGAAGACACTGCTACCTCATGGTATTTGAAGCTGCTGATTTGATAGACAGGTATTCAAGGAGGAGAAAAAAAAAAAAAGAAGATATTTTTGGACACCTATCAAGGAAGGAAAAAGAAATTTAAAAAAAGATATCAGGGGGTCCCAAAGAGTGTTTGCATATTTCAGAATATATGGTGTCTCAGATGACTTGACCTCTGATTAAATTCCTGTGTGAGTTTTGCAGAAAGCCAGCAGTTAGATGATTTAATAAGCTGCTTAGGGCAGAGGCAGATTAAGATGGTCGAGCGCTACACTCTCAAAAGCATCATGTTTGTCACTAGTATGCAAGTGTGGAATAGAAACTGGAAAGCAATGGATGTGTTGATTACCATGATAACCTTCTTGGCAGAAAAGCAAGTCTTTGGAGGAAAAGGAAGGGTTGCAGGCCATTGACAGCTTTGAGAATTTTGAACATTTTGGCAGGAGCTGTGTAACGGAGACACTAGCACATGCCATGTTAAAGGAAGAAAAAGCCTCAGCATATAACCTCCCACCACAAGCAAACTGAATTTTCCCCTCCCTTTTAAAGGAATGTATTTTAGGCTGAAAAAGAAATTACAGGGGGGAAATAAAGCTTCCCAGGGCCCAGAGGGTATACTGACCGATTTTCTCTGATAATTCTAAACTTTTACAACTTTCTTCAAAGGCAAATGAGTTCCTGTAAGATTTACCATTGAGGTAGTGAGTGATGTCCTGGGTCCAACAGCCTTGCCCTACCTGCATGGTAGCTAGGTTGTCACCCAGGGTCACTTCGGAGTGAGGGGCTCCCATGGGTCCTGGGGACCTGCCTGCATGCTCCTTGTGGCACGGAACTGCCCACACCAAAAGCACAAAGCAGGAAAGCACTGGAAGCTAAAGAAAGCTTTACATTCTATCCAGTCACCTGTTAGATCCTTGAGTGTGGAGATGGTGCTGGGACTAGCCTTAGGGTGCCCCCATAGAGCAACGAGAGTGGCACCTTGGTGCTACAGGATTTTATAACATCTGGTTTAATACCTCAAATAAGAAAGTGTCAGTAGCTCTCAGAAGACATTAGCAATGTTCAGTTATGTTGCCTTTTTCATTTGAGCAGCACTTAAAGCCAGTTTTAGTGCACTGCTTACATTCTCAGGTAACCCTAGGGCCATCAATGTCTACAGCTCAAATACGGAGCCACCTTTGCTGTCAACTGACACATAGCTGTTTTTAAAGTATTTATCCTTTTGTGAGCCACAAAAAAGAGAAGTTGAAGTTAAAAGTCAAGCACTGCCAAAGACCTCACCGAAGAAACAGGGGACTCTCTTACTCAGTGTGACACTGATCCTGATGACAGAATTTGAAGGGCCCAGCTGCGCAGGGTGGGGAAGAGCTGGTGATATTGCTGCTGTACAACAGACGTGTGGCACTTGGTGGGCTGAGATTGACTCATTAAGGGTATGAGAATGACACTTATAAAAAGAGAAAGTAATCAAAAGAGAAGTTAGTGAGTTCTTAGGATTTAATCCTTTTTCAAACGTGCTACTTGATTTAACTCTATGGATGACGTTTTCATGTCAGGAAAACAACTCTGTAAAATTCGTGAATTCAGGAGTGAGAAAGGAGCATTTTCAGGTCCTACAGTTTAACACAGCTGCAATGACTGAACGACTTACTGAGTATTACATCGCTGAATAACAAGTTCACATAGTAGCAGACCAAACCAAGCTTAAATATTTCCCTTTTGACTAAAATAATTTTTTTTCTGTAGCATATTGACTATAGGACTCATGAAGTCTAAAAGAAATGGTGATGGCTGACATTATATGATTGATTTACTGTAAAATGTGTTTTCAAAAATATTGTTGGAAGCTGCAATATCCACAGAATATATTCATGTGGGATCACAGCTTGTAGACTCACGAGTACTTCCTAAGAAAAGGTTTGGTGTCCAAAGCTCTCCTAATGCAGCCATAGTTTTCACTTTGTTCAACAGGATTTCAAACATACATTACATATAAATTATTCTGGTTTAGGAAGAGAATGGGATGGGTAATACCGCTTTTCAAATGGCAGCATGCTTTCGAATATATTCAGAAAGGTAAAAACAAAACCTAATTGAAAACTTTCCATTTCTTCCATGGTGGGAGAGGGAACTGTACAGCTATCTCACCCAGACACAGAACTGACAGTCCCAATAACCTTAATCTGCCTGGATTCGCTGTTATATTGTTTTATGGCACATATTTCAGGTGTTACAAGGCAGAACAGAATATCAAGGGAACATACACCCTTGCCAGCTACAAAGGACAAAACAGGAGGGAGAGATAAGGCCATGACAAAGTGTAACGAAGAAGATTGGTTTTAGTTTTTCAAATTTCCTTCTTTCCCATCACAAGCAGATGAACAGATTTCGTGAGGAATTGTAAGAATCAGATTTTAAATAAAAGTGTTTGGAAAAAGAGAGGAGTTGCACAGAGGCTGTTTACAAGATGTCTGCTGTCACAGCATGTGCTTTTACCAGCTAGGTATAAAAATACTGGAGCCAAAAAATGTCTGAGTACCTCATTGTTTATTCTTTCTCAGACTGGCATGGGCAAGCAGATAAAAAGTCCTTCCAAGTGGAAGCTGAGACGATACTAAATGACAATCAGTCTTGGCACAGACTTTTGGTGTGTTATAACCGGTGAGGTTTCTAGAGCTGCTTGATTCTTACGAAGCAATAATACAGTCTGTTTTTCTCTTTCAGCTTCTAATTATGACAGCCACTGACGTTCAAGTTTGTTCATGTTCCTTGCAAGTGCCAACAAGTTAATTAAAACTTCACAGGAATGTGACAGTCTCAGGAAAAAACAGAGCAGTAGGGCCAAAACTTTTCTTCTTGTTATTTTAGAGGAAGTACACTTTAGAGGAAACAGAAAGCCTTTGGTCTTTGCTTCCTTCCTAAGAACTCAGTAAGTGCTTTTAAGGTATAGATTTGATGCCAAAGTCATGATCTTTGATTTACTTTTAAAAAGTCTTGTTTTTATGCAAAAAGCATATTTAATATTGCTGCAAAAAGAGTGAATTCTTGAATCACGATCTTTTTGACTTAGGCCCTCTGAATGAGTTAACGATTGTCCAGCTGGACAGGGAAATTATACATCTCACAGTCACAGTCCTCAAGGATTCACATTTATACATGTAGAATATGAGGAAGAAAGATCACGGTAGCTGTCACAGCACCTCAATCCTGCCTGAATTCTACTGATAAACTCATTACCCCTTGGTATACTTCAATCCCACAAAAAGTGGGCAGCAGTATCGAAGACATAAAAAACATTAACAACAACATAATTCATTACTGCCAAGAGGTAACAAACAGTAAGACACATGGAGGATGAACATCTCCAGCAAAATCAGAGGAGGCCAGAACCCACAGTACATATATTCCTATGTTTTAAAAAAAGGTAGTGCAATACACTGAAAGACAAAAGCCTTCTTCAGAAATATTAATGTATTAAGAGGACAAAGCCCTCTCCATGTCATTCCATGAAGTGAATCTGCTGTAGTCTCTAGGGGTAAAAGGCCACTGAAATTTTCAGCATACCTATGGGAGTAATTTTGTGTCCCTGCACTCTTTGTGTTTTCATTTCTTCTACACAAACCAAACTGTCAAAACAAAGTGCACTATGGCTCTGCTCTTCAAAGAGGTTTGAATGCACAACATCTTTGATCATGGGTGGAGAGTTGCAGCAGGCTGTTTGCTGTCTCACCCTGCCCTGAAGCAATGCTCAGATATTGGCTTCTCTTTGGGGGCTCTGTGTGCGTGTGTGTGTGTCTGTGCGTGTGTGTGTCCAGCCTCTCCTCCCCAAAATGAGAAGCTGTGTTTGTCTCCTACTGGTACTCGGTCATGACAGCACCCACAAAAAAGTTGAGCAAGAACAGTCTTTTTGCTCCATTTGTCACACTTGAAGGTGTGAGCACAACAGACCAAACCCAACTCCACACACGTGCAGCTGTAGTTGCAAGAAGCAGAGAAGATGCATAAAGGGATATGCAAAAAAAAAGTGTTGACTTCAGACCTCCCTTTTGCTAATGAGATTCTCAGCATCTAAAATCACCCCATGACATCCATACATACTCTTTTCTGCGTTCTTGTCCTTGTTGTGCATGCATCTGGTGGCCTGTACACACAAAATTGCAATGAATTATAAAAAGGGACAGCAATAGTTCTAAGACACAAAGGTTTCTCATTGTAATGGCCAGTTCATGGATTGTTCTTATCACTGTGAGCTCCCTTAACAACACTACTTATCATAGGCACTAAATCTGTCATCATTTTAATTTCCTGTAAGACAAAATGTTAGACTCATTTAAATTTGATCTAATTTGTGTATTCCTCACCTCTCCCCAGGCAGCAGGTGGAGGCTCCACAGGAGGGTAATATTTAGGGACATCCCAAGCCACTGCGGCCATGAACCACTTGAAATCTTTACATTTAAGGTGCTTGCGAAGTTCCTTCTGGGCTGAGATATCACCAGTTGAGAGATGTCTGTACTCAGGCCGTCTCTGGTAAATGTACTCTGCAAACTCATCCATCCACGTTTCTGCCACACGCTTCAGGTTCTGTGCAGCAGAAAAAAAGCAATCATTAATTTCTTCATGCCTTGACTGAATGATATTGCTAATGGGGACAGTTAAACCAGCTTAGCTGGTCAAATTTCTCAGTCTTAAGACATGGAAAAATACCAGTAAATGTGTACTATCCTCATTGCAGTGTCGAGCAAATGCTACAGAGTATTAAGCGCTCTGCTTTCCAGCTGACTTTGTAAGATATGGTCTTCTGTCTATTGAATGTCTTACATTCCTTCATATTCTTTATGCATCTTCACATGAGTTTTTTGATTAAAAATGGATGTTGAATAGAAGTTTTCTTTCAGCTGCTCTTGTTGGTACCTATGTTTTTCCCTGTTAGTTCAGAACCTACTAACGTGCACGAATGGTTCAAACTATTCCTTCTGATGTATTTCACTTTGCATCTGAAAGGCATTTGAATTTTCAGCTGTCATCGTAATGCTTAGTCACCTAGGAATTCCTACCTAAATTTTAAGGTCAGCTCTTAAATGCATAGGTGTGGGGGCAAGCAGTCGTGAGCTTGCTCTGCCCTGTCTCACAGCTGGTTTTGGACCACGACAGTTACTGTCTGTGCAAAAACACAGCATGTAATCCTGATGTGGGGCTGACCTGACGCAAAGTGGCTCATGGGATATGTGTGGCAATTTGTGTGTTCCTGCACTCATCCTATAGACAGAGTCTCAGTTCTGGCTTATGTCTGATGATGTTAATTTTTTTCGGCATTTTAACAGAAAACAGAATTACCTGTTCTGTTGTGTAAGAATTCACTTACATTATAATTAAATCAGCTGATTCAAATGATAAAATTTTTTTAAAAAAACTTTTAAGGAAAAATCCTGGATAAACAAGACTGAAGAGAGTTATTTTATTGTTGATTAATGTTGTGGAGTGTAAACAGTGTGGGGGAAAATTTTCCCGTGTTTTTGTTTGTAAAACTCCTCCTGCCACTCAATCCCTACAAATTTATATGCAGATGTCATAATGGAGTACAGACTTAGTCTATTCTGTATTTCTGCAGCTGCCCAATAACCTCTTATCCTACCAATAAAGCAACATGTCACCGGATGACATTGAGACACTTATTGCTTTGTTTGTAAAAACAAGATCATCAAGTTTTGTAATATTCTTTTTATAGAACACTAACTGCAAAATGCTGAGATTTGCTCTGTAATAAACTGGAGGACAATATACATCTGATTATCATCAACATAAGGTAATGTTTCTTCTCAGAACATTCCCTGCATCTAAGTAAGCCTGATTCGCACTCCGATTTGCTTTCAAGATTCATTTGAACATTCCATCCCAGAATTTTATTAATCCATGCAAACCGAATGTCTCTGAACTAATAAGGCTTATCTGAATACAAAGACAGCAAGATACAGAACAAACAAAGTACTTTTAGCTGACACTACAGGATAAGTTCCTATCTGATTTCTGTCTTTGAAGCAAACACGTTAAAACCTGCAGGGATAAAGCAAGTAAAATTAAAACAGTGTAAGAAATCACAATGCTTGTATCCCTACTAAGAAAATGTTTCATGCCCCACATAAGGTTGACTTCCATTGCAATTTCATGAAAACACAAATTACTCTACAAGAAATTAGAGTTCAAGAATACAGGAGGTTGGTGGGACAAAGAAATTGAGAACAAATCAAAAAACAACATCTACACGACAATCCCACCTTTCTGGCAGACACACTGCAATGCAGAAATTTCCCAACAATTAAAACCAATGTGTGATGAGACATTGTAGATGAGGTCAAAATATGATTAAGCACATTAAACTGAGAACCCAAAATCATGACAAAAGCTGTGATCTGTCTAGCATATCTTCCATTGTAATGCCGAATGTCTCATTTACTACAATGCAAATGCAGTTTAAACTATTTTTTGTGATCACTTGATCGGATAATGCTATTTTTATATTTCAAAAACATACTGTAAAAGCAACCATACAGTAAAAGTACAGTAAGAAATTTCAAAACTTCTTTGTTTTCCAGTGAGTCCTTTATCTCTGCTTTGTGTGTGTTGTTTAAACCCACCAAAATGTTGCACTAAAAAAACCTCTTACAGTTCCTCCCACCATACCCCAAGTACCAGGTAAGGCACTTCAGACAATCTATTTAAAACTTTGTTCCCAGTTCTTCCAAGACCATTGTCTTTATCATAGGCTAAAAATCCTTCCAAATCTTGCCAGATCCTATAATGAACCTATATATTATCCTTAAGATGTTTATACATTGCTGTCATAAGTTGAACTCTTATGAGGCAGCCCTCTGCATTTCAATAGGTTCTTTCTTTAAAAATATAAGCTCTTCATTTGCTAGCTCTAAATCTCCAGGCTGTTTATGAACATGACTGCAAAGAGCTCTCTGTCTCCCAGTAGTGGGAAGCTTGCTCTGAAGTTGCCATTTAACAGGAAGCAAGCACTCAGCTTCCAAACACTTGAGTGTTAAAGAGCTTTGTTGACTTTAGTTAGCACAAATTACTTATCTTTATTATCGCTATGCAAACCCAGTAATCACCACACTTCCTTTTAACATAAACGTGCCCAGACTAGCATTAAAACTTCAAATTGCAGTTAAGATCCACACTTGAATTGCATGCAGTCAGGTAGAGCTGCTGTCCTGAAAGCTAACCTGGTGCCACCTTACACAATAAAGGCAAACATCCTTTACATTCCTGTTTGGAACATGTTAACCCAGAATGTTCCTGGAGCAAAAGTTCTGGCTGGCCGAGATCATTGAGCTTGGTAAGTTACGATCCCAGCTCTGTGGCTGTCTAACATCATGACAAGTTGCCCTATGTGAAGAACCTCTTACGAACATAACTCTTCTGTGCAAACTATGTCTATGAGCTGGTCCTTTACTCACTTTATTACAACAGAAAGGTAGAGGACTACAACCAGACTAAGAGCGCTCATCTCTGAGCTTCTTAAAGCCTACACGTCAAGTGACTTACTATAAGGTAAGGATGTGATTCCAAGTCCTTTATGGGTCTCCTAGAATTGCCCTTACCACAATTGGTTGAATGTCTGACGTGGTAGAGAAAGGAGGATGGCTGTTTCCACCTTGCCTGAGACTTCAACAAGGCTAGACACAATCTGAGCATTCCAACTCGTTAAGCCTCACCAGTGGGGATGGATACAAATGGCTACCAAATCTTGATGCAGTCTAGCTGTGAAACCAGTGCTGAGCAGTTCAGCCTTGTTATGACTTTACCATGTGGGTGTATATACTGCTGCAGAATTTACAGGTCAAAGGAGTTTAAGAGCCCACCAGATTAGGTGGCATTTTGTGAACATCCTTACAGCATCCTTTAAGCAGTCTCTTAGTGAAGCTAATCTACAAAGAATTTGGAACAAGCAAAATAGAGTAAGATTTGAATCTTCATTTCTGTCTCCATTACTCTTTGCATAACCTTCTAAATAAACCCTCTCTTTTAAATGCCATTTTCTCAAATGGCATCAAATAGCTTTATCAATAAGAAGGAACAGTTTTGAGATATCTTTGTGATAGATTACATTTGTTTGGCTTCCTTTACCTTAATCTGAACACCTCATCTAAATGCTCGTGGAAAGGAAAATGTTTCTACAGCTGAAGACTGCTGTAGCTTAGCTTGTTTGTCAAATCCTTTGGAAGGTAACAAATGTTAAGCTGGTCTTTCAATAGAAAAAATGTGAAAAAAATTAAACAGGAGCAATTAAATGAAGACCAATTTAATATTAAACAGTTAAATGAACTGACGCACAATGTAAAGAAGTCACAGGGACTCTAGATGCATATCTGAGGAGTTTCTCAGGACCTATCCTTGACAGACCAATGATAATTTGTTCTCTCTCTTGTCATTTTCAGTGAAAAAATTCTTTAAGAGAATAAATAAGGCCCAACGATATTTCAGTACATGCGTATTTCTATATGTAAGGTTGTGACAGCTGTCACCAGGAAGCTGTGAGATGCATACAAAAGTGATGGCGACCACAGTAAGACTGACTCATCTGCTTTCATCACTCACCCATGTACACATTCTTGATATAATTAAATTTGGTGTCACTGGTACAAATCTTACTCTCTGGTAAATTGTTTACTGTTGGGTTTGCGTTTGGACAAGTTTTCTTTAAGTTTATATGAACTTGCGGATTTAAGACTGTGACTTTGTTTTGTATTTTCACTCAGCAACAGTCTACAAGACAGCAAGTTACAATGTCAATGATACCTAGACTTCAATAAAAAGGTTTAAATCAACTTGACTGAAGAAAGAGAGAGATAAATGAGGACTTCACCACTTGAAAAAAAGAAATTTTTCATGCACAGTTTTGTCCCTTTCACTTTCTTCAATGAATGGAGAAGATGCATCACTGATCAAATGACTGTCCCTTCTTTTTAAGTGTGCAAGATCATCTGTCATTTTCAAGAGACATGATATTACTCAAATAAACCCTGTGAGAAGAAAGCAGACACTGGCCATGAGAATGGAAAAGTGGAGTAAGGCAGGGACAGCTCAAAGGACAGGTTCATAAATATTGCCTCTAAGTAAGTTTTAACTAGATCGGCCCCGCATACGAGAGGGGTAGTTCCACATTTCATACCCATAGCTGGCTCGCAGTCTTGCCATGACAGCATTGGTGACAGTTACATGACTGTGTGCTGTCAGAGATGGTGAGCAGGCACAGTCCCAGCCTGGTCCAATGGGCACTCATGATACATCAGCTAAACTAATATAAAAGTGGCGTATCTGTTTTTAGTTTCTCGATATGTTCCATGAGAACAGGCTGAGAGAGCTGGGCTTGTTCAGCCCGGAGAAGAGAAGGCTCCGGGGAGACCTAATTGCAGCCTATCAATAGGGAAAGGAGCCCTACAGGAAAGTGGGAGAGGGGTTATTTGTCAGGGAGTGTAGTGATAGGACAAGGAGTAATGGCTTCAAGCTGAAAGAGTGCAGGGTTAGACTAGATATATGGAAGAAATGCTTTATTGTGAGGGTGGTGAGGCCCTGGCACAGGTTGCCCAGAGAAGCTGTGGCTGTCCCCTCCCTGGCAGTGCTCAGGGCCAGGCTGGATGGGGCTTTGGGCAACCTGGGCTAGTGGAGGGTGCCCTTGCCCTTGGCAGGGGGTTGGAACTAAGTGATCTTTGAGGTCCCTTCCAACTCAAAGCATTCTCTGACTCTATGATTTTTGTTATCTGGTGGCTCTAAAGCAGCACAATGGTTTCACTATTTGTTTAATATCACCTGCAGAACCTGTTTACTCTGCTTTTGTGCCTACCTCACTGTTCACCATGACTGCAATCCAGAGACTTTACTTTTGTCAATATTAAACAACTACAGGAACATTTGGATCCTGTTAAGAGTTCCTGTTGTCCTACTTTAATCTGAATATTTTCCAGGACGCTGGATGTCACCATCTGGTGTAGTCTTATTTGTCATGATAGTAATTTTTCTCATCAAAATTCACTTTCAATTACACCAATCAAATATGAATCACCACAGCACGTCTAAGGCCCGACTCTATTTCAGTTGTGAAATATAGGAGGGGACACGACTGTTTATTTGCTAAAAATAAAACAACAGTTTCTGCCACAACTGACATAGGAATCTTTTCTTCCTTCCTAATAAAATTCCAGTGTGGTTGTTTTCACTCCACTTACATCATCTTCCCACCTTAAATGTTTTTTACTGTTTGTTTTGTAAAGCACAGTGTTATTACTATTTTAAAATGGGTGCTCTGCTTACTTCTGGAAGCAGCTGTATTTCATTTGGCTGAAAATAACATAGAGTTTGTTTTACGTAAAACATATTTAAAAAGTGCATTGGGATCCATCCAGCCAAGACAACTATACTGTATGTTCCTCTGGAATATGGGTAGCATAATGTCACAATCAATCATCACAAAGGAGGAGAACAAAGTGTCCTCCCACCAGTGTCAGGACACAAGCCTTTCCCATTTCTGTGTATTTCTGCAGTGAAGATATGATAAACCATTTCCTAGACACTAATTACAGCTTTGTCATGTTCAGGTCTCGATAGCTAAGCTGCACACACTAGTTAAGTCTAAATGGGGGATTTCATCCCTTTCCCCTTCTTGCCTAACTCCTTTTTAACTCAGGCAGTGCTAGTGTTTGTCAGTCTTACCCCATCTTGGGTACCTTATTTTGGTTATTTACATTCAACTGTGTTTAAAACTTGAGTTTCATTCCAGTGCTGGTTTGCATCCATGGAAGGCAGTATGCTAACTAGGTGACAAAGCTGGTGGTGTATATAAATAACTCTTGTGAGAGTTAGCGCAGCTGGCAGAGAAGCAAAAGACTATTTATTCTCAGCTGGTAGCCTGACAATACCTAGAACTGAAATTCCACAATATCCAGCTAAGCCTGGAAGGGAATTCGGGGGTGGGGAAGTGTTTGTTTCCAAATACATTTCTTTAGCTATGTAACTGGAAAGCAGCTACCACTACTTTGGTGTCGTTGTTGTCCAGAACCATCTATGTCTCCATCTTCTTTGTGTTCCTTTTAGATAGTTCAGCTGACTGCACCTTTGCATTTGTAATCCTAAAAGCAAAACTTCTATTCATATTGGAGAAAATATTAAAAGTTAACTTTTAAAGAAATTACACTGACTTTCTTGCATTCAAGGATTATAAGATATTAAAGTTTTCCTTTCGTAAGTCCCCTGTTTGAGATCTGGTTTTAATTAATTTTAATGATGAATTTATAAGCCTGTTAAAAAAAGAAAGGACACTTGAAAGCTGCATTGTGTAATAATCATCATTGTTATCTTATATTGCAGCCATGCTGTTGCAGGAGGGTGATTCTGGCTTGATTCCTAAATAATTTGCTTATTCTGAGCTGATGTTTTGGCTGCTTACTGTGACTTCTGAATCACAACTGATTTGTGCTACAGTCTTGTGCTAAAGAGGTGATTGCAGAAGTGCCAGCAGTGTTCCCTTAACAGCTCGCCACTAGGCTCCTGCCATGACAAAACATAGCCATTACCTAAACATTTCTTCTCGGTTCTTTAACTTGTCTGGAAACTGAAAAGAAAATGTTCATGGGCCGCTTTCAGAAAACCCCAAACATTGTTAGCAGCTAGGAAAAAAAAGAAAAAGAAAAAAGTTGTAATGTTAAAGGCAGCTCTGTAGAAGATGTAACGTGGTGACCGCACCAGATGGCAAAGCTACTGGAATTGTTTTTGAAAGATCCCACATCAAAAGGCTGAGCGAATGGTTCAGGTGGGAATCTGAACCCACCTTTATCAGCTGAATTCCCAACCCCAGACTCGTGCAAGTTCCAATCCAGTGACACTGTATAATGAGGCAAATGTCATCGTGCTTGTGCCTGCTGGGTCAGAGGATCACTGTGCTCTGGGATCCCATGTCCTAGCGTGCAGGGAGGAATTCAACTTAAGGTTAGGATTCACGACTGCTGCTGCGTTAGCATCCAGACTTGATCTTCAGTGGGATTGCCCTTCCCTTCAGAAAGGCCTAATGCTCTAATGTTCTGTAGTTAGTGCTAAAATGCTGTGTAAAACACCTGCAAATGAAAAAAAAGTCTGTAGATATAGTTTGAAATTCCAAGTTCATCTCTGCATATCCTATGGAATTGATAAATCTGTTATGGCTTTGACAGCATCACAAATAGAAAAAATCCACCAAATAGTAAACTAAATAAATTAAATAATAAGCTAGGATACACCTACAAAAAATTGCTAATGAGATTTAAAAATCTTATTTCACAGGTAACTGCCTAAAAGAAAATCTTAGCTAGAATTGCTAAAACAATGCAACAGCAAAGAGGACCACAAAGCAACTAAAACAATCCAGCAAAACAAGTTTTTAACAGGGTAATACCTGTTGTTAAGATTTGAGAATTGGTCTCCATGTATGTTTTGCCTACAACAAACAGGCACATTTAGTTATTAGTCACTGCAGTTTTGTGCAGAGGTTGAAAGGTTTGGAATGAATGTGTAATTATGTGGTGCTTCCACATGATAATGTAGAATCAGTGTTGACATCTTGTCCTGGTTATGGCTGGGGTAGAATTAATTTTCTTTATAGTGGCTGGTATAGTGCTGTGGTTTGGATTTAGAGTCAGAATAATGTTGGTAACACACTCATGGTTCAGTCATTGCTAGGTATCTGTAGTGCCTACACGAAGTCAAGGATACTTCATCTCCCCAGGCCCTACCAGGTACAGAAGCAGCTGGGACAGCACAGCCAGGACAGCTGGCTAATACTGGGTAAAGGGACATTCCTGACCATAAAATGTCAGGCTCCAGGTATAACTGAGGAAGTGAGCTGGGAGATGGGATTGCTGGTTGGAAACAGACTGGACATCAGGTTGGGTTTTTTTCCATTCTGTGTGAGCAACTGTGACAACTGCATTTGTGCATCATTTGTATAATTATTATTTCCTTTGTTATCCTACTAAACGGTCTTTTTTCCATTCTCCTCCCCATCCCTTTGGTGAGGAGAGACGTGAGCAAGGGACTGTGTGGTGCTCAGTTACTGGATGGGGTTAAAACACAACACATCTGCTTTACGTGCAGTTACCTGTTAATTGGACACTGACTGCAGCGACACCTTCTGACATCTCCAGACAAAAGTATTCAGCTTTTTAATCTGCCTTTGGTTGTTGAAGTTTGTTTTACAAATCTGCTACTGCTTTTGTCTGTACCACCAAACAGTTTTACTGACAGAGCACTTCATATGGTGATGCTTTTCAGTTTATGGAATATGTATCAGAAAAGCACAGGCATAGGCCTTGCAGGTCTTGAGGGACAGATAAGAAAGTAAGAAATATGATAAGAAGTACATGGATATTTGACGTCATGATACATACTATTGTTCGTGGTACACTCATAGGTATTTAGGGATGGGGAGGCAGACCAGAGTTTTTCACAAGTCTCTCATCTAATAAAGCATATGTGATCCTCATGCCAGGTCATAGCTCTTAAAAAAAGACATCTAGATTGGTCAGGCATTACATAGCTAGCTGAAACTGCGCTGAAACTTGCTGCTAAAAGATATAGAGAGGTGAAATCACAAGGAAAGGTAAAGTACTCACTTTAAGCATTATTTGTTCAGGGCAAACATAAGCTGAAACAGCTTGAAAGGAAACCCATGGCATGATCTGGGTTATGCCTGAGTTTGTCTAGTTCTATCCAGTTTGTCTATCCAGTTGTCTAGTTCTTCCAGTTTCCATACCCCTAGTGCTGCTGCTGTGGGATTAGATGGGAAAATCTGTCATGCTTTAATGAAGAGGCTCTTGGAATCATTTATCCAATCACAGTTGGATTCCCTAGGGCTTATTCTTTTGTGAACTGCATCTCCAGCACCCTCCTTTACACAGCAGAAGATGGAAAAGGATTTGGTAAAACACTTTGTGGAAACTACTTAGAGGTGAAAAAGTATTTCTTTTGGCAGCAGGGTTAATATGTCCAGGTATTACTGAGTGTTTTATTAATTATATTCTTGAACAAGAGATAAGTTTTAGATAAAATACTCATAATGGATCAACTATGATCTTTGCAGGATATAATACTGGGAAAATAATGCAAAGGTAGCTCCAGGCCACTCCTGGGCACACTGCCCTAGTGTTATTTTGGCTAACAGCAATATTTGAGGCAGTTTATTTGAAGCCACAAGTGGTCTGTATGGAAGGGATTGACACACTGAAGGTTAATATGTCCTTGCTTTTCCTTTTTCTGGCTTGGATGAGAGAAAGAGAATATTTTCAGGCTTGACGTTACCCACAATTTGACAGGTCAGGGCCAAAACTCCCTTCTTTGGCCAGCTAGTGAGATAGCCAAAATCACTTAAATGTACAGAAGACCCTGTGGTCTCAGCAGCCTC
Source organism: Gallinula chloropus (assembly GCF_964237585.1). NCBI lineage: Eukaryota > Metazoa > Chordata > Aves > Gruiformes > Rallidae > Gallinula > Gallinula chloropus. The sequence goes on from NC_140088.1 coordinate 63,563,755, forward strand.
GATGATGCAATGCATCCTAACAGCAATGTTTTGGTTTAGAATATTGTACTTTAAAGAAACTGGGAACCTGAGGACTCATATTTTCTTTCAGCGATAAATATATGCCAGAAATTTACCTAAGCACCATGTTTTGGACCCCCCCACCACACAGAAAAAGTGATGAACCATCTGAAAAGGAAGAATAGGGCCCACCTTATCAGCACATTAGACCTTCTCCCACGAGATACAGGGCAGTCTGTGCATGGGCAGAGATTTAATTTTTATAACTGGGAATGGGTTTTGGTAATATTTCATGATTTATTTATTGAAATCAAGCTAACATCAATAGTACAGGGAGGCTGCAGGCTGTGGCTGCCTGATGGCTCTGTGAAAGCTAGTTAAGTGCTGAACAGCATGAGATGCTAACTGTCCAAAGAGAAACGGTTGTGTTTTGCTCCTACAGGTAATGCATGAGACAGCACATTCCCTAACGGTATTTTGTGCTGTAATAGAGAAAAGCAGAGACTGAGGTTTGGACTTCTTATTTCAACTTGTGTGTGATTTTTGCAGGTGATACCATAAACGAAGCTGTTTATTTCAGCCAGTGCAAAAATCTGGATAGGGAACTCTGAGACTACATACTGGGGGAAGATTTCCATCTCGTGTTTAGTCCATGCACTTCTTGTCACTGCCACTAACCCTATGGCTCTCTGGCATGTCTTCCTGTCTGCAGAGATGCCCTGGTGAGGCAGATCCCTCTCTGCCTAGCCAGCTGCCAGGCAGGCAGCAAGGGCAGCCCCTTTCCTCTGCTGCAGTTACCACAGCAAGCCTTGCCCTGTGGTGCTGAAACCAAGAATATCTCCCCCTTACAGCAGGGAATTTATTCTTGTATTCATACCACATTTCATTATTAAGAAAAAATTATGATTCATAAAATAATACCCTATGGCAACATGCAGACTTTAATATTAATGTTATTTTATTAAAAAAAAATTTAAAAAAATCCTCTAAACCAGAAAAGATTAGACTCAAGCATGAAAAAATACTAGTATTTGCCTGGAAGCTACATCTGTGCCCTTTGTCTCCTATCTTTTGACATCCTGTGAACATCTCCAGAAAGTTACAGAACATTTTCTCTTGAGCAAAAAGCCCCTCATGGATATGGATGCATTCAGTAGTCTTTGAGAAATGTCTAGAGGTCTTGTAAATTCTCACTCACATGGCTCCAAGCTGGCTGTATTCCACAACCAGGTTTTTACACAATAATTAGTTGCTCAAATCATTGTTACTCAGTCCTTTTGCCTCAGAAAACGTCCCTTTCACAAGATTCTGCCTGTTCCGCTGACTGATAAGAAAATGTGCATTCAAATTGGTCCTGCTTCCGAAAGCTGTGACTGACAGCACTGTGCAATTCGGGAACTGTAAGCCATGGGTTATTCCTAGGTTCTTTTGAATCAGCGTGAAACGTGCTTCTGTGCTGAAACAGCCAACCCAGTATTTTTAAGCCTTCATTTTATTCTTGGCAATCTTATCTCGGCAAGGCAGCATAACTGCGGCAATTGCACATCTCATTTCAGAAAAATAAAGAAACATTCATTTTCCATTTTAATGGTTTGCTGAAAACTAGTTCACAGGGAATTAAGAGACTGGTGATGAATGAAAATGAAAAACAGCAAGACCCCATTACTCACCCGTGCGAGGCTGGTTCCAGAAGGAACTTTATACGGGACGTACTTCCTGTAGATATGCCCGACTCGAGAGCATGGAACATCAAACATGCCACCTCCGCACATCCACACCTGGGAAGAGGACACAGAGCAAACAAAAGAATGAGTCCCAGAAATATCAGGGCAAAGGTGGCATTTTAAGTAACGGGTACGTGGAAACTTCACATCCTTCTGTACAGACCCCTGCTACAGTCATAGTGGTGGCCTCCTCGCCATGCTGATAAAGCTGGGATTAAATAATATGTCAGACTCTCCTGCCTGGAATCATACTGTGCAAAAGCAGAGCATGTTCAAAATAAAACCATAAAATACATTTAGAATATCTAACAATGACCCTCCTGCAGCACAAGCAAGATATTGTTGTATCATCAAGCCATTAACGGAAAGTAAAAAAAAATGTGGTTTTTTTTTTTTTTCCAAAACACCTGGCTTGTATTTTTTTATAAATAGTGAATACAGAGCTCAAATACTAAGATGGTCTTCATTTTGTAAAGAAAAAGGAACAAAAATCAGGTTTGACCTGATCAAATTTATAGAGAGCATGGAACATCAAACATGCCACCTCCACACATCCACACCTGGGAAGAGGACACAGAGCAAACAAAAGAATGAGTCCCAGAATCATTCAGATTCTGACAGAGATCATGCTACTACATTTCATCATCAATACTTTCATAGTAAAATGAAGGGGCCACCTGGAGCACACAGGTGCGATGCTTCAGATCCGAGCAACGAAAACTCAGTCAGAACTGATGGGAGCTGCAAGTGCTTCGCTGTATCATGATGGGCAGCAAGTAAGGAATTCATCACAATTCTTTGCCTAAAAAGACTATGTTCTTCTACCAAGTGTATGTGAGAGCAAGGTTGTGTGCCGTGTCAGAGGAACTATGGCAATCATGCCAACCCTGAGGCATGATTTTCTGTGCACTGACAATGCACTCCACCATAGCTGTTAGATGACTTACGAGGCATACTGACACAATTCATAACTTTCTGATTAAAAAACCCAAACAAACCCATTTGATTTTTCAAATCAGGGAAATGGAAAACAACAACAAAACCACCCCCAAAATCCCTCAAGCAGAACTTTTTCAGTATCCTAAAGCTAACCACATGGCAAGACTTTAAAATTAGAGTGAAAACATCGATACTATGAAACAATGTTTGTTTTTGTTCCCCACAAATTTAGAGCAGAATGGTTGTTACTCCACCTAAGGGACACTTCTGGTCTCAGCTTTCAGCCCTTAGACTGAAAACAAAAGAAACCCCAACCCCCTCCCACACAATTTAAAAGAAAACCACATCAAAACTGAGCAAGAGAGAGGGCTTGTCCCTTACGTGTGTTCTGTCTCTTTATATGAACATACATAAAGATGCTTCATGAAACATCTCCATGAATCTGGATGAGAATTTAGACCCATGCATTACATATACAAAGGGATTTTATCTGTATTTGATGCACTCTCGAACGAAATGATGTGAAAGAAGTTTGTGACTGAGGTTAAAACAGGGCAGAACATAAGACAGCTGAGAGTTTCACCAAGACTTCCCATACAGAAAGAGATTAATCCCAAAGTTGACATGTTCTAAACAAAACCAACAGTGACCAGACCCTTAACAAAAAGGTATTGGAAAACATGATATGACCATAAATACTTGACATTCTGTACAAAGCCTCCAGAGAACAACCTGTATCTCTACACTATTTTACCTTACATTTCTCATTCCTTCTCTTTTGTCCTGCCAACCAGCTGGCTGTAACTACTGGCTTTTTGAAATCACAGGAAAGCATAAGTGATTAATTCCATTCATTTAAAACAATAGTGAAAAAGGGCAAGAGTTTCGCCTCTTTTGCTCCGCTTACCTGTTTGTGTTACAGTGGGTCTATCTGCCTGGTTGGGCAGCGCAGCTGTGAGCTTTGCCCTAAATTTAATTAATCTGAACATGCAGAGGTGTCCTGGTTTTGGTCAGGATGGAGTTAATTTCATTTGTAACAGCAGATGAATGCTGTGTTTGAGAGTAAAATGGGAGTAGTGCTGATAACACCCTGATGTTTCTAGTTGCTGTCAGACAGTCAAGGACTTTCTCAGCTCTTCATGAGAAAGGAGGGGCGAAGCCAGGACAGGTGACCCAACTGACCAAAGAGAGTATTCCACGCCAGTTACGTCCTGCCCAGGATATCGGGGGCTGACGGGAGGAAGGCCGAGGGCGGCTCCGGGACGCGCGGTTCTGGGGGGACGGTCGGGTTCCGGGACGGCTCTGGGTGGCATGGCCTGAGTTGTATGGTTTGGTGAGAAACTGCATTGTGTAGCAACAGCTTCATATATTTTTGCTTTGAAGTCCTGTTAGTATTGTTACATTGTATCTTTCTGTTATCTTAGTAAACTATCCTTATCCCAACCCACGGGCCTCTTAATTTCTTGATTTTGGGGTTGTTTGCCCCTTCCTCTTACTTTTTCCCTTCCCTTACTTCTCCCCCCCCCCCCCCCCCCCCTTTAACCTGCTCTTTTCCTTTAAGGAGCAGGCAGCTGCGTGGATCTTGGCCCTCAGCCGGGGTGAAACCACAACAAGAGGCTAGACACTGCAGTGTGGGATAACATGGTGTCTGAGCATGACTTAAAGCCCTTCCTGAAGGTGGCATGCTGGAATTCAGCCCCTGAGACTGACTGCGCTACTCATACTGTCAATGGAGAAAATGGGGGTTAGAGTGAGGGCTTGAGTTGCTAAGTGAAAGAAAGTTGCTTCTTGTGGGCAATCTGTGTATTGGCTTTGCAGACCTGTATCTGTTAGCCATGGCATCCAGCTGAGACCTGGTAGCAAGGATCAACAAGGATTCAACCAGGGCACGTGTATGGTCCTGCACCTTGGGAGGAATAACTCCATGCAGCAGTACAGGTTAAGGTTAAGGGTGACCTGCTAGAAAGCAGCTCTGTGGAAAAGACCTGGGAGTCCTGGTGGAGAACAGGTTGACCATGAGCCAGCAGTGTGCCCTCATGGCCAAGAAAGGAGATAGCATCCTGGAGTGTATCAAGAAAAGTGTTGCCAGCAGGTCCAGGGAGGTTCTCCTGCTTCTTTGCCCTGCCCTGTTGAGGCCTCATCTGGAATATTGCGTGCAGTGCTGGGCTTCCCAGGTCAAGAAGGTAGTCAAGATGGTACAAACACGGGTACAGAGATGATGAGGGGACTGTAACAGAAGGGAGGATGAGAGACTTGGGACCTAGAGAAAATGAGATTGTGGGAGGAATCTTATCAATGCTTATAAATACTTGAGGGGTGGGTGTCAGGAGGATGGGGTCAGTCTTTTTTCAGCAGTGCCCAGTGACAGGACAAGAGGCAATGGGCATAAACTTGAATACAGGAAGTTCCTAAACATGAGAAGGAACTTCTTTCCCATGAGGGTGGCAGAGCACTGTAAAAGACTTCCCAGAGAGGTTGTGTAGTCTCCATCTCTGGAGACATTCAAACCCCACCTGGATGCTGTCCTGTGCAGCCTACTTGAGGTGATCCTTCTCTGTCAGGGGGTTGGACTGCATGATGTCTAGAGGTACCTTCCAACCCGGACTGTTCTGTGATCTACACCTCTCTGCAGAACAAACCTAAATACTCTAGTGTAAATGTTTAAGGAAGGTTTGAAATCACCAAAAGTGGGGAGAGAGATCATGTGCTTGGTTTTGTCCCGAATTTCCACGGACACCCTTGCATGGTCAGGTCCAGCTGAGAGCTACTTGGGATGCTGCTGCTCACCACCTCCAATCATGGATTTAATAAAGCCATAGGAGCTTCAAGTAGGTGCTTCCCAGCATCTCAGAAAATAAAGATAAATCTTGCAGGTTCGTGGTGCAGGGCAATAAAGGCAGCTCTCCTGGGCATCACTCTGGCAAATGGAAGCACGTGTGTCGATGGAATCAAGAGTATTTCAGTAACTATTTCTGCAGTGTGTATATAGCACCTGATCTCCTCATGAGCAGTCTTCTCAGGGAGGAAATTTACTGGTAGGTTGGAAGTGGAGACCCAAACAAATGCTCTGCTTCCATGCCAAAATAGATCATTACCACCTGGAGCAGTCTTGCAATGCCATGTAGACATGATCATTGTTTTCTTTAAAAAACATTTTGTAAAATTTGCTTCTTAAAGAAAAGCCTGAAATCCTCACCCATTTGATCCAATGTCCCCTAATTAATTGGAAACCATGTTCATAAACATATTAAAAAGTAATAAAAACTATAGTCTTAAAATAAGTTGGGTAATGCCATTGTTAAAAAAAATAAATTAAAAAATCACCTTTCATTTGTATGTTACATCACTTCTACCTTCTTTAGAAGGAACCTCCTCTCTGCAGCCATCTCCAACAACCCAGTGCACCAATGGAAGTGCAGGCCTATAGTTACTATTTGTTATTTTTTTAAAATTAAGGTGGTGTTTTGAAGATATCACAGTAATTACTAGCATTTGAAGAGTGGACAGCATAGCAGTTCGACTTAGATGAAGGTCAGCCACAGAACAAAGTTAAAAGGCAAGAAACCAGAAATATAGAAATATATATATATAAAAGCATATATATATACAGACCAGTATTACTTTAAGCCAAACAATGAGAGCTGAAGTAGACATATATTGCATTTCCTCTAAAGCAGTAGGGTATTGGTAAAAAAAATAATAAGAAAAGAAAAGGAATTAGAAAAAAAAACCCTGCCAGGTACACTGAGGCAATAACAAGCAGGAGGAAATAACAGTTTGTGTTAGGCTTGTATTTGATAGATATAAAACTTGAAAATGCTGTGCTGCACCTGAGGTGCGCTGTGCAGGGTAATTGAAATGAATCTCAGGCTGCCTTGAAGGACATTTAGCAGCTGTTCCTGTTTATCTTTCAGCTTCAGAATGATTTTAAAAGTGTTTTTTATATTTTCCTGGGAAGATCAATCCTGGCAACTTTGTCTTTAAAACGTGCATTTTTATGTCATGCACGCTAAATGCAAGAAATCAAAGGATGTCTTCTGTGTTAAATATCACAGACCTCCAGTGTACCATGAAAGGCATTCAGGTGGCATGGGACATTTGCCAAAATGACATCACAACACTGATGCTTCTCTGTTTACCTAAGAAGTAAGCAATGAACCCCTCAAGACTGCTAACGTCTTTCTTACAAAAGCAATGACTCTGGTCCACAGCTGAAGCATAAAACCCAAAGACAAAACCAAAACCAACACAATTTCAGCTTGGAAAGATCAAAAGAAGAGTAGTTTGTGTGTCAACCATATACTACATCATAATTTATCTTTATACATCTCCTTCCAACAGAATGCTGAGAAACACTTTATAGGGGTGGCTGAAAGCAAAAGGCAGGCACTGATGCAAGCTTTAAAAGAGATTAAGCTGCGGTTACACGACTGTTCCTGACTGGAGCTTAGATGTCACATGCATTTTTTTGTCTCTGTTCTACAGCTCTTGTGGGATTTTGGGTGAATCACCATCTTTTCACATCACTACTTTGTCTTTCAAATCGAATTCCGCTCGCTCTTATGGTTCCACCCCCCTTTATCTCTCTAGTTTATGAGTGATCCAGCCTGGGGACTATCTGGAAAATGTAAATACTGTGCATGTGAGAGTGAAGACTCTAATCCATATGCTCCACTGTAATCATAATTACCGCAGCAAGAGAGAGTCATGATTTTTGAGCAGTGGAGGATGCGTTGCTGTGGAACAGGAGCATAAACATACAGCAAATTATGTGAAAGATTGAGGGGGGACTGAATGGATTTTGGATCGGGCTTCAAAACTAATTGAGAAATATACTGCTGCTGAGAGTCACTAACAAGACAGACAATGGTGAGAGACACTGAAATGGATGGAAAAAACAAACAGTAAACTGGCAAAAGAGGAATATAAAGTATGTCATACAAAGCTGCCAACTTGGTGCTCTCAGTGTTGTGTGGGAGGCATGGAGTACAAAAAGCAGAAATGTATTACCACAGTGGGGCTTACAAAGTTGTAGAAACAAAGAATATAAAAGAATATAAAGATTTTTTTGGTTACTCTTCCTCTACTGTAAGTCAATGAACAGATTTGTCAGTTGTAGAAAAGGAGAAAGAATACTTTCTGGTGATCTTTTCCATGTAGTGAGAATGTTCAGCTAAATGCAAGAAAGAAGCCTGAAAACCAGGATCACTGACTGCAAATCTGCAGACAATGGGTTCACAAACAGCAAAACCATTTACTCATGGTGCAGTGGGATTTCTGGTCAGGGATATTAAAACTGTACTGTGTAAACTGGGAACTGATAATTGTGGGTATTTCTACAATACTCACTGGCACCTCTAAACATTGAGAAAAGTGGCAATATTCCATGCTTGTCAGTTCTTCATACGTATTACAAGTGCATCAACAAGTGGTCGATAATGCTGCCACAACTCCCTATCTCCAGCCAAAATTGCCAGTGGTGAAGGGGGTTGATAATCATGAGGACAGTGATGATAAAGAAAGTGATTAATGGACTTGGGGGTGTGTGTTTGAAAACTGGGACAAAGAGAATCTGGAAGATCCATTGGTAAGGACAAAACAACGCTCTATATGGATGACTAGCTTCAAAGAGGCCTGGGGGCATTGCCATTAGCAATTTTGTTAAGATATGACTTAAGATGCCTAAGGACCATCCAATGTAAAGGATCTTCTGCAAATACAGGAAATTAGTATCTCTCACTAGTGTGTATTTTGGAAATTACTACATAAACTGTGTCTTTCTAACAGATTTAAATTCAGGATTTCCTAAATAGTGGCTTCCCCAGTTGTTGAGAAGAGAGGCTATTAATCAGGTCAGTTCCAGTACTTTGCCAGCTTTCACAAGTCTGGCACACACTGAGCAGTATCGTCAGCAACTCTTTAATTAAAAAATTGATCCTGAGGTTATGCTGCCAAAAAAATATAAAATACTGCACATTATTTCTTATGTAAAAATTAATCTAAGAAACTATTTAATGAAGCGGTCATATTTTGAGGCATGGGTTGTGGCTGCCTCACCATCCAGTGAATGCTGCATGCATGTGCTCTGCTTTGGACTGTTAGCAAGCAAGAAAAAAATAAGTGAGATATACACTGAGTTTTGTAGTTGAGGAGATAAAGGTCAAGCAAACTTTTAAGCAGAAGCCTTTTTTTCTTCCCCCCTTTTTTTCCCCCTGTGTTCCTGACAAGTCAGCACCTGCAATAGTCATGCCTGAAGTTTGAGGAAGTTTCCTTTCCTGCTATGGCACAAGTCCAAACGTCACGAGAACATTATAAAGTACAATGCATTTTGGAGTGACTTACTGAATTACACTGCAGTAAATTTAGATTCACTTGCAGACTCACTCCCTGTAGTATCTTTCTTTTCCATCAAACTCTCTTCCCCACCCCCCAAACACACACATTTTTGCTCACACCTCCGGCCTTCTGTCCCTGTACAAGGTAATAATGCAACCTACCCCTCAGAAAAAGTTTTTCGGTTAGGACCGTGCTCTGCACTGAAGTGTCTGTCTACTCAGGCCACATCTAATGGTACAGCCAGAGAGAAATATCAAAATCGCCACTTTCCCTCCAAGCTTCCCAGCCTGAGTATCTTTCCTAAACCTGGTTTGACCTCTTCTGATCAGGAGCTGTTGTCTGACTCCCCAGGCAGCCACCAGTCCTGCTAATCCAATTTTTAATCAGTCCTTGAACTCTGTCTTAGCATCTTGAACTCATAAAGCAATATGGCTTTGCTATTATTACTGATTCCTTTGAGCTTGCATGATGGCCCTTGATCCAGCACTGGACTTTAATTCATTGCTTGTCTGAGGCTTGCAAAACACAGTAGATTACAGTGAGCGGAGTAGAGCAGCTGCTATTAAGTTCCTGATGAAGCAGCCAGTAATTCCCTAGGTCAGAGGACTTGAGGCAAGCTAGTTCATTGAGTCTTGACTAGCAAAGGACTAGCCATTATACTTTTTTGAAAGATACAGTTTCTTTGACTCTCAAAGCCCACACTTTGCACTCTTGGGTTCCCATCTGAACTGCCATCACAACATACAGGAAATTCTTTTCCAAATAAAATTAGGTCAGAGGATATCAAACACATACTGCTTGTTAAACACAATACCAGGTTTGTCACCAGTGAATTTGGACATGTATTTGACACATACATTGGTCAAAAACCTTCCTCAACACACTTGTAACATCACATTTGCATCAAAACATCAGTGGTGCTTGTCTACTCTATACTACCTCAGCCTGCTCTTAAAACATTAATAGAATGGTTACAGTGGGTCTGTACACGGAGTTGAAGACGCATCGCTGAATAGAGGAACAGAAACAACCTGTGAACACAGAGGGCAACTAGTACAAGATGAACTGGACACTGCTTAATTTCAGGGAGCATGTGACACAGCTCACTCTGGTCTGTGCCCCTGCATAATTACATTACTATTTGAATTAGCCACAAGAATTCCCCAGCCTGATGCTGGGAAGGTTGTGTCACCAGCACGGTCCCTGTTTAGAATGAATCTCAAAGTTAAAACCAAGAGGATATATGAAGAACATAAAAGGAACACCATGTCTGTCTCTGAGGTTAAAGATCAGCCTGAAACAGTCCTCTAAATACAAACTTCCCAAAATCATGAGCTATCTCAAATCAGCTGGTTTTCACAACATTTTAATGAAAACCAGCCATGTTTATACAAAATACTTAGGAACTAATGGAGTCAAAAAACAACTGAGTGGGATCAGCTAATGTCTGGTGGTTAGAGATATTCCTGAGGCAGGATTCTCCAAATAATTACTTGCCAGACAAAATATCATTAACGGGAAAATTGGTATTGGCACAGGGCACCCATCCAATGATGCTGCCATAAACAATAGATGTGGACACTAAGGAAAGGTAAGATGTAGTTTTGGACCCACTCAAGTAGGTGAGGAAACTGAACCAGGCTGTCTTTTTCATTGACTTTGTGAATAATGGAGAGATAGCAAGGTTTGCAAATAAAACTGGTAGTTTAAACTGTCTGCCTAACTCATTCTCCTTTAAATAAGTTTTAAGATGACTGAATCCATCGCTATAGTAGCAACTTGAAGCAGAAACCTTTCCCAAGCTGATACTAGTGATTCTAATATAATAACACCCAGGCCTTTCTGTTTTTCCCTCCCTCCTTCATGGTTTTATCCCATTTTTTTGTCATTCCAAACAAAACAGCGGTCGTCTTTTTAAAACTTGTATCTGTTAAATTCTTCCAACAGAAAGTTGTTCCTACTTGGTGATCACATCTACAGAGTACTTTTTTTTCTTCCTTTTATAAGAAAGGACAGGGACCTTAAGGTCATTATACACTAATGAGATGAATCAGGAGACATGACTGAAATGAGACCCAGTGTGACACAGCTGCCTCCAAAAAAAAAAAAAAAAATCTATCACTTGAGCAAAACACGCTGGGACAATCCAGTATTTCAGCTTCCAGTGCTGTTACCATGGTTTCTGTACAAAGACTGGAGACCATGACAAGTATATTCTTTGTGATGACGAATAAAAGGAATATTTGAAATAGGATGATAAAACTTGTGTGACCTGTTAATGACCAGTGTGACAGCTACTAGTGACTACTTACATCTGCCTCTAAAATAACCTAAATCAATATTTTTTAAACACACTGTCTAGATGCTGGCTCTCTCCTGCCTTCGTGTTTTATTCTGCTGGGGTATAAAAATGATTAGGAGAAACATGAGAATAGCACAGTTAATACAAACCATTTTGCTATTCTTGATAACTCCTGTAAAGACAGCCTGGAAGTCCAGTGTAGGGTCATGCTGTATGTTTTGCTCAACAGAATTGCTTTAGCTCTATTGTTTTAATCATTGTTGAAACTCAGATGCAGCAAGATGTATGATATTAGTCACGGCTGACATACTCAATTTATTTACTGAGCTTTATACTGTCAGAGTTTGGAAGTAGGTTGGAAAGATCCTGAAGCTAAATGTGAACTCTAATTTCAGTTCCAAGCTTTATCCAAATATGTTTGACTCAATTCATCAGTGTCATGAAATTCTATCAAGTCATTGAAAATCTTTGCATGTAGAGTTCTTATGTCTTTTGGTATACTGGAACATAATACTCTCAAATTTCAAAATTAGACATGTTAGTCCTCATCAAACTAATACAAGTACGTATTTTAATGTGGAAAGTAACAAGACTATCAATTTGACATGTAAAAGTCAAGTAAATGATTTGAATGCACATGTTGCCATAGAAGATATAGAGATATACCCTGGCTGGTTGTACATAACCTGAGCACTGGAAAACTCCCCATATACTTCTTCATTGCAATTATTTAAATGTAATTAAAAATAATCTGATTTTGAAAATTTGGCCAGTAGAGGACAGCTCATAGCAGCTGAACTGATCTAGTGATTCACTGCTACTGAACAGGGTTCTTCTTCCTATGACTTTCTCTTTTCATTTCCACTCATTTTCTTTGAGCTGACTCCAGGGAAGCCTACACCAGGAGATGATAAAACTTGTTGATTGGGACAGAAAATTATGCTTTTCTTTTTTTTCTGGATTAGTCAACTCTTGGATTATTGACCTGACCTCAACACCTGAGCATCAAGTAAATACAGCATCCGAGAGTGGGTAAATAGAGAAGAGCTGATGAAAAGAACAAGGTAGAACTTCATTCTTTAGTGGCAGTAAGCTACCACATTGTTGGAACGAACTGCACTCTATATGATTTTTGTATGGTTCCTGGAGAATATGTTTATGGCATAGGTGTCTGTGGAAATGAGTAGGAATTCCTACAGAAAAAGGTTGTACTGTACCAAATAAATTTTAGTTAAAAGACAAAAGCCAGTATGAATGAAAGCATAATAATCACGAGTCTTGCACCAAACAAGTACAGAAGGATCATACAGGGTGACTTGATGACTTACCTTAAAGGAGATTTCATACTGCTCTCCTCCCCATATTTCTAATCCTGGATCATAGCCTCCCAGCTCCCAAAACCATTTCCGGTTAACGGCAAATAGACCTCCAGCCATTACAGGAGACCTGAAGGATGAATAAAACAATGCAAACAATAATGAAGATGCTTGGACACTGTGTGCGTGTGCCTGTTTATGTGTTTATGTGAATGTAGGTGGTCTGGCTTCTGCAGTTGCAATTGCAGACAAAGGGTACTGTAAACAAATGGCATTTACCCTTTATTCACCCCAAAACAGACTCTAGATGAGAAATGGGACAGACGTGTAGATAGATATAGAGCAAGGTACAAAAATCAGGCACAAACTCCTTGGAAAAAAAGCAAATTCTGTTCATTTGTAAGGAAATCCATGTAGCAGAAAAAGAAAGGGACTCTGGAAACCTGCCCAAGTATTTAATGTAGTCTCAGTACTCCATGTGAAGTAACTCATGTATGAAAATTAACAAAACTCTTCATTTCAGTCTCATAGGTACTGGTTAGAGAAAGGCAGAAAGATGACAGGGGGTGGCTACATAGCTGCTGCTAGGAGTTAAATATCTGCTTTGCTACAGCAGTATTTAGAACTCCTAAACTTTGTCTCACAGTGGTCACTTAACTCATAGGCAGTTTGCTATCTTTCCCATGTTTTCATTTATGCCATGAATAAACACTTGGAATTTACTTGCATTAACTCCACAGGCAAATGAGATATTTAAACAAATGAGATGTTTAAAGTTAGCATTAGAAAATATTAATGAAAAGCACATTTTAAATCTGTAAGAAGGAATTTAGTACTGGAAACTAGGGGGTTTCTTTTTCTTTTTTTTCTTTCACTACTGAGACAACCACATCTTTTAATGCAGCAAATACACTGACAGCTGTCAGGATCTGAACGTTGCTCCATGAAGTTGTGGTGTAAGGGGTTTATAAAGGGATCTACAGTAGTAAGGAGGCAACAGACTGAAGGCAGTCCAACCCAAGTGTTTAATTTAATCAATGTGGATCAACACTTGCTCCATGAGTTTTAGAGCAAGGGGCTAGAAGGAAGACATTATTCTTGATATTTGGTCAGCAAGAGGAAAGTCACGTAATTTAAGAGAGACCATGATGGTCTTTCCTTATCAGAGAAGAAAGGTGCAACTGGATCCTTCAGCCTGTGCTTTGCAATGCTGCAGCTCATCTAGGGCATTTTTGTTATGAATGACAACTGGAGGTTTGCTTGGGGCTACGGAAGCAAATGGGACCATCCCTGAAGAACTGCCTGGCAAAGAAAAAACTTCTCCCTTTGCTGCTGATCCAGGATTTGGCAGTGGACTCAGGACTGCTAGGTATCACAGAAATCCAAGCACATGTTAGGGTTTGTTAAAGAAGACGTGAAATTAATGTAATGACATTCTGCCGTATTTTCTCTGCATTAACTCTTCCTATACGCTATTTTTCATCTAAGCCAAAGGAGAAGATACAATAGCAAGCAGACTGCTGAGTGGTCTCTAACACTGTTAGGAAGCCAGCAAATCCCCCATGCATGAAGATCCTCTCATCTGCATTAATGGTAATGAAAACCATTACAGATATTTGATCCTTCATTATTTTAAGATACTTTTAACATATATATATATTAGCTTATATCTAATATTAAACTACCTATTTTCATGACTAAGGAATTCTGGTTTTAATAGACTAATTCTGTTTTCCTTTAAAGATCATATGTTTAAAAGCACACAGAAGCACTGTGAAACAAAGCTACAATATTCTAACTGGCAAAGCCATGCATTATAGCATATGCTGAACATGAATACTTTTATACTTTTATTGACATTTTATTCCTCAAATATTGACCGTTCTTTCCACATATGAATAAATTGTATTAGAAACCTTCCCCTGGGGATTCTGACTGCTACAATGCATTTTCAATTCCTACTGAAGTGAATCTAATTACAACATGCCCTTTGTGACTCCAGGTTCTATATAATCAAAACACGATGTACTTTTATAGACATGGACTTGCATGGAGAATGCTTATAACTAAATCTTTACTGGTAGAAGAAATGAAGTCCCAGAAATCACTGGAGAAACGTAGTATTTCTCTAATTCTCTTAGGTGCAATATCTTTCATGAATGGTGAATGGCCTATGAAAAAGACAATCCACACGTAGGAATCAGATGAAAGGTGATGAAAAAATCAGAGCCTTCAAAATCCAAAATAGTGGCAGATATTTGCAAGTGATACTTTATAACTAAACTGTAAATTTTTCCAGTGGTAATATTGAGTAGGGAAACCCCTTGTCATTTAGATGTTAGTTCATGAAAGTTCAGAACAATTAGCAAAACTACCAAACAATGACTGGAAGAGCAGCAAAGTTATACTGCTTGCAATTACTTAAAAAGGAATCAAGAAAAAAAGTTTCATGTAATGTTGCTTGATTCTTTTTTTATTCCACAACATGTTCTGACATTGGTTGTTTTGCAGGAAGAGTGATGAAGAGGACAGAAAGACTGACTTACTGAACTCCGTGCCACAAAATATGAAGAGTCCAATCCTAGAGTCATGACCGATATGAAAAGTTCTTTTGTAGTCAATAGGATCACTCACACAAATAGGGACTGCACCGAGCCCAAAGGAGAAGAATCAATCTCTTGTTAAATGGCTTCCACGTGGAAATGTCAAATACAATGTTACATTTGTAAAAGTAATTTTTCATTAAATGTCCTATTCAGACACTTTAACAATCCGACTTGAGAT
The DNA here is from genome assembly GCF_964237585.1 of Gallinula chloropus. Classification (NCBI taxonomy): domain Eukaryota; kingdom Metazoa; phylum Chordata; class Aves; order Gruiformes; family Rallidae; genus Gallinula; species Gallinula chloropus. The sequence goes on from NC_140088.1 coordinate 63,579,156, forward strand.
ACAGTAGCAAAATATTATGTGAGTAATTACAGGGGGAAGTTGGAAAATAGTCAAAAACTTAACAAGGACAAAGACTCCTAAAACATTAGAAAAGATGGAAAGGCTGAAGTTGTTTAAAATATAGTTATAAAAAACCTTCCACATGAGTGGCACTGCACAGTCTCACTGCCTATATCTAGAAGAGACATACTATGAGTAAAAGCTGATCCAAAAGTGTCACAGATTCCTCTGCTGAGATGGAAAAAGAGTTTAATTTGGTGGGAGTGCAAAAAAAACCCCACCTGTCAAAATTATTTTTTGCAAAAATCCAGACGAGGAAATGGCAGGCAAATGCTTAAAGGGAAAATATAGTTTACAAACAGATTAAACAAGTGCACTGAAAGATGTGTAACAACAGCTTAGCTGTGGCCAGCAAAGAATTTTGTAACTTCTCATAATTTACACGCAGAGGAAGAAAAAAGACCATCTCTGAACTTTCAAAGGTAAGAGAAAGAATGACACAGATTTAAAAGGAGCATGAGGTTTCTTGCATATGAAGTGAATGTTTTATATTGCAAATAAACGAGCTGTGTGGCAGCGTTTGGAATTGTTACACTGTAAGAGTGATACATACAGTGGACCTAAAGGATTTGTGAAGAGGTGAAAAAGAAAGAGGAGCTTTGACAGCACGCAGAAAGACACTTAGGAAATGAAAAAGGGAAGGCATCTGTGCTAGATGGGGCGGGTAGTAGGCATGGTGATGTTGAGACTGGAAGATTCCCAGCATATGACACATCTATTTAACATCATTATATGTCAGCAGATGAATGTCAGTTTGTCATCTTGTTATTTGACAAAGAAAATACTACACTGTGCCATGGTCATTGTTGAATAGAGATGCTGCTGCATACTGGTATGCTTTGGAAAGGGCTGATAGGAATAAACCTGCCTGGAACAGCTGAAATTTGGCATTATAATTGTGTCCAGTGAATGGCATATTGCACAATGCATCTCTCTGCGTAATCCAGACTGATTAAAAGCTCTGTCCTGAAACACTGAGCAGGAATAGATAAAAAAGGTGTCCACCTCACGCAGGAACTGTTAGACAAGCTGATCTTCAGTGCCAAATCAACTGGCACGTGGTACAAAATCTGGGGTAAATGCAGCCAGCATTGGGATTCAGCATGGGGTCCTGTTGACCTTGTGGAGTCTTGGATGAGACCAATGAGTAGGAAGGGAGATGTGTTGTTGTTGGCACAGTGACAGTTCCAGAAATGACTGGTGACCTCCTGAGCACAGTTTAAGCTGGACTTGCACACTTTTCATAGCGAGTTTCAATGTCTTATTAATCAAGGGACATGCCCTTGTGCTCTAGTGATGCCACAAGAAGGCATCTCAGAAGAGTGCATAAATTCAAATCCGTTGTTTCAGAGGTTACGGCTGTTGATGCTCTCTGCAGTGATTCCTGATACTGCACCAAAGCTTCTTAAAGCCAACAGCAGAAGCTGACTTTATTCCAACGTAATAAAAGGTTCTTATAAAGGGAAAAATGAAAATCTATGTATGGGTAATGTAAGAGACAGCCTTGGTCACATGAAGTGAAGTGAATGAAGAAAGAAAAAGAAAAGAAATTAAGATTAATTGATGGAATGGCTAGGAAGTGATATTAGGTTAATGCAATAAATGACAAAAACATGAACTTTAACGTTGCTCCAGCTGAAGATAAATCAAGGGACAGATTCTATACTGTGCATAGAAAAAGATGCTGAAGTAAGCTGGAATGAATGTGAATGAGACATACTGAATTTTCCAAGAAGTAAAATAAAAAGCAGTGTCTTTTATATACTTAGCTCTTTAACCAGATATATTTAGAAATGTATTTTTAAATGCACTGACCTTTTCACATTTCATATTTCTGTAAGGCATTGTTTTCTTTTATCTTTCATCCATTCTAACAACATGAGTAATCTCTATGTTTATGAAATCATCAAAACTTTAAAAGTAAAACCCATATCTGTGACATTAGCCTATGGAATTTACTCCTTTTTTTTTCCCTCAAGAAGAAATGCCCGGGCTTCTGGACAACTTTTCCCAAGTTTGTGCCCCAGTCTGTACCAAAAGAACACATAAGTTTTGCAAGGCACTTTGTTTCTGATGTCTCTGCTATCTCCTTAGAGAGTGTAAAAAACGTATGTTAAAATATGTGACAGATCAGCTGTGTAAGGAAAGGGTCTGTCTTAAAATTGATGTGCTCCCCAGAAAATCTGCCTCCAGCCCAGCGCTTCATTCCCTGTGAATTCAAAGCTGTTTCTGCAGCGCACTGTAAATGGGCAGCTCGTTTTTTTTCCCCTCTGTTAACATACGTTACTCTGAAACCCTAATTATTTATGGTAAGCTACCCCAGCAATTTTCACAAACCAAACTGAAGCTATTCTTGCGCAAATTCCAATTTGTATAGCTGTATCCTACTGTGCAGAGTCCTTCTTCATACCCAGTGGGTTTCAGTTATCTGTATTCTCTTATTAAACTCCTGTATAATTTCATAGTCAGTCTTAAGCAGTTGGGATATTCTTATGCTAATTTTCCTTCCCTGTATCTTTCTCATATGTTGTTTGCAGAATTCATCACATGTTGATAGATTTAATACAGATGCACACCATCTCCATCTTACCTACAATAAATACCTGTGAATCTGCATGCATGTTTCATACATTTCTAATCACTGGAATCCAGTCAAGTATTTAATGAGTCATAATTAAATTGTGAGATATCTGCCCTTTAAGAGGCAAACCAATAAAATTTCACCCATCTTTATTCATAGAGTCACATACCAGTTTGGGCTGGAAGGGACCTCAAAGACCAACTAGTTACAACCCCCTGCTGTAAGCAGGCACACTTTCCACTAAACCAGGTTGCCCAACGCCCCATCCAACCCAGCCTTGAACACTCACAGGGATGGGGAACTAATGTTCTGATGTACTAAATGTCCTCCTGATATTTTTTCCCCCCAAAAATCTCTAGAAGTGCACTCACCCATAAGCTAGCATAACATGACTAACTTTGCAATGATAAGTACCTCTCTTTTTAATCTGCTCCATTCAAATTCTAGTCAATGTTGACAACAAAACCCTTCCCTTTTCCACAGCAGAGTTGCGTTCAGATTTAGCAGAGTTCCATTATGCTTTAACTTAAAGGAATTTTTTTTGGACAACCCAAACCTACAAAAATGCCAATGTAGCAGTAAAATGGGTGTGTACCCAACAGACAGTACCCACTAGTGATAGTAGCTGCTTGTGACAAGTTATGACAAAGTCACACAAGCTTTTTCTGACTCTGCTAGTCCCCACCGCAGAAGGCACTATTATGCAGGCTGGAGATCAGACCAATTTACTTTGACTCCTACTTTTCCTGGCCTCTCCATGCGATCAACAGTCACTCTACTAAAATTACAAGGCCTCATTTTGATGCCAGGCATTGCAAGTTTCTCATGACCAACAGCGTTCAAAAAGTTTCGATAAAAATTTAAGTTCTTATGGAATGACTGAGATTGTGAATGTGCTACACAATCAACAGTTTGCTTCCTTACATGAAACTTGTGTAAGTAGCATTATGCCTTTCTCACTTTAAGTTTAAAAGTGTATATATATTTGTATTTAAGCAAATATTTTTAAAGTATGAAAACCAAGAAGACATCAGCCTTAGTTTTTACATAACCTATCAGTTCAAATCACATTAAAATAGACCATTGCGCTGAAACATGTATCAGTCACGTTGTGTTACTTTAGATTAACTCACAAGTCCCTAGATACTTATAGTTCATTTTATAATTTGACTGGGTTTTTTGGGGGGGGAAATATTAAGATAAAACCCCATTATTCTCCAACAGACAGCCAGAAAGTCAGCTGCAGAGTATCAGCCTCAGAGAAAGCTCTAAGAACAACTCAGATTCAGTTTATAAATTTTGCCTACCATTTCATCACATAGCTTCTTTCCATGTTTTCTGTATTTTTCTTAACACATGTCTAAACCTCTTTTAATTATTGTATCATAAAAGAGTGATGAGCCCTTATGTAGGTAATGATGCCGTGGCCCATTTAGCCTCCCCTCCCATATTTAGAAAGTTAACAAAGCTGTAGAAGAGGAGAGTCAGTTGAGTAGAGAAGCCTCTGAAGAGAGGGCTTTCCCTCCTCAAAATTACCTCTCATAATCCAAGGTAAATCTGTCTGAATTATTGCTAGAGATCTACAGAACTCAAATTAAGGATGTGGACAACCAGAAAGTAGTAAATAACAAAAATTTAAATAATTAAATAATTAAATAATGATGATGATAACAACAATAACAATAATAAAGAAACAAGCTCCTGAAAATGTCCTACAGGCAAAGGTGTTCAGAAGGGTAAGCCAGGAGCAAAAGACCAGCTGGGATATTATGATGCAAGTCATACTAAAGGGATGACTCCAACAGATGACCGCTCTTAGTAGACTGAGACATGAGTGCTGCACAAGCATGAAAGTGGAGCTGAGAGTGACACTTATGGCTGAGTCACACTGATGTCATGAGCAGGCATGGATTTTAGACTTACAGAGTTCAACTGCAGCAAGAAAACCTTCGGTCTATTATTATGAAGTGAATAAGAACTGCTGGGATTAAAAGAAAACAAACCCCAACACACCAACCAAACTGAAAGCAACCTCTAAGCAGGCTTTTACATAACTGTCAATTTACAGTACCTTTTCATACTGATGGGTTGTCCCTTGAAAAAATAATCTTTAAAAATTTAATGTAAAAATAAAGATTGATCAGAGGCAAAGTATTACCAGCTGTCCCTTAAAACATGAACCTACTTCAGCTTTCCTGGCTTTTGGAAGGTTCAGTTTAAAACATATATAAAACTGAATATAAAAAAGTTGGGGTTTTTTCCTCTTGGAAAGAATACACTTTTTCTCAACTCGTCTAGATTATTAACTGCACTACATATTGCATTTAAAGCTAACCCAAGGTCAGAATTCAAATGGATAAGTAGTGTTTTGCACAGCCTAAGAATTTCGGAAGAAATAATCCTGTTCCTGGTTCTTGTGAAAATCCAATTATTTTGATTGTAAAATTGCAGCAAACCTCCTACTATCATCTTTTGCCACTGGGTTATTATGAAACATGAGGTTGGAATTTTAAGGCAATGCCAATACTCTAACCTGAACAGGAAAAATCTGTTCAAACTAGTGAGGAAATCCACATCTATGGAAAGTAACACTTATGTAAATGGACATCTTGCTGGAAATTAAGTTTCTATTTTCAAATAAGGAATAAAGCCAGCAGCATATTTTTAGATTATCCTTCCTGGTTGTACAGTAACTCTATCACCACCTCCCAAGCATTAGGGAATAACAACAGTTCATTAAATCCCATCATTACCTTCAAGGATGTTCCCTCAATATATGGGGGCAGGAGCTGAACAGAATTACTACCCAATTATGATGCTATCTTCCCCTCCTTACATGTAGAGGTATAAACCAAAAAACTATCTTCCTTTTCCAGTGCTTACTTTTGCTTTATTGATTTACTGAAGCCCAGCATAGCATGACAAGGAAAATTTAAACTCAAGAACCACTGGCCCCAACACAGTTTCTTATTTCCGAAAGAGTCTTTAATTTGGACCTTGTTCTTCCCCCCACCCCAAGAGAGATTCCTAGATAAACAAGGATAACAAATCCAACCAGTTAGCGGTTACAAGTGGATAGCAAGTGAGGAAAAAAGGCCATTCTGCTAGCCATGCTGCATGTCACTGTATAGCACTTACACCCGTACCTGCAACAGCTGGGAAACTTTGGAAACAGACAAAAAAGGCAGTCAAATTACAGTCACCACCATAAACTCCATGCAAAAAAGAAAAAGTTTTTCCCCCAGCTCTTCTGCAGTATTTCAGACTGAAGCTTTATTTGTGCAATGCTGAATGATTTAGATGAGCAAACATGAGCAGTTAGTGTTGAAGGGTCGCAAGGAAACAGCAACGGGAGTTTCAGCAGGTTTATTTTTTGTTCACCCCTCCGTTCACACCCCAGATCAGACTGAATAGTTAGTGAGGGTCACACCCCTCTGTTCATACCCCAGATCAGACTGAATAGTTAGTGAGGGTCACTTCCAGAACATTTCTGAGTTGCAGAGATTTTTAAAGAAGCGGGAGTACAGTCACAATGACCGGCTCCTGAATGTTTAGTGAAGTCTTTTAAAATATTTCTGCCAATCACTCTGATAGAATTGGCTTTTCTTCGAGGTCCCATGAAGTGCCCCTAGCAACTCTGATTCAGGCAGATGGAGCCCTCGCACAAAGCTAAGTGGATGAGACACACAGTTAATAATATGGCCTGTGATCTGCCGTGGAGCTGAGGATATGGATGTGTATTATTCCTTTGATCAGCCCTTCTGCCACATGGTCAGCAAATGCCCATCACTCTTCCCTTACGTGCACATGCTGCTTCAAATGTGGGAAGGAAATAGGGATAAAAGGTAATTTTAATATTTCATTTAGCTCTGTCTCTGCGGGTGAATGCAGAAGCGTGAAATGATTACACGCTGACAGCGAGGGATGCTGGAGCCTGTGCAGTGATGCCAGAGCTACAAAAAGCAGGCCACTCGTTTACCAGAGGTCAAAGATTTCAAGAACGTTATCATTAAGTTTTAAGATGGCAAAAAAACCCATCCCAACCCACAAAAAGATGCCTGAAGAGGCAAATATGCAGCCAAAGGTAGTTTGGGATCCTGGAAATGCACTCCTGGATGCATCACTGCTATTTATTAAAGCTCTGTAATTTTCTATGTTACCCTATTACGAAGGGTAATGGGGAGGCAGGCACTTAACTAAAACAAGATTAGATTTCTCCTTGTCTGCAGCAGAGGCACAACAATATTTTCTTGTAAAAACTGTGAAACAGTGAAAACAGTTTTTCAAAAATAGAACTGACGGAAAAACACTGGAAAACACTTCACGATGAAGAATGAAGGAGTTGAAACCTGATGAGGTTGAACACTTCATTGTCCCATGACAGCATCTGCTTTTAATTTGATGTTGCTGTAAAGATAGGCAGGCAGGGCTGTGGAAACCCTGGGAGATGAACCTTCCTGTTTTATCTTCATAGCAAATCACATTAAAGAAAAAATCTCCACTTGATAATAAAAATAAAATGAAAGTCTGGTCTAGGGATAGCTCTCCACATTTGCATAAGCTCGTTCACTCTGTACTAAAGGTGCATGGAAATGTACCTCAGCAATAATGAGCTAGACAGAAAATAGCAACAACGTGATCTATGGGAGATTAATATATTTTTGAGGTTTTCAACAGCAAGGCAGTCAGGAATTGCACAAGGCAGCCAACAGATCATTTTATTTCTTCAAAAACCCCTGGTATCTAGTGTATTGCTTTCAGGATTTCGCTGTGAACGGACATATCCAAAACGGAGTATAGGCAGCTTTCATTAATGGTTAGTAAACGATTCTGATGGTGAGAGTTGCTGTCTGCTGCTCTGAATGCTGCCCTCTGTCAGCTATGGGACTATTCTGATAAGCAGCTGAGGAAAAACAGTCTGTCCCAGCTGAAAGATCACATTTTTTGTTTATCATAAATGTAAGTGAATATATTCAAATTAAGCTTCACAAGTGAACTTATTACACTCTTTACTGATGAATGGTCACATGCAGAGGTGAAGCGCTAGAAATCTGTCTGAAAGACATGGTTCTGTTTCCAACCACTGCATCTTGCAAACCTGCAGCTGGGTCTTTAGATGGTTTGAAGCGTCTGAAACACAGTCCTGGTGAAATGACATTATTGTATGTGAACTCTGGACCTGATTTGAAGGCAAATAAGGATATTATAGCTGCCACAGAGTTCTGCTAATTTGTATGGGCTACAGTGCCAACTATTCAGAACAAACCGTGGTGTTCTCAGAGCTGGAAACAAGAATCCTGACGTAGTGTAACTGCCCACGTACACAAGACTACCTCCATCCCATGAGATGGCCAAACTCCCTGACCCTAGGAGTTGCAAACCAAAAATTTTATATAACTGGAAGGTACAAGATGCCTTGCAGGCTTTCTCCCTCCCTGATCCGGAGGTTCACGCAGCCCAGCTACACTTGTGCCTGCATAATCCCATTGCCTGCTACATGACAGCGCAAGGATGAGGAGGGGTCATCCTAACCTATACTTATCTATAATGAAAATACCGCAGGAAAAAAACCTTGAGAACTGAAAACAGCAACATAAAAGCACTGCCTCTGCATTAACTCAAATCCCAAGACGCCTATCTGTGCTCGCTTCGAGGAAATGCTATCCTTTTGCATTTATCTAGACTAGTAGTATACAGATAAAATGAGTGATATGGTTATTTTAAGAAACATCTGAAGAGTTGGAGAAATTTGAGGTAGCCATCCCTGAATCATCTACACAAATTTGGTAGCAAAAGCCTTGTCACTTCATAATTAAATGAGAAATCAGACAAAAGGCGTATCAAATCCTGAAGAGGCAGAAAGGTAGGCTGGAGAACAAGTGGAACTCTTGCAACTGACCTCTGAAGACTTTGCTGTTAAGAGTTTACAAAAAGGTCCACCCAAACCTACAGAAAACCGAAACAAGCACCATGGTAGAAAACACCAAGTCCTTAATAACAAACAATCAGAATGATCTTTGTTAGAAATGGCACAAAGCAGCCCCAATGAGACTGTTGTTTCATCTGATCTCCTCCATCAACGGTCACATTCACCACCATGAACAAACAGGCTCTATTTTCTGCAGATAGTTACGGACAGATAGTCTTGTTAAGTAATGATACTCACAGGAGGGAATCGGTAATGCTGTTATCATTTTACAGGCTACACAAAGAGGTCTCAGTGCTTCTGATCCGACAGGTTTCTTAGCTCCTCATGAAAATACTTCAAACAGTTTCAAAGAGGAGTGTCAGTGGCTGCTTTAAGGCCCTGAGTTCACACTTTGAGGCATTTCTACTTTCCCCCAGCTTCTCAGCCTTGAATGTGGAGACTTTTCTTGAAAGTGTAAACTGAATCTTGGTAAAAGATCAAGGTGCTGCTACAAACCATGTTTGGTGTCAGTGTATAGGTGGGCTTCACACCTCAAATCATCTGTTTTCCCCAAGGAGCCAAACTGCTCTGTTTGCCCAGAAACTTCTCACCATGGGACATCATTTTAGCCCTGCAGGTACTTCCATCACTTCTGTTTCTACTGCTCAGTAATCTAACCTTAATCTTTGAGATTATCATCTGTTCTTTAGTGGCAATGGTCTGGTCTACACGGATTATTTATGCTAACAGATTAGAAGCTATATGCTTCTGAAGGACATAAATCCTCTGAGGAGGGGACTGCTTGTGTCTAAACCATCACCATAGCCCTCTTCTTTTTCATCTCTTGTCCCAAGACCCCTGATTACCTGCTCTGATCCCATTTCCCCCGGGAAACTCAGCCAGCTGTCCTGGCAGGGGGAAACTCTCAAGGGATGCTCATCTCTGTGGCTGGTGTAAGCCAGGGAGCGTGGATCTCATCAGCAGTTCTCATTCCCTCCTCTTAGAGCAGTTCTTCCTTTACTTTCATAAGTAAAAATATCCCCTGACTACCAGCTAAATAGAAATGAGAATGATGATGCTGTAAATAGCAGGATAATAAATCTGAATGCTTTGCTAACAAATATATCTTCAAACCACTCATCTCCAGCTCACAGAAGAGATCCCATAGAAACCATAGAGAAGAATGGTAATTAGGTCAGCCTGACATTTGTTGTCCTGCGTTTGTGAAAATGTTTTCCTGAAAACTTCAGTTATGCAACAACACATAAGCAAAGTTAATATGCACAGTAAATTGTTGGCTGTCATTATCAGTAATATGAGAGAAGAGTTATAGTTGCAAAGCAGCTGCTGTCGCATTCAGCCACATTCTGCTGGCAAGAAAATAAAGCTAATGAAAGAAAGATTTAAAGGCAGAATGTTATGCACGAGCCTTCTCAGACATGCAATTAAATACAAATTGCAAAACACAAATAAGTACATGATAAACCACAGAATTGCAAGTCAAAGATTGGAATTGTTAGCATTGACAGAATTACTTTTATAGCTTTCCTTCTGAAGCTATATGCAGGGTGTTGTTCTTCCAAGTGCTGTTCTTCCAAATAAAGTGGAACAGACCACTGCAAATATTTTCCCCTCCAAACTACACTTTAAAAGCAGAACCATGCCTCCACTGTAATTACAGAAGATGCTATTCCATTAACTACTAATATTAGGAACAAGTGGGAAAGCAAACAAGCCAAAGGAAAAAAAAAATCTGCTTCCAAGTATTGCTAAAAGGACTCCGCTCATAATGGAGTTTGCTATTTAGTGATAAGGCTTAATCTCTCAATGGAGGCAGAAAAGCAATATAGTCACAAGTAAGCTGTGTTTTGGGGTCAGGTGAAGTGGATTCCTGACAATATCTTTCAATCATTTGCAGATGAAACTATTCCTGGAGGCCAAAAGCTGCTCTAGCTAGAAGATACAATTTCTTGACAAAGAGTAATAGTGAGAAAGAAAGACTTAGTACATTTTCTTAGAAGAAGAATGAGCTTCACAGAGGTCAGCATTTTGTCTTTGTTGCTTCTCTTTCCAGAGCGGGGACAGCAGCTTCAAGCAAATCTGACACAGCATGCTCTGCATTAGCAGTTCTCTTCCTTCATACATCACCCTGTCTGTAGCAATACCCTTTAGATACCCTCCCATTAATCTGGGGGTGGTTCATCCACCTGCATTTCCCAAGGAGAAAACTCAGCACAGTCCAAATCCCCATGTAGAAAACAACCTCTCCCTGTCTCGCAGGGAAGGAATTCACCTTGAGACTTGCTCTCATTTCCTGTGGGATTTATTAAATCAGAGAGCAATGAAGCAAGCAAGAGATGCACTGTCTGTTTGGGGTTCAGTTTTTAAAGATGACCGCTGTAGGACACAGACTCCCATTGCCAAGCTTACAGGTGTCATCTGAAGTACTAAGAAGAAAACCAAGAAACAGTGAAAAAAATCTTGCTATTTTTGCTTTTGTAACCTGAGGAACTCTGAAAGTACACACTAGGTACCAGCAAAAGATCCATGTGTGCATTCCTGGTAGTTCTTCAAGATCAACACGTTATTTGCTAGGCGCTAATAATAAAGATGGGTGTCAGGCAAAACTCCGAATGAATAATATCAGCTTCCACAAGTTCCTATTGCCATGAGCAATGGTGTCCACATGATGAACGCTACACAACCGAGCCAATATTTCTACAATAGATCTTTACATCTCTGTGGAATAATGAAGTTCACTCCACTGTCAAGATACGTTCCAAGCATGCGTGTATGTATTTCATTATCAAGACAAAAGCCAACAGCCAACTATTCAGCAAGAAATATGTATCATATTCTTGACAAATAGTGTAAGTAATAAAAAGCTCCAGTTTCAGAGACAGGAATATAGTTAAGAACATTTTTCTTCTAGCATGAAAGACTTTGAGTTTAGTTTTCCAGCTACAGAGTTTTATCGATGAAGCAGAGCTAATTTGCACTCTGGGAGGAGATTAATGTAAGATCTTTTAAATATATTTTCTAAGAAGAAGTCAGAGTGCAATCTATTGCAGTAAGTATCAAAACAGAAAAAAAATAATCCATTTTCAGGAAGTGCATGGCTTGTCTGCTGATGTAAATAATCCTCTGAAATATCAATTCTTGCAAAAAGGTGTTTGTTTAGAAACTGATACATGAGGAGGGCTTTCATCAGACGCTAAACTGTTCTGGCTCAGCCTGTCTCCTACAGCCTACTGCGATTAGACATCCTGTATTGATGCCAGCTTGGTTAGCTGCCGAAAACACCTTATGTTAAGAAGTGTTATTTTTAATTTCAAGTATGAAAATACTGACCTAGAATACCAAATAAAATGTTTTCAGGGCAGTTATGCAGGAAGCTACGTGTAAAAACATCCTTTGAAATAGGATTTCACACATGCTCCAAATGTTAACTTTGAATGTATTATTTGAATTTTTGCTCAAATTACTTTTCGGTACCATAACTCTTAATCTGTAAACTTTTAAAAGTTAAACATTTCCTTCTATCACAAACCTCGCAAACTGACTTCAATTTTATCACAAAAGATTTAACTGATGTTATACTTCCCTCTTAGGAAACAAACACATAAATGAAGTACTTCAGTGGAGAAAGAATGTTCCTTCCTACACCTCAGTTACTAAATTAAGCCCCTCGATGGTGCTGAAGAGTTCAAAAAAATCACTAAGCACTATTCTCTGTCCATGGAAATGCAGCTTTCATAGCAAAACAAGTAGTTGTACACAAGTAAACCTCTACCAACATTTTAAAGAGCACTCCTTGAAATAATAAGGGCTGATGAACCAGATTGTCTTCTCCTTTACCAATTCACACGCTGCCTTTGCATGATCTAAACCTCAGTACATAGAAAACAACACAACAACTTTTTTTGGGGAAAAAAAAAAAGCCAAAAAAAAAGCCCCAGTCATCATGCAGACAACGAATCACTACTCTCTTTTTAATGACCTTTTTCATATTAGGAAACAAATACTATGTCCACCCTCTTAGTCCTCCATGGTCTATGTTAAGGAACCGAGGTTCAGCTGGAGTCTCTGAAAGACTACTGTACGTTTCCCAGGTAGGGTGATCAAATCTGGGCACAGCAGTTACCTGCAGTTTCTCACGTTGTTAACACCTTGCACAATGACAACTGAACTTTGCTGTTTGTTTTATACAACTCTCTCATCCCTTCCTGGCACAATACTGACAACCTAGCTATTTCCACTTGTGCTTTCAACTTCACTTCAGCTAGGGCACTCAGTGCCTTTCATGACTGAGTATCATGTGGGGGTTTTTTCTTTTTTTTGTTTTTCTAGTTATTTCTTCAATTTGACAGGAGCAACTTGCATTTTGACCCTGTCTTCCCACTGACTTGTAAGCCCCTGACAATGCCAGCTTGCTTAGTTTTAAAAAATTTACTACCTATTTATTGTTCAGATAACTATTGAAGACCTGAACAGAACTAGGATGTGGGGTTCTGCAGAGACATTTGCCTCAGGGACCCCCATCAGTATTTGAGACAGAGTATTCGAGACAATCGCACAGTTTGACATCCAACAATGCAATGACTTCTCTCTGAAAGCAATTTCTTCTCAACTTATTGCGTAGTCATCTGATGAAAATTAAAGATAGAGCCACACTCTATCTTATGAGAAAGCAACATTAGCAATACCGAAAACCTTCAAAGGAGGATTGCATTTACTGCCTCCCTATTCTCCTAAGTAGCCAAGTTCCTAATACAGCTTAACACATCTAATGTTCTACTGCTACCAAACGGAGAGAACTCAACCTCTGCTCACTCCTTTAACCCTCCCTGCTGTAGCTTGTGGGTTTGTGGTCTCCCTCCCATGGAACAGTCTTGTCCTTCTCCAACTGCTTAATTTACTCAAATGTTAGAAAAGTAGGACTTCCCTCTGGCCCTGAGTGTGCGGTTATGTTTGTTTGTTTGTTTGCTCCTGGAGGCAGGTACTGTAAAACATGGGAGGCAACACTATGTCAGCAGTGTGACAGACTGCCTTACAGAAGGAGCATCCTCTCCCAAACCTGGTGGCAAGGAGCTGGTTGTGTTCTCCCTGTGCCTCATGGCATTGCATCCTCTGTCAAAGAAGGAAATCAAAGTTCTATGACCAGGTCAGTTCCTGATAAAGCCATATCAATACTTTCATTATCTTTTCGATAACCGCAAGTGGATTATTTAGTATTTTTTCCAAATTTTTGACCAATGCTCAAAGAAAGCCTTATTTGCTTCTTTCTGATTAGGTGGTTTATAGTAACCTCCAAACACAGATTAAATATTCTGCAATTTCTCCCATCATTCTTTCCTTTCCCTTCCCCTTCTCTTTTTTTCCTTTCTTTCCTCATCTAGAGCCATTCAATGAGCCCACCTCTTGCCTGTCCTGGAATTTCTCAGCAAGTATACATCATATTGTACACCACACAAATCCTCCTCCTTCTTGCTCTCTACGTCAGATTTGCAAACCACTGGGGAAATCCCTTCATCAGCCGTACTTGGTAGAGCACTCCTGCTGCTTCTCAGACCCAGAAAAGTATTTGCACCTTTTCGAGGTATGCTGCAGCCAGCAGTATCATATACATTGCAATGGTGCCTCAAACCCACAGGTTTCTGGGTGCTTGAAATCTGAATCACAGAGTAACTCCAGCTGTGGAAGGACCTGGGGAAGCCATAGCCAGCATAACCTCTGCCTCAGGCAACCTGTCTCATCGCTTCTGCTTAGAAGCATAGAATCTTTTAGGTTGGGAAAGACATTTGAGATCATTATCAGAGTGTACTGACCCTACCTTCAGGGCAGGAAAGTGTGTCTGCAAGGTGCACTCAGACTGATGACAACCAGTGGATCTTCCCTTGGAGATCACCAACTGGAGTGTTCCTGGAGCCAACTCTGACATCACTCCTGCAGGTAACCAATATGGACAGATGGCTAATTTGGCTTTAAGCCTGTCCTTCGGGAGGCTCTACTCACTAGTCAAGCTTGCTTCTGATAATGATAACACATAAAAATTCTGACATAACATTGGGTTTTATACCAGCATTTCTGATTCTTCTGATTTATTTTCTGTAACGTTGACATTTGCAATCAGAAATCTCAAATTCCAGTTTCCTTGTTGCAATCAGCTTCTTTTGAGGTCTATAAAATACTTGCAGTACACTTTTCTCTGAGCACATCTGTCACTCAAAATTGTTCCATTAATAATATTTTGAAATTTATGTTCATGGATCAAAAGTTCCATTTTCTGAGCTATATTTGTTGTGACCGGTCAACTGAGTCACCGCTCTCTCCTTGCATCACTGTAAATATAGAACTGCCTATTTGCTTTCCAATAAGGCCTGTACAGAGAAAATAGAAATATAATTTCCAAACATTTTTTACAAAACCAAAGCCTACGTATACATCAATGCAATAGGATTGTAGCTATATTTGTGGAATTTATTTTTGTGATATTTCCTTAAGTTTATACACATGCCAAGTGTTCAAAAATATTTTAGGTAATTCTCAATTATTTGCTTTTTCCCCTGCCAGAAAACTAACTAGTTAATATAAATTAGTTAAATTCTAAAGAAAGTTAACAGCTGGAGAAAATGAAGAAAGTAGGCCTAAGATGTGGTAACAGAATTTGGCCACGATAGTCCTCTGTGGACAATTCTATTTGAATTTAACACTTGAGCACCATAGTGTATTGAGTTTAGTATGAGGCAGTTTGTGGACAATTAGATGGTTGACAAATTCAAATACAGCTATCTGCAAAAAGAGTGTGCACAGCACAAACCTTTAAGCCCTACATTTCTGTGGGAAAGTGCTATTTCCTTCCACAAGACCCTAGGTGTAATAATGATTCAAAATACCCAAGTGACCCAAATCCAGAATGTCTAATTCTTATGTCAAGAGAGGGAGGAGATATTTGCAATAATTACACTGAGTTTTACTCTCTTCCTAGCTTTGTCATATGCCCCTCTGGTAAATCACTCGTTCTGTGCTTCATCTCTTTAATTCAGTCTTGATATAGTTCTACTTCATTGTGATGCTTTGATAGCACATTCATTAACGCTTGTGATACAAACAAAAGCCTTTAAGGAAGATGTTCTTTAAAAGCTCCTAGAGAAAGGTCAAAGAAACAAAAAGTAATTTCTTTTCATTAAGTGCTCATGGAATTAACAAAACAATTTTCTCATTTTATTTCTTAAAATATTTTTTCAATCCTGAGAAGCATGTCCATTGTCTTCCAGAGACTTTCAGGGGTTCATTGTAGTCAGCAGCCATCTGACACGAGTATCTGTCTCCCAAAGTGGAACCCAAAGTGGGTTCACTCGGCACTGACCAGGGGATCAGCAGCAAAACCTATTTCTCCCATACACATCTGTCATGGCAAAGACAGAGGTTATGCATTCTGCATACCTGATGGCACATTTTTGCCATAGATAGAGATGTGTGATGATTGACAAGAACAGCAATGCTTTTTAAGCTAAACTGACCTATTTGTATCGAAAGGAAACCAGCTGGAAATACTCTGACGTACCATGAGACAAATATCAAAGCACCAAGATGCCTAATCAAAAGCTCCCAATCCTGAAACGCCTTTCCTTTTATTTTTATTTAGCTTAGCTCCAGCAGTAAAAGCAGTAGATCAAACATGTTCCCCTTATTACCTTGTTCCCCTTATTACCTTGGTGAGAACTAAATTAATTTAAATCTCAAAAAAAGGTGAGGTATGGAAAAAGAGCAACCAAAGCACTTAACGCTTGGAAGAAAGGAACTGTCCTTCTGTTTAACAGTCGGACAGATGCAGGGTAGATCACATTTCAGCATTAGTTCAGGTCTATTTGTTCTTATATGTCTTGAGAGGTTTAATTTTTGCCCCATTCTTGAGTTTTGTTAATAACTTGACAGAGACCAGAATATCTTTTCCAGAGTTTCCCAGCCCTGCCTCATAGGTTCTTGTGAACTATAGTTTATATTTTAAACTGCTACTCATGTATTCACAAAGCAATGAATATATAATTGGGACATTTCTTTTTCTTCCTGTTTTTAACCGCCGCTTAACTAATTATGCTCCAGAGACACCATCTGACTTAACTGCAGCAATGCTGAATAATTCAGAAATAAGGGATATCAAATGCACAGAAAGGAAAGCTGTCATGAAAATCCCCAGGGCTCTGTTTTAGCTAACAAATCTGATAGCACATCAGTTTCCAGCCCTGCCTCTAGCACTCTGATGAGCTGCTACTGCTCCAGCTATTGTTCCCATCTATGGATCTTTTTTTGTCCCACCAAGAGAACCTCCAAAGCAGTACATTCTTCAGACCGAAATACCAAGCTGTGAGAAATGGGTTAAGGACACCAAAGTTTACTTTTTTCCATTACTATAATTTCTCTGGAAGGATGTCCACACTGTTAACATTACTCTTACAGAAACCAGAGACACACACACACACACACGAAAAAGGCTCAGAAAGGCAGAATTCTCCAAAGCAAATATTAACAGATTCTGACCTTATGGCTAACACCAAGTTTATTTAAATAGAGAGCGAATGTACAAGACACCAGAAGTCTCAAGGTGTATTTTGAATATAAAAATGATACTCATCACTGCCACACTTCCAGCTAGCAACATTTACTTACTAAAACCTTGCTCACCACTGATACATGTTCATCCGTGCCTCTCAGAAATTTCAGAATAATTAACTACTATGGTTCTGCCCTTAAAAACATATTGTTTTTTCCATGCTATTACACATGCAAATCACAAGAAGAAAATTATTTCATAAAAATAAAATTAATATGTTTACTTGCCCTTTTTAATAAAACAGCATCTATGGTAAGGTAAAGTGATGCTACCAAAGTTTTTAAAGTCGAAACAGCTTTCAACTTAGATTCACATGCACTGTCTCCCCCCCGCCCCAAACATATAGTAGCTTAAATGTAGAGACATGAAATATTAGTTCTAGCAGAAAGGGTCAAATAACTCCGAACACTCCTCCCAACATATAGGACCTATTTAAATAGTTTTCAACTTCTGCCTCCAGCTTTATGAGAACTATTCCTGGTGCCATGCTATTACTATCAATGATGCTGTTGCAAGTAAGAGAGTAAACAAAAAAAGCTATGTTAATTTCAGGCTTCATTAGAAATGGAAGTGAGAAAACATCAATGCTTGTTGAACGAAAATAGAATCAAGTATTGGGAAAGCAACATCAAAGTTCTCAGAGAATCTTTCAAATACATCTCATCTTGCTGCTCTCCCGTACATCTTGTGCCCGTTACTTCATCAGAACCAAGACCGGATCGTTTAAAGTTTTGCAAGAATAGCTGTTCCATATATCTGAGATACACAAGGTCAGATAGTTCAGGAACGGATGAAACAAGTATCACGTAAGCTTTGGAAAGGGCAAATGCAACTTTCAGATCTATTAGTACAGATCTTTCCAGCAGATAGAGATCAATAGCACTGCTGAGGATTGTATGCAGACTGATGCTGCATACAAATCTGGCCAGCTACTTTCAAAAAAGGAGAAATAAAACTAAGCTTAGAGCTGTGCCAGAACAATCTGAGGAATTACGGATCTTGAAGCGAAAACGGAAACGACATGATTGCTCTTTAGCAACAGATCAGGAGATATCTGACAGAACAAATATTTGTAAGCATCTGGCTGGAACAAATATTTGTAAGCATCTGGCTGCTTAGGTGTGTTCAATTCATATCTAGAAATATCAGCACTTTTAGAGATCTGAGGTATCATCTCTGTGGCTTTCAAGTTGCAGAAGCCCTCTAGTCCTGCTAGTGTCATAGCTTTACAGGTTAAACTCCACGTTTTTCTGCTTCAGTTTTGTTCTTACATCCAGAATGTCACAACATGCAGAAAGTTACAAATTCATTTAATAAAGTTTCATAATTAACTTCCTGAGTCAAATGAAATAATTCAAAAAAGCATCTATCTTGGGAGCTACAGCTATCGCCTCCCTAGGTAATTAACATTTCTGCAGTGCCTATTGTTTACAGACACAGAGCAAAGTGCCTTTCAAGCTTCTTTCAGTTATCTCCTGCATTTCCAAAAAATTCCTTTTCCAGCTGGGTAATAGCTGTTTTTCCATTCAGGGCATGCTCTTCTTTTCTTTTCTTTTTGTAACTATTCAAAGAAATTGTTCAGAGCAAAAAATATTTTCTATGAAGCCTGATTCATTTTGCATCTGAATCCTTGTACTGTTTAGCATGGGCTTCTGTAGAAAAAGATACTTGACTTTTTTTTTTTTTGTAGATGTACCTGATGATGCATTTGATCTAAACAGAGACTCTAAAACTAACAGTGCTTGTGTGCCCAAGCATCATTAGAAATGCCCAAGAATTTCTGGTTTCACGATGCACTGTACTTTTTCTTCTTTACATGGTTACTAGGGAGACTGTGTATTTAATGTTCCTCACAACAGTTATGATTTCACCAATATTACCTTGAGTAGAAAGTTCCTCTGTGCAGGAACTGCAGGTCTATTTATTCTATGTTCTCCCATCTCCCTAGGGGAAAAAGTTTTAGTGTCTAAACAAAGGCAGAAGCATGACAGATTCCACCTGAGACTGAGGGGTGATGCTATCCTAACTTGCAAGCAAAAGGAGTAGGGAGTGGCTGAGGTTCTGAAATATTCCATGACCACAAAGGGTTGAGGGCTTTGGCAAAGTGAGCGTCAGGATCACGTCTGCCTTTTTCACAGCTGTTACCATGCTGAAGAGTTGTCCCTGTCTATGGTCAGCTTTCACAAAAAGTGTTTCTCTCTTGCTACAGTTACTGATGGGTGAAATCTGTTCTCAAAGAAATTCCGATTATCAATCCTCTTTGACTTTGAACTTTTCATCGCTAAATTTCTGTCTCTTCTCTTTGCTAACCTCTAAACTGCTATTAAGGTTGGGTTTTCTTTCCTCTCTTTTTTTTTCTTCTTTTTTTTTCTTTTTTTCTGAATGCCACTACTGACAATCACTCTATAGGTCACTTGAGTTCTTTGCTACAACAGATTTTTCTGTTTCTTTTTAAAAAATCTAATTTGTCCAGTGACATCAATCCTGTTATGCCATGAAGCTTTACTGATTTATGTAGGAACAACTTTCTACAGGTCTACTGTGTACTCAGCTCTTGAATGTGCTCATGCACTCCCACCGAGAGGATCTGTAGGTAGTTTTAAACACATTTGTTTCTCTGGTTTAAAGATCTCCTCATAGTTTCTTTATTAAGACCTAGGCTAATATGCATAGGTCAAAGACTTTGAAGTCAGGGCAAAACAACTTTGAACAAACTTACCCCTGAAAACCATGTCTGTAAATGATGTCAATGTCATTAAGATAAGCATTTGCACGCAAAATACTGCTTGGATTTCATTTAGTCCTATTTGAACGGGACTTTGCCCCATCAGCCAGTAGATGGAGATGTAAGTCCAGTAATTACTGCAGAAAACAGCTATTTGGCAGCCCTTGATACAGCTGAAGGTTTGTATAATACAATTTAACGAAGGTTAGATTTCTTAATAAGCATTAGATGAGACAGATGAAATCTGTCTACAGTTAAGGCCCATCTATCAGCCTTCCTTCCCACTGACATTCCAACAGCCTGTGGTCAACCGTGCCCATGGAGCTCAGGAAACTTTCATGTTCAAAAGACTGTTGATAAAGTAAAAAGGTAGAAGGTGAAATAGGCAGTCAAAAGACGTATTTTCTAATACCTGATCATGTGTTATCGAGTATTTTAAAAAAGCTTGATCATTATTCTCTTATAACACATTAAAAAAAAAAAAAAGTATAGCCTTAGTTCTCTCAATACCCACATTTTGACGTTTTGAGTTCTTTCATGCCTATGTAAACTACGAACATGTTTTTACCTTCCAGTGGATATATAAATGTTCTTAAAGTATTACCATTTCCATTGAGACAGTCACAATACTCTGTTTTGGTATTAAAAATTTATAATTCTATTAAATTATCATTATAGGATCTCATACTGGAAATTGTTTGCAATAGTGATAATATCTTGGGATTTATGAAAAACACAATTATATCTCTTAACATCTCTCTGCTGCAGAATGATAATAATATCCCTATTTATCTGAAATGGAAATGCAAGTGATAACAGTAATATAAGATAAAGCATAAAAATTAAGGGAATATAGTTGGACATTTATTATTTCATCTTTTTTTTTGTTCATGCCGCTTGATTTAAGGTTAAATGAGGACACCCTTGAAATAATAGGGCCCATATATCAACTAATTATATATATTGTAACAACAATGGTGGAGTCAGGCAGCCTATTCTTCTTCCCTGGATGCCCTTTGAACAAGTCAGGAACAAACAAAGATTGTGCTTTGAACAATTTTGCTGTTTAAACTGTCAATCTGTCAAGTAAGATCACTACAAAATGGGCTAGGCATTAAGGCACAGCAGCGAGTTGGGGACCTGAGACATTTCCCGTGGGCTGAGAACTTGGGAGGTTTGCTCTCCTTCAGTGCCTTCTGCTAGTCTCTTCGAATCCACTGCTGCGACGTCCCCTGACAGCAGTTTGAAAATACTGTTCCAAACGACGTTTCTCCCCTCTGGTTACCTTTTCATTGGGTACTCTGAGAGGTCTTTTGCACGTTCACAATGCGTGGAAAGGAAAAAACCTATTACTGTGCTCCCACTGTACTCCTGGCTTATCACCACCGCATCCCTCCTGCTCCTGATGCACTTCATGTCCAGAGGTCATTTGTACTCATGGGAAACTGAAGTGGTTATCTGCCCTAGCACAAAAAAGCCCAGGTTAGTTCTGCAGAATCATCTAAACCTTATGCTGGAGAACCAGGAGAGCGGAGGGAGTGAGTCTTCTCTCTCCTTCCAGGCACACCTTCTCTGTAGGGGTAAATGGACTTGGGTAATTTAATGCCTATGGTGCCTCTGAAGCACTGAAAATAACACTGACATATCAACTTGACAAAAGAAAACATCAGAGAGGTTGATTTTAATAATAATTCACTTGAAGAGATAGCTACATGCTGTTTTCCTACATAGGACATAGGTTTTTTATAAATGAGTAAGGCTAATATATGAATCTTGTTCCTTAACAAAGGTCTTGTTGATTTATGGAACAACAAATGTCAACTGTTTTGATCCCTGTTTGTTCCTGGTCTCTCAAAAGATACACATAGCATTTTACAAATAAAATAAAGCAAAATTGGAGTATTTATCATAATTTTCACCCCACAGGTTGCTAGAGGCGTTTTCCTTTGCCTCTTGGCAAAAATATTTTTGGTTACTTAAATGACAACGTATTTTGGTTACTTAAATGACAAGAAAACAGATCCTACTATGTCTGGGGATAACTCACAATGTGACCTTGCTTGTCTTATTTCCAAGGTCTTCACCATGTCAATAACAATACTGAACTCTTCTAATATTTTAAACAAAATCTGTGCTCTCTTTTTCTTGCTCGAGTCTCAGATAAAAGACCTGCAGATAATCGCCAAGGTTAACCACAGCAGGAATGCGGGTAGGACATAATGGCTGTCAGGGAGATGCAAGACCTGCCAATAGCCATTACTACATAGCAATCACCTATAACCCAACATCAAACCCAAAACTCTCTTGAGAGAGTATCTGCAAACTTCGTCTTGCATTTGGTTCAGTTCAGTGTGTTGCAGTAAAAACCTACATGGTGCAACTCAGCAACCGTGGCACTTCAAACAGGACTTTGTGCACAACTGAACCATGAGGTTCTGGATCCTGGTCTCAGGTCGGAAAAGGGTGGTGAAGAGCCAGGAGCCGTTGTGCTGTAAATCTGATGCCACCTGGAGTATGGGGAGGACATCTTGCATACCATATTATAAAAGTTGGCTCATCAGAAAGAAAGGCTTCCACATCTGACATTTTTTCCAGGGCCACAGAAGTACATGTTGCAATTTTTGGCTGAGAAAATGGAGGAATCACCAAATGTATTGTTGGAGAGACAGAAACTTTGTGTATCTTGATTCCTGGCAGATGGTCTTACAACCAGGATTTAGAACAGAGTTTGCCATTTGCACAAACCTCAGACAGAGCCCAAATAACACTGCAATAAGCTATAAAAATAGGAAGTTTATCAGAATTCAAAAATCTTAGCAAACCTAAAAAGTGAAAAAAATAAAGGCAAAAAAGACAAAATTCAAAATGTTCAGCTAGAAAGTATCATGCTGATCTAGGGAGAGTGGAGACAGATGTCCTTTTTGGACAAGTCACTTCAAAGAGGTATGAAGACAAATGCTTTGCCTTCAAACATGTAAGGTCTGAATTACAAGAGGAGGATGGTGAACACTTGGCTAGATACCAGTCCCACAGAAAATGGTGTGGAGGTTACACCACAACACAAGCCTGGCCCGAATCAGCGATGTCAATGAAATAGAGACAGGAACATAGCCTCTGAGGCAGGTAAAGTCACCCACCTGTTCTACTAGGCAATGATAAGGCTTTGGCTGGTGCAGCATCTGGTCTCACTGTGGAAAAAGTCCAGAAGAGAGCAAAGGTAATAGTCAGACATCTAGGAATCATGACTTACTAAGAGATACTGGGAAAAACAAATATTTGAAAATGAACAACGAACTGATCTGAGTCCTCAAGTGCTTAAAAGGTCTTCTCCCAGAGTATACGACAAAATATAAATGGGTTAAAGCTGTGGCAAGAAAATTTCTGATTAGATACTATAAAAACAGTACTGAAACATTGGCTATATATAAATTTCTTCCCTTCTTTTCATGCTTGCAGCACACACTGCATTGCTAGCTTAATTTCTTCAGAGTGGAAGCCAGAAAAATCTCTTCAGCCCAGGGCTAAGGGGGTGCTATACCAATATAACTGGACAGTCAGAATTAATATATGTGTCAGAATTAATCTATTTAGACAAAAAATCAGGAGGTCTATATCGACAGGTGAAGACACTTCTCTGCCATGCTTAGTTGATCGCTGTGCCTAATAAAGAGAGCCATGGCCCTTGCAGGAAAGGGAAGAGAAGCTCTGTGATACAGTGGAGTGCCTGGCACGCCCTGTAGAGCAAGGGGGACGTGACTGACACACACATATACCCAACTGCTCATAGTGGACAGACACTAAAGACTGCTAGTAAACTTGGGCCAAAAAATAAGTATGGAGCTTGCATCCAACGTCCATATATGAAATCTGTTTGCAACACTGAGGGTTCTGACAAAATTAGTCCTTGGCTTTAGTCTTAGTTCCAACTACCTGTTGGAAGCAACTGTAGTACAGGTATGGGTGCTCCAGACAGCAGCAGGTCATTCTTTACAAAACACGGAAGCAAAACAGAAATGAAAGTGGACACAGATGTCAATCCCAATTTTATGTTGGTAAACACTATAAAGTGTAAGAGAAAGGTGTTGGATTTCTGTTACATAATGCCAATAGGTGTCACCAAATTCTGCATGAAAGTTCTACACAAAATGGCTTGAAAAGACAAAATTAAAAATAGAAATAATTTCAAAAATGTGATTTCTTTCTCTTCATGGAAAACTGTCCAGGCATAATTTTATAATTTTCAAAGCCAAGCCGTCTGTATCAATAGCATGCTGATAGCATTAAATAGCTCACCTTCAATCACTGAGCAACAGATCTCTGTCTTCTTCTTGGCCACCATCCCATTCTTTTTTTATGTAAAGAAGTATTAAATTTATGTCCAGAAACTACTTAGTTTTCTAGTTGCTGATAGTTTTGGTGACCCACTGCATGAATCTGCCCCAGCATATGGGGATATAGACTGTTAAGCTATAAAGTTAATACTTATGTGAAATAGCAGGCTAACAGCTCTAGAAACATTACATTCAAGACCTTACGTTTTTATGCTAACCAGGAAGCTCCAAGTGTAAAAGAAAACTAGAATTATGAGTTGGCATGGAAGCAGGAAAAGCATAGCTACTTTGGCACTGCAGCATCAAGGCATTATGAACAAAATTTGTTCCCTTCATTCTCAGGAGGCATGACCCATGAGAAACATTCGAGTGAAAAGTCATGTATCAAACCTGAATAGGGCTCAACTAATTTCTTGAGTGATTATTGTGAAGTTATAGAAACTATATCGGCAATGGCCTCTCCTCTCCTCATTTATGTCTTCTGACCTGGCCTTCAGAGAAAATGTACTGGCCGTATAGAACCTCTACAAGCCAAAGACAAGAGAAAACGTTTGAATATTCATGTGTTCACTCATAAATGCTGTGTTGGTGTCAGTATTTTTCACTGAAAAATTCTAAGATTTTTAAAGGGCCACAGGTGGACACACTTTGTAAAAGCTATAGTTATCTCCACTATTGTTATCTCCACTAAAAGTCTTCTACAGACCACCATGACCTGTCAAAACAATAAATCAAGATCTTAAATTTCACAAACTCGTGCTGGTTGGAGACTGCTTCTCTGCAGAATAATGCCTTTGCATCAAACATTCCTGTAGCATGGTTCAGAACAGTAGCTTATACTCAGGCTTTAAAAAAATAGACAATTGTTTCTGGTTGTGAGAGGTTTTATGAATATGTTTATAGGCAGAAATCAGCCATAAAAGACACAGACTATAAAGCAATGTGAGCTATAGAACAGAAATCATTGTCCAAAGCACTTTCTAAACTTCAGAAAACGATCGTAAAATTGTAAAAGTACTTGTCAGATTTGAAATGCAGTCTTAGCAAAGACTTTCTCTGCACCAACGTGTTGTTAAAAAGGATATATAAATACTGAAAGTAAGGAGCTGCAAAAGAGTTTTTCAGCAAGTATGTCATATTCAAATAAAAGAGCATGCTGACAGCAGCTTGCATAATAATAGTATGATTTTATATAAGCAAATAAACAGAAAATGCCAGGTAATCTTCCAAACACACAACTGGCTACATTAAGATCATGTTAATCCAAGGTTGAGAGTCTGTGATGCAAGGGAAAAGAAAACTACTGATCACCCAATTTCATCTCCCCAGTACATCCAAAATTTTACCAAAAAAGTGCATCCATAAACCATAAACTGTCCCTATTGCTCTGAGACCTCAGTACTACAATGTCTCTCAGACTCATACCCAAAGCACTCTGGCAAGGGTGTGGTGATTCTGTTCCTGTTTTATAAATGGGAGGCTGAGTACAAGACCTAAAGTATCTTGCCAGAGGTTAGAAAGGTGCTTCTACTTCCTTGGCTAGCCCAGTGTTTGCCAAACTATTGTTCTGGTCCTTTGTTAGAATTCTTCAGCTTCACCTGCTCTCAGTGAGGTCTGGAGATGACAACAGCTCTACATCAGAAGGCAAACAGGCTGTTGTGGAAAGGAACCCTCAGAGAGCAAGGAGTGGTTGTATACAAAGAAACGACTAAGTTCTGCAGATAGGTGCTGGAAGTCTTGGCATCCAGTGTGTAGCACAACACTTCTCACTTAGCTTTTCCATCCTGAGTTGGCATCCAATAGCGAAGCTCTTAGGTCTTACCTGAAACTTCCCCTCCCTCCTGCATCATAAAGTTACACTACCCTATATCTGCTCTGAGGAGCTGTACAGCCCTTTCCTACCCTAACCGATCTGTGCTGTATCAATCCTCTTGATTAGTTTGTGGGTTTTCCAAATAGTTTTTTTGAGTTGAATTGCTGATGTTTTCTTGTCTGGTTAAAAATATGTTGCTGCCGGCATGAATGGGCACTGATGCCAGTTTTCAGATCCAGCATGTGATAACATGAATTGATGTAAGTGCTTCCAGGAAATAAAGAGCAGTCATCCCCAGCAGGCTTGAGCACATCAAACCTCTGCTTTAAACTTCCACAGAGCTTTTAGCCTGGACAGGCTATTAAATCATATGAACTGACATGCTGTATATCACAGTCCATTATAGTAACAAGGTTACCCTATTAGTTTAAGTGGCAATTCCTTGGGTTAGGCAAACTCCTCGAGAGACTGGCGTGCTTACAGCACAGGAACAGCCACAGAAGGGCATGCTTTTACATCCCAAACCATATGTCCCACAAGGGAATGCTTCCAGACCTCTGCCATGAGAGAAACAAAGCAGCGAGAGATGAGAAGCCAGGGTGATCCTTGCCACAAAGGAGGTAAACTGGTGCTTCCCGCTAATACACTAGAAGAAAATTTCCCAAGTCACCTCAAATTCTGCTGAACGATCAGTGGCCCCGGGATCAAGGCAGTGAGCATCATCGTGACACGTCTGACAATTTCCAACAATACATCAGAACACCAATTTGCTCTGTGTCATTTACACAGCCCTGAATGCATCAGGGGAAAACAGCATGAATTCCCCCTTTGGAATATATTGGGGTAGCTTTAGATGAGTTGCAAAAGAAAAATCACTACAGCCAGCCGCGATGAGATGCAAGTGTGACAGATCAGTTGAATGTGACATAAAATTTCTGTTGTTTCTGTGTCACATGAAAAAGGGAAATCAACAAGGAGTTCACAGATTTAGTCTCTGGATGGGAAGGCAATTTTATGAGGGCTGAAGTCCAATTTCCATGCCTCTAAAGATTCAACTTATCCTGAACAACAGCAACACAGATATTTAAAAACCCCCACTAAACTAATCTTAAAGGCTGCATGAGATCCATTTATGGAATAGTTATCAAACTTTCCTGAACACAATGAGAGTACAACAATATCCAATAATTCACATAGGAGCTTTGGCTGAAAACACATTTTATATAGTTACAGTTTGATTCAGTGAAGCCTATGGGAAACCTGGCATAGCCAGTGACAAACTACACATGAACCAAAATGATAAATTTTGGTAGATGAATGCATCCTGAGCCAGACACCGATAGAAATTTGTCACGTGACTCCCAAGTTGGTGCTAGAACGTCATCATCTGTACCTGAATTTGACATTGGGCAAATAGGAAGATTCTGAGTGTTATACAGTGATACAGAAATTCACAAACATCAAGTCAAATCTTGACTTCATGAATGAAGGCCTGAGAGCAGGTGTGAGTGTGCATCAGAAGAAGCTGATGTATGGAACAAAGCTCCAAGCTGTGTCCTAGCAAAGTGTGGCCATGCTGTCTGAGCAGTGCCACAGGTCTTTGAACAACAAGCCATCTCCACACTCTCACCACAAATTAATGAGAATGCCCAAACTCTTCAGAAGAGGGATTCTGAACTGAAAGACTGCACCCAGATAGGTACTCTCCAACAGGAGAGTGCCTATCAAACACTGACCATTGTAAACTACACTTCAAACTAAAGAAAAAAGGGGGCGAGGGGTGGTGTGGGAGGAATTAATTCCAGAAACAGTAGTGCTCAGTAAGCTTTGTGCTGCTGTTACACCAAAGGCCTACCTGACAACACTTTGTTGTGTCAACAGCAAGCACACTGCTGACGTCTGCTGCAGCAGTATTTTGCACACGTGCGGATAGAAAGCAAATGTATTATTAAACAACTGCTTTTAGGGCTTCTGTAGTTTGATCTGGTTTTATGTACATTATTTCTTAGGCTGATGTGACCTTTTCTGCTTAACACACATACTGAGCTGGCATTTTAAGTGAGGGGAAAAAAAACTCATCAGTGTGATTTTTGGATCATGTACCCATTATTTGCTGGTGTTTTACTAAAAATGCTGGCAATTTTCCAGTTCATTAAGGATCAGCTCAGATCTGATGCTGTTGGCAAGAAATAAAACTATTAGGATACCAACAGTAAAATATTTAACCTAAAAAGAAATAAAAAAATTCCTACGCTTACAAAACAGTACCCTAGTAATTACGGCGTTGGCTGAAGCCATTCCTAGTTTTAGTGCATATGCACCTAAAGGAAAACTGCTTTGTTTCTTTAATTCTGTAGAAGCTGTCTTGGTCAATTAAGTTACTGCTATCTAAAATGGTTTGCAACGTTTACCACACTTGTAAGCAAGGTATAAAAGCTCGAGGTGTCAGCAGAGAATGGCCCAGGAGAAAAGCAATACTGACTTTGAATTGAAACATAATTCCTCCACTAAGCAAAAGTAATACCAATTACTTAAACATTTCTATACCCTTACCATTCTAGGCAGAAGGTAGTTTTGAGCAAAGGTATTGCCCTAGGTCAGACAGCCTTCAATCCTGCTGCCAAGTGTGGGGACGAGCATGGTGGCTCCACGTGCAATGCTGCTTTTCCACATGCATCGCTATGATGCTCTTCCTGAGATAGGGAAAACACAAAGGACTCTTGCTGATTTTCCCAAGAACTGTGAAGTGGTGCCTTTCCACCTTCTGGAGATTCTGATTACACCAACTCAGATTACAAGAATTATCTAAGTCTCATTGTCCTTTATGTTCTTCCTCACAAAGCCATTTAGCTGTATGCCTTATGAAAGCAGGCAGAGCAAGGTGGGTATCGATTGATTGTAACAACAGATTATCCATAACAACCACATCTGTTTTGGGCTGCACAAAGCCTGGTCTCATCTGAAAGTTTCCTATGAGTGCCTCCTCTTCAGGGCTCTCTTGTCATTGAGAGATGCACACTGTGAACTGCAAATGTGTGAAACGGCTGATAAACAGCCTTGCAGCTACACTGGCGGTACAAAAGTTTTACTTATACACAAACTTTGAGTGCTGAACCAAATGATGTAGGTGACTTTCAGTAAGTGGTGAGAAATTACAGCTGCTCAGGGAGCCAGAAAGACTTGCAGGAGAGCAAAGGAAGCTCTAGCAACTCTGGAGTGTTATGTGATTGCAGTACGTACACCTATGTAGTGGAGTGGTCACGTTGGTGGCTGATGTGAAGTACTTCATCAGCACTTAAACCAATGTGAGATGAAGACTGATGGGCCTCGATGGAGATGAGTAAAGAAGAACAAGCAGAATAATGAAAATAAGCCAACCAAATGCTACAATTATCTCCCTCTCCCTGTACAGAGCTGGTCATTCCCTGGATATCAGGGTCAATTTCCACATGAATCAGATCCATTAATTCAAAGTAGTACAGAGGCTGTGCTAGAGACACAAGTTTTCTGTTGCTGTTGTTTCCAGGCTTTGTTCTGGGGAGAGGAAAACTCTGTGTTTTAAAACTGCCAAAACCTGCAGGATGGAGTTTTGGCCAGGATTACCAACAAGATCAGAGCCTGTCCTGCTGCCAGCCCTGCCAGGATGCACACTGAGACCCAGAGACTGCAGCACTGACCCATGTCTGTCTGTCCGCTCTCTGCTGATGCAGACTAAACCCTGTTGAACCTTACATGAGAATGATTAAAAGAATAAAGAATCGACCTTTGTTAAGAGTAGGAGATAATGTCTATGAATGAGCTGACACAGTACTGGGGTCGAAGGCTGGCTTATCAACGACTATTTATAAATCAGCTTGACACTGTTCAGGTTTGACAGCCCTGTGTTTAAGTTACAGCAATACATACACAGTAGCAGTACCACTGGTCATAAACAGAACATCTGCTGGCAGAATGTGGACTCAGCTATTGATGCATGTATTGCATCAATCTCCAGCAAAGACAGCATTGACCTAAGGTCTGTTCAGGAAGCACTCTGTGGAATAGAGAATAACCATCCTCAGGTTCACTACTTGCTACTCTCATGCAATGCTGAAACCTTCTCTTAACTAAAGCATGTGCCTATTTCTTTTATGCATGGCCACTGGGGCAGGAAAATTGGGAAGGTTTGTGTTTCCAGGAACCACTTGTGAATTTTACAAACTGTTGTCCTGGTCTTTTTCCCCATTTTTGAGGTTTTATAAACCTGTACAGAAGCTGTTTGCTTCTATCACCTTTCATTGGTACAAAACAGCCTACATGGAAGTTTCTGGGCTTGGATTCTTCTGCTACGGTTACCTTCTTTGTTTGTTCTGCTTCATGTTCCCACTCTCCCTTTTATCGCTACTTACTCAAAGGGGTCGCTGGGATCAGCTCTCTGGAGCTCTGGAGGAATCGGTATTCTTTTGTAGTACATTTCCCAGTCAAAAGCTCCTCGCATGGCATCCCCCGCCTGTGCCTCGTAGCCAAAGTGATTGTGGTCAATGACATCGATCATAGGACACACGATGGTTTTGTGGTTTAGTGCAATCTGGTCTGAAAAATGAAAGTAGAAAATAGGAAACGGCATGTCTAGTCAAGCCATCTATCATATTACTGCAAAGTGAATCCCACAGGTTTTCTGGTGTTTGAAGATTGCTTGCTTTGTTCCCTATGGCCCCCAAATAATTTCATTTTTCAAATCTGTATCAAGCCTTTATCTAAAGTGGACTTAATGCAGTTGGGCAATGATTAGAAGCATTTACAGTTCTTTAAAGGAAGGCATATCCCTGCGAGACCCACCGGAGTCCAGTCATCTATATCTCTGTCACTTTGCTACTCTGAGCTGTCCCCAATCTGTCAGCTACAGAACAAGCCAGCAAGCAAAATGTAAAAATACTCCTTCAGCTGTGGGGAGTGTGCACGGCAACCTCCTGCGAGAGAGATTTGTGTTCCCAAACGTGAATCTCAGCTCTTGCAACCAGTCAGCCGCTGTTCCTGTGGCTCTAGTGTGCATCAGCTTTGAGATCAAACGCTGCAAATTAAAGGCAAACTCCAATGTGAGGAACAAAACAGGGCTTGTGTCCATTTTTGTACCGATCTCTGAGATAAAGAAGGCCCCACAGGATTATTCTTAGTTGCCTGTTTTCTAAAGAAAGGAGTTTCTTTTTGCTTTAAAAAAAATAAAAATGGAATTGTAAGGCTAACTTAAATTCCCAGTTCTAGTTTAAGGGCAGGGTGGGCCTGGGTCTGCTCCACAGAAAAGAAAGTAAGATATTCTAGCTGCAAGAATTAGGCAGAAGAATAATGGTTTGAAATGAAGAAGTACAGGGGAAATTTTTAGCTGTGTTGGCATGAAAGGACAGTAGAAAAACTATGAACTCTTGAAAACACAAACTCTCAAAATTCCAAGTACGATAAAGCTCCCAATCATATCCTAGATTTTTTAGAAAATGTCATATATATTGTGGCACTTATGTTGAAAACTTGCTCTTTGGTTTTAGGGATTAGATTTCACTGGCGCTCAGTAATGTCCTAGAAAAATCTGAGGGCTGAGACTGGAATGAGCACTTAGATAGGAAGGCAGGTAATACCGGGGTAATGATTAATAATGCATATTCTGCTTCCTTGTTTCTGAAGGATTGAAATTAAGAAAAAAAAAGATTATGTTAGCAAAACATCTGCATTTTTCATATTTATTCTCAGTTGTTTAGAGACTGCACAAATGGGGGAACAATGCTGACTGCTATAGAGAAATTAATGTGCCTGGAAGTTCAGCAGGTTTTTACATCTTTATCCTTTAATAGAGAAATAAATTTAAAGCACAGGCTCTCACAAAATTCTAGGAAACTCATCTCAGACATAATGGCTACATTACTGTTGCAGTTGCCAAATATAATTACATTCACTGGTATATTGTGTAGCGTTATCTGTAATCATTACGTAAAGTCATTTTTACATAATCTCTTTCCTGTGCTGGTCCTGCTAATAGTTACAGGCCTTATAATAGTCTGCCTATGATCCACCCCTTCTAAATTCCCTGGAGGAGAGAAACTAAATGGGATTGATTTGGCTGGAGCAGGTTAAAGGTAGATTCATAATACTTTAGCATCCTTCTCTTGATCTTTAAAAGCTGCTGCCTTTAAACAGACCGATGGATTGGAAATCTTCAAGTCACATGCACAGATAGCCAGGGAGAAAATTATTTGAGCAATGCTCAAACTCAATTCCAGTTTTCATTTCTGCAACTCTGCAAGAATTTTGCAAGTAAGATGATGCTTACCTCCCTGTTCTTGTCTGTAACTGCACAACTAACTTCTCAGCCCCCAAACTGTTTTGGAGATGAAGAG
Organism: Gallinula chloropus; assembly: GCF_964237585.1. Taxonomy (NCBI): domain Eukaryota; kingdom Metazoa; phylum Chordata; class Aves; order Gruiformes; family Rallidae; genus Gallinula; species Gallinula chloropus. The sequence goes on from NC_140088.1 coordinate 63,611,553, forward strand.
GAACCACAGGAAGTTCTCAACTTTTCTTGAAGAAACCAGAGTGTTTGTAGCTACGCACACCAAAAGGCAGAGTAATCAAACATGCAGTCCCACTGTTTCTTTCAGTATGCCCCAAATAGTGAATTCTGCATACACACTTCTAGGCCTAAATGCAGCCCAAATACAGATTCAGGACACGGAAAAAAAGGTGCAGGGCTAGCTCATATTTACAAGAGAGGCAGTATCATAGCTTTACAAGTGTAAAAAAAAAGCTGCTGCTTTTGCCAGCTACATTTCTCCATCCCACCTGCTCCTAACGCAAGACCGTGAAAGGCACAGCTGAAATGCTTAACCGCTTCTTTTCCACTGCCTTTATTCCTCATCCTCACACAAATTCCTACTGGTCAGAAAATTTCCATGCAGTATTTCAATGCATATATACTGAAGATAGAGGGAAGAACAGATAGATAAGTATCACTGTAGATGTGAAAATCTGGCAGATCTGAGGGAAAGCCTAGAAACAAGAGGGAACAATGCTCAGAACTTTCTCCCTAGCAATTTTTAGCAACATGTGCATACATATTTCAATTCACCACTGTTAGCACCAAGCTGAGCTAGCATATGGGGCAAGAAGCAGAAGTGTTCAATATCGGATAAGCCACTCTCTCAAAGAAGCATGTGTTAGCTTTACAAGAAAGAAGTACCCCTTTAATTTTAAGTGCTTGTTTCAAATTGGCTGGTTAGTTATAATGCCACATTGCAAATACTGCTATTTTCCTACTTATATATGTGATTATAGATGGTGACATTTCAGCAGCTCAGCAAGTTATCTCTTAGTATCCAAACTGTCATAAGAACTTGTCTTCTCAGTCTTTCTCACTGGCAAATAACTCATCATATAAATGCTGTGGAGATGGACAGCTAGAACTAGCAGGTGTCTCAATAGCTTGCTAAGCATGATCTAATCATGACGTAATTTTAAGTCTTGATCAGGAAAAAACCCTTTTTTGACAAGCCTAGCCCTGAAAGCTTATGGCACAACTAATCTGTCATCCATCTCCCCTCCTCCTGCTGCAACATCAACAGAAGAAAGGATGTGCCTGCATCTTTCAAGCTAGTTCATTGCTATGTTTCTTACCTTAAACCTGCAATAACTGCAACTTCACGGTACACTAGACTCTCAAGTACAACAGCTGGAGCCCAAGTCACATTTTTCCTTCTGCTGACTTTATAGCACTGAGAAGGGATAACAAACAGCTGTGTTTGCCAACATTTTTACATGGCTACAGCTGCCTGTTCAGTGAACATCAGGCAAAACTCTCTGAGATCTCAGAGTAGCTTATCTCAGTTTAGAAACCTATTTAAGCTAAAGAAATAAACTAAATAAAGCTTAAAGAAAATAAATAAAAGCTGTTTTGCACCTGGTTTTAAAGAAAACAAAACAAAGGACTGTAACTGAAAATGTCCATGGCTCAGTGCCACAAAGCAATTTAGACACTTAACAAGTACTGAAATAACTTAGTTTTCCTTCAGTCTAAAAACTGATAGTTTTTAGATCACTAGTTTTCCACTCCTCATCCTCTAGCTTGCAAGGTCTCATTTAAAAGAAACAGTAATTTGGGACAGTGGAAATGATTGTCCCTCTCAGTCCCTGCCAGTCTCCAGAGCAGGGCTGAACTGGCCTCTTCCTGAGGACTTTTCACTAAACATGGCAGATACAATCAGATCTAAATTACAGCAGCTTCAAAGCAATAAATACCCAATTCAGCTTCTGTTTTGGTTTCCTTGAATACCATTCAATAATATCCAGTGCTGAGTGAAGAGTTGATCTTTATACAAATACTTGCAAAAATATATGAACTTTACTATTATTAGTCGCCAGGTGTCATCTGATTTCAATATAGTAAGTATTTGACATCTAATGTCTATGAGAAAGTTATCTCATCCCTTTGGGAAAACAGGGCATGGGGCATCCTTAAATACACTGGCTGTGTGTTCCTTCTCTATTTGTCTGGTCTCATGTAATGCTCTACTTTTTCCTTCAAAAATAAAGCCTTGATCCTGGGCTTCAGTGTTCCTCAAGATTAATTTCTAGATCCACTGGTTGATTAGCTAAGGGTATTTCTAGTACATGTGGAAGAAGAAAGATCTCGTTCCACTTGAGATCTGGGACTTGGTCCCTGATGAAGCTTCTCTCATTTTCTCAGCGTTCTGACTTGATGTCAAGGGAGATCATTAGTTCAATACTCAACTGCAGTCTAACTGAATTATGAATATTTTGCTACCATTTTATTTATTTTTCAGGATTTTCTGGTGAAATCCAGCTAGATGTACCTTCACTTCAGACAAGAAAGCAAGAAAAGGAGCTGATATTACAACTTGCAATTTTCCCACATCTAAGTTAGCAAAAGAGAAGGGCTACAGCTTCTTTACAGTAAAGATATCAGAGGACAAGAGTGAGAATCATCTGCAAATTTTGTCTTTAGGGGTAACATCATATGTGCAATGGGACAAAAAGTCGATAAAAGTGGATGTAGAACACTTCGGAGTGTTTAATGGTCACTTGATGAGGCTGCATGTGGAAGGCTTGTTGAAACTTGTATTTCCCTCTGCTGCTTTATGTCATTTGGGCTTTACAGAAAGGCATGGAGGTTATTTGTAACACACTAATGTTGTGATTAAGGGCAAAGTGATAACAAGGGGATAGACTGTAAGTGTAATTTGATATGGAAGCTGGAAGGGATGCAAATTTAGAATTTGGATATAATCTTGTTACTGATCTCAAGAAAAACTAGTTACTTGTTTCCCCCCCCCCCCCCTCAAATGATAGGAAAACAGAACAGATCCCTTCTTGTCTGTGAATGCTTTATCAGATTATTGTGTGGATAAACCCGTCCCGCCAAAAAAATTCATGAAACAATGACTGCTGGGGAACACTATCCTGTCAGGTACTCATGACATATTCTTTTAATCAACACACACTTATCTAATAGTAAGCTCAGAAATTTTCTTTGGTTTTGCTAGCAAAAAAGCACTTGGCAAAGAACATACACTTTGCACGTAGTCAAGTGTGTAGAAACGGGGACATTGTTTCCTGAAGTGAAACCTTATACTACAATAATTGATTCCTTCTATTCCTTCCACTAATGGAGCTTTGCCGGCTGCAGCTGGAACCCAGCAAAGCAGTCAATAGCAAATCACTCTTTCTGAGGTTCCTATTGTAAATGCAGTTGTTATTGGATCTAACTCTGAGGTCTCGGATACATTTACAGCAAAAGCTGCTTTAATGGAATGTGGAAGACTAGGAAGGAGTACAATACCTGCATAACAAAAGTTTTCAGGTTACAGTAAGGGCATAGCAGAATGCTAGATTTAGCAGTGTATTAAGTGGTAGTAATAATAAAACAAATTATAACTCTAATAGGCCAAAGTGAAGTAAGACTTCAAAATTTTACCAGTTCTTTAGTCACAAGAACCACAAAATGGAGCTGCTCACATTTGTCTGAGTTCTCTTTCATACAGACTCTTCAGACACTGCGACACAGCTCCAGACACTTCCGTACAGTGTATGTCCTGCTGATTGTGGGACATGACTTCGATTGCTTAAGCTATGCTGTACACTCTGGTTTTAATGGCTGATGAACACTCATACACTTACTAAGCAAGGGAGGCAGCCAATTCACGTTGACTTCGCAATGGGAATCCAGAAATGTCAAGACTTCTCCTCTAGCCAGCGAGGCTCCTAGCAGTCTGGTCCGAATGAGCCCTTCTCGTTTCTTGGTACGTACAATCCTCACTTTGGCAAAACGGACCATGTATTCCTCCAGCTTCTCTTTTAAATGTTCTAGAAAGAAGGGCAAAAAAAGCGTCAGTGGTGCCAGGCCTGGAGGAGCCAACAGAAGGCCAGGTTGGCATACAACCTGCAAGCAGCTTATCTACTTCCATCTCTTGTCACTTCAAGTCCTCCAAAATCTGCCACAAATCCTCTCTGAGGCAGTTTGGAAAGTGCAAATGTTCTCTGTTTTATCACGCAGAGGAAGACACTGACACTCTGGACCTTTTACTGCAGTTGCTACTGGCAACCTGCCATCCACAATATAATCATGGCCAAAACAACTGCAGGATATTCATCCATCCTTTGGCTCCTGCAGCCCAAGGCCAGATAAACATTCTGGCATGCTGTTTTATAAACAGTGTCCTTTCCAGGTGGGTTTCCTACACCAACTAATTATGAAGAACTATGCTCGGAAAGCAGTTTTCAAAATGGAAGTATTAAACTAGCGCAGTGAGATTGTTTTTGTAATGGGAAAGGAAACATCCATGAGGTAAGATATTAATACTTGGAGACCAGTGTGAAGAAAATGGACAGCTGACTCCTAATAAAATTAAGCTGCAAATATAGAGCACTTGATAGGTTCTCTTATGGGAATATCCTAGCTCTATTTGTATGACAAAACAGCACTTTTGGGAACTTTTGTCTTCTGGCTTAGAAACATACAGCAAAAATTGTAAGACAACCTCCCAGCCCAACGCCCTCCTTATACAACTCTACAGTTTTGCCTCCCTCTAAATACATCTACAATAGAAATACTGATTTCTTATCTTTGATAAAAACACCTCAGTTTGTCAGACTGTTACTTTCAGAAAATCTGATAATTTCATCTGGCAGGGAAAGAGGGAAAGAAAAGCTTAGTCTCCAGTAATTAGAACTGCTGATAAGCCACATTTAGTGGTTTTGGGGCTGCAAGCTATGTCGCACTGAAATGGGTTTGCCAAATTATGATTGCTTGTTATATCAGCTACTAACTTTTTAGACTTGCGTGGCCAGACCTCGCATCTTTAGAGACTGCAAGAACTTTGCTGTTGCCTACCTGGAAGGACTATCATTTAGCAGTACCCTTGAGCCTGTAAGGCTGACACGCAGATTAAAGGCAACAAGCAAACAAGTCATAGTGCGGAGAGTGCAGAATCATGTGTTAAAACAAAACTCTGCTGAAAGAGAGCTTTCTGCACATGTCTCTGTTCTTTTCCTTCCTTGCTGAGCAATGTGCAAGGCTTTTCAAATCTACCAGCAGATTAGGAGAAAGTAGAAACGATAGTGTGCAGTCATAATGTTTTAGTGGGAGGGTACTGCATGGGATGCTTCTCTGCACTGAGAATCCCGATGTATGCTGAGACAGAAGAGGGAGCAGCCTGAGGCCTGGGAACATCAGTTTGCAAGGATTACAGAACAGACATGGGGTTTTGGGAGGGAGAAGCTAAGTGCTTTGGAGACCTGCTGACTCAAGAGAGTGGTTAGTGTTCAAAACACCTGGGGTATTAGATCAAGTGAGAAAGGCCAAGTCTGAGACAATAAAAAAAAGAAAAAAATAAAGGTCGTTCAGATAAACATCAAATGTTTTTGTCTTCTACTCTGTGGTTAATTGCAAAATACAGAGATTTAAATTCTAAAATAAAGTTCATCTGTGGTTGGACTTGGTGATCTTAAAGATCTTTTCCAGCCTAAATTATTCTGTGCTCCTCTGAAATGAAAAGAATTGAAGTATCCCTATTTTCATCCCATTTTTCTACTTAGATACTGAAGAAAAACCATCACAGTCTCCCAACAGTCACAATGACAAGAGATGTACTATGTCTTTGAATGATGAATGTTGCATGACCAACCATATTCGCAGGACAAGGCTGTGTACCATTCTGACTCATTTGAGGTACCAGCTACAATTCAGCATCACGACTGAACTGAAGTTAAATCGAGTCTTAGATCATTTTGTGCCTGTGTGCAAGACTGTCTAAAATGTGTATTTATTGAACTGTTTTCCTGTTTTTATGAACTCTGTTGAGGCTATTCCCATAGCGTAGGAATATAGAAGAAGGGAAACAGATTTTAAAAACAAAGATACAAAGACCTTGCAGGTAATATAAGAAAGTCTGTTAGGGCTGTCAATCTGGATTTTTTTCTGTGTGGTAAATTGTATCATCGTACAGCCATGAAAAATGAAACAGTTTCAAAGCGACAGGATATTACATATTTCCAAAGTAAATCAAAGCCAATCTCTTAGGTACCTTATCTTCTGTTAGGACTCAGAGGCTAGAAATCTCCTGTAGTTCTTTAAGGTCATCTAACTTCTTACCCCTCTGATCTCTCCCCCACACAAGACTTAAGTATGTTTGCACTGAATACAGTGTATATGAACCCTGCACCAAGAGCAAGACCACACTCCTGCACGATGTTCAGACCACTAGGGTGATGATTAAGATTACTCAGCCTGAACACAGCTCTTCAACTATGCAATGAATCACTTAACACCTTGGCTCTAGTGCAAACCCATCTTTACCCTTCTCGTCTCAGAGATGGGTTCACTGATTTTGTGGTTTTGCGTGGTGAGGTGGTGAAGGGGGGGGCTGCAGGGGTGGCTTCTGCAAGAAGCTGCTAGAAGCTTCTCTCAGGTCTGACAGAACCAATACTAGCCAACTCAAGGATGGATCTTCCGGGCTCCAAAAAGGACTGTGGTGGTTTGACCCTGGCAATCAAGCAAGCCAAGCAGTTAAAGCCTCTTTGGTATGGAGGCTGGTGGTTGAAATATAAATATGGGGAGGCCTGGCAGATTGATTACATCACACTCCCACAAACCTGCCAAGTGTTATTTTTTATGGAGCTTAGCTGAACAAGTGACATAAAAAGATCAGGTCCACATACAAAACAAAGCATATTCATTATTAGAGAGGTATAAGGATTCTAGACCTGTTAAAACAGCTAAATATTAGCAATGCCTTAATAATAGTAAGTCATAATATAGTCAAGCAGACACCAGTAACAATACCTACCGTATCTTTAGCTTTGAGATTTGGCCAAGGCAACAGTTTATTTGAGAAAAATTCTCAGTAACTACACAACTATAATGAAGTATTTAAGTTCCACGACCAACTCCCATATGGTTGTGAGAATGCAAATATCTTAAAGTGGAGGAGAAGAAGGAATCCCTTTTGAATCATAAGTAATGATATCTTAAATCAATACAAAAGTACATTTACACTGTATTTTCCCCACAATGTCTTGTGACACTATCTGTTTCACATCTTACTGATCTCTAGAAGCGTAAACAAGCACCAGAGTAACATACGGAGAAAGCAGAACGGTAGATCTGAAGAAAACTGCAGTATTTTTTTCTGTTTATGTAAGTAGTGAAAACATACCCTTCTTGTCAAACCCATCATTAATGCTGCTCCCGCATTACTCAATATACTGGTGAGACTCTACAGCAAAAGGGCAGTTCCACAGGACTTGCGGCCAGCAGCTGGCTTTAAAGGCTGGCTACCTGATAAAGGCACCTGTGATTGAGCCAGGGGTCAAGAAGACATAGATGATCTGACACAGACAATACCCAGGAACCTCACAGCTTAAGCAACAGTGTTGCTTAAACAGACTAGACAAGACTTGATAACTCTCTGTACAGAGATAATTTTGATTAATAAATAACTTAGATGTTAGTGATTACTACACATTTTATGGTTTTTTCCTTTATTTTGGTATTTTGGGGAAGAGAAGAACTTCTCACTTCCCCAGAACTCCACAGATTTCCTCAGCAGAAAACTAAGCAATATTTTATTTCCTATAGTACAACTACATCATCTCACAGTTCCCAATTATTGTGTTGCTAATATTGTCTCCAGATGAAGCATCTTGCACACAAAATCTATATGTTACACATATATATTTAGAAGCAAGTAAACTCCTGTGTCCAAGTAAACCTGTCTTAATCAGCGCAGAGCAAAGCCACAATTCTGAAGAAATGATCTGAAAGAAATTTTAACGTGGTGTGTAAAACAGAAAGCAACTTGTAATAAAAAGGCCTTTAAATGTCCAGGAGACACCACCTTCTGCCCATTTGTTACCAAAGGAAACATTTCAAGCAAGCTTGGCACAACAGTAAAGGGATGTTTCATTTATATGCTGCAATATTACATAAATTTCACTTTCAGAGTTAGGCACGAGAGAGAAGCCAGTATTTAAATTCTACAGTGAGCTATAAATGGTGTACTTTGGATATAAAGAAGCCAAAGCCCCTGTCACTAGATATGGGGAGTAAATGTCTAATTTGTAATTTAAAAGGAAATACATCACTCTTTCCTTCACAGTGTTGATCAAATGAACCCATGAATCATATGTTTGACACATGCCAGGCACCTGCCAGGGCAAGAGTTGGCACAGGCAGTGACAAATAAAGAATAATGCACAGGCAGAAGGTTTACAGGCTGTCACTGCTCTGACAAGCGATGATAAAGGGAAGCATTACATCTTCCCCAGCAGTAGTCTGTAAACAAATTCTCCATTATCATTGTTTTGTGGGGGTCTTCTCTGTCTTCATTTAAAGCCTGGTGAAATTTTCCCAAAAGAATAGCAGAGACACAACTGCCTAGCCATAGTAATTAAAATATCTACTCAGAGTATCCAGTTATTTAATTTGGTGCCCAGAAAAAACCTGAAAGTCAGGGTTCTGCCTTTGTCAGGGAAAAAAAATAAAAATCACAAAAGTAAAAAGCAAAACTGCATCCATTGGGATGCATCCAGGGAATATTTCATTATCTCATCGGTACCCCCCTGGCAACATGTGCTGTGTGACAAGCAATGTTCCTTCAAGGTTATCGAGAACGTGGTAAGAGAGACTTAAAAGGTGACATGAAAGCTGGAGCTGGTTTTCAGGACTTGGTTGATTGCATCATGGACGATGAAAGAAAATAAAGGCTTTTGTTAAGCATCTCTCCTGGATAGTCAGGCAGGTCCACCCCAAATCTATGACTGTAAGAGTTTACCCTCTGCACCTCTGTAGCACCTCCAGTTTCTGCCCCCCAAAAATAGAAACCTTAATTATCAAGTAATTAAGAACAGCAATGAAGCCTGATAAACGCCCTGATTGAAATTCTTAGCTAAATCTGTTTCTTTTTAACTTTAATTGACTGAGAATCATGTAATTTGAGTTGTTGTGCCATTCAGAACATGAAACATATAAAAATAGTTAAAATAACCCAATCACTAGTACAAAACATATGCTAACCTCTCCTATTACCTCAGCACAAGCTTAAGGGAGGAAGTAAGGTGGCCAAAACCATAGTAGTCTGAATCTTAGGTCAGTAAAATCATCTGCAAGTGACAGTTTCTGTTGGTGAAAATTAAAGTGGTCAAATAGACTCTTTGATGTGCAACAATGACGCAGCCAACTCAAGAAGATTTTTCTCTCTGGCCAACAGCAGAGAGCTTTGTGCCCAATATGGGCTGAAAAACCTGCAAATACATTTATGCAGGATCCACGGGTCTCACTGGGGAAAGATTCTCCATCACTTTACCTCCTTTTCTGCAAGATGGAAGTGTCTTCCCAGGAAAAATTAGTAAGAATACCCTCCATTCCAGTCCTGAGGCCTTGAGCATTCATTTTTCCTGGAGCACCTCATCTTAAGCTTTGGATGACAGAAATGCTTCTGGCCAGTTTATGTCTTGAGCTTGACAGAAAATACATAAAGGAAATTTAGCATTCTATGATCATTCAGTTATCATTTTCTGCTGCAATTGTCATAATAGCCCTCTCCTGTGCACTGTATTTTTTTTTTTTTTTTTATTATCACTGCATGTATATACCCTTAAAGTAAATCAATCTGAAGACAGAATACAAGGTGGGCCCAGGAATTTGGGTACGATGTCTTTCCTCCAGTTTCCTTTCAGGTTTTTTTATTTGTAGATTGTTGGTTGGAAATGCTGGTTGGATGCAGAAACATTGCAAAGGCTGTATCAGGTCAGCTGCCAGGTTCTTTTCTAGCCAAGTAAAAGACTCCAAGAAGGTCAATTATCCTGGTCACACCTCTGGGTAAGCAAGTGCACACTACCCTTCTGATGAATGATGAATGATTTTTTCCTAAGTTTCAGACTTCCAAGCTGTATCTTGGGGCTGTTGCCTCTTATAGTACCACCTGCCAGTACCAGGAGGAATATGGTTCCATTGTCTGTGCAATTCCCATTTGAGATGCTGTAGGGAACTATTAGATCACCACTTATCCACTGGTTTTCTGGATTAAACCAGCCCGGGTTCCTCAGTCTATTCTCAAAGGCCACATACTTTTGGCCCATGACAGTCTTGATAGTCCTCTGCTAAACTGGCTCTGACTTTTATTGTGCTTCTTGAACTGCAAACCTGGATGCAGAATTTCAGGCATGTGCAGCACCAACATCACAAAGAGTGTAATTTTGTTTTACCCCCTCACTCTCATCCTTGCACAGCCCAATCCAGTTTGCCTTCCCAGTATTTACAGGCCACCACTTTCTCTTATTCACCTGGTATTCATCATGGCCTTTGTAGGTTCTTCATGTCACACCAGCCAGTCCATTCACATTTTTACTAATACATGGGGTTACTCAAGTTGATGCAAAATGTAGCACTCCTTGTTGAACTTGACGAGATTTATTTGCCCAATCCTAGAGAAATGACACCATAGTATTTGATGTGTCAACCACCTTCTCCATTTTAGTATCATTCACAGATTTTCTGAGGGTACTCTATCACAGAGATTATTGGTGATGATATTGACTAACATTTTCCCCTAAGACTTACCTAAGATATTCTGCCAAGCCACTGATTAACTACCTTTTGAGTCTATCGACCCAACCCATCTAACAGCCTTTTTGTGCAGCACATGCTTTCTCTGTCTATCAGTGAGAATGTTACAGGGAGTAAAACTTCCTAAAGTTAAGGCAAGTTCTATCCATCATCACCATTTCCTTGACCCCCATTGTCATAAAATACAATCAGACTGTTCAAACGAGATTTGCAGCTGGTAAATACGCAATGACCATCCAATATTATTTTCTCATCCTTCATAACCACTTATCAAGATGTGCTTTATGATCCTTCCAGGCCAAGAGTTGAGTATTGTTAGTCTGCAGTTACTTCTTTGTCAAAGTAGCACCTTTTTCTAATCAGTCACGCATCCTAGTTGACTGGCATTTCCAGTGGTTGCTCAGTCTTGTGGCTATCTTCTATTATGCCTTTATTTTTCATCTAGAAGAACATGATAGTATTGTCTCTTCAGATACCCAAATGTGAAGTCTACTTAGTAGATACATCCTTAAGTAGGACACACACTCCTACTTAGTTCCAACTGAATAATCCTGGAGGAAGGACAGGGAGGTTTCCTGCCAGACAGACTCCTGCACCTACAGCAATGCCAGACTAAAACAAGTTCCAGAAGCAGACAGGTACTGTGAAAACTGTTGGCTATGATAAGTCTGACATAGGCTGATAAATAAGAGCAAAAATTATAATTGCTTGATCTAATAGCAGTTGGCTAACAGCAATCTGATTTTAACATGAGCACTAAATAACACATTCTTCCCAGACAGTTTTGCACACCTAAGAATAAGATCGCATGAGAAAAGCTATGGAGTCACTGCTAATCTGGAAGTAGTACTGTTAAGAGAGAATATTTGTGCTAATCACTTGGAAACTTGTTCTCCCAACTGTGATGTTTGGATTAGCTGGCTCAGGGCAAGCTAAAATTCAGTCTCTTTTTCTGATATTAACAGTGCTCCAAAGTCTTTGGATGATATGCTGCAAGGCTGTGGAGAGTATCCTGGATGTGCGCTAGTTCCATTCATTGCTTGTACATCAATGACTATAACCTTCCAGACAGCACCTTCATTTTGATGTTGAGTTTCAACTACAGCCTGTTAAAGTTGAAAGAACCTCCAAACTCAACAGTTAACGCACATTCCTTTGCTACAGCCTCAAAAGGTCAGCATTACTCCGAGCAGGAAGCTGAACACAGCAGAAGAATACACAGTTTAGCTTGATTTAACTCATGATAGACTTGAGATAAGCTTCCTCAAACAAATCTGTTTTGTAGCATATGGGCTTTCATATAGTCATGAAAGGAGTGGCAGGGACTGCAGAACCTGTGAGGTCCTGCTCAGCTAGATTTGCTGAGACTTTCTCAGACTACAGCTCGAGTCAATGGAGACCTGCAGAGATCCTGCTGTCTCTTTGTCCCACTCCCCTGAGCTTGTATAATTGTGGCTGTTATCACAGTCATTCTGTTGCCAGCACAGAAGCACCTAGGACCTCTTTGTCAACAAGGTGAGCATTCAGGTGACTGAACGCACACCACCACATGGGCAGCTAAGGCTGACTTGCTAGTTTGTTGGTAGTGCTGGCGTGTCTCCAAATTTTCCCATTCAATAAGGACAAAATGAAAGATGGTTATTTGTTTTTATGGATCGATTCCAACTGCCAGTTGTAGGAGGTAGCTGTTGATACCTTTAGTGGTGTTGCGGTATGATCACTCTACAGATGAGACTCCTTCATTCATGATGTTTGCATCAGTCTAGCTCTGAGGAATGTACAGCTGGGAGGAAGGTGTGCTGAACTTTTACCCAAACACTAAATGATCTGATCATTATTTATTGTCTGAAAGTGTCCAAAGTAACAAAATTACCACAATGGTATTCTACATCTCACAGTTAAACCCTTCTACGAATTAATCAATGCTCCTTATATTTTAATACCTTAAAATTGAGGCAAAAAGGACTTAAGCACTTACTGCTTATTAATTGATCTTACATGTTTCATACACAAAGGTAAATAAATTTAAAAAACCCCACCTTGTATCCACCTCTGCTTTTTGGTCTTTTAAAGCCATGGCAATTAAACCTATCTCCCCATAAGTGAAAGATCTTTTTAGCTAATATATTTAAAATAAAGACGGCTACTATTTCTTTGTATTTTCCTTGCGTCTAATTTTAAAGCACTTATCTTCTGTATATTGTAGTTCCTATGTAAAAAGCTTTGGAAAAAAGGAATGAGGAAATAAGTTATTTTTATATCTCTGTTACTCTGATTGTATTCAAATGACTTGCTAGCGTATGCGTAGGAATAATTCTATTCACCAAAGGAATGACACATTGTAAAATGCAACCCCCTTATTCTGGATGAGGAAGTCACTTAAGAATATACAGCAAAATAGTCTTAAATGTGAAGTAAAAAAGTAATCTGCAGGAAACTATATTTTCCTGCAAGCTAAACATAATAATCACCTGAACTGGAATATCAAGAAACTGAGCCCAGTTAATAATAAAGCTGATTAAGTGCGAGAGAACACCAAAGTTAACATTCCTCTCTGCTTGTCCTCCTGCAAACCATATGTGTTGAGAGCACTGAAAGTACAGTGCCTGACCTTAAGTACAGTGCCTGACAACTCCTGCTGAATGAATGGCACTTTGCCAAACATTTCACTCCCTGGAATAGCTTCACCACTGCAGCAGCATGGCTCGTGGAATAAAATTCAACCGAGCTAGCAAGAATTCGTTCCCTGTATTTCCTTGGCAGTCCTAAACCTCACATGACCCTTGCAAGTATGTTCAGAGACATGTTGCTCACCTGGGTGGTGAGAAGGACTGCAGATGAGGTTGCAAATGCTTCTTTTATGGACAATTTTTAAACAATGCTTTTACTGTGGAAGCACTTGCTTTGTCATTTTCTTACACCACTGATTCAACAAATGTAGGTATGGCTACAACTCAAAGGAGAATCTGGGCAGCTGGACTAGTGATCAGGAAAACTATGAAAAGTATAGGGTAAGGTAACAAAGAAGCATACAACTGCCTTTACAAACCAGTCTCTGGACACAAGTGTAGGACAGACCTGTCAAAAGGGTGACCTTGCTGCATCAAAATTTGATTCTTTTTAACACGTTTACTATACGGGTATTTATACAGTAACACACCCCCAAGGGATGATGTCATGAGGATTCTTCCAGGTTGCAAGGCCAACTAGAAGATTTTTTTTAGTGAATCCAGGAAAATGTAACTTCCCTCAAGATCAAAACATCGCTCACAAATGCCATACTCCTGGTTTCACAGTTTCACTTGTGCACCCCGGCGATATTAATTGTTAAAAATTGTAAACGATGACCTGTCAAGAACACATTTCTAACACGGCAAACAGTGTTGCAGTTTTTGAGACCTGTCTTTACACTGACATTTCTTCTGTTTTGCCTGAAACTATCTTTGACATATTTTCAGTTCTTCCTGCAAAATATATCACTGACTTTTACAGTAGGTGCTGTCTTCAGAGAGCAGTTTTCTCTCGTACTGTTTTTCTTAACCTCCTAAATGCCAAAGACAGATTGTACTGGAGAACTGGCAGAACACTGCTGTGAGGATGGCGCTGACCTTTTATTTGCAGAGGACAGTAACACTGGCCCTTGGGAAGGGGAAAAATAGAAGTCACACAACTCATGTAATTACTTTTTTTTAATTAGCTTCAAATTCTGGTATAGCTCCCCACACTGAACTCTTTTATTTCTCAGAGTAATCCTACTGACACTATAGCCAGTTGCAAAGCTTAGGTGCTACTTAACTAAAGATGTTGGAATATGTCCGCGTCCTAGCAGAGTTAGAGATTTGAAAAACTTTCTGCCTAACTGAAGATGCTATGTTTCTGCAATTCTTGTCCATTCCAAGTACAAAATATTCTGAGTAAATCAACAGGTCTTAAAGATAGCTTGCCATTAGCCCTCTTCCTCAAGAATTCAGTAGGTGCTTTCTCCTAGTGCATGCGTTTACTCTGGTAAAAAGGAGAAGTCCTTGAAATATGCTTTTAAACTGAGATTTCAAAGTATAAAAGAGAGTTTCAGCAATACCTTATTTTCCTCGAAGTTTGATATTACATCGAGAGGTTGCTCTTGTATTTCAACTTTTGTATCAACATTTGTCATCTTAAAAATTCCCTCTCTGACATAGAAATTGGAGTTCTGAGGCTCCACATCTTTACTATGGAGTGATAAATTTACCTAAGCTCTATGTACTGCAGCAGGATAAAACAGGAAGATACTCCATGACTTTCTCTAACCTACTGAGAGAGGCCTTAAATCCCCAGTAGTGCAAATTCTAAAACTACATATGTAGCCATAAACTTTTAAATATCCTTTGTATCTCCTGAATTTTATTTCCTACAACACAGGACACCTGGCATTACTAGACTTTTCACAGCCTTTATAAGCTTCAAGAATGCTTATGTTGAAGCAAGTATCCAGTTCCTACTCGTGATTGCTGCATTCCATTATCCAAATATTTTTTCTTAGTTGTTATTTCAAGAGTTTTCTATTTTTCAACTTTGTCTAGTGTGCAACCCCATCCCTTCTTCTGAAACCGATCCCAAAAGTCTCTGTCTTTACCAAGCTAGAACTGTACGTCTCAAAATTGTTTCACTCATTTATTTGCAAAAGTTACCCACATTCTGGTTATAACCTTTGCAATCATTGCTATGTCAGGGAGCGAAGTGAAAGACGATGGAGTTAATATTGCTGAAGAAGTTTGCAGAAAGCTGTAGTCCATGGGAATTCCCTGACAACATACTGCCAAAGAAAAGCAATCTGCTTGAGCCATGCTTTTGAGGTTAGGTCAGGAATCTTTTTCTTTTTTTCATTATTTGCAACAAAAAGTTTATATCCAAATTTAGGTGTATAGAAGTCATATACTGAAAGAACTAGACTGCTATTTTGAAGCATAAGAATTAATTATCAGAAAGGAAACCACTCTCTGTTCATAGACTAATCTATGATGATGTTCCTCTACATAATGAGGCAAACATTGATGCATAATTAGGCATCTCCTAAAATCAGTATGAGCTATTAATCAAACAATAACACCATATTTTTCTTCATGGATAGATGATTGGCTTTTCACTTGTTATATAAAAGAAGAAAAAGAACAAATACATGAACTGTTGCATAAATCAAGTTTTGGAAAAAGAGAAGCAGTTCTTTCTTTTCTTTGTGATCTTTTTCCTCCCTTTGTTTTACACATTGAATCAACCTGTCTTTTCCTGGCTCTTGCCTGTCACAACTGTTCTGTGGTATCACTGAAGCTCCTCACATCCCCTTTAGTCTGGTGGGTTCCCTCATTAAGGATGTGAATTTAAGAAAGCCATCCTGAATATTAAACAAACAGGTAAGATCCAAAGTTTAAATAAATAAATATTATATCGACTATTAACAAGAAGATCTCATTTTGCTCTTCACAGCTTCCCTATGACAATGGGATTAGGCTCAGGCTATGCTCACAGAATTCTATATACTTTACTCTGAATGCTCCTCTATCACCTTCCCCCCCTCCAAACAGTGGTCTGTTTTGCAATGTCAAAAGACAGAAGATGTGACATAGGATACAATCCAGTGGTTTTCATTTTATATGTCACAAACGTTTACACTGATGTGGTCATCTCTGGATACGAGAAATGATGCCATGGACTTTTCTAAATCCCTTTGAAAAGCTGAGCCTCAGGCTAATTCTGCCTCCATATGGACGGCCACGTGAGTCATGATCCAAACACAGGAATTCACTACTTCTGGCTTTTACTTATATAAACACAGCCTCTTCCTTCCTAGAGATCTTTTCAAATCTTTCATAAGTAAAGGATTAACGGATTAGCAGATATCAAGTGAAAACTAAATCATTGCCATGAACATGTCTTGCTGCTCTTGGAAAGTCTAAAGCTATTTCAAAATCACGCTGGTCATATCTCCTTTACAGCATTTTACTGATCCTTAAAAGTGGACAAAATGCCATACTTCTGCACACAATTCTCATACCCTTATTAGTGTTAAAACTACAGGTTACAGATTAAATAGACAAATAATCTTTGTATTTCAGATTTCCTTAATGTATGAAAAATAACCTTGCCCAAAACTTCACTTAAACCTGTAACACAAATTCCTGAATTGAAGAAATAAGCAAACAGAAAAACAAAATATTGTGTTCATTTTCCCTTTAAAGCACTTCAAGTAAAAAGTTTTCAGCAGGTTGCCAGTATCTTGGGTGATGCAAGAAACCTGACCAGAACTATATGCATCTTCCCATCACTATCTTTTCACTGAACTGGAAGTGTTGTGGTTCACACATTGGGTGTCAGTTATACTTCCCCTCGATTTTGTGCTGGTGTGAGGTTTCCCACCTTTAACAGAGAAAGTCTTCTAACACATGTGTAAACAAAAGGAGTGGGAAAGTTGTTGCCGTTTGTTGCAAGCTTCTAATATTTGTAATCAATGTGCCCTCTGCACTCTGAGCTGAAAAAACAGCCATCTGAAGATCTACTGTGGTAAGCACGTAAGTGCAATGTAAAAGGAATCGAAGCAGAGAACATCCTCCCTGGGAACTTTTCATTGTGTGAGTTGCATATCCAAAGATGTCCTGTGTTACAGGTACCCTCCTCGGACTGCTCAGAGTCACATGTGCAGCATCCGTTTCCAATAGTCAGCTCACTAATCTATACTGCAGCTCCAGCAATGGCTTGCTGGGAAAAAAAAGAAGCATTTTTGCGTTTTACCTGTAGTTTGATGTGTAGAGCTGGTATTCTTTTCTTGGAGATGTTTTAATCGCTTCTCTCTAGTTTTGTTAACTTTTTAATAACTTATTACCTGAGGTTTTTTTTTTTTCCTTCTTATAAGGTCATTGCTTAGACCCAAATACAACAGGTAGAAACCACACAGAACAGGTATAGGTAAAAGCAGGTACAATCAGGCCAAGAAACAGTGCCACAGTGACCCACATAGCAATTTTTGTAACTGTTCTCATTTACTTTTAGAAATTAAGTAAAAAAAAAAAAAAAAGACACAATAACGAAGACATTCCTAGATTCACTTATACCTGGAATGGCAGATGTTACTTGCCAGGTTCTTGAAAGTGAACTGTGACTGCACTCATAGGTCATGGAACCTCCTCAGCTTAGTTTCAAAGCTACCTGAGAGCAAGAGATCTGAATTCTTTTCTAGAGTTATGGTTCTGTGTTTGTATTTTCTTGGAGGCAGCTGAAATAAAATAAGAGCAACAGGAAAATAACAGGCGAGTAAATAAAAGTTACAGTGGGCAAAGCTGAATATGGGAAAACTATAAAAACCAAAGAAGGATAGAGTACATAAGTAAAGGTAAAATACAAGTAACTACAACATTCTGAAATGAATATGATTTCTATTCATACCAGGCTATCACTCTGCTGAAGAAAATGTTGGTCTTTGAATTCTACTACAAAGGGCAGACTGCATCCTAGCAATGCATCTCGTAATTTCACTCACTTTGTGGCTTGGAGTGAAAGGGAGAACACTTAAAACTCACACACAAATGAAGTCTAAATGGACCTGATTTCCAAAGGAACAGCTGGAGATGTTCAGAAGGAGGAAATAATATGCTACCTGGTTTCTTTCACCGATACATGCTTCACTTTGCCCAGAGGAAATACTCTTGAGGACAAGAGACTCCCTTAACAGGAAATTTCCCTGAGTACAAAGGTAATGTGCTCCATCTATTAAGATTATCAGCTAACTCTTTAAAGTGAAAGCTTTAAACAAGTGTAAATTTCATTTTTAAGTGAATTAAGGGTTGAAGTGCTCATTTATATCTTAGCTCTGTGGACCACATTGGTATTGCCAAGTGGCAGCAACAGACCTTGGTCTTTATGAACAAATTAAACACATCAGGACACAGGACTTGTTATGCTGCATCTTGAATTTATTCTATCTTGAATTGCTGTATCTGTAAAAATGTGTAAGAAACATAGACCATACTTGCAACTCGCTTAAAGATCTGACCATTATCATCTAGCTTGCCCTAGCAGTAACACCACAGTTACTGGTGGTAAATTACTGATGGAGGATGCTTAATCCTCTGTTCCCGAGATTTAGGGAGATTGATTCCCCTCCCCCTCACTGCATGTTGCTTAGTTTTGGGTAATTACATGGTTCTACATGGAAGGATTAAAAATGCCCTAAGTAACCAACCTTGGGAGGCAGAAACCCTCACCCTCAACTTCATACTCCTGGCAAAGAAGTAACTCAATGGATCAACGATAAAAAAGTGAGCATAACACTGGAGAAAAGGGTAGTAATAGGATGGTAGCTTACAAATATTTTACTTATATTATTAATAAAACAAGTGTGCTGGTTTTGGCTGGGATAGAGTTAATTTTCTTCACAGTAGCTAGTAAGGGGTTGTTTTTTGGATTTGTGCTGAAGACAGTGCTGGTAACACAGGGATGTTTTTGCTACTGCTCAGCAGTCCTTGCACAGAGCCACACTTTTCTGCTGCTCACCCCACCCCATCAGTGAGCAGGCTGGGGGTGCACAAGGAGTTGGTAGTGGACACAGCCATGATAGCTGACCCTAGTGTCCAAAGGGACATTCTATACCATATGACGTCATGCTTGGCTTATAAAGCTGGAGGAGGAGGAGAAAGGGGGGAAGAGATGTTTGGAGTGATTGCATCTGTTTTCCCAAGTCACCATCACGCATGAAGAAGCTCTGCTTTCCTGGGGAAGGCTGAACGCCTGCCTGCCCATAGGAAGTGGGGAATGAATTCCTTGTTGTGCTTTGCTTGTGCATAGGGGTTTTGCTCTAACTATTAAACTGTCTTTATCTCAACCCACAAGTTTTCTCACTTTTACCCCAACCCACTGGGAGAGTAAGTGAATGGCTGTGCAGAGCTTAGTTGCTGGCTGGGGGTAAGCCATGACAATGAGGAATAACTAGATAATTTGTCTAAGTGTAAATACAATTTAAATATTACTAAATTAACTGACTGCAGTATTTTGATTTGGCAATTAAAAAATTAGATTAACCATACATTATAATTCTTAGATCAGTATACAAAGGTGTGTTTTTCTGTTTGCTGTGATGAAACTGTAATTTAACACTTGCATTATGCTTTTGGAAGGATCTTGCTGAATGTGATAAAATAACAAATACTTGGGTTCCCTTTGAACATATCTTAGTGACTTTCCATAATCTCTTGTTTCAATAACCCTGCTGTGTGTTTTTCTTTAACAACTACTCTAGCAAAACTCTGCAGAATACTTTGAAAGCAACAAAGTCAGCAAGGCAGTATTTCATCTATGCGTCAATGTCAATATTGTTTTTATTTTTAAGGTCCTTCGCAGACACTGAACACCAGAGTTATCTGTTTCATCAGACAAATGGTTTACTATGGGACTTAGGGCTTGTTAGTGCTATGATTCAGTACCTGCGGTTAAGACTGAAGCAGCTCTACGGACACAGGCAAATAGCTTTACACATCCAGGAAGTTTATGAAAATGCACTTTGCTTTAAACCAAGATCTTCTGAAAAGGACTTTACTATAACATGGATAATTTGTGAACTATATAGGGAGAACTTCAGCATATACAAAAGAACAAGAGGTAGAATTTATCATGCCATCTCTGTATTTGACAGCACAGACCAGCGTGAGTTTCACCAAACTTCATCCAGGTACAATGGGTCTGAGAGCTGCTGAGGTACTGTGGGACCACAATTCTGTTCCTATATTGTTCCATTTTTCCTGGGCCTCGTTCCCTGGAAGCATGAAGGGCTCAAGAGTCACTACCAAGAGGAGCTTTAAAATCCGTGGGGGAGGCAGGGAAATTTCTGACTCCAGGGAGCCAGTGCAGCCTAAGGACTGCAGAAGGTAGTCCTTAATATTGTTACATTAAGGGCAAAATATTGTTTTAATATATTTCATGATACTTCCATATGCACTTTAAAAACACAATAACCTTTTATATATGTTCTTTCTCTTTTGTTTTTTTTCCTGAGGGAAACTCCCTCCCTCCCCAACAAACAAACAAACCAACAACTCTAGGTGAATACACATGCATTTAAAAAATGGTTATCTTGTACTAAATGTCTCCCGGAAGACTTCAGCTACTACAGGAAAGCAGAAATAGATCCATATAGTCATCTGATCCACATAGCTGAATCCGCACAATTGCTCTCAGATTTTTCTGACATTGGTCATGAAAAGTATATCTAAAGCACAACTTGTTCGCCTGTTTTCTCTCTCAGTTTCAAACAACACACCCCTTTCAGCCTTTGACCCATCAGAAATTCATGAATACAAGCTTTGACAAATTCCCCCCCCCAAAGCACTGTATTCTGTATTTCCCTATATTTTATGTCATCTAAATGACTTGCTGTCTACCAGGCTGCCGTGTTTTCCCCCTTAATTACCACATTAATAGTTGCTTTTGAATCCAAACTGTTCACTGGACAATGCAAAGTTGAAAACTCTGACTGCCGCTATCACAGATCAATGTATATGGGAGGCACAGAACAATATATCCTGCAGCAGCAATTAAATTACTATCTCACAGAACTGAAAATTTCTCCCCAAGTGTAATCTAGATCCTATAAATGTTCTTGCTGAAGCTGAAATGCAACGAATGTTTTCAAAAAGACCTCACTGAAAGATTCATGTTCTTTTCACTTTGTGCAATTCATCCCTGCAAGGATAACTTATGAATATATGCTTTAGCAACAATTCTTCACATTAACAGCTTCAGACAGCTATGAATTGCACACACCGGGCAGGAAGATTTTTGTACATAATCTAAAATTTTCACAGTTCAACCACATGCTGCAGAGCATTAGCAAGAGGGATGCATTGTTTTGTTTTTTTTTTTTAATCTCTGAAGATCACTTAGCTTCTTTATCTGAAGTGAGAGGAATTAATGGCAGTCAGTCAGGTGTTTTTAGAAAAGTTTCCGTGCTTACATTTGTAAGTTCTCATTAAATGATATGGCTAAACTAAGTAGAGAAAATCCTTTAACAAGCAATCACCGTGTCAGATAAGCTAAGCAGTAAGTAATGCCCAGAATGCTAAAGGTCTTTAAGCATTCAGTGGTCCTTGATAACAATGAGGGATAAGTATTTAAATATTTTTAAAACTCTCGTTAAGAGTGGAAAAGCTTAATAGGGAAAAATAATCTGACTTTGCTTTCTGCTATTTTTCTTCAGCAAGTTCATTTGTAAAAACTACCTGAAAACTGGAATTCGATAGAATTGGTGAACAAGGCTTACCACTGCTCAATGACTTAAAAGTACTGCAGAGGTACCGACTAATCCCAGTACTGCAACTTGGATAAGGAAGAGTTGTGAGCAAACCCATAATTTTAAGTATTGCTGTTAATCTAACTGATTTGCTATTAGATTATGAATTACCTATGCTTTGCAATTACCTTCTTTTGAGAACAAAATGTTTTGGTCATCAGCTGTTACTAACAATCTCTTGTTGCTTCCACACACCATCTGCTTTGCCATTGGTAGGGAAGCTGAAGTTGAAGCAGAGCATTGCAATGGGACACGGAGACTGAAGTGCCAAGTACAGCTGCACAAATACGTGTGCTGGAACATATGTCCATAATGCTGATGGGACTGACACGCAGGAACACTGCGCTGCCATCCAGCAAGACCTGGACAGGCTGGAAAGCTGGGCAGGGAGAAACCAGATGAAATTCAACAAAACCAAGTGTAGAGTCTTGCCCCTGGGAAGGAATAACTGCATGAATCAGTATTGGCTGGGGAATGACCTGCTGAAGAAGAGCTCTATGGAGAAGGACTTGGGGGTCCTGGTGGATGATAGGTTGGCCATGAGCCAGCAGTGTGCCCTGGTGGCTAAGAGAGCCAATGGGATCCTGGGGTGCATCAGGAGGAGTGTGGCCAGCAGGTCGAAGGAGGTGATCCTCCCCCTCTACTCTGCCCTGGTCAGGCCCCACCTGGAGTATTGTGTCCAGTTCTGGGCTCCCTAGTAAAAAATGACAGGGATCTCCTGGAGAGAGTCCAGAGAAGGGCTACAAAGATGATTAAGGGCCCGGAGCATCTCCCCTATGAGGAAAGGCTGAATAAGCTGGGACTGTTCAGCCTAGAGAAGAGAAGACTAAGGGAGGACCTTATTAGTGTTTATAAATATCTTAAGTATGGGATGCAGGGGGAAATGGCCAGCCCCTTTTCAGTGGTCTGTGGATATAGGACAAGGGACAATGGCTGCAAGTTGGAGCACAGGAAGTTCCCCACCAACATGCGGAAGAACTTTTTCACAGTGAAGGCGACAGAGCCCTGGAATAGGCTGCCCAGGGAGGTTGTGGAGTCTCCATCTCTGGAGATATTCAAGACCTGTCTGGATGCCTATCTGTGCAATATGAGCTAGGGAGCTGCTTTGGCAGGGGGGTTGGACCCGATGATCTCTCGAGGTCCCTTCCAACCCCTATGATTCTATGATTCTATGACTGGCAGACAGTAAGACTTAGCTTATTTCAAATGGCCTAAATGTCAAAAAAAAAGGAAAAAAACCCAAAAAACCCTTTACTAGTGCAGGTGACACTATTTGCACATGGACAAGGATGCAAAGGCTGGACAAATGCAGATTGACAGCATAGTAGACAAGTAGAAATAAAGTTTGCACACTGATGGCTTCAAGCTGATGAAGACAGCAAGAAAATATAATGATTACACTCTGTAGCACATTCAGAAAAGGCTTGTACTTTTTGAAGTAAGTTTGCAAATTTTACTGGATAATGTAAACCAGTAATACTAATAATATGGAAACAGCACCACTGGCAAAGAAAATACAGAAAGAGACTGGATCCATGATCCTGACAGATCTCTTCAAAAGCAGAATGTTAATCTGTACATCGTAAACAAGGTCTTAGAAGATATTCTTCATTAGAAGTGATAATTACCACTCCATGACTCATGACATTCAGAATTTATCATCAGCTTTCAAGTTAACTGACTGCGTTGTTGTGATTATTATTAGACTGATTCACACAGTGGAACTGTTTACAAATTGTTCAGACACCATTAAAATGTATTTTGTGGGCAACTATTCAGTGATAAAGAAAGGGATAACTGGATGATGACTGGAAAAGAAACAGAAATATTTTCTTTTTCTCTAACTTGACATAATCAAGTTTTGGTGACCAAACCCTATTCAGTGGGTTTTGAGCCAAGGATAAACAAAATGCTATGTAGCTACATTTTACGCACCACGGAAAGGATGCTTTCATAACCTGTGATATTTCATTGGAAGGGACCTCGAAAGATCATCTAGTCCACCACCCCACCAAAGCAGGATCACCCAGACTAGATCACATAGGAACGCAATCAGGTGGGTTTTGAATGTCTCCAGAGAGAGACATCACAACCTCTTTGGGCAGCCTGTTCCAGTGTTCTGCCACCCTCACAGTGAAAAAGTTCCTCCTTATATTCACATGGAACTTGCTACGCTCCAGCTTGCACCCATTGCCCCTTGTCCTATCGCTGGCCATCACTGAGAAGAGCCTGACTCCATCCTCCTGGCTCTTGCCCTTTACATATTTGTAAACATTAATAAGGCCACAATTTACATTGCAGGACTATACATTTTACATGTGCTTTAACACATCCTACTGTTAAACTAAAGTTAAATGCATGCATTGAAGAAACTCCTTAGTCAGAAGTTAGTGTACTGTAAGCAAAGTTGCCTCAATATCTGCACAAATTAACAATTCGATCCAACAGCTTTAACTCTTGACAAAATTCCTATTGATGTACCTAATGCAGTACAAGGCAATTGAAGTGGTGAAATCACTTTTGGTCACTAGGCATTACCAGACTTGCTAAAAAGTAAGCTCTTTTGGCCAATTTAGCCTTTCTTAAGTAATTACCATGCTATATGAGCATCTGTGGATCACTGATAGTCAGGTTGCTGAAAGCCAGCTTGTGTGGAGCATGCCTCCAGTTCTGGTCTATCCCACCCTCTTCCCCCATTTTGCACCAATCTTCTGTGGCCCCTATCTGGGTAGGTCTCTTTGCAGAGCCCAGGGAGTGGTAGGTAGATATCCAGGTACCAAAATCAGGATGAAGCCACAAAGCATTTGTATCTCTGTGTCTAGGGATGCCTGGGAGTCCGCAGTCTGCTTAGAGGTGAACTAACCCTGGCTGCCAGAGAAGGCTGAACTGCTTCATGCTGACTCTAGAAAAAAAAAGCAGCTTAACTAATACAAATTCTAGCTGTTATTATCTCTGAACTTTGGCCCATGAAGGATTCCAAATATTAATGTGCATTTGCATTTTGCATTTTCCATTCTGCTGGGAAAAACAAGGAAACAAAGTAGCATTCCATGTCTGAACTGGTCTAAAGTCCAGGAACTTAGAACCTGGATCCCTCTTTGGTAGTAAGATTGTTTCCCCAAATTACTGATGTGCATTGAAGGAAACTTGTGAGTCTATTTAATGATTTAGGGCACAACCTTCATTATCATATTATGCCTTATGCATTAGAAAAATAAGTTTCTCAAAGAAGGGCCAGAATATGAAAAAAACTGTGAAATAAGAATAAATTTTGGCACTGACATAATACATGTAATAAAGGGATTTGTAAATGTTAACAGAGGCATTTCCTATTAAAAATTCAATCATGATGGAGTTACTTAAGAACTGATATGAAAGGTACTTCTTTGTGTAGTGAGCTCAGAAACTTATTTATCTATGCACTTGACCGTGCACAACTTGCTTTGGTATGCAAGGCTCTTCTTTTTGGAAATAAGGTAGAGCTTATTCCTGCATAAAGCAACACCTACAGACACTCACTCTTTTTATACATTTAGTTCCATATGGAGACATTTCCCTTTCTACATCTTCAAAATCAGACTAGTTTGTGCGCTAAATGAGTGGAGTTGATACCTTTACAACATCAGTCTAGAAACAGAAGATTCAGACCTTAGAGGACAGAGATCTATGATGCTTGAACTAGATACACACGAAAAGAAAATTATTATAATGATGAACATACAGGATGATAAGGGCATTTACTATGAACATAGAAACTTACACACTCAACAGTAAAAGATACCAACTGCTTCCTAGCAGCAATCCTTTACATCATGAGTCAAGATGCCAAAAACCTATATCCCTCAAAATTAGGAAAAAAAATAGATTTTTGTGACACATAGAAAGTAAATGATGGTGTGAACTAGAAGCTTTAGTAACTCATTGACTTGGAATTCACAGAAAGCCTGGTGGTTTTCTCTTGCTCATTTGGATGGCTACATTTTATTGCATCACCATATTTGCACTCTACTATAGATCTCCTCACATTAGTATCTACATGCTTATTTGTGTGCTAGAACATTACAAATTATGTCCAACTATACCTAACAAAGACTTAGCAGGGATGAATAAGATGTTAATTTCTAAGAGAGACAGATATACTTTAAATATTTTCCATTAACACAAAAATGGGGAAACATGGTGTGACCTTGCAGGAACCCAAAGCAGGGCCATCTATTTTGAGACAACCATAAAAAACCTGAATGCCGCAGATCCTTATGCTCAATCTTCGCTTTAAGAATCTAGATAGGTCATGGAGGTAAATGGGACTTCATTATTTAAAGTTTAAATGCTTTTTTATAAGCTTGCAGAGTCAGTACTAAGACTAAGGAAACGGGCAAAATCAAGCTTCCCATGTTAAGCTTTCAGACATGTCCTTAAAATATTCTTCCTCAAGTTAGCTGAGGAATTTCATAGTCTGTTGCTCAGGGGAGTCATTAGAGAATGGGGTGATAGGCACTTGAGTCAGATATTGATCGAACATCGTGAGAAATCAATTTTGCGAAGCTCCTTCACTATGTCTATACAAGAATTGGTAATTTAAAACATGTAGCCTACACACAATGTCAGGAACTATTAATGCTACTCTGAAAGAGCAGAGATCCAGTTTAATTTCTAGTATATGAGAAGAGGACTCCTGTGGAGGTGAAAGCAAGCTTTATCAAGTTCTTACTACCCATCATTTTATGCTAAGGCAGAAGTTTGAAGACACAAGACACAAATGGCAACAGGTAAAAAGCAGAAGGGAGAAAAAGAAAGAAAATGGTTGAAGCTGTTGCTGATGGTAGACTCCCATCTTTTTGTTCTCTTCACGTAAAGTCTGTTGAGCAGTACAGGCAATTTAGTTACCTAATGCCACTTGTGACAAGAGACTCCCCGATGCTTTAGGATAATTATGTCTGCATGAGAATTACTAATATCCATGTTATGTAGCTGCAAGGGTCTGACAGTAGCGGGGAAATAAGGGTTTGCAGTACAGATGAAGTCTTTCATCAAAGTAGGTGATATAAAAAGATATTTTTTTTTTCCAATTAGACCATCAGGTCTAACAGAAGAAGCTACATAAATAAAATAAATGTTAATAAAAATTAATTTAACTTGAAGAAAGTGAGTGGGATGAATTCAGGTTATCAGACTGCAATTCAAAGCGATACACGCCCAAGACATTCAGCAACACACACTTGCAAAAAACCCACAGAAGCTTCAAAAGAATCAGAATACTGTATTTTGAATTTCTCGTGTAACATAGCCCTGGAGTGGCCTGTAGAAGATAGTTCACAATTCTTGTATTAAAACAACGTAATACTTTTCTCGCACTTAAAAAAAAAGAGACTTAATGAAGAGATATTCAATGTTTGCTGAATCACAAGAGCTCAAACACAGATGCAAAAGATTTTGTATGAATCTTGCTGTGAAATATTTTAAACAGTGCAGAAAATATTCAAGGAGTGAATACAGACCTATTATATTAAATGACCTTTTTGCTACCAATATTGGCAATGAATATTCTACTCTTGAGTAAGTTAAAACATATAGAAACATAAATATGGAGTAAGGAGGAAAACTGTCATTGAACAGGAGACGCCAGGTTATGGACAGTAGTCTGTTATAGATACTGGGGTACTATTACTGTAGAGACACAATAAATACCATTCAAATTTGTCTCAAGGACGGTCAAGGAATTTTTTCAGCCATTTTAATGATTTCTATCGGGTTGAGCATTAGCTTTCCTGGATTACTTGTGTCAGTGTCCTTTGATAGGTGAAATGACTGACTGTCATAGTCCTGTCACCTCCAGATGAGGTTCACGCTCTTTCTTGATACAAGCATAAACAACACAATCACGACTGGATATGGTCAGCTCCCGAAAGGGAGCTATCCTCTTGTACCTGCACAAATATTTATGTCCCTTCTTCCAGCCTTTGAAGCTGCATATCATAATTTTCTCTTTACTTGGTGTTATAACCGTGTTTCCACAGTTATTTCACTTCCCAAATAAGAAATTCCACTTCTTGCAACAGAAACCACATCTGACCTGAATGTTTACACTCTTTTTATATGCTACTGGCTTCACTACTTAAATCCAGTCCTCACAGCATATCTCTAAGTAATAGGGTAAAATACTAGGAAATAGTATAATTTTATATATATATATATATATATATATATATACAAAAAAAACCCCACACAAATTTTCCTCAAAGCTTGTAGCAAATTGATCTAATCAGATGTACTTAAAATGCAAATACATTTGAAAATCACACAAGAAGGTGGCTTTTTGGATTCACTTTGAAAGCTCAAAATGTGCCCGTGTCTGACACTGAGTTTTAATCCACTCAATGAAAATCTGAAGTTTCAACAATTTAGTCCAAGGACCATACTGTTTTACAATTAATGATTTTTCTATAAAACTGCAATATAATGAAAAAATCCATCACAATTGAATTATTTGGAATGCAGGGAGCACTGCAATAATGCTGATGATCCCTGTTCTACAAAAATAAATGTTTTTCCTTTGCTTCAGTAGCAATAGTTTCTCTATAATAATTATTTTGACTGACATTTAGCAAAAACGATGCATTTCTGATCTTTTATTCCTGGCACTAACAACCTGGGCTCCCCAGAAATAATGAAGGAACTCGGTACCTTTGAAATATTTTGCCTTTTACTAAAAGACAGTCAAAATTCAAAATCAACTACCTTATACTTTGCTGTCATAATTGACAGAGTGCAACTTGGAAGACAGTAATTTAAAATTTGTTTGGTTTCCTACAGAATTTTTGTACTGTGAATAATTTCTTAAAGACTACTAAAGATAACATGGAAAATAGGTAATAGGTTAAAATACTTACATTCAGATTCCTAGCATACTTCAATGCAAGCTTTATTAGTCAATTTATTCAGAAAAAGTTAATGCTGCTCTTGAAATGCTGCCTGTTCATTAGAAGTATTTATTATTACAATACTTCGATTACCATGTTTCCTGATGGTCATAATTCTGCTCCTGATATTAGGAATTCCAATCTTTGCCAGCCACACTAATAAATAGAATAAGTCATTATTACTGAGTATTATAATAAAAAATGAGTTAAACATTTAGTAAACAAAGTTTGAACAACTGAAAATTACCTCCAGGCTGGTCATTTATAATAGAAAACCTCACAGATAACACTTTTTTAGTGGTATTTCAAGTAGCATGCTAATTCAACGTATTTTTTCACACACAATTCGTAACAGCCACTACAAGCCTTTCACAATGTGATTTAAGTGTGGGAAACTGTTTGAAATTCTCAAATCTCAGGTGAAGCCCTCTCACCGAAGTCAACAGCAAGTCTTCTACACATCAATAAATATTTCTATCTCCTTATTTACAGTTCAGATTTCTTACGCAGTAATTCTTAGGAGTCGAGGGGGGCAGAGGCTCTATGGTGCCCATGGCCATCCCACCAGGTATGGAAGTCAGAATTACAGTTCAGAGACTGATATTGTGTCAAGGCCGAGGCAGTAGAAAAATACATGAATAAACGAATATGCAAAACGGGACAGGAGTATTCAGAAAAAGGTTACGCTTATCAGTTATGAAATTGTCTTTAATCTATGGAAATTAATACTGGCAGGTCTACTCTGTTCCTGCAGCCCCTTGTTGGGTTCTTCTCACTGTCACTGCTACCGGGATCCAGCAGTATATTTGTGAGTTTCTCACTGGGCCCAGGCTAACAAATACGTCCTGCCACACAAACAAACAAGTAGAAAAAGCCATTGGCCTAAAGCTACAAACCCATGTGCCTACATTGTAGGCAGCACGAGGGAACCAAGGATAAATCAAGGTGCTCTCACTATACATGAGACGTTCTCATAATATGGAAAGCTATGCATGTGCGTATGTACTTGCTACATCACACTCTGTATTCCTCTCTTACCAGCACTCCCACCAATTAGTCTGTCACCTAAAAATATAACAGCAAAAGTTTTTAATACAGTACTTGAGGTTCTCTACAGGGAAGAAAAAAATCACCTCATATACATAAAATTTGAAATAACAAAATAATATTTGCTACTGACTTTGGGATCTTAACAAATAAATATATAAATACCATTTCAAGCCAAGTGGGTTTTCCATTTGCTGATTTACTGCAGATGCAAAACCTAAGCACTGTGTCTTGTCAAAACTGAGCAGCAACATTAATCATGATCTATAAATATACAGAATACAAATACCTGACTAAAAATTTTTTTTTTTTTACACAACCTCTTTGCAATATTTTTGTTACTAAGCAACAAAATGATGAAATTCTTCCATTATCCGAAGCACTTGCATTATTGCCAGGGTCGTCTCAATACAACTTTATTATCTCAATTGCTTCACTTGCTGAGCATGTGGAGCAGCAGATTAGGGATAATTAGACAAGGAATGAATGAAACTCCAGTGCAGTCACATCCTGAGAGACAAATGAAGTATTGATTCTGATGATTCTACTAACAGCCATTTAATATGCATAGCTACTAAACATTTGAATTGATATGACTTCACTCTCAATATGTTGTTAAATGAATTCTGGGTTCTGGCTGAGCAAATGATGTTCAGCCTTTATGACACTGCGTACCATTCATGGTTATTAAACACAATTAAGCAATGCGGAAAAAAGTGTGAAGGCTGAAGAAAAACACGCCAGAGCCACTTTAAATTTGTCCTGGTTTCTGAGGTAGGATGGAAGAGAGAAAATAAGGTAAGGTGGCTTTCCAACATGTGCACTTATCTGTGGGATGCAGCATTTCAAGATGTTTTGTAGCATAAATCACATATACGTTACAATTTTGGGGAACAAAATAGGGTGCAAGCTACGGAAAATGTAAGACCTCTTGATCAGAGCACTGTATAACATGAATGATGATTTATGCACCAGCAACTGTATACAAAATAGTGTTTTGAGAAAGGTTAAAATTTACTTCCAAAAAATGTTTTAATACAAGATAAAATTTTGCCTTTGGTTATATCATTACAAATACAAACAACAGAAACTAGTGGAGTTAACCTGGATTTATGTTTGTGCAACTTAGCGTTGCATTCTGTTCTTAGACTGCAGAGAAATTGTTTCTCGTGACTAAAAACTGATGCTCTCAAGCAGTTTAAGAAATGTTTCATAGAATGTTATTCGATGGAGAACTACAGAGGAGAAAGGGAAAACTACTATGCATAACTGCGAGTACAGATATTAGTTCAATCAAAAAAAATCACGAGCTCAAATATCCCCAAGATATTAAGGCTAATGCCCATAATTTTATGACTCTTAAATAAAACAGATCAGATTTTCATACACTGTACTCTAACATAAATCTAGATCAACCACATGGGCCCGCAAGTCCTGTGGTCAAATAACTTCTTTGGTTTCAAGCCAGAAGATAACAACAGCCTAAATGAGATCATATCCCATTTTCCCAAGTGGTCAAGACTGCACTGCTCATCCAAAAGACTTGAGGGCAAAGACAAGAAACTAATGTACCCAGAATCAGTAGCATCCTCATTCTAGGGGATAGACTTCAAGGCTTTCTACTGGAAGTCAAACTGAATGCCTGAAAATACAATAGCATTTTAAGCTAAAGAGCACTCATAAGGTTTATGTCTTCATGGGAGATTTTGTTTGCTTGGGCCACTCTGCAAACAGACCTGTCACTATCCAGCTCCAGAACCCTGCACAGCTGAATTGTGCTTGTTTGTACTTCCCACTATGACCACAGTCACTGGAGGGCTTGTGGTTCACTCTGGCTGGTATCCAGCCTGTCTGAAACACAACTGTCTTAAGCAAACAGCTCAGACCACTGTGGAGTTCAGGAACAACAGAAGTACCCTGTAGTTTAAGCTTTGGAGAAGTTGCTCATTGCATGTCATGAGTGGGATTTTGGCCCATGACAAAGTAAACTCCAGGCAGCAGAGGCCTTAGGGAAACTTTCTGATACCCCATCATTACAGATATACTTCAGACTGACTATATTTTCTGCAACAGATTCATCAGTGATGTCATGGAGAGGATACATGCTCCCCCTGTCACCAGCATCCTTAGAAATAGCAAACTGAAAGCACGGATGGGGATTGGGAGTGCAGGGACCACCCATGGTTGGAGGGATCAGCTTATTTTGATTCTGATGAGAACAAAATCAGGAAAAGAAGTAGAAAAAAAGATGTAAAGCAAAGATTTGATAGGTAAGGGGATTAAGGACTTGCAGGACAGAGAGCTGAGGGTGAGATACTTTTATAAGGAATGATATGATATATACCACAGTTTGCATTTATTTGAAGAAAGCGCTTAAAATGGTGGGGCTCTTTGTGTGTGTGTTTGGATTGGGCCTGTCAGAACCAGGGCAGTGCTTATATGTAATATTTTTTGCTGGCTAGGGAAATAACTAGCAGATTTTCTTAATTTTATTAAATTCTTAATTTTCTGTAAAATGTTTTGGTGTTTCTTAACAAGGCCAACTTCACTAGCATAGCTCATTATAACTCAGAGTTAAGATGAGGACCTTCTAAACTTAACTGTGTTGACATAGCAAAAACAGCAGCTAGGGACTTAAGATAATTCCGAGGTACAGGAGGGGAACAACTGTTGCCTCACTTGGAAGAGAGGAAACACCAAACCCCCCTTGTGATGCTTCCCATGGGAGATGCTCAACACAGCAGTGAAGGTAAGGCTGCAGTTTCAAAACTTGGAGAGCTCAGTTATGAACAGAAACACAGATCAACTGAAATTTCATCTACTGATAATTAGCTGATACTTGATTTGTGAACCTAAAGAGCCAAGATGGAGGGCTTCAAAAAGGAAGAAAAACTTCAAAAAATTCAGTTGCCTGCTGGGTGGTGGAAAAGATTTGGGGTTCAGTGCTCCTAAGTTCATGTACAGCAGTGAGATGATATGCAACAGCCATAATTACAAGCTCAGACTAATACCTTGCATAGCATGAAGTCTCCTGCCCATAAATAAAAGTACAAATATAAACTACTGGAAATGATAGACAACAACATTTTGGCTATAAACTGACGTTGTATCTAATGCTTTAGTCCAATAAATCTAATTCAGTTAGCCTTCAAATCTGTAAACCACACTTGGCTATAAGTTATATTTATATATATGTTCATATTATATATGAATTTCAAGAAAGGAAGAAATATTGGCTTATATCATTTTAATGCTGCAAGAGTGTTGTTTTTGAAAAAAATGGTGTTTTAAAGCACTGCTTTTATGATAGCAATTTGAATTTTAGAGTAATCTAACTGCATAGAAAATAATTCTTATTGAAGAACAAGAAGAACTTATTGAACACCCCCTACCCCAACCCGTTTTGATAGCATGGGCCAAGATATTGTCTGGAAATGATAAAATGGATGTTTGGATTAGAAAGTTATAACCATTTCTGTCAGCTTAAAGAATACTGTATATATAGATGTTTCTCAAATACTCCTGTGAGCAACAGACAGACAGTTAATTGAATAAACTGTTATCACTTTTAGGCAATCGACATACAGAAAATCTTCACTCTCAACCTATAACAAAAAACATTAAGAAGGGACCCAAAAAACCCTCTATGAAAAAGTTATGTTTCTGTCTAAGACCACAGTCCTTGGAAGTTACATAAGAATTGCAGCAGCTAAGTAACCAGTAATCTGTTTTAAGGCCCCCAGTATCGTGTATATTTGTATGAGCCATGTGCATATATATATATCCAGCTATAAGGAAATAGCCACTTTGCCTGACATAAGGTAGGTATTCCACACCCAGTATTTCTTATAATATCCATTGAAAAAGATATGTACACAGCCTGTGGAATAAATTCTTCCACTTCCATAGGGAAATTATGTTCTGTAATGATAACTCACCAACTTTCCCTTCCTCTGGCAAATATATATGGCATCATTTTTGCTCCCACATTTACCATGCTTTAAAAGAATGGTATCAGCCTTTCCTATTATTTCAAAGAAATAACTCCAGGAGACAGGTCAGGGCAGATCTTGCCAAAGGCATGCAAATAGGCACTTGTAGCCTGCCCAAATAATGTAGGGATGTTACACAAATCCCTCAAAACCATTTTCCTACCAGAAGCAACAGGCAGCGTCCTGGTTCTTTTGAATGCCACTTAGCAGCAACAACCTAACTGTGCAGACATGCATGTACATAAACATTACCCTCATTAAATGCCTCAATCAGGACAGAGGATGCACTCTCCAAGCATCCAAATGGGATACTGACAGAGCTGTCATGCCTCCATCTCTCTTCTAGAGCTTTATCCTCAGGAGGGACAATGTGCCCATACAGCACCTTGCAACAGGTATCACCCTCTCCCCTAAAGAGGTCAAATCCTACAATTAGGAATACTGTACATTTTCATTCTTGTTTATACTCCCATAAACACAGTGTTTATTAATGTATTCTGCAGACAGGAGCCAGAGTATATATACTAACTTGTTCATTGAGCTGGCTTTGTTTCGAGAAGCAATTCTGCTGACTTGGAATACAATACCACTCCATCGTTCACAGCTGCCTTGTTTCAAGGCTAGGAGAAGTGAACAGATGAACTCATCAGCTATGTGACCACACACAAGATGACACACTTACCATTCTGTTTTAGATGACAATGAAATTTTCAAAATTATCTTACATGGCACTGAACAGGCTACTTTTTCACAAGAAATAATGGTGCAATATAGAAAAAACCCTAGTTATTCTAGCAACATTTGCTCACATTGCTCTGGTAAGGCCATGCTCCACACCAGTAACTGGAAGTTTGTCATGGTGTTTTCAACACTTTGACTTGAAAACATATTGGCAGTTCATTTAGAACTTCTGACACCCTTTACCCCCACCTTGCTACTTGCTGCTCTCTAAAATCCTGACTTTTCTGTACCAATAAACTCCATGTTTTTATCAAAACTGCGATGCAAGAAGAACACTGTGGAGGCTATGGAGTGGGCACAGCTCAGGTTCTCAGCATAAAGACAACAGCAAGTACTGAGTCAGCTCAGGTTTTATATAAAGTTTTATTTTGCTTGCTATTCACTTTGGCTCATCCTTTTCATCTGGAACAGGCGCCCTGCCAACAAGAAAGTACTCTGTACCATCGATGCAAGACCAGCAATATAGAACAATAAAAAATAACAAAATGATAGACAGTTGTATAGTGCTGTCAAACACATTTGCTGGACATCATTCTACTAAAGTAGCCTTAATGATTGGTATCTTCTGCTGCACAACATACAGACACAAATCTGGCTGTGTAAATTCCTACAGAAAGCAATACCACAGGCATTGTGACACGAACACAGTGAAGGATATGCAAATAAATCCAAATCCAGGAGAAAGTCACCTACTTTGTTTTACAATTCTGATCTGGAATCTTTAAAAAAAAACCAAAACTGAACTTCATTAATGAATTGATATGACTCATACAAAGCTGACAAATGCCTGAAACCTGATAACTTTGAAGTCCAAAATTTCAATTTTATACTCTCCCTGTAAACTCAAAACTTCAAACCATTAGGGTCTAGATGACTACAATGAAAAAAAATAATCTATGATAAAGTTTCTCATGACTTGAAGAAGATTAAATCCCTCTTTTTAGACTACAACACAGGGTTACTAAAACTGAGTAATAAGCAGATAGTCAAGTTCACCTAGAAAAATTTGAAGTGCCTAACTCAAAAGTCACTTTGGTAGAATATAAACATTTTCTTGTTCCGCATGTAATAATAACCCCAGAATTCTAGGGTAAAGGACATTGATAAGTTAGGTGATGGCACAGTGCAATGCAGAAATGATAATTATTTCATCTCATCTCAGAAGCAAGACAGTAACAACAGACAATGGCAAGGAACATCTTAAATTACAACTTTGGCATCTTGGGGGTGAAATTGATGCCTGAGGGTTGGAATGCTCCTCCTCCACTGACAGATTACTTCACACCTCATGGCTGAAGATACTGGGCTGATTTCACAGTCAAGAGGAACGAGAAAGGGACAAGTTACAGCTGGTTCACAGTATGGAGGCACCACAAGACTGTTCCTTACACAGATTTCAGCCAAGTTTATGCTGTTTGTTTTTTTTTTTTCTCCATCAATTAATCCACACAGCAATCACAGGAGAGATTAAAGGTAGGAAAGTTTTTGAAACTGTTTGCTGTCCTCCAAAGAGTTTTGAGACGTATTCCCAAGGTCACCGTTATCTGAGAACAGGGTCTTATTCTCTGTGGGCACCTGAGTGACTTTGGGAACATGATCACAATCTTAATTTTCTTCCAAAGTACTTCACATCCATCTAAAGCTTTTAATAACCTAAATACATAGATAAGCTGGAAAAACTGATTGTTAACTCTTAAACTGTATTCCAACATATTAGTATATATCAGGCTCAGGTTGCAATACTTGATTGACCAAGAAACAGAAAATACTTTCAATTCTGTGGATTTCTACTGAAGTTTTGTATGCCACAAGTTTTACATTAGGAAAACAATTTTCTTCCCTTTCAAAAAAGTTATGACCCTTATCATAGTGTTGTTGACTTACAAAAAGAGTTATGCTGACATTAAGATTTAGATACAGAGGACCTACCACTGTGATACAGTTGAAGGTTGAACTTGACATGTTATGAGATATTTGGCTATATATAGTTAGAAACATCTCGCTGCAATAGGTGTACCACCTTTAGCATTGTGCGACAGCAGATTATATTTTAATTAAATATGCCTTACACATAATTATTTGGATAGGAATGTTTTTATAAAGTCTAGAATGACAGACACATTGTTTCATACTTGCAGAGTACATTGCTGGCAGTCCTAATTACAGCAGAGATAAATTCAGTGTGTAATAGGAGATGCAATTTTACTTTGCTCTTTTTATGCCTGTGCAGGTTTCACTTTGTTTTCATTCTCTTTTCTCTCCTTGAATTTACATTTTGTCTTTTTATGTTTTATTTCAGCTTTTTTTTTTTTTTTACAGTATACATCTACAGCAAAACTGGTACCCTGCTCTTTACCATCATTCTGGTCATGTCATATCGTGACATGAGTAAAAAGACAGCTTTTAAAGCTGACTGATTTTTAATCTCATTTCAGATGATATACCCTTCATAAGCAAAAACCTGTTACTGAAGTCAAAAGTAAAGC
This sequence comes from Gallinula chloropus, assembly GCF_964237585.1. Lineage (NCBI taxonomy): Eukaryota > Metazoa > Chordata > Aves > Gruiformes > Rallidae > Gallinula > Gallinula chloropus. The sequence goes on from NC_140088.1 coordinate 63,648,630, forward strand.
AAACAATGTCAGAGTAACTGAAGACAGAAAGCATCAGAAAGCTCCCAGAGCCATACTCAGTTGAAGCTAATTGTCACCTCACATAAGTAACTCTTACAACAGAACTGAGCCATGAAATTTTAGTTAACTCACAAACTGTATTGTTAGGTGGTGGGGGGGGATAGTGAGGGTAACAGTGGCACACAGCCAGGGGATTCATAGTTGTGAGGATTTAGGTTTGTGGTGGTGTCAAAAACTGTCAGAACTGGTAGCGTAATGTACTACATCGTAACAAGGAAGTACTACAGAAGACTGTTGGCTTTGCTTCTGTGGTCACCTATGTGCCTTTTGATATGACTTGCTTCCAAGAATCTTCTAGTTTCCAAGTAGACTTTGTTTGAAATGGTGGCACTGAAGTAGAAATTGGGTGCTAAAATTCAGTCCAAAATCATAACTTTTACCCCAAATCAATTTCCCTGCTCCCCAAAAAATTCCTGTAAACTGCATCTCAAATGCCACCATATCCCTTGAAAAAAACACAAGGTCTCAGGAAGTCTCTTTTCCCATATGTACCATGATTTCTAGGTAGATTCACTGCTGCAAACGTGGATCGGCACCATTTTGAATTTTGTTCATTGTGCTGGTACAAATTACAAATTTAACATCAACTTAATACAGCTCACTCTCCTTTAACCCATATCACAGCACAAGGGTTTCTGAAATCAAAGTGAAAATTCTGTGCAAAGCAGTTGGGTAAATTTTACAGAAGTTGGACCTGCCCCTGCCCCCCCACCCCCAGAAAAAAAAAAAAAAAATAGCAAGCTCCCAAAGCCTCACTTGTTAAAGGAATGGGGGACAGGAAGCGTTTTGAGCTCAACTCTGTGAGATAGACAGGTTATTTTTCAATCAGTTTTCCTTCTCTCCTTTTTTTTATTTTTTTGGGCGGGGGGATATTATCATTAGCTTGCAAGTGGTGATTATGTGAGGATAAAATTGGAGGCTCTGCTGTCAGTTCTGTCTCAGCTAGTCCTACCACACATAGAGCTGTTTCCATACTTTATTGAGCTTTTAGTAACGAACCCTTATTACTAAAAGAAGTAAAAACCTTTCACTGCTGTTGTGGTAAGCAGAAAGGTTGTGCTTCTATTTTTGCAACTTTGCAAAAATAGACAGTGTAATATGAAGGGGAAGGAAACAATTTCTGTTTTTACAGAACATAAAAGAGAGGGTTATTTGTTCTGATTTGTGCTTGAATGAAACAAAGAAATTGCCATTACTAGTTCTGCAGCACACTTGCTCTTAGTTCTTTCTGCTCATTTAGGTCTCGAGGAGAGGTTCAAATGCAGGCAAGGAAGCTTCAGGGTAATTTAACACTGAAAGTCCTTCAGTACTCCAATAAGCTGGATTTATCATTCAGAACTTCAACACCGTTGGATGAAAATCAAGTGAGATCTTGTAAAGCCACATACATCAGAAGAGAAATGAGATATACCTCTGGCTGGGAAGGGATTATAGCAATGCAGGCAATTTTTCTTTGGTGATATTTTAAAATCTATTCTCCTTAAAATGTAATGTTTGAAACCCATATTTTCCCAGACAAATTCTTTCTGGAAAAGGGCTGATAATTCCACAGATGCTAAAGTTGAAAATCATCTTCCCCACCAAAATTGGCCTGGGGTAGAAGAGTGTGCTCACACTTAGAAAATATTGAGATTCAGCACTTAATACGGACAAGTCCTTTTATAGTTCAATAGATCATAAAAGAAATGTTGCAAGGGCTGTTGAAATGGAGGGATTCCTCACTCATATACCTTCTGGTAGTGCGAGGGGTAAGTGAAGCACTAGGAAGAGCCAACACCAATCACAAACCCAAGTTGGTCAGCATATCTGACTTGCCATACTGGCCGTTTGCCTTGAATTAACACAATGAGGAAGTATCAAAAAGCCCTGGAATCATCTACAGCGTATGATTCTTTTAACTATTGCACTAAGCCTACTGGTCATCTCTCCCAGTGGACTACAGCCTAGGAAAAACCCTTACTCTCTCAAGTAACATAATTCAGCTAGGAAAAAAATAATTCTAAAAGAGAACAGCATGTTTCAGAGGAACTGTCTGCTCGACATCACACCTGCAGACCTGACCAATAGCCAGCACATTCCTGGATATTAATTTCCACCCCCTCCAAGCATGCATTTCAGCTCAGGACATGACCAGTGTCACAGTATCAAACGTACTAGATAAACCAGGTCTTGGGTAAGGGGTGTTGCCTCAAACCACCACTAGTAAGCGATGGGGGAAGTGCAGTTTCCAGGTATGTCAGCCGGCTCACGCCAAATCCACACAGTAAATAGACTGTGTGTCTGTGTCTCACAACCCTGAATGATGCCGGGTCAGACGGCCAGGGCACCGAACCTGGTTCATACGGTGTTACTCAGCCGACTCCTATACGTACAGCAAATCCTAGGTCCAAACTTTGACATTCCTGTGCCATCCAACTCACATTTATACAGTCTGCACGGTTCGTGCCTGACACTTAGCAAAACAAGGATATGATAAATACATACGAATCTCTTTGTGACAGCTTGAAAATTGATCTTGCGTAGCTTACGAAGATTATAAAAGACATCTGCTTGTTCAAGATCTGCACTCTTTCTTAGTGGAACATTTTTCAAATGACATTGATAAGGACAAGCACTTCAAGCTTGATATACAGCTCATGCATTAGCGTACTCCAACCACTTCAATATTTGTAATAAACAATTAATTTTAGGTGGGTACCTTTCTACACCAACACGTACAGTACACTTCCAATAAAAGATATTTATGAATTAGGTCTTAGAGCTCCCCATTGCAGTCACTGGGGGAATGTTTAGATTTTATGTTTATACTACATTACAAAGCTACTAAAATTATGGTGAAATAGGTGAGAGGATCTAAAATACTTTGGTCCCTAAAGTTCTCTAAATAGCTAAGTTCCACACAGATATCTTCAACTCTAGGAAGTCATTATATCAGTTCCAAAGTAGTAAGTCATTGTGCTACTATATTACTTTCAAAGTAGTTTCCAATAACATCCTAAACATTTACTGGCTACTTCACAGAGGAAAAAACAAATCCCGAACTTTATGAAATTACTTTAATAAATAACATATTAAGTTTGTCTACTTTTTAACCATTGTCTGAAATTCTGCATTTTATAAGATTTAAAATAAGCTCTTTTATAAAAAGAAAATTTAAAAAAATCAAAACAATCAAAACTTCAGGTTGATGAACTATTGGCTAGAATCTGGAGGAAATCCTCAATTCACACAGTAACTAAAGATGTCACATTCCAAACAGCAAGCCACAGGCTGAGTTTTCACAAGTTGTAGCTTCATGTTAGAAAGCTTTCAGTGGAAATACAAGCTAGTCCCTTGCCTGCTCCAAACAAACAATAAACATGTGGAATACTTTTCCAGGGTAAGCCATAAAAGCAGCTTATGTAAAAGATGAGTCTTAGAAAGAACAAAGAAAAATTGTGAGTTTGAAGTCAAGAAAGACTTAGGGCCATGAAGATGATTAGGGGCCTGGAACATCTCCCCTATGAGGACAGGCTGAGTAAGCTGGGACTCTTCAGCCTTGAGAAGAGAAGACTAAGGGGGGACCTAATTAAAGTCTATAATTATCTTAAGCAGGGGATGCAGGGGGAATCAGCCAGCCCCTTTTCAGTGGTCTGTGGGGACAGGACAAAGGGCAATGGCTGCAAGTTGGAGCACAGGAAGTTCCGCACCAACATGCAGAAGAACTTTTCCACAGTGAGTGTGACAGAGCACTGGAATAGGCTGCCCAGAGAGGTTGTGGAGTCTCCATCTCTGGAGATATTCAAGACCCATCTGGACGCCTATCTGAGTGATATGTCCTAGGGAGCTGCTTTGGCAGGGGTGTTGGACCCGATGATCTCTTGAGGTCCCTTCCAACCCCTACAATTCTATGATTCTATGATTCTATGAATGCTTTTTGATATTGCCCTGTCCTTTGTATTTACACTGTAGGTGACTTGAAGATGATAATAAGAAAAAAAAGAGGGCATGTACAAACAACAGATAATATTAAAAGCCAAGTGACTATGAAATGAAATGGTCTACTACACAAATTGATGTTTATTTTAAAAATATATAATATTATTTATACAGCTTATTTATACAGTTTATTTAACAAATTCCTGTCCCAAACTGATAAACACAGAAGTCCTGTTTGATGGATAAGTGATTGTTCAATTGACTGTTAATACAAAAGTTCAGTAATCTATAACCCTCGAACCCTATTTATTCACAAAACGAGTTATCTTTTTTTTAATCTCTATTACTTCTTGGTTTTTATTTGTTGTTCAATAATTTATTTACTTAGAACAAATTAGATTACTGGGTGCAGTAGAGGAGACACTAGATTTCAAAACAAGAACAAAATACAAGAAGTTTGCTTCCCTATCCTCTGCAACTCGCTTGCAGCATGCTTATAATTAAACTCTTCTGGATCCACACAAATCCATGACTGTGCTTTCTTACTTCCGTTCTAGTCCTTCCTTCCCAAAGCTTCCTATCGCTATGATTAAGATAGTTGAGAAAACAATTCCATCTCTCTTATTTGTTTTTCCTGACACTCATGAAGGGTGAGATTCTATCAACACCTACATGACATCTCTTACAACATGAATCCAAAGCTATTGTCTGGTCTAATCTGCTAACAGTCTGTACATCTGTAAATTCCTATTGGGGTACTTTTGTTCTCTCTTTAAAGAAGAATATTCAAACTTGATTTAAATATTTCCAGGGAGGTGATGCTGACAGAATTATGTTCAGTTTCCAGCTGTTGGATAGCATCTAAGGTTCTATTACATTTCTATTTTTGTGTGGACATCTCTAGATAACTAAAATTCGCCTTGTTAATTTACACAGACAGTCCTTCCGTATAACACGTTTTTATGGCTTTCCTTCAAACTCTCTCAATTTTTATTACTGCATTCCCTGAATTACAGACTCCAGAATCAGACACCCTGTTTCAGCAGCTGTGCACTAGGACTGAATATCTAAGTAAGGTACTTCTGGCTTTGAAGATGACAAGTTTCTCTCTACTACCCAAGGTGGGATACCTAGATGGACATAATTCCTGATGTATTTTGTCTAACTTTGTATTTTACAAATAGAGATGTCTTCACTTTTTCTTGCCACCTACTCCAATGCTTTATGCCTCCTACGGAGAGGAAGTTTTTGCTGCAGTTTAATGTCATTCTACCTCGCCACAGGCAATTAGGCCCATTTTGTCCTGTCCTCTCCACTGTGAATTTGAGATGGTCTCTTCCTCTACAAAAGCTTTTATCTGCATGAAGACTTGTCACTTCCCTCGGTGCAGACATCTAAAACATCTCACGACCTCCGCAAACAATCCCCACACCTCTGAAACTTTGCCAAATTCTAGCTCAGCTCTCAGCTGCCTGTTGCTGGTGTCCAGTGGACAACTTCTCACGCATCGGTGATTTACTTTGTGCTTGGTCAGCCTAAAAACCCCGTAAAGATTTACAGATTTAAGATTTAAAGCTGCTTATCTTCCCAGAAGCTGAAAGAGGAGATTTCAGAATTGCTGTGATTTGATCTGACTGAACGCAAAAAGCAAACCTCTCTAAGTTACCAGAATAAAAAGTAGTTCTGTCTTCTGCCAGTTCACTGTGGAAAAATACTGTAGGCAGCAAGTGGAGATTGAAGAGCTGCTACATGCACTCAGTAGGACAAAACAACCCCCTTGGTCAGTAATCTTCTGATTCTCTCCAGTTTTAGCTGACCTCTCATTGGGCAAGATTCTGTGTTAGAAAACTCTCATTTTCAGACCAGAGCAGTGGTCTTCTCTATTCCACAGAAGTCACTGAGAAAAACCCATGTCCTACCTGCCATACCCAAGTTCTCAGTGGCTGCTCTACAGCTGGGGAAGCCATGCAGGCTCTCTCTGGCAGATTGGCTTCCCACTGCAATTAAGTGGGATCTCTCCACCTCTGACTGAGTGCAAGAGAAAATATCAGGTGTGGGGGAAAGAGCAGCAAGATATTCTGTGCCTGAGAGTGCCACTTCCTAATTCTCTCTCTCTATAAAACATTAAAAGGCAATTTAAATATTGTCTTTTAAAGCTGGACCCTTATGGCTCTTTTATTTTCCCCCAGATATGTGCTAAAGATAGCAATCAGATAAAAGCTCCTGGTGAGTGTACTCACAGCTCTATTTATGGGTATGAAAACACACAGCCACTGTCTGTACAGAAAAAAATCAGGGAATTCAAACTTTATGAGGATGCAAATATGTGACACAATTTGTTGTCCCTAGATGCTTCTGCACAGCCTAAGGAAAGGAACAAAACCTGATATTCTCTGGTGGCTGGCAACCACTGGCCAAAGAAAAATGCCTTATCTTCATGACCCCACTGTCTCAAGTGGTTTGTCGAGTCTGGAGGACAGAGATCAGCTTAAAAATTCTATCAGAGATTGACCGAACCACTTGGTGCCTGTCATAGACTAAGAGGTAACACAGTACACGGTCAGCCTTCAGCCTTGATGGAATCTTGGACTACAGAAGCAAAGGCTTTAGGAGTTTACTTGCTTTTTTGTCATGCTAACACCCACCCTGAGGTTCTTTTTCTCATGTTCTACCTTTTATTATGTATTTGGTTTTAGTAAGAGAAATTCGCAGTGTTTCTTTGACCATAAATTATTCCAGGATAACTCCAGAATATATTAAAAGTAACAGAAGAAAAGCCAATTAAGAAAGGAGATGAGATTTTAAAATAGACTGATTAACAAAACTGTACACCTTTACCCTATACAAGCTCCTCTGCGGACCTTGAAAGTTTTCAGATACCTTGATGGTCTGTTCATGGTTCCTGATACCAGAGATCAGAAACGTGCCACACTAACTCCCTATTCTCTCCCAGTTTTCTACATATTCCTTCTAAAGCCTAAAAGCAAGCCTCAGAAAGGAAAGTGGAAGTTAAAATTAAATTGTCTTCCTATCAGGTAAGGATGACAAACCTGAGCTATATTCAAGCATTTAACTAAGTAAACGTGAATTTAATTAAGGTACTTATTGTTCATTCCCATCATACCTTTCAAATTCATACAGAATATTTTAAGTTAAAAGAGGTTAAACGAATTGAATATGAAACATGTACCTTTTACTAATGTGAATCATTTTTTCATACAATCTTTTTTCCTAGCCATTCAAAACTATACATAGCAAAATGTCCATTATTTTTTCTTCTTCATTGTGAATCATTAACTTTATAGAATAGAAAGAGGTATCATATGTGGATTTGCTGTAATTTATCATGAATTTTCTCTGGTATTTCCATTAATGATCTGGAAAAGATCATACAGAATCACTAGGTTGGAAAAGACCTTTGAGATCATCTAGTCCAACCATACCCATCCTCTACTAAACCATGTCACTGAGCACCTCATCTACCTGCATTTAAATACATCCAGGGCCAGTGACTCAACCACCTCCCTGGGAGGGCCTGATCCAATGTCTGACAACTGTTTCAATGAAGAATTTTTTCCCTAATGTCTAAATACCATTTATTTAAAAATATTAGTTATTTATATTATTATTATTCAATGCCTCTATTATTCAAAATTAGCATATCAATTAAGTTTCCACATGTTGCAGTTTTGTGAGGCTGTGCTGCTGAGATGGTTTCTTTAAGCAGCAGTTAGAGTTTTCTGCCAGCCTAAACTACAAACAACGAGCAATTCAAGGCCAAAGTCGCGGCCCGAGAGATAGCGAGTGCCTCTGAGAATCACATACAGGAGAAAACAACCCGGAAGCAGCTGCATTTTGCCACCGCAGACGGGAGCGAGAAGATGTAACAAGCTGTGCAGACACCAAGGCTGGAGAAGGGCGGGGGAGGAGGCAACCCAGGTGCCAGAGAGAAAGATGCCCCTGCAGCCTGTGGAGAAACCCATGGAAAAGGCCAAGACTCCACCTGCAGCCCATGGAGGGGCTCCATGCTGGATGGAGCAGGTGGAGACATAGAGGAGATACTGTGACCCTATGTTGGAACAAGCCCCTGCCAGCACTTGCAGCCATGAGGAGAAACAGAGACACAGAGATGAGTGAGAGAGAGATTTGCACCAGTACAGGTTTGCCTGGGGGAGGCTGGTGACCCCACAGAGGACTGGGACTGAGAGACATTGTGATTTATGACTGCCCGCCATAGCAGTGACCCACACCAGGGCAGCTGGTGACTAGATAAAGCCCTGGGGAAAGGATTCAAGTTGGAGAAGTTCGTGGAGGACTGTCTCCTGTGGGTGGGACCCCACGGTGAAGCAGGGGGAGGGTGTGGAATGAATGCCCCCCCTACACCCCCCAGCTGAGAAGGAAACCAACTTGCAAGGGACTGACCGAAGCCCCCATCTCCCAGTCCCTGCCACCCTGTACAGCGAGCAGGGGGAAGAAGGGAGTGAAATCATGACTAGAGTGAAGTCTGCTAAGAAGGGAGCAGGGAGGGAGGTTAGAGGTGTCTTAAGATCTGAAAGAGGAAAACAGGTCATGAAGAAGTAACCGAGAACCCCATTTTTTCCCAGTCCCTGCCCCCCTGTACTGCGAGAAGGGGGAAGCAGGGAGCAAGATCATGGCTAAAGGGAAGTCTGCTTAGAATGGAGGGGTGGGGGGAAGGCGGTACCATTAACCCCATTTTCCCCAGTCCATGTCCCCCCTGTGCTGTGAGCAGGGGTGAAGAAGGGAGCAAAATCCTGACTAAAGTCTGCTAAGAAGGGGGTGGTGGGGGGAAAGTGTTTTAAGATCTGGTTACGTTTGTTTTAAGATCTGGTCACGCTCCCAAATCCATTTTTTCCTTCACTGTTCTTTGTAGTTGTAGTGTAGTGTAATAAAGTAGAATAGTTTCTCTCTTCTTCACTTTGTGTTGAGTCTGTTTCGCCCATGTCATTGCTGACAGAGTGATCTCTCCCTGTCCTTATTTTGTCTCCTGAGCCTCTTAATATATATTTTCTCCTGTGTCCAACTAAGAAGAGGAGTAATAGACTGACTTTGGTGGGTGTCTGGCCTCCACCCAGGGCCAAACCACCACACCACATAACAGGGAAATGAAAAAATCTAAAGGATATGCGATTGAGCAATTAGAATTCAAAATGATTTGGCCAAACTGGAGAGATGACCTGACGAAAAGGGAAACCTCCAACATTCAGGAACAGATAAGGAGTTGTACAAAGGCTGGATGGGAAACAGTTTCCTTCATCTGGTAGTTCCTCAAAATAGTTGTCTGATTTATATTAGATCAGAAGCTGAAAACGAGTCAATAAGGTCAAGTTGTCATGAAAAAGGCCATCATTACTGGGGGAAAAAAAGCCCCAAACATTTAAGACTCCTATAAATACAAGTCTTCAAAATAGGGAGAAGAAATCCATAAACTGCTCTCAGCACTGACAGAACCTGAGGTGAAATGCTGTGCCCAATTTTGAGTATTATCATGACCAAGTGACTCCAGAAGACAGCAGAGAGAATGATTGGGGGCCTAGAAAACATAGGGAAAAATTGAAGAGTTCTGAACAAATATTGGAAGAGTAAAATTTTCCTTTTCACCTGTGCCACATAAGAAAAGAAGTAATAGATTTAAGCTGCAACAGAGGATATTCAGTGTACAAATACAAATGAAATGGGAAGTGGGCAGAGGAATAAGCAAGCCTAGGTGATTCAATGCCAACTTAGACAAACATCTGTCAACAGGGACAAGCATGCAGAGACCCTATCTTGAAGTGGGAGAGAGGCGAGATGTTTTCATGAGGATCTTTCCAATCCTGCTACCCATGACTGACTGTAGATCAATACCTCAGAACCCGAGGGAACAGACATACTGCTGTATTTAACTGCAGGGATCCTCCATGCCAGACATACAGTAAGAAGGAAGAGAAATACCTGTAGTTGTTACTGCTATGAGTTCAGCTAACTTCAGTTACTAGTGGAATGGCTGCAATCTTATTAACTATTAGCTGTCCTTCTGGACTAGAAAATTGATTTATAATATATGTGTGTCCGTATATTTGTGTGCTGCACGTCATGGTAGTGTGTGTTGGATTCTGCTTTTGTTTTGCTGCAGATTCTTGTACTTGCAATAAATCACGTGATGTCTGCTGCTTAATTCCTGCTCTTGAAACGCAAACTGTTCATATTTAATTCTGTTTGATTAGGAGTCTCTGTGAATGCATTGATTAATAACTGTTAGAGGTTCCAGCATCACAGTGAAGGACTGCAGAAAAGCTTACATTCAGCTGAATACAAGCTGTAGTTTTAGTACCAAAGAGATGATTCTTACCATTTAACAAGATTTTTTCCATAATATAGATCCACAGAATTTTACTTGGTTTCCTCTTCAGCATTTAAAATGGTAGGGATGTCTCATTTCCAGGGCAAACTGAACTTCGATACAAGGATGCCTTACCTAAACATTCTGCTACTTTCTTTGGCTTTCACTCTGTGACACTGTGGACAATAGTTATGCTATGATTCTTGTGTTATTCAGCAGTGAATGTGTATTTGATTTCATGGCAATGGACTGACAGAGCTGAAAAAGAACAAGGTGAAGCCATGGAAACTTGTATGGGTTCCTCCTACTAATGCACAGATGGTGGCTAGTGCACCTCCTAAGATTTTTCCTTGGTCTTCCCTCTCTGTTTTTTGGTTAGCCATGGAGTTCTTCTGACTCTTATGCTGCAGAAACCTGGAATGGGAACCTAGCCCCAGGTGACTGCCCAAGAGGGGTGGTTGAAAGTCAAGACTAGATCCCCATCTGCCTTCACTTCAAAGTTGAAAGTGTGGCCTTAGGTAGAGCTTCAAGCATGTGAGGTTGTCTGTTGGTCTGTTATCGTACTGCTGTGGTGTAAAGGAGCTAAGCCAGCAGGTAGGCATAACCAGCCTATGAAATGAGGGACAACATGTCATATTGCTCACAGACTGAATCTATGAGACCTGGGAAATACTTGCTGCCAAATTTGCCCTCAGGCCAGCCGATGATTTGTGACAAGTATGCTGTTAAAGTCTCTGAACCTGCAAGACAGCCACACCAACCCTTGAATTACATAACAGGAATAGTCCTACTACCTGCTGTCTCCCAAACCATGTCTGGGAGCTGGTTTTGTACGGTTGACTGGCCCAGGGTAAAGTTGCACCAGGAACCTTTCTAAAAATTTAAAATGTTTAGCCATCGGGACCACTAAGTTTAAGCATTTATACATCTGCCTGGTACTGTTTAGCTTACAGCTACAGACCACAAGAACTTCAGGTATCACTTTGTAACACAAATGAAAACAGCCCTCTGCACCAACAGATCTTTCGCCATTCTTCCCAGTGGTGTTGGGTTTTCTACCCTTCTTATTACAAAATGGTGTCAATTTCATGAGTTGCAGGAGAAAAATCAATTTTCCCAATAGGCAATCACTATTACTGCACATCACCCTGTAAAAATCTTTCTTGATCTTATGAATGCATTTACACAGTAAGAAAAAAAAAAACCCACAATCCATTGTATTTATTTCCTTTCTCTTTCAAAATCCTAATATTTTAGGATGACACTAGTTACAACTTCATCCATGACATATGGGTATACAATTAGATTGATTTTTTTCCATTAGGGGAGAGTGTAATTACTTTTCCAATAGCTACCTACAAAACTAGACACTATTTCCCCCTCCAAAACAGGAATAGAAGCAAGACTAGTATTCAATCCTCCATAAAAAAACCCACACTGCACGTGGCACTGTACAAAGTGGTATAGAAAAAGCACTGAATCTTAATATACCCTGGAAGCAGAGCCAACAGCTATTATGCATCTTTATAACTCCCATTTCAGCCCACAGAAGTACTGAATGTTTAAGAGAGCCTTTGTAAACCATGCCAGCATGTAAATATTACAATGCTAAGTAATAATGCCTTGTTGGACCACATACAGGTCCTCTGCAGAACTCAAAGGGAGATAAGGAGCAAGTTCCTGAGCTTACATCCAGCTTTCCAGTGCAGCTTCTAAGCTTGAAAAACTAGATCTCTGCCTGACAGATTTCCTTAGACCCTCTTGGTTTAGCTGCTACTATGGAGTGAACGAAGCACGGCAGCTGTCTTAATTGAAATGACAATAGTTCTTCTCCAAGTCCTGAACATATATCTTGCCACACCTTGCATTCTAGGGAGGGACAGTGACAATACAAGACAACTCTTCTTGGGAGATCTGTGAAAAGTGGTTCAGCACCAGAAGGATTTCACTTGGAATATTTTAGAAGGACAGACAGACCTCCATTCCTTTTTGATTCAACTGATAGACATAAAAGAAAGGGACATTAACAGAAGCAATTCAATGTGCAAAATTTAATGGATTGATGAAGAAACACTAGTTAAATTAAGTATAAATCTCAATCTAATTAAAAGCCTTTTGTATTCTGTTTCGTCTAAATCCTGCATGTGTTACTACCAGACATTTACTTGTAGTGTTTAGGTGCTAGGTATAGGTTACTACACTACTGTTTTCAAAGGCATTTCAGGCTTTCAATAAAGCAATAGAGTTACAGAATTAATTCCAGAAAATCAGCCCCAGCTTCCCTGAATGATAACCACTGAACACTGCTACATCCCCAGAGCTCACAACTTGCAGGCAAAGCCAACAACTGGGGAAAAAGTGTTATTTGCAACCAAGGATGAGGAATGGGAGCAAGTCAGACTATGGGCAGATGATCTGAAGCATTTCTCTAAGACCACCGATGTGATAAAACAGGAAAGCTTTAGCCCATTGTCTACTAAGATATGTAAATCTTATACTTGACCACAGTGTTGGTTCTGTTAAAGTAGTTTTTCATGGATCAAACACTTGACCACACAGATTGTGGATCTCTACCACTAGAAATATTTAAAACTGAACTGGACAAAGCCCTGAGCAATCTGCTTTACCTCTGAGGCAGGTTCCTTTCCCTTCCAACCTCAATTATGCTTTGAATCATAAAAAGCCCTAACCGACCAATAAGATAAAAAAAATCAAACCCAAAAAACAAAAGAAAAAGCTTGAAATCTGGAAAATTATCAGTACTTGTGCAGAGTTCGCATACTGTTAACCTTTTTTAAGCTTAAGTTATGTAGCTGTGATGGGAAACAGTTTAGGCAATTACACTCTTTCAGATGAGTTAAAACTCTGCTTGTTCTGAAGCCACGGTAAGCTTTCCTTCTAACTTTAGCAACAACTAGTCATGTATGATTAAAACAGGTTGCAACTCCTCTTTGTGTACCTGGGAGCCCTCAGATCCATTAAAGGTGTTGTTTCATGAACATTTTAAGCTGGTAGCTCCAAAAGAAGCTATTTGCCCACCCTTTCACCCTGCCACTTGATTTTGTTCCTTTTATGCTGGTACAAGCACTTATGCACCTGTGTTATAAATCAGATTAGGGAAATCCAGGTCAAAATGATTTTGTTTATTTATTAGTTTTTAAGCCATTTTGCTTTTGTAGGCATTAGTTAATTACTTCTGACAGTGTGGCTGGAGATTAGGGAAGCTGATGATTTTTCAGATGAGGAAAGGGAATGATGTACAAACAACAAGAAACGTGCCAAATTAGGCATGAAAGCTGTTAAAGTCAGAATTTAAAACTCAGATGTCCAAATCCCTTCGCTTTTAGTAATATTTTCTTCACAGGAAAGTGTAATTAGTTCAGTTACCCTATAACACAATTGTTTTATTTACAGACCTTGAATGGTTTTCTGCTTAAGAATTACTATTTTTATTAATTAAATTGTACTAAGCAATTTCCAGAAGGCCATATTAATATTAATATTTGCAAACAAACAAAAAATTGCTTCATTCTGTCTTAATAATGAATGGCTTTTTTTCCCCCTCTTTGCAGAGGTCAGCTTTTCTCTTTAAATATATTTAGCTAAGCCTGCATAATGCAATCGATCTGGGTTGATATTTTAAAAAGAAAGCAATAAGCCCACCTGACAGTAGTAAGGAACTGTCAATATAGAGCAAAAGCAGATGTATGACATGCTGTTCAGAGTATATACTTGAACTTCATTCTATTTGAGGAAAAAAAAAACATTCTTACAGTTCTAAAGCCTTTGAAGAAACTTTTTAAAAGTTCAACTATTTTTGCCTTTCACAGAAACGGAGTTAATTTATTTGCAATCTACAATTAATCTCCTTACAATCTAGAATTGAACCATCCCAAGAAAAAATAAGCAAGCAATCTGTAATACAACAGCTGAACCCTTGTTTTTTAATGGCTGGGATTGCATAATTCACAGAATCACAGAACGGTGGGGATCAGAAGGGCCCTCTGGAGATCATATAGACCAACCCCCATAATTGATGAAATTTCCTCTGACTAGTCTCTTCAAGGCAGTACCTTTGTACAGAAAAACACATTTCTCCTCATGGAGGAAAGCAGTTACAGGTATTTTGAAGTTTTGAAAGCTTATCGTCAATGCCTTCAACCGACTCACCAAAGCCCAGTTGATTTAACAGACTTCCCTCCAGCTCAGTACGATCTCAAAATAAATGATTCCCAAAGTAATAATCAAGTTTGCTTTGAGTTAATGGCAAGCTCCTGAGAAAAACATTTGGAGTGCTGATTACAAGCTCCTCTCTGGCATTTGCCTGTGCTCTCAGTGCACCTATCTTACTTAATAAGTGTCCCTGAGAGTCTTCAATTAATTATTTGATTATAAAGCCATTTTTACACACTTACTTTGTTTAATTTAAGTATATGGGATCATGCCATAATTTTAGTTTCAAATGAACCTGCTGGACTAAGGCTAATTAAACTAACTTCTGGGTCACATTGCCACTAAAAACATTATTTAAAATGGTAAGCAGGCTAATGCGCTCTTCCAGGCTGCAGAAAAGATTCTATGCACACCACTACTATTTATCGGAAGAGAGTGAAAGCATGCTGTGCTCTGGTTGCCTAAAGGACACCTGCTTATTGTGATTCATTCTTTGAAAACCGAGTGAGAGGTCGGCACACTGCAAAGATCAGCACACTTATGCCTCACATTGATTTGGCAGAGGTGTAAAGGATTAAACAAGGCTCAGGAAACACGCAGGCCTGACTCTATTGTCTCCACATTTGCTGTTCTTCCACTCGATCCAACAGGTCTATGCCAGTATGGAGAACGACTGTCTCCTCGCACCTCCCATTCTTCCTTCCCAAATTCCAGTCAAACGGAACACAGGGGGCACAGTAGATTAAAAACTAATATATGGTAATATAGGTAATATACAATTATGGAAAAATATTTTAACTAGACTTAGTTTTCTTCTAAAAATATGGAGTTGACAATAGCAACATTTTAGTTTCCACATTACCTGGCCACTTGTCAAATGCAGCAAAAACCAATCTGGTTCTGATTAACACCTACTAAAACATGCAGTCAAACCAATTTTTAAAATGAAACATTTCCCCTTTCTTAATAATTCATCTGAATTTCATGCCACAATTTTACTTAAAGGGAAGGTTTTAAAATATTTAAACAAAATCTCAAAGCTTCTCATTTTAATCAAAATGCTTAACTCAAGCCAGAGCTGCAAGTTTCAGTATTTTAGCTAATGAATAGTTAACTTTGGGAAAAGAAAGAAAAAGTTATGAAGCCATCTGATGCGATGCTTTCAAAATAATTGCTACTGTTTCAAAAGCATCGACTACACTCTTTCTCTCAAGGCCAAAGAGAAAGATGAAGCTCTAAACTGAGATGATGCTAAGAAGTGGAGATTTATGGTGTTTATGGAGACACTTGTTAAGAGTTATATTGCTGGAATTTTGATATAACTTGAAAATTGGATATATATTATTTTGTTTTCCCTATTTTGTAGGCTTTCAGTAGGAAATTTAATGACGTATTAGTTTCTATATCTTGCTTTTTTCCCCATTTGTTTGCTTTGTCATAGATTTTTAGTAGTGATTGAAATACAACTACATCTGAAATTATAGTTAGCATTGTACTTCTCTGTTTATTGACATCTTTTACAAAAGCATTTTCTGCTTAAGTAAAAACTTTTTTTTTACTAGCCAAAGACACTTTTTACCATTTCAACTGTATTTTTATGGAGTGTACACAAAGCCAACAACCTTCCCCTGACTGCTCCAACTGATGGTGTCACACACAAACATGACACTTTCTCTATACCACCTCTCAAGAAACTATCACATAGGGTAGATAATGAATGTACTTCCACCACCCCCAGAGCAACATCCAAAGATGTGTCAAATTTCTGCAAAATTGTGACGAGTGTGAAACAAATGTGGCATAAACGTGAATATCCATGTCAGAAATATCCCCAAATGGGGATGTAGTAGTGCAAGGTGTAGAAAAAACCCAGCAGTTCTTTCTCCCCAAAGAATTTTGATTTTTTTATCCTGGAATGAACACTCCCCTTCCAAGTTTGAGGCTAAACCAGCTGTTGCCCGATTCCCCTATGTGGAAAAGTGAAAACAAACACCCTGCCATTTCTCAAGTTGAACTGTGCTATCACTACTTAAAAACCTTCAGAAATTATGTCAGTGTGTATTCGGCTTGGGAGAAATACAGAAGGCAGAAATCAGGTCAAACGGTCCTTTCTAATGTTTGAACTCTATCTTTCTCTTCCTAAATTCTAAGGAATTGAATGAAGATCTGAAGCCAGCTCATAACTAACTACAGTCTGTGTCTCACTCCAACTTCCAAGTTTAGATCCTAGAAACTCCCTAAGGAAAGGAAAAGAAGGAATAACAGATTCAGTTTTCAAATCTGTGTGCAGTCCTCACCTGCAGAAGTTACTCATCATCATGTTCTTCCTACACCTAACATGCTGCCACTCTTCCCAAGCCTAGGTATGAAGACAATTTCTATAGTTTTCATTCCTACAAAGCAGTTCCCAGAAACATGGTATTTCTACCTTGCAGTGTTCCACTGGTCCCAGGACCTGTTCTGTTCAAACCAGGTTTCTTTTGATCCAACTCAAAAGCATTCTGGGTGCTCCTCTTTAGTCTTCCGCACCAACTAAAACTGTTACTGAAGCTTGGAAACCACCCACATACTGCATGCACCTCATCTTGGGAACCACATGTCAACACATCCAGTGGATGATGCCACAGAAATGACCAGGGGGCTGGAGCACCTCTCCTAGGAAGACAGGCTGAGATATTTGGAGTTGCTCAGCCTGGAGAAGAGAAGGCTCCAGGAGGACCTTACAGCAGCCTTCCAGTACCTGAAAGGTGCCCATAAGAAAGCTGGGGAAGAACTATTCACGAGAGCACGTGGGAAAAGGACGAGGAGTAATGGTTTTAAACTGGAAAAGGGGAGATTTATGTTGGATATTGGGACACAGTTCTTAGAAAAGAGGGTGGTAGATCACTGGAACAGAGTGCCCAGATTGGCAGTGGAGGCCCCATCCCTGGAACTATTCAAGGTCAGGCTTGATGGAACTCTGAGCAACCTGATGTAGTGAAGATGTCCCTGCCTACTGCAGGGGGTTAGACTAGATGACATTTAAATGTCCCTTCCAACCCAATATGCTCTATGATTCTACAAGTGCCTCTTTTACTAGACACATGGAACTTAATTTCTTCATGCTTCATTGCTGCATCAGCTTGCTATTCCCCCTTCTGTCCCTGTGACAACTGTCTAGCTCCAAGCCCCTTCTCACTTACTGTCTTTTCCTCTTTTTATACATCTATAAACCCAGTATCATACCTTTCAACCAGTGAAAAAATTATGGAAGCAGCTATTAAGAAAAAACATAGTGTAAGCAGAATTGTCATAGTTAAGTAGGATAGTACTGATTCACAGCATATACAGCAGGGAAAGAAAGTCCACCGGGAAACAATACAGCATATCTTTAAAAAACGATGGTGTGTGCATAATCAGTGAGGAATACTACGCAGGGGGATGCACTGGGTATCAAACCTTTCCCCTACACTTGAAGAACAACTGCCTTGCAATGGCAAACACCCTTATAAGAACAAGCGAGATTTCAGCTGTCTATTATTTTAGACTAATGACTCATTTGCACAGAACAGATTTTCTGGTACTTTTAGTGCAATTGTAGGCAGCACTTCAGTGACTTAGGAGAAATATTAAGAATTTTTTTGGGTCATGTCTCAAATAGGATGCATGTTGGCAAAAAAATAAATATTTTGCCTAATGTTACAAAACAACACTGTACCTCTAATATTTATGCTTGGTGCTACCATACAAATTTTTAGCTCATACAAAACACAATGCAACTGAATCTCATTGGGGCTTTACAAATCTTATTCTGACAGTATGGCCAATCCATTTGTTTGGTAAACATTTTGAGGTTGTTTTCTTTATTATAGTTTAATGATACTGCTATGCCGATTCATACATTTTTAACCTCAAGGTTTCTTTAGTTCCACTTTGATTGCCAGTTTACAGTGTACCAGCTTCAATTAATGTGGCTTTATGAAGGTCAGCCTTGTGCATTTTAAATCCTGTTGCTGTACTGCTGCTTATGATAGAGTTACCTCTTGGCATCTGCTCAAGTAGTAAATTGCATGATGGTAACTTTACAACATCGCCAGATGAAGGGTTAGGAAAAAGTCTTCAAGAGTAACAGTTTTACCCCTCAAACTACGGCAAGTGTTTCAAAACAACCAAGGATATGGTGATGAAGGGCAAAAAGGGCTTCCATGGTAACTACAAAGGTTTTTTTTTCTATTGAGTATCAATTACAAACAGAACAAAGAGTCTTACTCCTTATTAGGCGACAGTAGGTTTACAGCACACGAATGGCAGACATAGAAATACAAAATAAGCTTTAACAAACTGCAAAACTATTATTGATATAAACCAGACCACTTTGTACACTTGTACTAATATTTTTTAAATATTTGATAGTCACTATTGCTATATGACTTAAGCTGGTCCTAAATACGCAAATGAGGAAACAAGCCAATGTGGAGTAGAGACAAGTGAAAAAGAAGAGGTCATTTTTAGACAGCTGTAGGTTTGTGGAAAGATACAATAGAGAGATTGGCTGGATGAAGAGGTGGATGGGGGCTACAAGAGAAGGAAAATGGAAGCAAAGGAATAAATTGTGAGTGTAATAATTGCAAGCCATATAAGATATCAATGGCGTACACAATATTTTTACAGCCTATTTCAACTTTGCAGTCATTCCTTTTTTACAGACAGTTTTGCCTTGATTAATACGCATCTTGCTCTTGAAACTTTTAAATCTGCCCTTAGAGCATAACTGCTTGTGATATCATTGAATGCTCTTCAGTGATCTTTTTACTTCTGCATTTTAATTTTGTTAATACATTTAATATTATTTTTCATGGTTTAAAACAAAGATTTAAGGCAGTACATCTCTCTCATTTTTACATGTAGGGACAGGAAAATAATCTAACCATATAATCCAATTCTCCTTGAAAAGAACAATAGAACAAATAAGTTGGGGGTTTTTTCCTCTCTATTTTTCCCTCCTCTTTTTCTGCTTTGCTGTTGTTGTTTAAGTTTTTTTAAAGGCTGACAGTAAGCAAATCTAGACCATTGGACTAGCCTCATTTGACATTACTTGTAAGAAGTATGATGCCAAATATAATCATATTTTAATAAGCATCAGGGCTTTTTTAATTGCAGAAGAAAACTGAAATGCTGTGAAACTCAAAACTGAAAACCTTTTTGTTCTAAAAGAAAAAAAATACTGCAAGAGATGATGACAATACTTAAAAAATGGGCAAATTATTACTTTGTATAAGAAAGGACCCAAAATGTGATAATTATCAGATGATCTTGGGCAGCAAGTTGTGCCCTTACCCTCACTTTATACATTTAACATTATAATTCAACAGTGAAGGGAGGTGAGTAGATCAGGAAACAGGGTGACATGGAAAAGATTAGGCAGGAATGGCTCTAAACAAGCTATTAAAAAAAAAAGCTGGTTTTGCTGAGAAGTTGTGAGGTATAACTGAGAAGTAAAAGGAAGAGCCAATTTTGGGGGGAGAAGATGACCTTGTTTCTTCACTGAATTCTTTTGGCGAAGTTCAGGAGAGAGAGAAAATACCCCAAACTGTAGAGAGCATTCCTCAGCTGGTATTATTGAAAATAACTATTTGTTCATGTACAGACTTCCAGTACATTCAAGGAGACAACTTTAGTTGTCAACATTCAATTTTTTGTTTTTACAATCAAGCCCAGATGCTTGTGGTTTATGTCCCCTCACTGGAGCAAACACTGATTGCACTTTCCAGTGTTTGCTCCTGTGTGTTTTCCCAGAGGGAGCTTCCTCCTGACTGAGTAGTGCTTTTGAGCTGATTATGCTCTCAGTCTAAATCTTAACGTCCATACTTTTCTGGTAAGAGAGTAACAAAAAGCACCTTTCTCTAATCTTTCATCCTCTTGATGATAGATCTCTGTATTTAATATCTTTCCTATGCTAAATCATTTATACAGGAAAGAGGAAAGTTCTTCATTTCTGTTTAGGATGCCTAAATAGCAGCAAAAATCAAGAATACTTTTTATTTTTTGAATTGACAAAGATGAAGGTAGTCTTGCCTCATCTTATAGACTGCAAAACAAACAGAGAGGAAATTACTTGCTCAACTGCAGGCAGAAGCTGCACAAAAGTCCAAATGAAAAATTTTATGCAGAGTTCTGTGGATTTTCACTATTTTCTCATCATCACACAGTCGCATTACCAAAATGGACGTATATTCAATATATGATAGGCCAACACTACAGAATTCTAGCAAATAAACAAGGATTTCAAATATCCAGAAACTGAGAAAAATGGCTTGAGAACAGTTAAGCAGCATCCCAGAATACAAATGAAGTCCTAGTGTTACATGTTGAGATTATGAAAGATTTCACTGGAGGAGAAGAGACAGGGTGAACGAAAGCTTTAGTAGAATTATACAGTTATCACTCAAAGTAAACAGGGAGGTCTATACACGTTGTGCAGACTTGGGGGATTTACAAAATAATGAAGCAATGAATTTGACGTGTTGCAGTTGGTGAACTATATGACACAAAACATGTATATTTAGAAATTCTCTAGGCATGCAGACAGAGTAGATGCTCCTTGTAAATCACAGAATCATGGAATTGTTTTGGTTGGAAGGGACCCTTTAGATCATCAAGTCTAACGTTCACCCTAACCTGTCAAAACCATCACTAAACCATGTCCCCAAACACCACATGTAACTGTCTTTTAAACATCTCCAGGGATGGCGACTTTGAGACTCCACCGCTTCCCTGGGCAGCCAATTCTGATGCCTAACAACCCTCTCTGGGAAGAAGTTTTTCCTAACATCCTACTTTAAACCTCCCTGACATAACTTGATGCTGTTTCCTCTTGTCCTATCTCTTGTCACTAAGAAGAAAAGGTCAACCCCTGCCTATCCACAACCTCCTTTCAGGTAGTTGTAGAGAGCAATTAGGTGTTTCCTCAACCTCCTTTTCTGCAGACTAAATGACAGATTATTAACCAATCATATGCATATGTCAGATTTTGTCCAGAAACACTACTGAGAAGCTGCTATATTTTTAATATGAAATACAGATTAAAATATAATAAAGATGAAAAGGTCCTTAAGATGTAGTTACTCCATGCCTCTACTTTGAGGCAAGAGAAACCATAACTTCATTTTTATGGCAGATGCTTATCTCACGTATACTTAAAAGTACTCACTGGTGAAAACGTCACAGTGACTTAACATGTCCTGGTTGATATCAACAGATGAAACTGTCACCTCTCATTTCAGGAGAAAAGGATAGTGTCATTACATACCCGTTGTATAGCCATACTTGTAGTCAGAAGTGACCTCCTCGAGCCACTGGGCTGGAAGGCAAGGCTTATTTGGAGTATAGATGGGGACTAATTCAAGGTTCACCAGATATAATGGATGCACTGTAACTTCGGGTCTAAAGAATACAAGTGGCCATGAGACTTTCAGAGAAGTGTGGATCATATTCTTATTGATAGACAGCCATACTGATGTAGGCTAAAGGTCCATCTCAATATCCTATTGCTGTCAGACAGACACTGACTTTTGACACACCACAAAAACTACACTTGGTTTAATGGTTTTCTGAAGTGCTGCTTTTTATAGACATTTTAAAAAATATTTTTCTTTAAAGAAAAATAAATCAAAGATTGACCTTCTGTACTGGCTTTCTGCCAGGCTAGCTTCAGCTGGAGTGTTCATCAGGAAGGGAAAAGGGGTGGAATCCTACCTCATCTGCCTTTTGTACAAAACCCTTGCAGGTAGAAACAAGCACAGACTGTAACAGTGAATTCATTGTTACCTGCTCTTCTTTATCAGTTACTAGGCCAAACTTCTTTCTGAAGTTAGTTGGTCTGCAAGTGCTTGCTGTGTCTGCACCCTGCTGCACAGCACTTGGATGCAGCAATACACTCCTGTGTGATCCTGCACTCAATGGTTAAAATGAAGTAGCTCTAACACTGGCTGTTATAGTTGAGACAGATCTTGTAGGATTATCTTCAAACACCATGAGGAAGGGGCCATGTTATCAGCTGATACCACCAACCACTGCTGGGGTGGGAGGAAATAAAATAATAGTTATCAGTAAGGGTCAAGATAGTCTCTAAGGAAGATAAAATTTAGCAGTAAAACAAAAATTAGTGAGAAGAAACCCACAAAATTTTCAAAGACAACCTGTGAGATCCTATTGTCTAGTTTCAAAAATGAATGTCACTTGCTCCATTCCTTTTCCTTCTGAATCTCCATAAACCTTTAGTATTGCAGCTAACTACAACCTGTTATTCCTGACTGTATCGGGTATGGCTGAGGGATCCTATCATTATGGAAATATTGCATTACAATGTCTGTGGAAACAACATGGCCTTAGCCAGTAGTAGGTAAATTCAGGGAACAAGCTACAAAGAATTTCATGCTTTCTAATGCTTTTCATACAATAAGCTACAGCTAAGATGCTGAATCCTCACAAGGAAGAACATTTTCAATGAAACTGAGTGGAGATCCATGACAGAACACCAGTCATCTCCGAGTATACTGCCAAAGCGTGATAACAAATTTTCATGTTACTTTCAGAACTCTTCTATTGACCTTATGGGGATACTTAACATCCGTTGTGAGTATAGCAACAAGACCTTCCACCCTTTCACAGACTTCTCCTCCCTCATCCGATGCCAAAACTAATATAGCCAGTTTCTAATTTATCAAGTATCTAACTCCTCTTACTATGTACTAGATGGAAACATATCAAAGTGAAATCATCATATGTGCATTTTTTTCAATTGAGCTATTATCATCACTTCCATGGATGATTTTATCAAGCCCTACAGAAGAGTTTAAAAGGCAAAATAGGAAGATTGATTGGTAAACAAGAGCTACCAGCTATGGGCTCATTATTCTTTATGTTCCAACCCTGAACTGGCCTTTAGAAGACAAATTTCTGCTCTGCTGTGTAGTTTCTGCATCATGGCCCCATGATTAATTGTCAGCCGCCACATGCAAAATCCACCATGATGGATTGTCTGCCCACATCAGCATAATTACTAACCACAGTCATTGACAGTCCTTGTTACTGGAGCAACCAACTAGTAGGATTGAGAGGTGAATGAAAATGCTTTGTAAGACAGGGCAAAGAATTCAATTAGAAAAAGGAAGACCTACCAAAGCAGTTAGCATAGTCCCTTAGCTACAGGGACCAAGAGATAGCTGACAGCAGAATGAATAATTCACAACAAGTTATTTAGGAAATGCATTGTCTTTAGATGTTGAGTCTGCAGACTATAGTATCCAACACTTAGAATCTGAGTGTGTTGCTTAAATGTTTATAAAAAAAATTAAATCATATCACTGTTTCTGATCCTTGACAGAATGAACCATGATTATAATAATAAAAAGACTTGAAAATGTCGAAACTTTAACAGTGAAAAAGAATTTCTTCTTGAGATGACAGAACTTGGATTCGGAACTTGGATTCTGAACTACGACAAATTGCAAAACTATTGAGCATTACTTTATATTTAGGCTATCTAAAGTCAGTAGGACACCTATTGATGGGGCTAGACACTCCCCACTGTTTCACCCTTCAGTAGTCTTCAGCAAACTCAGTTCACACAAAGTGGATTCTCCTAAGTTCTAACGGCTCCCTTCAGACCTCTGCTTGGACTCTTTATTTGGCTTTAGTGGCCTCCAAGAATTTGAGGAAACTGTTGCCTGCTGAGCCTACTTCTTCCTTTACACTGTTTCCTGTGACCAAAAAAAAGGAAGGTAGAAGTAATGGGCATCCCAAGAGGTAAGTAAGAAAAAAGAGGAAAAAAAAAGAAAAGAGAGGAAAAAAAAAAGGAGAGGCATGGGCATTTAGCTCTACTGGTCAGCTCTTGCTAGAAAACAAAGGTAGGTGGGGATTTTTATTTTCCTAATGCATTAGCCCTCTAAAGCACAACCTTTTATTTTCATGTCCTGCTAGCGTGAATATTTTTAGCAGAAATATGACCATTGAGTAGAGCTCGTAATGAAGGTGAAATGAGAATTGTGAGGATAGAGAAGAAAAAAATCTTGCTGCAGGAAAGCTGTGTATGCATCCTCTTTCATGTTATATGATGATAGATCCTGTCAAGTGTAGATTAGCGGTATGCCCTGGGTTGTACACTAAAACATAACTACATGAGAGTGGCAGCCTAAAATCAGACAGAGCTTTTATGGAAAAAAATAAAATAAAAAAGAGGGACGCCTTCAGTTAGTGATCTTGCAGCACTAAGATCAACTTGCACCTGGTTACAAAGTGGACCTGTCATTCAGCAGCCAACCACTCTCACAACTGGGTGAATCAGGAAGAACAGCTATGAACACTCCCCTACTTAGAACCTCCTAAGCAATATCTTTTGTAATATATTCCCGTACTTTTTCACTAATAACTGCAGATGCAAAAATAGAAAATGAGGTTACACATGCAGAAATTTGTAGTGTCTCCTCTAAGGAATTTAGCAGTAATCTAATTAACTGGATAAAAGTTAAACAGAAAGGAGTTTTCTGTTGTTCTTGTTGCTATTTTTAAAACTAAAGGTGTTTATTGAAGAGTTTTCCATTTTTATAAAATAAATGTCAGCACTGCCTGATATGGGCCATCAATCAGCATGAACGTAGTGGCAGCTTGCAATTGCTCAGAACTGTTTTGAATATTGCATTGCAAAAAGCATATGTTGGATTTATTTTTAATAAGACTACACTGAAAATTTTTTTTCAGAACTCCCATCATTTGATTTAACAATATCTACTCAAAAAGCGTGTCCTCAGCCAAGAAAATACCTTGCAATTACTGTACTAACAGCAAAGAAGATATTAAATTATGTAAGTCATTATTAGAAGGGATCATCAGCCAAGCATTAGGACTTGGAAAAACACAGCAATATGACAACAACCAGCCCAAAGAGAATATTCTAAACTGCAGGCAAAGTTAATGCATGATAGCTTAGCCTACATATGAAAATGAGAAACATACCTGTTATTAAGTATTAGACAGTGTTAGGCAATAGACACTCCTTTATGCAGAGACAGTAATTCCAATAGGTAAGGAAATACACATTCCCTTACTCCACTACCATTTTCCTATGGAAGGTCTTTCTGCCAGGAAGCACTGTGACTTTCACAGATGTCAGCAAAACACATTTCAGAACTGCAAAGGTTGTGCAAGAAAGATGGCTACACTCTGACAGAAACACACCAGTATTCCTGAGAAACAAAAAACCTGTGGAATCAGGTCTTGAAATATCAACCATGCGTTACCTCACAAGAAATGGTAAATCTCAGTAATTAAATAAACTTCTCTTTTGCAATTTGAAACTCCTGTGCTACTAGTACAAAATTTCTCATATCACTAATTTGACATGTGTTTTACCATGGAGATCTTTGTATTTTAGAGGAGGACTGAATCATATGTGATTTCCTATTTCAAGACCACAGGTTCAAATTCAGTTTCATGGCCATCAGGCATTGGAGGACAAACTCCAGGGAAATAGAAAAACACCTGACAGAAGGGGATGAGTTGTACGCAGATTTTAACAAAATCCAACAGTCCACAAACCTGCTGATTAAGAGAGAGATCCTACAAACATATTGTCCTGAAGATGTCCCACCTATATTAATTTCATTCATACAGAAAAAATCCTTTATAAAAGTGAGACAAGGAAACCTTACACCACTTATCACCATTTAATAAGTGAAGATCATTCATCACAGATTATTTCTGCAGAAAGTTATAAGGCTTCCAAAATTTATGAGACTTCTGCATGAACTCTAAGCAATGAGAAGCCTTGTAGTGTACTATATTGTTAGCAATCAAGATATCCAAACTGTTATCATGATGTCCAAGATTGATTCTTTTACACGCATTATGATATTTATAGGTAATTTCTATTAAAACCTCCTACGCTGTGGGAGAAGTCCTGGCAAAGTATCGTTTCAGGTGTTAGGACTGCCACAGAATGCCCATTCAGGATGTAAATTGGAGAGATGTGGATTTGATGGGTGGACCATCCAGTGGATAAGAAACTGGTTGACAGAATGTAGGCAAAGTGTGGTGGTCAATGGGTGGAGGCCAGTGACAAGTGGTGTCCCCCAGGGGTCTGTCTTGGGACCGGTGCTCTTTAACATCTTTATCAATGACATCGATGATGGAATTGAGTGCACCCTCAGCAAGTTTGCAGATGGTGGTGGATGCCCCATCCCTGGAGGTGTTTGAGGCCAGGTAGGATGGGGCCCTGGGCAACATTGTGTAGACCCAGGCCTGGAGGTTGGTGGTCCTGTCTGTGGCAGGGGGGCTGGAATTCTAAGATCCTTGAGGTCTCTTCCTACCCATACCATTCTACGATTCTATGATTCTATGACAGCCTAGACTACACTGCTTACAGCTGGCTTCAGAGAGAACAGAGGATGAAGCTGTTGGTTCCTGGGCTGGAAGAGTGGCCAGGCAGTTTTATAAGTTTAGCTATGGTGAAATAATCTCACATTTCAGCATGTAAAATGATTACCTCATGGTCAGAAATAATTCCCTTCTCAATCATACCAGTAATAATTACACAATACAAGAAAGTGGTGTAGTGTTGTAGGACTTAAGAGCATTTCTTCTCTATCATTTCAAATGACCAACTTTTTAATTTTTTTTTTTTTTGCCATGGCAGATAACAGAGATTTGCTCAGAACACTATAACATAAGAAACTACATTTTCAACATACCCGGGGATGAAATCCTGTGACTTCATTAGTGCATCCAAATTTTTGAACTTACATGCAAGAGCCTCACACTACAAAATTCCTCAGTTTAGTTCAACTAATTACTGGTTTGGTATTACAGAATGTTGTTTGATTAATACCTTAAACTAGAGGTGTCAGGGCATCAGATCTTTTTGAAGTATGCAGGAAATCAGTGCTGCCTTCCTCCCCCTCCCCGCCCCCACCTCCTTTTTTCTCTCTCATTTGGTATTTTTTCCAAAGTTAATCCATGGATAATAAAATGTGAAATAAATATATCTATGCAGACCCATTGGATTTCTATAAGAGGAAGAATGCATAGGGATGATTTTAATATAGGTATTTATATTTCAAATCACATGAAGCAATACAACAAAGTCTATTTGCAAATCATATCTAAGAGGTTGCAACTTTTCAGAGCGCCATCATGACCAACTGGCTGTTGCTCCTTTTCCCCATCAACCTGGCACTACAATCATCTTTGAGTCTTTTTGCCAGTCATTATAAACTCTAATGGAATTACAGTTTCTTATCCTTTGTAACAGAACCTTTTTTCCCACCTTTCATTAGCTACTTTAGTCAGTTCATTTTGCTAATTATCTTTTTCCCAGGAAATAGAACAGCAAAATCAAAAGGACAGTGGGCTCCATATTCCTTTGCTGTTGCTGTCAGCAAACACAAGGATCATATAAATACTACTACAGTAAAACAGCTGGGAAGAAGTTTGATTTTTTTTGCTATAGATCCTGGGATTATGATGTCAGCAAAATAATGATTTAAGACATTTTAAGCCTCCAGACATCAAAGAAAAAACAAATCATCCAAGGCATAATTTCCTTCTAAAAAAGGCGCATAAACATGGAACATGGAACCTATGGATCTTATCAATGTACCATTACATTTTATACTGCTTCTACAGAAAAGTTTGATGCAGCGATGTCTGAACCAAAAGTTGTGAAATATAGGGGTTATGAGGGTAGGTGTGAAAGAGCACATAGCTAAGTTGGTATGGATTCTTCACCAGAAACTTTGAATTGTTCAGTTCTCAATATGGATGTCAAAATAAACCAAAAGGAGGGCTGCCCAAGAAAGCTTCCAGGAACGTGAGTGGTGGACAACGTGGGTGTCCTGGTTTTGGTCAGGATGGAGTTAATTTCATTTGTAACAGCGGATGAATGCTGTGTTTGAGAGTAAAATGGAAGTAGTGCTGATAACGCCCTGATGTTGTTAATTGCTGTCAGACAGTCAAGGACTTTCTCAGCTCTTCATGAGAAAGGAGGGGCGAAGCCAGGACAGGTGACCCAACTGACCAAAGAGAGTATTCCACGCCAGTTACGTCCTGCCCAGGATATCGGGGGGCTGATGGGAGGAAGGCCTAGGGCGGCTCCAGGACGCGCGGTTCTTGGGGGACGGTCGGGTTCTGGGACGGCTCTGGGTGGCACGGCCTGAGTTGTGTGGTTTGGTGAGAAACTGCATTGTGTATCAACAGCTTCATATATTTTGCTTTGAAGTCCTGTTAGCATTGTTACATTGTATCTTTCTGTTATCTTAGTAAACTATCCTTATCCCAACCCACGGGCCTCTTAATTTCTTGATCTTGGGGTTATTTGCCCCTTTCTCTTCCTTTTCCCTTCCCTTACTTCTCACCCCCCCCTCCCCTTCCCTTTAACCTGCTCTTTTCCTTTAAGGAGCAGGCAGCTGCATGGATCTTGGCCCTCAGCCGGGGTGAAACCACGACAGTGGGAAGCAGTTGAGAAGCTAGTTTCATCTGCAGTACTGAAGCACTGAATTGAGGGAAGGCTAAGAAACAGCAGCACTAAGAAAAAGTGGAAACAAAGGATGCCATAAAAGACACCTCTTCTTTATTGTTTATAATTATGATTCTTCATAATTTGCAGTGACTGATTTGCGCTGCCAGTCTCACGTGGATTTATTTTTTTTTAACACAAGAGGCTCCACAAGGAGCAACCCTCTATTGTTACAGGGCCTTTTGATCAAAACTTTTAAGTCAAATTTTGTGTATTAAAACGATATTAATATATTTGTCTTGTGTTTTTCCAGTAATATCAGATGGTAAGAGACAGTGTTGCCAATAAATGGAGCAAATGAACCCAGATCTGATTTTTCTACATCTTTTCCAAAAATGTTAACTCTAGGAAAAACCCACTGCTGCCTGCAAGAGCACAAGAAGCAAGCTGCCCGAGTGTGAAGGCTTGAAACTCTTTCTAAAACCACAAGCCAAACACATTCCACAGAGATATCTTGCACTAACAATCAGTAAAACCAACCAAAACTTTGCAAAAGTATGAACCAACAGATGTATTGCTTCAAATAATTTGTATGTGCCTTGGAGATGAAACTGCCCAACACATAGTATCATACTGCCATTTCAAAGACGTAAATGCATCTCAGTGCTTTCTGGGAAAGAGATACAGTGTAGACAGAAATCTTCCCTACTTTTATTAAAAAACTCATAAACTCATCTGAAATGAGGTCTGTAGCTTCAAAAACATAGACTATACATTTTAATATTCAATAAATTATTATAATTTACTAAGTGAAGGATAAAACATAAAAGAATCATTAGATAACAAGGGCAAATGAGTATGTTTGCTTCCAATTTATTTTTAAAGAGATTTTCATTCATATTTTATTAGTCTGACTTGGATGGCACTCACAAAAGCAGTTATACACAATCATTTCCTTAAAAATACATAAATAAATAAAGTGTTTTATAATTCATAAAAATCTTCCTGTAATTACAAGATAGGGATTCAGGAAAACAAAACAGAAACTCAGCTCTGCCATACTTAAAGTTTGTTTAAAGACTTTAAAAGTAACATGTATTATAGACAGCTTCTGTCTTTTTAGAGCATCAGATTGACGTTCTTCTTAACCAAAAATGTGGTAAAGAGGACTACTGCTGTTTGCATAGAGCAGATAATAAACAAGTGGATAACAGTAGTGATGTGTTTCATAATTAGGTACCTGAAGAACTATTATGGTAATGTTTTATCTATGACTTGACCTTCACTTGCCAATACAGTGATATGAAGAATTTAACAATTGAAGGCAGCCCGTTGTATTTGAGCAGTAAAGGGAAAGGATGTAGTAGTAGAACCAGCACAAGCAAGAACTTAAACCAAACTTACCTCTCTCTAGTGTAGTAGATGCTTTTTTTCTGGTCCCTAATTTCCAGGCTCTTTAAGACCTTCAGATTTAGCTTGCATACAAGTATGGCTCAGTATTCCAGAGGCCAGCATAATAATAAACAGTCTTTTTTGTCAATGTCTCATGTAACATTATTTTCCCTCAAGCAAATTTAAACTTAAATAACCCTTTTGCTAAATGAGTGTGAGGTTTTCCTTCATCAGGATTTTGTTCCAAGTGATTGTCCACAAACAAAATCAAGAAAAAAAGAAAAGTAAAAGTTATGGTCCCTTAAATTTGTAACAACTTAGATGTTATATACAATGTAATCCAGTAATACAAATCTGGACAGAAAAACAAACATCATCTCTTATGCGTTAGATTAAGACTTTAGGGGCACTTTTTATCAGATTTAGTGGTTTGGGTTTTTTTTTTTCCTTTGGTGGCAACTCAGAATCTACAATGACCCAGTGTCTGAACAGATCGGAGTTTTTAAATATAATGTATGTGCATAAAATCTGAACAGCTGGGTGAAAACTGGTATCAACTGAATAAACCCCCCTACACTAGGTTTTAAATAGTTCCTGGCACATCTTCCTTTATTGATGTGACTGTGTTTAAGAGAGAGTATGTTTTTGAGCTTGTGTCAGAAACAGCAGATGGAGTTGGAAATAGAAGATTTTGTGAAGTCTGTCAATAAATGGAACAGTTGCGGCAAACGTATATAATTACACTGAAATTCATTGGTACCTAGTTAAAAATCAAACTAATTTATTTAGAGGGCTACCAAGACACTTGCAGGAAGATGAAATGTCAGTAACAAGTTGTTCTTATTAAACAAACCAGTCCACACCTTATGAGCAAGGACATGCTGACTGAGTAATACTGGCTCGGAAAAGATGAAAACCCAGTAATGTTTGCTGTACTGGTAAACTATTTGATGTAACTGCCAAAGTTTTGTGAATTAAAATTACATTAAAAAGGCAAAATTACCTACTAAACAAAGATGAATTCATGCCTGTGAAGTCTAATAAACAAAAACCCTGACTTGTTATTAATTAGGAGAATGAAACTGAAGCTTCAGATTAAGATGCAGCTACTGTAAACCTGCTACCGGTGTTGGCAGCATTTTTTAGGACAACAGTAGAAGAAGCCAAAAAGGATGTTATAATAAGGAAATTAAGTCATATTGCATTCTCCAGGGATTCACTGCCATCATCAGAGAAGTGAGAATTATGGACTAGATTTATAAGACACAGAAATTCTTGGTAAAGATCATAAAAATAATTGTGAATAGCACAGAAATAAATACAATGGAACTCATTGCTTTCATCTCATGGGGAACAAAGACACAAAAGCATCTTTTGGCTATAAAGCATGATTAATCTGAACAAACCAATGGACCTCAAGAAGAAAGTAGGAGCAGCAGAAAAAACCCAACACAGCCAATAATAAGAAACTACAGTGTTATTCATGTGTCTATGTAATTCTTCCTTTTCATCATTGCTTGAAATAAATTATCTGCTTGATAAATTTTGGAAGAACAAGGACTGAGAAGAAAGGGGAGTAGAACATACAGAGATTACTAATGGTTAAAATACATTTTCACTTTTTCTACACATCATCATAATCAACTGCTACCACCAGCCAATAGTTCCATCTCTGGCACAGATAACTAACTATTTGCACTTAGATAACAGAATGCGAACTGGCTGAATTGTCTTCTGGATGAAATTATGCAGATGGATGTTTCAGTCTACATCATCATCTTCAGAGGAAAAAAAGGACATCATAAAGATGTGCACTTTCCTTTCTTATTCCAAGTTAAAGAATCTGTACAATGTTTTAAAACACACTAGTCCCTTAGAACTGTCTTTTAAGTTCATTATTCCTACACATGCATACTAACAGTACATACGTTAACATAGTGCTTTTAAACTGCAGTATAGCATAAAATGTACGTGTAGGCAAGACAAAGCTTTTACAGGTTGTCACTAAGCTAAACCACAGTTAAATTATCCAGAATCAAGACAGAAGGCACTTTACCGAATTCATGATTTGGAAAGTGGAAATTCCCTTTGGAATAAACATTTTTGATAATTTCTGATCACGCTTGACCTCACTTCTTTTGTTTAATCAAGCCTATTAATCAAATACATCCCAGAGGTAGCTAATGATCTTCCAGAATTCTAATAGAAGCAGAAAGTCAAGGACAGCATGAATTGATCCACATCACCTACCTTATTAAGTTTACAATGCTGACAATGCTTTCCTAGTTTTACTCAGGATTGCAGCCCATCTGGTTAAGATTACTGCATAAGAATTAAAACAGTTTGACACAGTAAATCCCAAAGGACCAGGTGACATATTTTTTGTCTTGGTGCAATATACCCCTTCAAAATCTGTGGTTTAGGTTCGTAAATTTGCTTTTATAACCATCCCTGAAACACATAAGCACTTTGACACTGAATGGCCACTGTTGACTGAATGGTAGCTGAACATACTTTCTAGAAACAGGGGATGTCAACTTTTCCACAGTTTTATTTTCAGTTATAGCTTTGTTCATTAGAGACCACATTCAGTTTTCATTATTCAAGGTCCTATGCAGAATTTTGCACTCATATGAGCAGTGCATTAAAAAGCCACACTAAAAAGTGCATCTGAAAAAAATGTGAAACAGGACACAGCAGCAAACAGCATTTTCATCCTTCATGGGCTTCACAAAATAGCAGAGAGAGATTTTTCCAAAAAGACAAAAATTGGACATAATACTTCACATGTTGCCTTTACACAGCAACCTCAGCACCAATAAAATCAGAGATTAATTTCTACAGCGGTTACTCATGGGGGAAGGATGAGCTTTACTCCATAATTTGTGTAACTGATTAAGAGGATTGAAACATATTTGTGGGCAGAACTGAACCCAGTGGCTCAGTTCCCACCCAACACAAACTGTGGTCAGAGACAGCAGCTCCAACCTGGGGCATCGTTGCATAAAGAATATACTGCTACCCCTTCAAGAAGAACAGGAAACATCACCTTTACATGAGAAGGAATGAATGGCTATGACATCGCAGAGATTAATTAATGAATTAGTGATTAGCTGTGTTATTGGTCACCACACATATTGAGTTTTTCACCTAAAAGTATATATATTGAGGAAAAGTTAGATAGTATTTGGAAAAGAAATAGGAAGTGACCTGCTATTAGAGTATATACAGAGGATTTTTTTTCTTTCTTTTTTTACAGAACACCAAATTGGTAATACATACAACACTGTTTTCTGACTCAGTAATTACATACATATCTGCTGTTAAGAATTGTGTCATATATGGTAGAAAGAGGATGCCATAAGCACAAAAGAATGAAGGGCTCATCAGTTCAATATGTGCTGAAAACCAATGTACTAAGAGATCCAGTATTATTCATCCTTGAGATAAACAGAAGAATGGAAAGGCAATAAAACAGAAACCCCTAAAATCCTGTAATTTTATCAGAAAAGGAAGAGAAATAGATGACAGAACAATTAAGAGATTTACTGCATGCTTTATTGATTGTCTGGAAAGAAATGATTAACAGAGCACTGAAATGTAGAGCAGAACATGAAAAAAAGGAATAATATTGTTTAAAGAAAATTACTTTGAAACGGTGTCTTTACTTAAATTGAAGACATGAAAAGTAATATGAAAGAAAACCTCAAGAACACTGCATCAAAGCTTAAAGAAAAGTGAGAGGGGAGATTTGTTCAGAGCTCCATTAACCAAAAGCTTTTGATGATGCTTAGAATCATCTTCCTAGCTCCCCACTGCTCCAGGGAAGGGACTTAATGCCCTAAATTTAGCGTATACTCCCATATTTAAGGTGAAAAAGACTGCTTTGCTAAACGTTTAAGACAGTTGCAGTTCTACTCGCTGCCCTCCTCTCTGCCTAACGTAGAACAGCAGCATCAGATTCTTGCCCATCTTTGAAAAGCTAAGCCAAATGTATTAATGACCGCCTCCCAGATGCATTTCGCAAAGAGCAGTGCTCACTTTAAAACCACTGTTGTACTATGTGACAAGAAAGTCTGAAAATTATTGATCAAGCAGAAGTCACCAAATTTCTCAGCAGTGAGAGGTGATAGACCTGATTTACTCATAATTTCACTGGACAACAAAATAAAATGACAATTCCCTGAATTACATGAGTTGTATAAAGACATCTGAAAACTGTTATGACAATTTTGAACTAATACATAGAGTTTTATCAATTATCAGACATAACAGGCTATAATTTAGAAGTATGGAACAGTTTAGATTGGAAAAGACCTTTAAAATCAACAAACCAAACCATTTTGTACCTCGTTGAAAAGCATTCTCTTGTCCCTCCACCTTTAAAAAAACAAGTTATTCTTGTTAGAGTGTCTGATCATGTGCTTGGGTACTGTAACTGCGGGACTGACAGACACAGAGTTTGAGAGAGAAAAAAACAAACCAGTGGAAAACCAGTAAGGAGCCACTTGTTTGTGTTGTGTAATTACTGTTGTGTACTGAGATTAATAGGCTTGTGCAGACAGTGGGTACACTGAGCTGGTCTGTACAGTCTGTGTAAACATTTAAGTAATAGTCACCAAGCCTGAAGTAAAATCCCACCTACTAAAGGTTTTATTAGGCTTAAAGACCTTAAGAGATACTTGGACTATCAAGTCCTACACGTGTCTATCTTTGTTATCAGTAATTTAAATAAAAATCAAACTCAGAGCTGATCAAATGAAGGTATACAAATACTCAAATCATTGAAGATATGACAATCATTCCTATCTCAATGCCACGTAACCTGATAAGTGAAAACTTGCAAGCTAAATACAATTATCCATTAAAAAATATTTTCTGTAAATTAAAGTATTGACATCCAGTTCCTCTGACATGGTAATACAGTTTTTTCTGTTTAATGATACTAATGATACTAGCGCAGTACCGGGCTATTGGTGATTCCTCAAACTTTCCTCTGGGGAATACAGAAATACAGCATGATTAATGAGTTAACTTAACCCAACTATAATGGTAACAAGTATTTTAATTTGTGAGAAATTCATATCCGAAGCTGTGCGATGGTAATTTGGTATAATGCAATTTTTAGAAATGAATGTAAAGTAATCAAGCTACAATAAAGACAATGGAATAGGAATGTTCACAGAACTAAAGTAGTGCCACCCCCAATTAACGTCCCCTGGTAGCAAATCTATCCCTTTTACAACTGTGATCCAGGAAGATGCAAATGAATAGTGCACTGGGGACATTAATTGCATGTGGCAATATTTATATAACTAATGCTTTCATTTATATTACTGAACAACAAGGATACATTAGCAATTCAATTTGGAATTTTTACCAAAGACTTTAATAAAAACCTTAAGCAAATTATGGCATGTGTCATCAGTAAAAGTTCACAAAACTTTAACAGAAAAAAATTACATGTCCTCAGCATCACAGGCTGTCTTAATAAAATATTTTAACCTGCTGAAAATCACCTCCTCACTACCAAGCAGCAAACACAGCCCTTGCTGTATTGCTTCAACAGCTAACACTGTGACCTTCTCCACAAAATCTAATTGAAGTTATCTGTGTGATTTTTACCCTGAAGCTGTTCTTTAAATTTCACATATTGGCCACTTCTGGACATTCTGCCGGTAGGGAAAAAAAAAAATTAAAATCTTCCTACATAGCTTTATTGTGCACACTTACATTGTGAAGTTTGGTTTTGGAGGGATTGGGGGATGCAAAGAGTAAAATCTGCCTGGCCCTGAACACTCAGGGGCTTCATTCAGTAACCTTCACTCATGCTGGTGAGCAGTTATCCACAAGAATAATCCCATTCAAATCCACTGGAACTAGTTGCTTAAGTAATAATCAAGTCTACTAAGAGTTTAATAATAATTTCTTAGGATTTCAATCAATCTTTGCTTGTAAAGTTATCTATTGAAAAAGCTGATGCTCCAATAGCTATATAATAAAGTTATAGATTTTTCTTCACAATAGGCTAAATTATATTTCCTGCTATAATAGTGTGACATTTTGACATTCCAGACTCATGAAATATTTCTGGATCCAGAAATGTGTTTCATCTAGTCAGATCAAATGATCTTTTATCCTCCATCACATTTACTCAGCACTAAAAGTTTATGTTGTTTTTACAGATCCAAACAAACGGTTTACAAATCAAAAGAACCACCAGATAGGAAGCTGATCTAAGGGGAACTACCATTATAAATGAAACAACTGTACAAGTTTCCTCTAAGAGTAGGGAGATTATTTTTTAATTTTGTTAAGTATAGAAAAAAATAAGTGGGCACAGGACTGTATTTAATTCCCAAATGCAAATGAAATCCTATTCTGTTTGTCCTCCTGCAAAATCAAACACACCGTGCCCTTCCAAAAATCAACCATGCAGCTCCCCTGCGGTAAATGTATGTTGTACGGCTCTGGTGTTACCGCTTAGCACCCAGATCTCATGGGCAAACTGGTCACTGTGGCCACACAGCTTCAGATGACAGTACTTTACAAGGAACTTCCATTAGGAAGTATCATTATTGGAATGAAATTGGTACTTTTTTTGCATTGTTATTACTAGAAGGGTCACACATCGTACCTACATCTGGCACTTTCGTATGTTTCTTCTAACAGAAACATGCTTATACTTGGCTGCAACATAAATTGATCTTCAAATGTAATAAAATGCTCTTAATGTCATATTTTTCTTGCTTTTGATCACAAATTTTAACAATTAAAAAAATTCAAATCTAACATTGTATGTAGGGGGAATGCTTAGCTCCAAGTACAGCAGACCATTTAGTTCCATGATGAATTTGGCTGATGGCTGGAAATGTTTCTAAACTCCAGAGCATAAAATCTCTTAAATCACTGATCAAGGGAGTTCTGATGGCAGTGAAAATATTATTATTATTAGCAGCAGTTTCTACTAGCCCCTACTCAACAACGGAGAAAATATAAGGATAAAAAGTAAGATCATTTTCTTGAATAGCAAAAAGAAGTGAAGTCTTTTTCAAAGCAAATCCATACTTTGGAAAGGTGAAAGCACCATTCAATTTCTTAGTAGTTCTACCCCTAACTTACACAGTGTGTATTTCTGACCTAGAGCTGTAGGCTTGTTCTAGGAAGTCAATAGCTGTTCAGTCACAAACTGTCATCTTATTCTAACTTGTATTTTCCCTGTACATTAATGAATTGCTTGGTGGTAGTTTCAACAAGACTGACACTGTCTACTTTTCTCAATGTATATCATGCATCAATGCATTACACACCATTTATGACTTTTAGATTTCATAGAACTTCTTATATCTCCTCATGAGAATACAACTAAATTTTCCCGATATAAAATGTGTCTTGTAACTCATCATTTGACTTTCAGAAGCCTCACTTTAGCATATCTACTCTACATAAATAAACATTCAGATTTTAAATATACGAAGTCCATTTAGTGTGGCTTCAAATTTAAATGTCTACACTTCCCCATTACAGAATCTATGGGTGTGAAATTGAAAAGTAGATTTTAATATTCTTAGTCAGTGAAGTTCATCCAACAATGTTATGTTGCAAAGAATCTTATTTAAAATCACAGTCCTACAGAATAAACAGGAAAACAATTTTCCATTGCCTCTCCTTGCCTAAACAGTTGGTACAGATTTGATTAATTAAAAAGTAATACAGGTGTAAAAGGAGAAAATAGCAGGCAGCAATATTTGCTGAAATACTGTCAGATTTTTATACACAGAGGGATCTGTCCTGAAGGATTGTGTCACATCATCTAGTCCACAAAAGATTATTACAAGGTTAAGAACCAGTTTAACTTCACAAATGAAAACACACCAAATTCAACCCTGAACATAAAAAAGCACTATTTTTTTCTGTCAATTCAACTGAATACTGCACTGGGTCATGGAGTCTCCATCTGTGGAGATATGCAAAACCTGATTTGACACAGCACTGGGCAACCTAGTTTAGTTGACCCTGCTTGAGTATTGGATGAGATGATCTTGAGAGGTTCCTATCAACCTCAAACGTTTTATGATTCTATAATTGCAACCTGTCAGTAATAATGGAATATAAGAAAGAAGGACAAGATCAGTTTTATATTAAATGCTTCTTCAAACCAGACGCTCCGCAGGGATCAGGCTCATCAGTATTGCAGACTCTGCAAATTTACGCAGCTATGTCCCCAAGCTGTTTCTGTACAGACTTCTGTGACATGTTACTGACCTTTTGAAATCTTTTTCTGGAGGAAAATGAATCTTGATATCAAAGGCTCATGAAACAATAACAGTATAGTCGCTCCTTGATTATTTCAATGGTATGCTGTCAACAGCAGGGTTTATCAGCCTGATAAATGTGCATTCATGCAGAATAGGGAAAAGGCCACATTTGCATTGAAATTCAATTTTTAATTGTCCTTATGCTTTATTGATGCTTGGTGAATTGGATCTATAAAGAACCATTTTTAAGTAGAATGAAATTTGACAAATAATATAGCTGTGTAAACAATTTCAGTAATTATGGCAGCAATTATTCTCTGTTCTATCTCTTGGTAGTTTTAAAAAGGGGCGAAAGCAAGCGACAAGAGACCAGCTTTAGGAATCCTGTGGAGAACACAGCATCACCAAAGTAAAAAAAGCCAGATATCAAAAATCTATGCAACATAGGTTTAGCCCAATAAGATAAACATTGTTCTTATCCTAAGCTTCAAAGAGAAAAACCTTTCTTAGAGAAATCAATAGACTGTAATTAATTAAACAAGTGGGGAAAATGCTATACACACAAAAACTTTAAACAAGAACACACAACTTTGCGCAGTCACGAAACATTATACACCACCCTATTATTTATACAACTACTAGAAATCATACCGGCATTATTCTCTCTTCAGGCTCTGCTAGAAAAATCAATCATTGCTCAGGATGATAATGAGGACACACTAGCAGCCAGAGATTAACTCTTCAGATAAGTTTTGCTGTCTTCTGTAGGTGCCTGGTTACACAGCAGGTCTTTTAATCTGAAATTATTGACATTTTCAGTGCAGGGGGAGAGGGAATACATTCTCGCTGCGCTGGTGTTGCCAAGAGCATGATCTCTAAAAACCACAGGCATACTGCATACAAGTGTACGAGAGAGATCAGATTATGATAATATTCCTTTCTAGACCTAAGCTCATTAATCATCCAGCATCCAAAGGGTAATACCTCCATCTCAACAGAGCACTACTTGCCAGTTTCTCATTTCACTCTAACTACGAGTGGGGACCACTGGGAATGTTGTTGTACGCTGACTATGGAAAGCAGAGAGTCCTGAGCACATCAGAAAGGAAAGATGTGAAACCAGTTAGAAAGAAGACAAAATGGCAACCATTTAGGAGCTGAAAATATAATGCAGAAGACAGACAGAGGAAAAATGTAGACAATAAAACAATCAAATGAATCTCGCAAGGAGAAAAGGAGCCTATGAATTCAGAAACAAAAAGTAATAGCTTTAACAGATGAACAGTAACAGAAAAA
Source organism: Gallinula chloropus (assembly GCF_964237585.1). Classification (NCBI taxonomy): domain Eukaryota; kingdom Metazoa; phylum Chordata; class Aves; order Gruiformes; family Rallidae; genus Gallinula; species Gallinula chloropus. Next base: position 63,688,555 of record NC_140088.1, read on the forward strand.
AGCATCTTTATGACTACAAAGGAAAATGTTAATACCCTGGAGAATATGTTATTGATGAGAAGCTAAACTAATTTACATGTTTTCTTGGTCTTCCAGCTTTTTATTCTTCTGAAACTCAGGAATACCCAGGAATTTTCATTATTGGTCTATTAAGAAGATTCAGAGAGCTCTTAGACACAGAGAATGTAAGTCTCACCTAGCCAATCAATCCTAAATATTTAAATTGATTCTTAAACCAAAGCTAAACCAGTTTTGCTCACTTTGTTTTCCCACTACTCATAGTCTGGTACAAAATATTGAAGCCGTGTGACACTAAAAAGAAAGAAAGCCTCCCAAGTCATGTGGCACTCCATCCCTCAGTAGGTAAGAGCCAGATTGGAAGACTTTGTCCAAGAGAGCGCATCAGGTTTAAAAGCTGTGCTAAGTGAAGCAGAGGTTAAGCTTCCATGGGTATGGATCCTGTTGGGAGTTTTGCCCTTCAGTGTTCTCAAGGCACAGAAAGGAAGCAAAGCGTAACAGAAGAATATGGAAACTACAGGTGGGGTTTGACTGAGACTCAGCTCTAGAAGCTCTGCTGAGCATCAGAGCCACCACCGCCACACAAAGCACACATAATATACATCTCTGCGCTTTATGGGTAAGACAAAACCAGCAACAAGCAGCCAATCTGGGTAGTGGTGCACCTGGTCTGACTAATCACATGCTCAGTAACACCAATATGGCAGAGAGAGGTATTCTGCAGGCAGCCCAGTGCAGGCTGCTATTTTAGAAGAGATTTACAGGACTGCCAGGTAGAGTCAGAAGCAATGTAGTTGCACAGCAGATCCTTGCAGAAAGTAACTATTTTGATCCTGGCAGGCCACATCATCAAACGTACTGCTTTGCAAACATGGAACTCACTCATCAACAACTAAAAGACACTTAATATTTAGTGTTGGGCTGTTGAGAACTCAGTTGCCTTCGTATACACTGGGGACTCATTTTTCCCATTTCTAAAATCTAAAGTATGGCAGCCTTGCTCTCATTTCATGGACCAAGAGCTTCGTCAGAGAGGTACCCGGTGCTGCCCCAGTCAATACATCAGCAGGTGTTACCACCACCCTCAACACCCAACTACACCCCTTCTGCATATATAGTTCAGAGAACAGTTTAATTCTGTGTGTCAGTATTGTTAATTACCTGTCTGGATTAAGAGTGAAGATGTGTTTAGTTAGGCCATACAGGTATGGAGTACTGCATAACTGAATTATAATCTCTCAAAACCTGGGAGAGCTGATGTATAGGGTAATCTAATGGTAGAAAATAAAACTTAATAAAGCACAGTTAAGCATATGAGAATGCTAATATTATTAAAGAATAACAAATATATTGTAATATTAAGAACATGAATCTAATTATTATGAATTTTGCATTTTTAATACTGATCAGAAATTTAATCCTAGCCCTGCCCTTGTAACATAAATAACTGGATTTAATTATATAGCTTGTATTTTGAGGGATGAAGAACTGTGCTCCTTATCTGTGCCCACATTTCATTTCTTACTATCCCATTACGTTTGACCTGTTTACTATGACGGCTTCTTCCTCCCCTCCAAATCCTAAAACATACTGTGCATCAGTTTATTTAGAGACATGATGAACAGAATTATCTTTGTCTCAAATTCTCTCTGGAATATGTTTTTCTTTAACTGCTTTCTGGGGAATACCTTGTTGATGATGCACCAGTTTCAAATAAAGATAGCAGTCCTGATATGTCATTTAAAAAATAGATTTCACAATTCCTTTGGCAATCAGATACATTCATTGGAAACTGCTGGAATACGCATTCTTAAATGTGCAATATATTAACACAAACCAAGAACTACAAACCCCAAAAGACAATCAGCAGCCAAGTTCTGATAGTATTTAAGACTTCCCTAGCCTTTTGAGGTATCTATACCTCATTTATACGAGCAGCAAAGTACTGAGATAACATTGCATTAAGTAATAATTTTAAAATTAGCTAGTTAAGGCTAAAGCCAGTAGAGGAGGTTGGTGACATGTATATGTTTTTGCTGGATGGCTGAGTTCAAGGATTAATTAATCACAGTAAGAGTTAATACTCTTCTGTGTTTAAAGATTAAGAATGGAATATTTTGTACCATAAGAAATGTATGAGGAGAAAATGTAAGATGATGGATGGTAAATATCTGAGATATCAGCAAGATGTATTATAACGACGTCACAGTATTCACTTTTGTCCTTAAAAGCCATTTTTGCCATTTGGATGGTATCCAGTACCTGAAGAATTTTACATGATCAGTTTGAATGAGCTATAAAATATTCTGGAGATTATGATCTGTAGAAGAACATGACTACAGACATGGAACAGTTCTATACAGGGTCAGAAACATTTGACTAACCCCAAACAGAGGAAAAAATGGCAATGTCTCCCCTAAATACTTGATTTCTGTTCAAGAGACTTTATCACATGAATGGTGTGCACAAGTACTAGTACAAGTGATACAACACTGCCTGTGCCCCAAAATAACAAGGTAATCAAGATTCCGTGCAGGGTTGAGTTTGACAGAGGAACTTCTATTTTGCTTGTCCTAAAGAAGCAACCTGAGAGCTCTCTAGTTAACAAAGGAAATCTACAGGGGGGGAAAGAAAAAAAAATGGTGAAGAAGTCTCTGGGGCAGTGTCCATCAAAACTAAAGTTATCACAGATATCACAGGTGAAAACTTTCTAAAACTATATATAAAATCCCAGGAGTTTTGCAACTCAGAGTAATCCACACTGTATGATTATATACTTGCAGGATATTGATTACAGGCAAATAGAATAGTTGGCTTTGACAGTAATCCATTAGCACAAAAATGTGCCTTCACTTGAAAGCATGCCTTATGAAAGGAAAGTCTGTGTTAAATAATATTGACTACAAACTACTACTATTATAACCAAACAGGTGCCAATAAAGATTCCCTAGAACATAGAGACACTGGGTTACTTTCCTTTTACAAATAAAACTTTAGAGATGAGAGTCCTGAAGATGCTGCTAAGCAGGACTCACAACTAGACTGTTTGTTCAAAAAGGAAAAAGGACCTAAGCACATCTGTGTGATACCACATGAAAAGTGGAGACAGCTTAGACATATAAACATTTCTGTCATTAGCTGATAAATAGCAATAAAGACCTGAGAGTTCCTACTACTTCTTGACACTCACAGTGTATGCCTGTAGCAGGAAACAGCTCTCATGTTCTGACATAAAAGACAAGCTTATAACTGCACAAGGTTGCCCACGCACAGACACACTTTTGAGAGAGGAATATTTAATTTAATTCAGAATAGTGATCCAGTGATCTCAGACAATATGCAAGACCATCAGCTTGAAAAAGTTTAATCTTGGATCGCAACAGACAGGGCGGAGAAATTTCTTGCCTCTTGAAACCAGCATGTTTTCAAGACTCTAGAAACAAGGCAACTTGTGGGTCACTGAAAGTTCATATATCACTTACAGGTATTTGAAATGTAGCCCTTTATTAATTTTATCAATATTGTAATATGCTATTGATGTGGAGAACCCTTAATATGAAAACTCTTTTGAAATCCTTCTGAAATTGTTACTTTGGACATATTGTGCAAGGCCCATCAACTAGAATTAAGGCCTCAAATGAAATTTGTACCTTCTGAACGGTATCTGAACAGCACGGTTGATGCTGGACTGACCAGAGGCTACATACACGATGGATGCAGCTATTGCAAAGCCAACAGACTTGACTAAGGACAGATTGATTACTGAACTTGGCCCTTAGCACTACGCTATAATGGAATGTTCAATAGTGATCAGTGAATCTGTATGGGCATTTGCCCCTCAGACCTTGGCCAGATCAACTCCAACTGGTACAACTGTGCAAGTCTACAGCAGGTCTCCTCTTATCCATCTACATGGTGACAGCTGAAGTAACTGAAATTTTCTCTCAGTGCAGTCTCTGAAACTCCTCCTTTATTACAGCATTTTTCTTGATACCTTTGACTGATCAAGCCACGCAATCCTAAATGACATATCATAATAGTTACATGCTTTCAGTTTGGAAAAAAACCTAGCAAGGGCCCTCTCCTCTCCTCCAACCTCAACATACTTTCCTTGCTTGCTTTTTTTCAAAGACTTTTACTACTGAAACAATTGATTCACATTTTAAAACAAAAACATTTTAAAGAACTACAGTAGTGGACCTCAAATACTTAAACAAAAAAATATGGCACAGCCGGCTTGTTCTTGGAGGTGCATTTCTTATGCTGGTTTTCAGTTTGAGTGCCAGGGACTAATCTGAAAACTGGATTCTTATACGAGCTTCAGAGTAGCTGCCAGAACTACTTCAAGGCTCCTTAGTTCAATGTACAAAAAATGAATTTTCTGTCCTAGCCCATTTTTCCACAAATAAAAAGACTTCAGGGAACTAGAAGAGGGATGGAGAGACAGCCTGGCGAGTCAGCCTCTGCTCATACTTCCATAACAAATACTCTTTATCCTTTTGGAGTCAGCCTGACACCATCATGTTTTCCCACTTTTTTTCCTCCATCCCCGTCAGCATTTCTGACAGTTTGTCCTGAAGCATTTTTTGTTGTATCAAATTTCCTTAAGAACGTAGAACTACCAGCATGCCTTCTGGGATAATAATAATAATAACAACAACAACAACAGTAACAACAAAAACAATAATAATAATAGTAGTAGTAGTAACACCACCACCACCACTAATAATCTACAGAAGCAGGACAGAGCAAATCAAATAGAGATTGAAGGTGCCCAAAAAGTCAGTGTTTTACTCAGATATAATACACAAAACAGCTGCTTATAAACTATGTAGCTGTATACTAATCAAACCAATAATTAGACTTCCTACATTGCCAAGATACCATAGGGAATAACAATATATTTAAGGAATGTGAAACCACTTGTGGGAATATCTTCAATGAGTTTGTCATAGGAGTTACTTCTTCACATTCTCAAAATATCCTACTTAGATCAACAGGATTAACTCAAAGACCATAAGCAGAGGCTCCGTATTACTGAAGCAAGTGGACATATATGCGATCAATAGGTGTTTACTATTAAAAATTAATAGATAATATGGAATTACTAGAACAAAATACAACATTTTTTTCTGACTTTACATTATAGATATAAAGTAATTTTACCAGGTGTCTTGAAAGGTATCTTTTAAAACTTAGAACTGCCAAATCACTTTTCATCTCCTAAACTCATTAAATATATTAAATATTTAATATTCACAGTCTCCTGGGGAAGGTAAGTGGTGAAATTTTTCCCCATGTGGTGAAACAAACAGCAAAACTGCTTGGTTTTTGTTCAGCTCCACTCCCTAGATTACTGATGGGACTCCATATGCAGACCACTAGAAGCTCCTATAATTAGTTCCCTCAATATTTATTCCTCTCTTTTCCCTGTACTGTCCACATAAACATCTTGATTCAGTCAAATGAAAACTAAGGTATTATTTTACTGTGAACTTAGACATAAGCAAGTATGCTAAACTCAAGGTGTTTTTACAATCTAAATTTCATAAGCAGCCCTGTACACACATTAATTACAAAACATTGTTTTTTTCTCCTTTGGGTCACATATGACATGCCTTTTTGATGCATGTCAGATGTTAAATTTTTAAATATTTTAAAGATTTAATTTTAATTTGAAATTTTAAAAAGATTTGAAAAATTTTGTGAAAATGTTGAAAGATTTGTCAAATGTAAACCTTTTGCATGGAAAGAACTAAAAAATACAGACTTTAGAAAATCTTATGTTCCGGGATTCTCATTGCGTTCAGGTAACTTAGCAGCATCTGTTCCTGAGGAACTATAAGCACATTTGTATAGGTCTGATGTGAAAATTGAGAAAACAATTACTGTGCTTTGGGACATTTGTTCCACTGAGAAATTCCTACTGTGTTACTTCTCGATGTATTGCTTTTAAATGGTTTTGTCCCATTTTTAATGTATTTCATTAGATTTTCAATTCTGGCATTTATCTTTTAAGATAATTTAGTGGTTATTGATGGCATCTTAAGTGCTACTGCTACAGTGTCATTTCATCACAATCACATCTCTTTTTTTTATAAGCATTATACTCTTCCCATAGAAACACTGAAATTTCAAGTCAAAGTTCCTCAAAGTATTCTCTTGTTCCTTCTGATCCAACTTTTACTAGGGTTACTGACAGTAACTGACCTTGAAGGAAGCATGTACCTCACTCACTCTGTTAGATCATATAGAATGGGCCTGACAAGTTGTCCTCAGTAGTTTTTCCCCCTTTGGCTAATTTCTAGTTACTTAAGTGTATCTAATAATACAGACAAAATCCAGCTTCAAATAGGGTCTGAAATTATTGGCAGCACTGAGAGTCACTGCTGGTGTTAGACCCTTCCTATCAGCCAAGTTTCAATAACAGCAATTCCCTTGATGAAGCAAAGTCATCTTTGAAAGGTTCAGGTGGAAAAACAAACAAGGGCTATTTCACACAAAATTCAGACTAAATAATCAGTCAGGCAAATACTTAAATAACTTTGCAGAGTCAGAACACTGAGGACCAACAAGACTTCCAAATGACTTTGCTTCCTCAACATCTGCACAGTAAACACAGGGGAAAAGGCAGGGATTTTAGTTTTCTTCATTTCAAGACAACACTATGAGCTTTGCAACAACGCAGAAAAAAGCTCCACGTATTCTTGCACCGAGAAGTATGCTACTCTATTCCCCATCATAAGAAAGTCAATAGCAACAGGAACACATTGATTTATTTGCACTCCTTATTAAAGGACATAAAAAATACAATTTATCAGTACTACCACGCTTGTCTCATTCCAGCTTTATTCTTAACATTCTTAAGCCATTCAAATCAAAAGGGGAAAGAACTTTTGGCAGCTTCTTTCCTGTATGCACCTTTTAGGTTTTTTAATGCGTCATTTTGGGAATCTTCATAATTACCAGGAAAATATGGTTCTGCAATATTACAGGAAAATACGGTTTTGCAGTGTTTCTGCGTTAAAAAAAACAAACATGGAAGGTCTCTGCTTCTTCAGGCAAAAGTGTGCCCATCTCGGAAAAACTAACAGGTTATATAATATGGTGAATAAATGCTTGAATATTGAAAGGACATTTCCAATTAACATACACAATAATTTAATGTACACTATCTTAATAATTTCGTATCCCTTGAAAATCAGCAGCACTGTGAAGGCCTGATCCACCATCTGGAAAGTACTTATCATCTTCATTGGAAGATTTAATTTCAAAAAATTCATTCTATGGCTCTAGAAAAATGGCTCTAGAAAATACAGATTCTATATTTCATGAGTATCAGGGTGGGATTTAAAAGACAGAAATATGAATTTAAGAACCAAGGCTGATTATAACATTAAGACTTGACATTGAAGCTACCATTAAACCTCATCTGCCCAAATACAAGTCCTACTACCACATCATGTTTGCTTACCTAGTGGCACTGGAAAAACATAACAGAAGATTGAAATGTGAACAGTGAAAGAAGCAGTTGTATACATCTTACATGAATGCTAATTGTATATTGAGACTGTAATACTCCTTAATGAGTCAGGTTAGCTTTATAGGTAGCCTCATAAACTCTTTTAGAGCACCTGTGTAATATAATTGAGTTACAGGAGCCAAAGATTATTTCAGAATTTTAAACAATAATAATGTGTCTAACCACAAAATCCCTGGAAGGTGAACGAGAAAAGGTCAAAGATCTTATGCATAATTAATTAGCACAGAATGCTCAGTAGAAGTGCATATGTACTTACACATGAAGGTTACAATGACTTGAACTAATTACTACGAACTGCACAAGGTTCTGTAGCTTCATTTCCTTTCACCAATGAATTTATCAATATTTTAAAATACATTGTTTTTATCAAGGGATCTTAATATGAAACCAAAACCAATATATCCTATTATTGAGATATTCTGACTATGAAACCAAAGTAAGAATATATAGTAAAGAAAATAATTTAACTGGAACCAAAGATGATCTAAATTAAATCATTTGTAATTAATGAAGTTTAAAACATAAAATTAGTTTTTAGAATCTGTCTGGCAGTGAAACTACCCCCTTGCCATTATAAATTAAAGATGGTCACTGAAAAGTCCTTTCAGATTATTTGCAAGAGAAAATATCACACTTGATTCACAGTCACAGATTTATGGGTATAACCACACAATTCTCTAATTTTCCTGTTATAGCTACTAGTTAATAAACAGCAATTAAAATCCTGAAAGTTCTTTGTTCCTTTAAATAAAGAAGATAAAAAATGAAAATGGAAATCCTCTCCTCAGAAGTGAGCTGCATTGATAACCAAGATGGTATATAATACTAGTCTGATTGCATTTCATGGGAGAAGATCTGACTATTAGACTGTTTGCAAAACCTTTTCATTGACAGTGCACAAATTACAATGTTTTTGTAGATTGGAGGGTTGGTGATAGGTTTTCTTTATTGTTGCTTCCAACCCAACAAATTCCATGATTAAATACCAATCATCACATTCCAAACCTTTAAAATTCTTAAATGTATGCACGCCTGATAAATTGGCAGTAACAGCCATAATCTACAGATGGTTACTAACTCGCATGGACAAAACATTCCTCACCTGCAGAGATAACAGTTGACTGCAGACACAAGATGCAAAATTCAGCAAGGGGGAGCAGAACCCTCTACAGTACCCAGTGTCCATTTGAAGTGTCATGAGAGCCTTTGAAATTGCCAATTAGCAATTTCTAGAAGTATTTTCTGATGAAGAAGAGAAGCCAGAATTGTTTTAAACTCGTGGGTTTATAGCCTTTGATTTAATTGGAGGTGCTAGACATCAGGAACAGTGTGGAAATGAAGAGAGGTCCTCTTTCATAGAATCATAGCGGTTGGAAGGGACCTCGAGAGATCATTGGGTCCAACATCCCTGCCAAAGCAGCTCCCCAGCTCATATTGCACAGATAGGCGTCCAGATGGGTCTTGAATATCTCCAGAGATGGAGACTCCACCACCTCCCTGGGCAGCCTATTCCAGTGCTCTGTCACCCTCACTGTGTAAAAGTTCTTCCACATGTTGGTGCGGAACTTCCTGTGCTCCAGCTTGCAGCCATTGTCCCTTGTCCTGTCTCGACAGACCACTGAAAAGGGACTGGCCATTTCCCCCTGCATCCCATAGTTAAGATATTTATAAACATTAATAAGATCACCCCTTAGTCTTCTTTCCTCTAGGTTGAACAGTCCCAGCTGTTTCAGCTGTTTCTCAGCCTTTCCTCACAGGGGAGATGCTCCAGGGTCTTAATCATCTTTGTAACCCTCCTCTGGACTCTTTCCAGGACACCCCTGTCTTTTTCATACCATGGAGCCTAGAACTGGACACAAAACTTTGTCTTATCCTCACAGTACATAAGGAATTCAAGCCAGGCACACACTGCCAAGCCCACTCTAAGGGATGCAGGTAAAAGAAAGAAGTGATGTAGGATTGGCTTTTCTTCACATAAATTCAGAAACAGAGGGATATAAGAGAGGAAAATCCTAAGTAATGTTCTTGTATGCCAGTTTTTCTATCTCTGTTAAATCCGTTCTTAGGTGTAAAATGTTAACATAGAAAATTTGGAAATATAGGGATATTTTTTCAAGGAAGGACCAACACACTTTTCTAGGAGGAAAATTTGCATTTGAACATTCCCTCAAAAAATTAAAAGCTAACAGAATTGCACTAGGGTTAAATTCCCCATCATGTTGTTAGCTGCATGAAAGAAGGGGTTGTTTTTGCTTTAGGGATAGGTAAATTAACTGTCATTTTAGTTTCTTTGTTAAATTGTGTATAGTTAATTCTGGATTTTTTATATGTAGAGACAAATTTTATTGTAATTTTATGAGAGTTAAGAATGATTTCATGAATACTGAATAACATCAGGACATCCCATCACAGTGGCACCTCATAAATCCTGGATACTACAGTGGTTTGTATCAAACAAACCACTAGTATCTATTTTTGTGGAATACTCAGAAAATATCAAACTGTTAAGCTCCCTTACTGTGCTGACAATTAGACAGTCCACAAAGACACATCTTCAAGAGTCAGTGTCAGTCAAGAAAAATTCTCAATACTTGGCAGATTAAAGCAGTTCCAAGGTAGCTGCTAAAAACTGATTTAGCTAAGTCTAGAGAAAAGGAAATTACTCTCATGATCTACTTTGTCAAGCCTACCAAAGGGATCATTATTGGTGGGAAAGCAGCAAGATACAAATAACGTATCAGAATAACTGCATTTGGTGCTGTTAGCAATGGACAATATTAGCAAATAATGATATAGCTCCTCCCCCCTCCCTTCTATATGGAAATTACAGAAAAAGTTTTAAAAAATCCTTTTGAAAACAGCTTTTCTCTTTCATTGCTCAAAGGAATCTGGGCACATGGAATAACATATAGTCACTGTATATGATACAACAGTCTTATCTTACATACTTGAAAGCTGCAGAGGAACATACTGAAACAAAATTACAGCTAGAATCAATCCATATAAAGTGCGAATTTAATTTACAATTTAATTTAGGTTAGGGCATCAGTACACAACAAAAAATACTGTCTATTTACAGCTTGCCAGGTCCTGCTTGGCAGTACTTCAGCTCACTTTAGAAACTGAAACAAGATGCAGAATGAGCTCAAAACCTTAGAGTTGTCAGTTGATAAAATAATTTTAACCAAAAAATACTCAACAAGACTTAAAAACTATAGAATTTCTTATATATACATGGGGTGATGATTGTCTATTGGTGCACAGATTACTAAACACATCTATTAGTCTGGTTTAAGGTCTGGCACAAAGATAGTGAATAACTGCTCAGGATAAGTCAAGTTCTCTGCAAATAGTAAAGGAGTGCTAAGAGACAATTCTGTAAAGAAAGACTGCTTTTAGGTGACAGATGAATCATAACAAACATCAAAGGAACAGAGAGGTTTAAAAAGTAACACACTAAACACAGCGGGGAATGAGTAATGGTTTAAGCAAAGACAGACATACGACCTGCCGAGGTTGACTGAAAGCAAGACTCTTCAGCTAGAGATTACAGAGTAGTAAGACCTTTTAGAAAATTACTGTGCCGAGTATTTTCAAACATGTTTTTCCTCTTAAAAGGCCTTGTTAATATAAACACTGTTATTTCAAAAAGCTCCTCTGGTTGTTACATATGCTAGTACCCACAGCCAAGAAAAGAATCACAGGCACTGAAGACTGTCAGACCTGCTGAAGAAAAATCATTACTACATCATGGTGCTGTCTCCAAACTTAAAAAATTACATAGGAAATAATGGTTCACATCTAAAATCCTCTACAGAAACTTTCAGACATACAGGAAGAGACAAAAATCACAGCTAAACCTGCAGCTGGGAAACCTTACATTGAAATAAAACTTTTTAAGAACCCATAAAGCATAGTTCTGATGAACATCTTCCATAAACTCAAAAATAGCCATAGATAGAAATGTTATCGTTCCTGTTTTCTGTATAAAAATATTTATGGAAAAACATTTAACCTTTCTGATTTCATATAGCACATTATGACTCTTTACTCTCCTGTATCTTTCCAAATATCCACCTAAACCTGGAAAAACAATTGAAGATGCTAACTGAAAAAAAAGTGGCAGCTCAGCTGTAGGTTTTTCAGCCATCCTCTAGACACAGTATTTGTTGATCATTTTAACTGAAGACTGAACGTGGTGCTCATATCACAGTTGTCCAAATAAAGAGGTATTGTGATGTTTGGGTCTGAACACAAATAATAAAAGCTAGAAGGAAGCACATGTTTGGAATTTCAAGTAGGTTTCCTCTCATTTTTTTAAGACAGCCCATGAAGATTGCTTTAAACCTCACCCAACAACTTTTACGAAGTCCTGTAGCTCTTTGCTGGTATGAAGAATGCATTAGCCAAGGATGACTACAATAAGTAGGTTTACTATGAAACATTTAGAACCTTGACTGAAACGAAATAGACTTTCTAAAAGTCTATCAAGATCTGGCAGCTCTTCAAATCCAAACAGGATTGATAATTTTGAGTGCCTCTACTGACACCTGAATATGGTCCAGATCAGTTTGTGTTACAAACTGGGAAAGGCACTCTTGTGTAATCTTCAGGGCTAATGATATATGCTTTCATTATACACTGGTTTTCCTTTTATCAGAGCAAGCATTCAGATATTATTCTCCTTTTCCCTTTACAAGTACTGTGGAAAAACACTGTAAAAAGCAAATAATTTGCTCTGTGAAAGCATCAGCTTTGTTGTTGTCCAGTCTTTCTAGGATTACTTCGTTTCACTACATTAAAAAAGATAGTATGCTCAACTCTGCTATCTTATATCTGTTTGGTTTATTTGATGGGCTCACCCGCGTGCAGCGCATAGACGCAAAGGAATTCTTGTCTTTATAGGGCCAGATAATGCGCAAGACCTTGAGTTTTGTTAACCTTGATGATCCTGACTGTCATATTTTCAGGAGTAAGTCGTACCTAGAACTGTTGGAGATGCTTCTGAAGTATTTAGTATAAAGCATTTTTGACAGACTTTGTTCATTTTGTGCATTATTTATGATTCTAATGTTCTTTTCTATTATCTCATTTACTAAGTAATTACTGGAATACTATTATAAAAATAAAAACTTTAATAGGGTGTGATTCACCACTATATAGTTTGAAGAGTCTCACTTTTAGTATCTGAGGCATATTCTAATTTTAAGTCCGTAAAGATTGAACTTTCATAAAGACCAAAGAAAAAGGCAGATCAAAATATAATATTTCACAAAATGACTGGAACATTACTAAATTTTACTCTTCTAATCTGAAAACTTTTGAAATATATACCAAGGCATTTCTTGGGAACCCACGAGACAAGAGTCATTAGAGGAGAACACTGGGTAATGGGAACAATAATACCGGCAATAAAAAATTCCTTTGCCTATCAAAAGGAAGATCAAAGGAAAATATTAATCAAAATGACAAGTTTTTTTTTCCTATTCCTTTATAAGGAACATGATCCAGGGCTCCAGTTAGGTATTTTCATCCATGTTTAGGGTAGCTCATGAGTACAAGAGTTCCATAGAGCTATTCAGGACTATTTTTTTTCCCTCCCCTTTGATATTAGTGCATGCTGCTGACTACTATTTTTATAATTAGAATGTTGCTTCACAACAGAGAATTGAAATTTGATGGATGTAGGTGAGGCTTGCGTCAGAGGTTTAGTTTTTTGCCATCCCTATGGCAGCCTTTTCAATGTAGCTTGCCTTTGTTCCCTTGAGATGGAGATTTTACCAGGCAAATTCTTTGGAACTTTCCTTTACACTCTTTACTTGATATTCCTTCAGACTGCAGCTTTAGTGAATATTCACAGAATCACTTCTTGTGAAAAGCATTTTACAAATCCAATCTGTAGCAAACTACATTGTATCATCACATAGTTACTAAAACTTGGGGTTAACCACAGCTGGTTAAACTGAACACCAAACAGCTGCTCATTCGCTCATTCCAGTCCCAAAGTGTGTGTACGGGAAGAATAGAAAAAACCCTCATGGATTGAGATAAAAATAGTTAAATAGGATAAAGGAAGATGATGCTAACAATAACAACAATAACAAAAAACCCCACAACTACATATAACAAGCAATGCACAAATGCGATTGCATGTGGTGACATGCAGAAAGGAACAACACTCACTGATACCCAGTCAGTTTCCAGGCAGTGGTTCTGCCTCTCAGCTCACTTCCCCAGTTACATCTGGAGCCTGATGTTCTGTGGTCAGGAATGTCCCTTTGGCCAGTCTGGGCCAGCTGTCCCAGCTGTGCTCCACCAGCTGCTTCTGCACCTGATAGAGCCTGGGGAGCTGAAGTGTCCTTGATTTAGTCTAGGCACTACAGATACCTAGCAATGACTAAAGCATCAGTGTGTTATCAACATTATTCTCATCCTAAATTCAAACCACAGCACTACACCAGCTATTGGAAAGAAAATTAACTCTATTCCTGTCAAAACCAGGAGAAAACCCCAAATAAAAATATTTGAATTAACCTGAATAGAAGGTGACAGTTAGGTGACTGAAGTGTCAGTTGTGCTCATCAACTTCTAAAGTGAAAATTCAAACTTATAGTAACACTCAGCCAGGTCAGGGAGCTTTCAGGATACCAGACAGAAGATGCACTTGCCTGACACATATATACATATATGTGTGTGTATATATATGTATGCAGTCTTCATGCCTTTCATTCACAGACCATCACTTCAGAAGGAAGTTAGCAGCAGCTACATGGATACACCTACGGTTTTATTGACCCAGCACACAGAAAAATGCTCTTTATGCACATACACACACTCCTATTTGAGAAAAAGAATCTGAACAGAAGTAAAGGGGGAAACTGACAAATAACCTTTCATAATGGATAGTAGTTGAAAAATAGTTTTGATTAGTATAAGTAAACTTGCAGTAAAGATAACACTTCCATTGAAAACCTTTATTTCAGATACTGACAACAAAAAATGTTGTACCTAAAGTTTTCTTTTGTTTTTACACATTCCTTTATAAAATAACATCACTTATATTAAATTTAAAATTCAAAGGGAATACTTTCCTTTTTGCCTACTTTTGCACATGCATGTAACAGTGCATATGTAAGCACTACTAATATAAATTTTCTGCAATCATCACAATTGTTTTGAGATATCAAAACAAGATCATAGTAAGCTCACATGGAGGTAAGGACAGAAGGCTGCAAAAGGTCAGTTACTGAGATTGTTCTGCCAAACCCCACTATAATTTCATGCAAATATTTGCACTGCTACAATGTAAAAAAAAAATATAAACACCACCATCAGTCACCCTTTTATCAAATCCTTTGTTACTATCATCATGTCATTTTGTGGCAATGCATTGGAACAGATGGGGAAACATGTGACATTCATTATCAGGTCCTATCCTGTCTGTAGCAGCCATCCATTTAAGCCATCATTGAAAAATCTTTTTGTTTTGCACTTATCTTTTATAAAGTCTGGGCTCGCATAATCAACTATATTTTTATTTGGAAGAAAGAATATACAAATAGGAACTAAGCACACATCTGTATGTAACTAACTCTTCAGATCCAATTCCTGACTATTTGACTACAAACTACCAAAATAATGGTTTTCCTCTCATAAATTTTTATTCTACATATTCGGCATGCTTGGGGGTGCTGAAAGTACTTGTTAAATTCCTAGGACCTTTATGATATGAGTAATGCTTGAGCATTTCAAACATATTCACATATGTAGCTGATACTGAGTCATATTAGTGAAATTAATAAGCTTAAACTAGAACTTTTTTAATATTACACTGAATGACAATTTGCATAATTTACGCTCAGATACTCAGTTGCAATTTGCACTTGAAAAAATAATAAACAGTAAATTAATCATATAATTTTTGATCTGACCAAAATGTAAAACTGCAATTTACAGAATAAAAGTGAATATTTTAGCACACAAAAATACATGAATAGGCAACTTGAATTAACTTTTACTAGACATAGAAAGACAACTAAATTTTATAAACTGAATTGAGCTATATATCAGTTACAGAAGCCCAGCAGGACTATACATTTGAAATGATATAAACTCTCAGCAAAGCACAATTTCCACAAAGGATATAGGATAGTTCAAAGGGTAAAGAACGCGACATGAATTTTGAGATTGTGTTGAAGCTATCCATCTATTTCAAATCTCTTCCTCACACTAACTCCACAAGTTACTAGATTTTTGAGAGAGAGTTAAGCTAGCTGTTACGTATTTGGAACGATATAGAAATGCTTCCCTATTCTCATCTGTAGATCATGCCCACAGAAGGAGACTTGCAGAAAAGATTCTTCTGAATGCAGATGTGTCAGCCAACAGCTGAGACACACCAAAGTAAATCAATTCAAAATACCCCTCTTTTGCATGCCATACTAAACCCTATTATCTTTCTCAAAAGATATAACATCATGGAAAAACTAGCAGGTTTTTTGTAGGGTAAAAGGCTACCATGCCAGAGTCATGAAATCCCTTTTGATCAAAGACTTTTTAATTCTCCCTATGGAACTGTTTTCCACAAGCATGAGGTCTTTATCATTCTTTATCTTGGTGTAAAACCTGAGTTTATATTTACGGAAATATAAGGTACTGTTCTGAGACAGACTTTCTTCAACACACTACTTTCTTTCCCCACCCCAAAAAGTAGAGGACGATGTAGAATCCCATGCATGAAACCCAACCCCCCAACTCTGAAACTCACCCCAGGCTTTCTGCTGAGGTTGGCATACTTCTTTTTGTAGCAAGCACACAGAAAAACATTAATGAATTTTTATACTCAAGCCTTAAATTCCTCAACATCTGACATGATGTGAAGGAAAGATAAAGTCCGTCAATACTAAGAGTCACCTTGCTGTACTATTAATCTACCTCAGACCACAAGTTCCTAAAACTGCCTTTTCAGCTAGTATTGAAATGCCATTAGCCACAAGTACCCTAAGTGAATGGAAATCTAAATCTAATTTTCTAGCAGGCTCCATTTATAGAATAAAATTTGCCATGTTACATTAAGTTACATTATTGCTTTAAAAATGACACCATTCATCAAGAAAAAGGTCTAGGGGCAATCCATTGCAAGGAGCTTCAGTTACTGCGTGTTTTCTAGATAGACTCTGACATTACCGTATCACTTGGTGCCAAAGCTGTAAAATCAAAGCTATAGAAAACATTCACGAAAGCTGCATTTATGAAGCCTTCTGGAGAGTGTGTCAGAGCGCAGGCTAGAGTGCAAGGGTAACCAGGACTCTGCGCACTCATGTTGCCACCTGCAAAATATCTGCCACTTCAGGACAAGAACGCCTTCCATCACCAGTCCAGCCATGCTGCAAGCAGGGGAGACACAAGGTGAGGATGCCAGGTAACATGCTTGTTATCTCCCCCTTAGCGTGCTCCACGGGTCATCTACTTTAGATCTGAGCTTGAGCCTGAGATGGAACCCTAAGCCTCTATTCAGAAGGTAACCACAGTGAAGATTCATTAGTTGAGCACCGTTAGCCACTATAGTTAAGTAACAGCTCAAAAAGGCCAGATATGAAATGTAAAAACACTTTAGAGGATGCACACTGGTTTCAGGAGCAGTATTTTCAGCTATTCTCACTCCTTTCTAGCAGTTAACTTGCAACCATTCACATCACTTTCATTCAGTATAAGGGCTGTAATAAGGACTGACACAAAAACAGATTTAAAACTGTTTTGATACAACCCCAGCTGGTCATTATATTCTCAGGTATGGAAGAGGATTCAAGCTACAGAAAACAAAGGAATTTTTGTGTCTGAGCCTGCCATCTTAAAGCTGTCAAACCTATCTGACTTAGATAACTGGGGTTGGCTGGTTTTAGGAAAAACAGGTGGTTTGGGAAAGGAATTTTATTTATTTTGAAATATCTTAAATCTATTGTTGCGATAAAAGGGGATTTAGATCCTCTTTATTAAACGCATCTTCCTTTAGGAATCAGAACTGTAGCTCCCAAACAGCCGGTATTCCATGTGTGAAATTTGTAGCTTCTTGTATAGTGGACACCATCTTTTCCTCTTTTATATTCAAGTAATAACAGCAATTAAGTACTGATTCTTGCCAGTACTTTCTGATTTAATGCAATTAAGTGGTAAGTCTAAAACTCCACTCACACAGACACAATACAATTGCCTTCTCATGAAACTGTAATGAATAAAATCAAACAGCAGGAATTCCACTGGAAACAATGAATAGCAGCAATCTACTTCATCTTATATTACACTGACTGCTTCATATCATTTCATTTCATTTCAACATAAAATAGAGAATTCTATTGTCTGCTCTGCTGCCATTTCTCTTGATATTTGAAATATATTTAATTATACAAGGTCACATCTGAAGAGATAAAGCTCTCTGGAGAGAAAGAAATTGAACTTTTCCATATCAGATCACTTCTCTCTCCAGAAATGAATTCTTTATTACCCCAAAATTACATGGTATTATCCTGAATGACATGATATGTCTTATTTCTCATCTAGCACATTCCTGGAATTAGGCTGAAGTATAAAAGAAAACTAATGGTTCTGAGAATTGGCTGCTCCAAAGGCTTCACTCTTTAATTACTCACTCTTGATAATTGGCAGTCCACAGCAGGAGAAGCAGGAAGAAATATGCTAGTTGCATTTAGAGATGGGAGTTACGGCCTTTTCTTTATGATGTTGCATAAAAAATTATGGCAAATTATAACAGCTGTTACGGATGTATTAAACCTGCCAAAGGTCTGTTTGTGCTAAAAGATTCCCCCCCTTCTAAATTTAGAGTTCTTCAGTCCTTCAAAAGTCTAAGAAGAGTGTTTGCAATAGGGCTGCAGAAATGGAAAAAGAGTAATTAATGAGAAGACAAACGTCACTGAAGATAAAAAGACATTAAAAAAAATTTCCCAAGCTTCTTGTTATCCCCATATAGAGTACACTTCAAAACACAGATACATTTCACAACTATGTATTTTAGTCATAGGGACATTGCTTTAAATGTTATCCTTTTTTGATTGCATCTAATACCAGCAAAATGGGTAGATATAATAAAACAGCTATCCAGGTTTTTTCTATTTTTTTCTTGTATCTACTTACTATGGTTTTATAAGGAAATAATCATTACATGCAATTTTTAAAGATTACATCTATTTCATCTATGTGAAGAAACCCTCCACAACAACAATAACCTACACAGAATATAATTGCTTATGATTGCTACAGTTTCCCAATTTTATTTGGTCCATTTTTCAAAGATATATGAGACAAAATATTCCAGCACAGTAAATGCTCTGGAAATACACAAAATATTATTTATACAAATGTCAAAATATTATTTATACAAATGTGGATACAAACCTTGTAAAGCAGATCCTGAAACTTGA
The DNA here is from genome assembly GCF_964237585.1 of Gallinula chloropus. Taxonomy (NCBI): domain Eukaryota; kingdom Metazoa; phylum Chordata; class Aves; order Gruiformes; family Rallidae; genus Gallinula; species Gallinula chloropus. The sequence goes on from NC_140088.1 coordinate 63,707,551, forward strand.
TCTAGTAACTACTTTTACCAGTTTAACCCATAGTTAAGAGAATGACCAACTTCTCAAAGCTGTTCAAATATAACATTTCTATAATGCAAAGGCTGTTTAAATCTTAACAGGTAGTTTAAATTGAAAAAAAGATGAGTCAGTTTGTGCCTGACTATGCAATTTTCTGGATAAGATCCAAACTTCATCCTACTTGTACAAGCAAGTGATGAGGAAACTGTAAAATCTGAATTTTGGAAAGCAGCAAAAGAAAAGAGACTTTTGAGAGTTTTCAGTGCCCTGGTGATGTACAGTCCATACACTTGTTGTGTTGCTGTAGAGAGATTTGGTACTATGGATGTACAGAGCTGTTAGGGACCGATAACACATTTGCTAACTTTATCTGAGCTCATGGTTACCTTCTGGATCTTGATACTTTTACAGCCGTTTAGAAGGCATTTTTAGGTCAACCTTTACTTCATAAAGCACGTTAAAATACTGTTCAAAACCATATTTCCCAAGTCTTAAAGTAGAACAATGGGCTACTCTTTGATACACCTTTGTTCTGAAGCTTTCAAAGCATTATGCTGTGCACAAGTTTGTGTTCAGATGCTTCATAATTTATTACTGTTTCTTATTTATGTTTGCCTGTTTGGCAAAGCTAAGCAAAACAACAAAACAAAGAAAGGAGATGCAGACATAATTACAGACTGACTCCTTTGAACAGCTTCAAAACTGTTTAGCAAAGCTAAAAAAGTTAAAATATATGCAATCCTAAAATCTGCGAATGGGCCAGAATTGTTTTCATTTCCAAGAGTAAACTACAATGCAAGGTAAAATGAAAATGGTTTTGAAATCACTTCTTGTCTCTTTTCTTTTTTATTATTACACTGTTGAAGTCTTTCAATGAAAGCGATGATTCTTCACAGAAATGATTTTCAGAAAACATTATTTTCAAAGGGAAAATATTTCAATTAAAAAAATTATGAAGACTTCCTTTATTATTTTCACAGCAAAAATTATTTTCCTTTGCTTGGCTAACCAATGTCAAAATTAAATTAACACCTCTGATGTAGAATCTATAAATGCCAGTCAAAAATATGGTCTGAAAGACAAACAGAGAACTCCTGAGGCAAGAGCAGTCTTTCTGTTTTTATGATGATTAACATGTTCTGTACACAACTACAGCATGAACTAAAAAGTAGCAATAAATACATGACAGTTAGTCTCAACATTTACTCCAAGCATTGTGGAAATTATATGAAGGCGTTTTTGTTTAGTGTCAAAATTCTTGCTTCTCACAACTACTATCAGACACACACGTTATGACCATAGAAGGAGAATAAAATCAGGAAAAATACTGATGCAATAATTTATATTTCAATAATTAGACAGCAATTATGATATTTTATCTAATGTTTCTTTCTAATTTTTCTACTGCTCCTTTATGGGCTTCTCAATGCATGATGAGCTCAGCTTCCTTTACGTCCCGCCTAACTCCTCTCCAGATAATTTTGGTTTGTATTCTTTAGATCTGTTAAACCTACACCTCCAGGTGTATTGTTTTCTTGAGAGCAAAAGAAAATATGAACAAGAAAAGCCGCAGAGGTGAAGCCACATCCCACATGTCATGGGACTGAGAAGGGACCAAACTTTTGAAGACTAACTTGTCTGTCATTCCTGGTGTGACAAAGAAAGGGAGAAGGCAACAAAAGACGAAGAAAACTCATTACATATGAACTTCATTTTTTAACTTAAAAAAACAGGTGAATTTTTCATTACTCAGTCTAAAATTCTATTTTAGATTATTTAATCTTCTTACAAAGAAAAAAGTCTCAATACTGGACCTTGATTAGAGCAAATGTGAAATAATTTGAGACAAGTCTCCAGATTTCTATTTGTGAGTAGCAGAATTCAACTCTGAATCATCTACAATTCTCATAAAGAATTAATATCATGGTCCTTCAAGAGAGCATCTTCACCATGATACCTCAACAGTAGCAGGAAAACCAAAACCCATTTTTTCATTAGACTCAACCCCTTTCATGTTCTTAAAACAGCAGCATCTCTTTTCCCATAAATATCCCTCTCCCATTAAATATTTACTCACTGATCTATATTTAGTCTGTTCAGATGATACTTTTAGAAATTATTTGCCTTGGAAAAATAGAATAACTCTTCAGCTGTAAACCAGGGAAAATTTAATTCACTTCAGTGAGGGTATATAAGTGCTCCAAGGCAGCTTAATACACCTCTGTGGAAGTTCTTTCTAAACCTGGATTTTATTGTATATTGTTCTAATTTTACTTTATTTTATTGTAAAAGGGATTTTTAACATACTTCATTTCTCAGCTTTCCTTTTATATTGAATAAGTTTGAAGTAGAATGCCTTTGTGGGTTCAGTTATTCCAGCATCTTCTGAGTGATCAATAGCAGGTAATTTTGAAAGCACACGAGAACAGATGAGCTTACTGTTATACCTTCCCTCCCCCCTCTCTGGTTCTGCACGCATGAACCTGAGAGCGCCCAGAGGTGAAGGGCCTGCCTAAATATTTATGAACCTTCCATGAATTTGCCCTAAATTTTCCCAGTCTTGCAAATCCATATAATCATTTAGCAACCAAAACACACACAGAAAAGCAATTTCCTCACTCTGAGCTTTCATGCCACTCTTCTTAAATTCTATCCCCGTTCTACCATGCCATTTTTGAGATGAGAGCATTGTACACAGGGCTCAACTTGCAAATGAATCAAGGGTGCATTAATGGTATAATGATGCTTCTGTTTTCTTTACTCCTTTCCTATTCAGCATTTTTGGCCACTATTTTAGAGTCAGCCTTTCAGCGAGCTTTACCTGCTTTTAGCAACCTCCCTAAGTTGATATCTGCAAGGTAACTGACATTGAGAAGGAAAAAAATAATTTTGAAATCCCTAAACTATAATGGTATAATTTGAGCAAGTGAGGAAACATGGTCCTTGTGGTAAATACTATGTGAGATGAAAGACTACATCAGAATTTTGCATAGTCCCTAAAACTCCAGGCACTGAGCACAGACTTAATTTTAGTCAGCACATCTCCATCATTTAGTCAGCAAAACATCAGAAGGCATTTTTAAATTGCTCTCTATTTTCTGAAACCAGTTCATTTTTAATAGCTAAGAAATAACCACACTGTCTCTCTTTGAAGAAGACACCAACATGTGGGATGACAAAGAGGATTCATCAGATCTTTCATTATTGTACAGTGCCAGTTTCTTAGATAACAATTCTCATTCCCTCTTCCTCTTCTCCCTCCCCTCTGAGAAAGCGTTATGAAACTTTTCAAAGCTTTGTAGAAATTTACTGATCTAATTTACCATTACTTTCCCTTTAAGAAACCTTGGAATAGTGGAACTGTCAGCAAAGTTTATTCATCCAACATAGCTGAAATTATTTCCTTTGATGACTATAGCTATAGATCAAGGTGTGACATCATTCACACCACAAAGACATCAGCAATTACATTGACCTTTCATCTTCCAGTGGTTGGCCTACTACATAGTTTGAGAAATATCATAATTAGCCATTGTAGGCAGGATTCACACAGGAATCTGACGTCACTCAAAAAGAAATGCATAACGTCTTTTCTTTAATTCTCAGCACTTGTTCTAAAGATCTGGTTCATAACACACTCAACTATGTACTTAGAAGTACGTTACAGACTGACTGACCTTCCTCTAGTTGCTCTGAGTGTAAAAGAAAACCCCTATTAACATCCAACATCAAAAGTATCTCTCGCGTATGCTCCATGCAACAAAATCAGAGTGCAGCCGCGTGTGCTCAGCTACCCGCAGGAAGCAAGCAGCAGGCTGCTTTTCATGCCTCTGCACATCAACCTTTTTAATAGAACGTATTAGCAGGTGCTGCTGCCTCCCACAGGCTTAGAGGGACCTCACTCATGAAAGTTTTCTGAATGAGCGCGTTTCTACTGAATCAGGTTATTGAAAGGAAGATGGCACAACCTTCTTAATACTTCAGCAATCCAACCTCTTGATTATACTTGTAATCACTCTGCTTGCACACAGAGCTACCTTGTATGCTAAGCAGTTTTTTTAGACTTAGACCAGACTGTGATGTTGTGACTAAGTTCTATTTAGCCCAAAGGCACCCCTTAACACAGACACACTGCATCTAGAGGTCATACCTGTGTAAGGCAAAGCAAAAATGAAAGCTGCAAGGCTGCGATGTCCTTCTGAATCAATAGTGAGAGATGGTGTGATCATTGCCACAGTCACAAAAAAGATGATATGGGGGAAACAACAGCAAAGAGCCTGAGGGAAGAATATGGGGGCATGGGGTGGGCAGCATAAACCTGAAAGTAGTGACTTTCAGTAGACTTTCAGGTGTGTGCACCCCAGGAAAATCCTGCCCCAACCTCAGTTACCCATTTAATAAAGTAAGGAAATCCTATATTGGGTTATCTGTGAAGGGGGAAAGGAGGAAAATATTTTGAATGCTAAAAGATTATATGCTATCCCTACTGTAGTGTAATTAATGCTCCTGGAACCCAGCCACTATCAGTAGGACAAGAGCTGAAATATGTTGAAAGATATCAGATGGATGCTGATCTGTAGCGTCCAAGCTTTGCAGCAGAAGCCAGATCAACTCATGGGCGTCAAAAAGAACTACTGCCACACTGTGGTAAACTGTAAAAAAAGGTAATTGCTCTCTCTGTATCAAAGTAGCCTGCAGCATATCTCTGGTCAAAGAGATTTTTTTTTAATTTGTCACCAATTTTAATACAATGCCAAAAATGCAGAAAATACTCTGCAATTACTTGGACCTCGCAATTAACCTCCTGGGAAATGGCTGAGCATTCACAATGCCAGGTTCCTGTAACTAGGGATGAATCAGACAAAGGACCTAGTCTGCTGGAAAGATGGCAGGTTTTGTTTAAACATCTCTTGGCTGAACGATCAGAAAAATAAATACATTTCTATTATTATGTTGCAAGTGTATGGAGTATAATCATATATACACTACATACAGGAGCAGAAGCACTTGATTCTTCAACATGTTAAATAAGGTTTCTTTACCCTTTTAAAGCTTAAAAATGTAAAACTGGAGCATATTTTGGAATAGAATTAATTTTTCATTAAAAAAAAGATATTTTTCAAGCAACCTTCATTTAAACTATAGCATCATCTGCTGTGCTATGAAAAGCAAAGATAATGATTCTGAATTCTACCTTACACCCATTACAAGAAGATAGAAATGCATATATAGAACTATGATTTTTATACAGGTACATACATACAAACACAATTATGTTTACTCGAAAAGTCCCCCAGCATAACAGGAAACAGAAGGAACGTAAGCAGTTCTTCTGGAAAAAAAAATAAAGGAAAAATAGGCATCTACTGTGATTAGTTTTTACAGATTACCTTTGGGTTTTAAACTTTTATCATTGGAGATTGATGAAAACTATTCCTAAAAGACCTAACCAGTTTAGAGGGAGATTTGAAAAAGTGAGCTGCTTGAAATGTGTACAGATGTGTTGAATTAGATGAGGGATACAGAGCAAACAAGTTTTTAATATTTCATAAACTTTCAAAGGAAGTGTCCATTGCTTAAAGTTGTAAGGAGATGAAAATCACAGTCTTGACAGCCCTGCTCATCACTACAGGCTGCTGATAAAACAGGTTCTCCAGAGGCTGAGACCCAGAACACAAAGCAAGCATCTCTCAACTTGGTGGAACACACTGAAGTATGTTTTCCTCGCAAAAAAAACCCCAACTTGTAAAGATGAATTCTTCTGCTATTGATACATACTTTCCCTAAGTGGGTCCAATACAGAAGTTGTTCGATTGGCAAAACAAGAAGTATTTTTTCTCATTTTTAATGTTATAAATTCTAGGACTGAAATCAAATTACATTTGTTCTTTTTCTACCACTACCGGGGACATTCAAGCTCAGGCTTGGTGAAGCTCTGAGCAATCTGATCTAGTTAAAGGAGTCCTTGCTCACTGCAGGGGGTTCGAGTAGATAGCCTTTAAAGGTCCCTTCCAACTGAACACATCTGATGATTCTATTCTAAAAAAGGTTTTAATTTTTATAAATTAACTGATGGTTTTATCAGTTGAGTTAGATAAAAATTTTATTTTGTGTAAAGAGGTAAATTATTATTTTCTGCAAAGTGTATTTCAACTATGCAGAAACTGAAAGACAACAAAAGAATTATATTTGACAAATTAGGATAAGAACAATGTTTAATTGATAACTGATAGACTTTCAACCATATGTAAATATTAAAATGAGTGTAAGATGTAACTATACAGCTAAAAGACAATTTAAAATTTGTCATAGGCTGTGTAAAGTTAGTGTAAGCTAGTTCTTGCAGACAGAAGGGCGTGGAGCAGAAGCAGCTACTAAGATAACATACTGAACTGGGTATTATTCTGTTTCCCAGCCCCAGGAATTGCAATGGCATAGTAAAAGTTTCATTGTAAGCAGAAACAAAGGCCTTCAAAATGAATGTGCTGTATCTTTTCTCCTTTATACTTTTATTTCCGTGCATGTGTTTTGTTCCCACATGTAGCTGAATACAGTCCAACAGTCCTTATTGCAAGAGATGTAGCTGTATTATACCAAAGAGTGGAAGGATTCATCCCAGCAGCTTAGGAGAGCTGTGACTGGGATAGGATGAGCTGTGCCTCTGTGCCTGGAGGGATCAAGCACGCCTTATTACTGACTACTTTTACAGACTTCTCATTTTAAGGACTTACTATGCTGAGCCCTCAGAGCCTTCATCTTGCCATGAAGATATTCAGAAGAAAGGTGGCATATTGGGCTGTAACCTCTGAGGCCAACCAAGGGATAAGGAAAGAAAATGTCTTAGGTACAACCCTTACTGAGAGGGAACAGTAAGTCCCTGTGCACAGCTGGCCAGAAACCAGGAGCTCCGTTCCTCCTGGCCTGACTTAAGCCAGTGCTCCACAACGAAATTGAAAGTGAAGGGCTTATGGGCACTATCTGCATTGTTTGGATAGAAGAAGAAATGCTTCTAAGCTGTTTTATTGCTTTGCAGCTGCATCACTTAAGATTGCAGGCTCAAAAGTTGAAACAGCATATACGTGCACCATGTATTTTTGTGCTCCCAGGTATTTAGATTCAGCTCACCTGCATGTTCTGGGAAGGTATTACAAGTTACCAAGAGATTCTGTTTCCACATAAATCAAGTTTTGATTACTTGATTTTGAAGCCTTCAGTTTTCTTAGTTAAAAAACCTATGATCCAACATCATACCATGTGCACCCCCCAAATTCACTTCACACATTCTTTTTTTTTCCCCTTCATAGCAGGTGATCTAATGATTGACTTTGTAATGACTTTGTTGCTCATTTTTCCTGAGTCATCTTAAAATGAAGATTTTTTTTTTTGAGGTGACACCCAAACACCTCTTTTTCATGAGTTTTCATTGCCCTGTTCCAACACTTAGAATAATTTATTTCCCTTGCTGCTTTGACTGTCTCTATGCACTCCGAATCCTTTAACATTTCAATTGCTGTAACCAATCAAACCTTTACCTTACCTTTTAAACTCCCACAATATGCTTGGAGGCACGAAGTTTCGCATTAGCTGCGCTTAAAGTACAATAACTTTCTTGATACTGCTTTCAGAAAGCAGCAGTAGCACTGTGCACCCACTAGGACTAGAACAAGGATGATTAGGTTCTACTAACTTATACTAGATACAATATTCATGAATGAAAATGGAGGCTGGAAAGAAGTAGCGAGTAATAGAGGAGAGATGAAGGATTACTTTTTCAAACGTCCTCAGAAATAGACTACCAGCCCTAGACAGTGATGATGCACGTGAACAACATGAGACAATCCAGAACAGGATCAGGTTTTGGAGAGTCAAAGTCAAGGGACTGTTTTAATCTCATGAAAGAGCAACTTGAGCTCTGCTGTATTATTGCCATGGTTTAGCTGAACCTGGGACAATTAGCCAGGTTCAGTTTAGCCAGATACTTAGCGTGGATAGCTACTTTCAGTTCAGTATGTGGGTAGTTTCTCGTGCAGGAAAGCAGGATAATTTACGTATTTTCAACAGAGTTTGATATCTAGCCTGGCACAACTACACCCTGATGTTTGTTGTGGCTCTAGCCGTCCACTGTATGCCAGTAATTATTCAATTAATAATTCATCACTTTATTCTCTTGAAGCTCTGAATATCAAATTGATCACTGTTATTAGAACATATAGCTTCCCCATACATTCCAATCCCTTTCTCCCAGAAACATTACTCTACTGCTACCTTTTCCCGTTCAATTTCTATTTCATTTAGGATGTCATGATCGAACCTGCAGATGCTTCAGATGCGTATGCAGCTGACAAACTCTGCTGAACTGGGTAGGAATACTTGCTTCATGAAGATTACTACCACAATTACAAATCCAAAAGACTGAGCTTCCAGATTTACCCAAACTATCTGTCAGGAAGCTGTAAATTAAAAGCAGTATAGCACCAATGACAACACTGTGTGGGATTTTTTGTTGTTGTGTCTTTTTTTTGTTTTTAATAAAATCTACACTCTTGTTTGCTTTCTTCTGCACAGTTCTCAATATTATTCCCTAGCCAATATATTCTTCAGCTATAAAAAGCCCACTCAGTGAATTTTTACTCACATCTCTATTGTAATGAACCAGTAGAAGAGGATTTTTGTTATAATTAAGCAAAAAATGTACATTTCCTCTCAGAACCAAACATCTCCATTCAGATATTTTTATAACACTTTCAAATGTGCTTTGCTTTCAAGTAAACCAAAACAGAGGACAATGATTAGGAATTTGAAGGGTTATGACTTGAAATAGTTTTGCATAGCACTGGATATGCCATTTTGCAAGCTGTTTCAAGGTGTAAATAGAGCAGTGAGAAGACCCAGAGCCAGACACAGTGATAGTTAAGATAAAATTTGATTATGGACTGAGTTGTATAATGCTGAATTCATGTTATAAAATGAATGGTGTATATGTTAAAGATAATTTCCACCACTTCTTTAAGAGAAAATTTAGTATGATAGTTCTTGGAGTAATTGAATAAACCTTATTTTGCTAAGGCTTTCAAAATAGATGTACGCCAAAAATAGGAAAAGCAAGATTCCTAAGTGATAAAGGCAAAAAAAAAAATCAGAATTCATTTAACTAATCTACTAAATTTTACTTTTTATGTAAAAACAAACCTGCTTCATTTTAAATCCTGTGCTGTTATTCCATTCTCAGTTCAGCTCCTAAAAGGCTTATTTCCTTCTGATACTGCTCCAGTTGCTCTCTGTGGGAAACTATAGAGTTTATATTTTATTCATCCAACTAAAAACCCTGAGGCTGGACCCCTATAGAGCCTCTTCAGTAATTGGTCTCCAGATGCTGGTGATATGCAGTGCTCTAAAAGTCCTTAAACATCATGAGAACACAATTCCATCTGCTTTTCAAGCTGCGTATGTTTAAAGGAACAACACCGACTGCTCACCCACATTTTCACTCAGCTCTTACAGTACCTAATTATTCAGGAACTCATATGCACTGAACCACAACTTCTGTAGCTAACACAACAGCACAAGGAAATCGTAAATGAAATAATTGCCATATTATTGAATAAATGTGACATATATGAGCAATGTAACTGCAATAGTGGTGTACACTGGCAGCAGAATTATCAATCGCTTTAATGTTTCCAGAATGCAAATGAGCAGGAGGCTGAGAGTGTGAAAAGCTTCACAGGAATAATTTTGTGTTAAGAGGTCCTGACAAGATGCAGGTATATGCAGTGAAAAGTTCATGTGGCATTTGCATGTATAGTCTGAAACAGACAAACAATAATCTTATTTCAGTATGTCTCCAACAGGGTCATTTATGCTACTCAGTCAAACAGGCCTCGAAGCAGGACTAAAATGATTTTATTCTACACTTGAGCAGTCAATCTCTGTATTTCCTTGTTCCCCCCTGAACTGTGAACAGAAAGCATTTTAACACTTCCTTTTCCAAGAACATCATAATTCAAAATACATTGTTTTTCAGTTCACCTCACTTTGTGGGCCCTGTTTAAACTCTAATCATGGAAGTTGTGAAGGATAAATGAATTTAGATCTTCAAGGGATGCTGACAAATCAATGTCATTCACCTGCTTTCTCCTTTCTCATTTTGACCTATCTCCAGCATTCCCTGCTGCAGCCTGTACAGCGTCACTGTTCTTTTCCCAAAGTGTCCTCCAATTCCCTCTGTTTCCCTCAAATGCAATGTTGCAGAGAGACCTGGAAGGCAGCAGTTCAAGGCTGACAAACTAATTAAGCTCACTTGGCCTAGGGTTGCTGTTTGCCATCAAGGTCAGTGTAAAGCAACTGATACCATTTGTACTGTAGTGCCATAAAAGAGCCACAACCAGGAGGTAAAAGAACAACTACATGTCATGAAATCAGATGCTACACATGCCAGAAGCAGCAAGGACTAGCAGCCATCACTGATACGGAGCCGTGACTCCTCAGGAAGGGTGGAAGTAAAAGCTAAAGCAGGTGTGTAATGCTACACATGAACTAGATGAGCATGCTAGGAAATAAAAAGGAGTAAGATAGATAAAGTACAACCCACTTGGGTTGAAAACAAATTTTGTTGTGAAATGATGAAAGACAGTCCGACCATCCATAAGTCAAGATGAGACAGGAGGTTCTCTCCCCAGGGGGAGACCAAAGCACCAACCGCTGCTTACTGACTGAAAGAGCCAACAGATTTGTCACCACTATCAGTGAGCCAGAAGAGACAAAGACATTTTGGATGTAAAGTATTGGCCTGCCACAAGAACAGCTGTCAAGACAATACCCTCAGAATAATCACGTACAACTGAAAAATAAAAGAAAAATAAGGGTAGTAGCTAGAAAACTTATGATGTCACTGTAAATGCCCAGGGCAAAGCAATACTTGAAACAACCTTGAAACAAACTCAGACGATGATGGTCTTGTAGCATTTATGCAAATTTTTACACCTGTAATGAAGATATTCTTTGAATCACAGTAGGCAAGGGCAAAAGTACAGGAATAACGGCTTTTCCTTATCACTGGTGTGTAAAGGATAACAACTCAAGCTGCTGTAAACTGGCAGTAGTTCAGTGAAGTTCATGCTATAAGAAAAGCAGCTATTTATAAAAATATATATTTATAAAGACCATTTTTTCCTGAACTTTACCTATATTTGTATGAGTACATCAACAAAACAAAAGGAACCTTGTGGTGTTTTAGAAATAGAAAAATGCATTCATGATAGATGTACACATGCAGCATTCAGAAATCTGAAGAATACATGCTTATGCACGCAGTGTATTCCAAAGCAACATCTTACAATGCACTTACACCTCCCCTCTCCTAAACGTATGTGCTAGAATAACATCGTGATAATAGGAGAAAGCTAATCTAAGAAATTCTTGCAGTCCTAAGCAGGCATTGAGTTTTGAAATGCTTGCAAGTAATCCCTTCTGCAGGTATTTGAAATCATAAATAATGGAGAAGAACTATTTTTGAGCATGAACATATTTATACACAGTTCTACGTAGAGATAGAAGGCTTGCAGTCATTGATATACGTGTCTATGACAGGGTTAACAACCAGCAGAGCCCTAAACATTGCAAGGTAATTAGAAATCATGATAACTACTTGCATCCTGATTTGCTGCCTAAAAAAAAAAAAGAGAGACTTAGCTGGCAAAGAGTTAAAGAATAAAATCCCCCTTCCTTCAACACAGGACAATCTAATTTCTTCTCACAAGTTATGTCCAATCAACACAAATTTGTCAGACAAACATTGCTGACTTTTTTTGGGCCACAGGCAGTCTTTAAGTAAGATATAGTAACAGACTCTTTATACGGCAAATAAACTCTCCAACCTTCTGATAACTGATACCTTTTCTGCTTTGTAAAAACAAGTAAGAATTTTCTCTCAGTTCCTCTTATAGCAGAAGATTCGCACTTCTGAAACTCTTGAGAGGTCTCCCTTTCAGATCTGGAGAGAACAAATGCACCGCTTTTCTATCTAAGCTCTGTACGCTTGGTATTTTCTTGTCAGTTCACATTTGGAGGAACCTTTCAGCAACATACAATCCTCTTCAAATTTATTACCTTAACCATCCTCAAAACGTGTATTGCCATACAGGATGGCACAAGGTGGTGAGAATTCAGAAGCTCCTATTACGTTAACAGTATTGACCCTTTGGCACTGTGGTTCTCACAGCTACATATTAATTCTCTTTTCTTGGTAACAGAAATCAAAATCATTTAAAGATGCTTAAACTCCATGCAAGAAAAAATTCAATGGTACAATCTTTCTGCATAGGTGTGTAGAAAGATATGTGTCCCTTACACACAAGAAGCATATGCATGTGTGCCCATGAACGTCTATGTGATTACCTCTTTATGCTATTTTTATTGCTATGGAAATGATGTTTCAGAATTTTTACAGAGTTAGGAAAAGAATACTACCCACCACTATGATGGAAAAGCTGACTGATTCCAATATTTATAATTTATTTGTAAATAATTGAGATAAGCCGCATAATGTCCAGAAACACAATATTTGAAGCAATTAAAAATTAATATTTGAAGCACCTACTATCTGAAGCATTTTAATGGCATTTCCATTAAGTATCTGATGAGGTATATATGGCAAAAATGTATATATATTTCTTTTTACCTGTTTGTCTTTTGTACTTAAAGGTACACAGCTATTATTCATTAAAATTTGAAGAATTGGCATATTCTCTCTTATATGTACTTTTCCTACATCTTCATAACCGTATTTTCTGGCACAAAAGGCTAACCGCAAAGTTACTGAGTTTATATTCATGAGGTTGTGTCTGTAGGTTACATAGCTCTGAATCTGTTTGACAGATCACACTTCACACTCAGGAGAGGATTTTAAGCTTAAAATGCAAAGTTACTGTTTGAACGTTTCTCATCAATAGGGCAGAATTCTGTGATTGTGGTAGTGCAAATCACACAAATATTTACTATTTGCACTTCTTATTACTGTATGCCATTGGCCCACTGGGAAAATGACATTTTGCTATGAGATGACTTCCACATGGAGCGGCTAGGGAAATGCATTTATAATGCTTGGAAAGTTAAACAGCAGTTCAGAGAGTTATCGCTCACAGCAGAGAATTTTGAAGAGATTATATTAATTTTCTTAGAGTAAATCACTGCAGTACAATAATCAAATTTATGACTAAGAGAAATGCAGAAGGAAAATACTCCTGGGAGGACTGTGAACATGAAACAATTACAGGAAAAGGCAACTTTATGGATTTCTGTTTTACAGTAGTTCTATCCCAAACCCCTGTGAATGAGGCCTATTTCTGGACATATTTGTCAAGGGAAAATTGAAACAAAGCAAACGACATCAAAGTACATGGAATAAGTACACAGAATAAGTACACAGCATTTTGCATTTGTATATGTAGCTGGTTAAATAACGTTGAAGTCTGGGATAGGTTTTCACATGGACTTAGGATGTGTTTGGAACGCAAGAAGTGGTGTTGAGGCACTGGAACAGGTTGTAGCTGCCCCCTCCCTCATAGGGCTTCTTTTATTTTGAATTTGGAATCAAGAATGTATTCTATAGTTGCTTCGCCTGATGTAAAAGACCCTGAATTAAACCACTGTGACAGAACTATGTACAGGTTATAGTAAGTTTGTGTAATTTAATGATATTATTGATTATGGAAGGTACCTACAGTTACACAAAATTGATGACTTTCTTTCCATTGGGGGAAATATTTATGAAAGAAAGATGCCAGTGGATTTACAGTGGAGGTTAATGGTCTTCCTAAACAGAGAGTCAAAGAAAAATAATAGCAAGACTGCATTAAGGAAATGCCTCCTCTACCTTCTGTAGGAATTACTTTTAGAACTGAGGTAATTCTTTCAACTTCTTTAGATGATATTAATGTCTTGAAGGCAGCATGACTTTGGCATCAACATGCTGCTTTTGTCCCTCTTTGAGGCTGTTGAGTTTCATTTAAATCAAAATCAGATTATGGTTTTATTTTTCGTTTCTTTTTTTTTCCTACTTCACACAGAAAAGAGACTTCTGGACTATAATAAATCCTTGACCACATAAAGTTTCACCAGTAACAACTGTAAAGGAATTTAGTGTGCGTGTGGAAGCAGTAAAAACATTCTAAAGAGCTATTAGGACACACTTGGAGTGTGTAAGAGCATTTTATTCCTATTGCTAAAAAAGAGTTGAGTAAAATAACTTATTTTGTGTTTAAACACCATGTACATCGAAGTTGCCTCTGCTAAGATTCACTGGAGATATGGATCCAATGTTAGCTAGGAAGTTGCTACCTTAATATCTACACAATAGCACCTAAAAGTACTAGAGAGTCATTTAAAGACAAAAATATATTCGCCTATGTTCTCACCCTCCCAGAGCACATTAGACAGTACTGCCTTGCTAGAACGTAATCCTTGTATCTTATCTCCTCCCAATTCAGAAGATTGTCTGGTGCTATCCAAGCAGACAGATCATTCATTGTAAAACTATTTCCTGTTAAAGACATTTTATTTGCTTCTGTCCCACAGAAAAAGCATGAATTTGGGTGGAAACAGGTTTCACAAAGCTGATTTTATATAGTTGGCTGGTTCCAACTTTTTCTGACCAGAAAGCCTAAGAGGTGCCTGACTGTGGTGCTGAGAGGCCACGCTTGATACTTCTGCTGGATGTGGCCATCTGCTGGGGACCAGATCTGGCTTGCATCCATCCAGGTTTCACCAGACTAAACCGCTCCAGAGGAAAGCACATCAGTGCACTATCCCTCTTCTTACAACACTCAGTAGCAGAGAATGGAAAGGAAACAGCTGGGTATAGAGTGATCCCTACACAGTAACACCTCCCTAGCTAACAATTTGGGGAAATACAGACTAAGAAGTTGCACCTGGAACACCATTTTTAGCCAGTAAGTAATAAACCTGGTCTGCATGACTTCATTTGAAAGTTCTGCACACGCATATACATATAGCATCCGCAGTATCTTGAAAGAATGCGTTCCACACTGTAACTATGCTTCATAGAATACAAAGCATTGTTTTTCCTTTTCTGCTTTCAGCCTAATAATTTCTTACATATCTCTGCATTGTTACATCAGGGAAATGAGAAATAATATCAGCATTTACTATACCATCTCTTTTGCTCATACACGTGTAGACCAGGTCTAGCTAGGTAATTTTGCTCCAATGCCCTAAATCTTTCACCAAGATACTCAATGTCCTGTAGTTATTTAATCTATGCAGTCATGTTTCGAATTTGCTGTCCTTTTTCTCTATCCTACCATCCTGTTCGGCTCATGCATCACACCGAAGTAGGAAACTACTTTCTCCGCTTTCTTTTTCACAATGCAAAACTATACTAGCTAGAGCTTATTAAGTAACAGAAAAACTAAAACAAAAGCATAAATATGCTACAATGAAGTAAATTCATAACTAAAACCATATAACCTTTCTAGTTTTGTTTTGCCAGTCTGTCTTCACTGGAGAGGACTTTAAAACATACAAAAAAATCAGAAATGCTTAATCTTATTTAATCATCTTTGCCCGTAAAATTTTTTGTCTTTAAATTTAAGAAAAGGTGCAAAATAATTTCTTTCCAGTCTCCTTGCCAAAGCTCAAAATAGTGTCCAATAATCACCTGGGATTCAGCTGATCAGATTTCAGGGCAATGACAATGAATGACTTTTGGCTCTGAAAATAATTGGGTTTTTTGGAGGTCAGTAAGGTAGGAATGAAACAAAATATTTTGGTTGGGATTTGACATTTTTCAATTTCTGTCCGAAATAAAGTCCCAAATGTAAGAAAGGTTGTGTGGTGTTTTTTTTTTTTTTTGTTTTGTTTTGTTTTTTTTTCCCAAGGACACAAGAAAGCGTAATGAAAAAAGAAACACTCCTTTTCAGAAATCAGCACTGAAATGAAGGCCACTACTAGGAATGGATCAGAGTTGTTCCTGTGCTCTCACACTGCCTTACTGCCACTGGGAGCAGCACAACCTCAAGAGGGAAATAATGGCAGGGCACCAAACCTTGAAGAACCCATGGTTTGAGGATTAGGAAACCCTCCTAATAAAATAAAAGATCACAGATTACATCCCTATCATACAGAGGAGGAAATCTCTGAGACTTTGGGTGAGCATTTGACTCCTTAAAATAGCACATCACAAAAACATCTCTTGGAGAAGGACTGAAACAAAAGGCATTTCCTGTTGTTCAGTTCATTATCTGTAGGAACTAATTACTTGACAGCAGCCTAACATTAACTTGAAGTAAACACAGAAGTAGCCAATATCAGAAATGAGTTCTAAAACACCTTCCCCAACAGTCTCCACTAACTGTGCTTTGGTACATTTCATGGCACAGGCTCAGAGAAAGACAACTGGATTGCTACTGGACAACATTAAATCAGAAGATGCTGTCCGGCAGCACATCCAATACCTGCTGAAGCATTGGTATGACAGTAAGACTACTCCAGAGTAACTCCCTCTAATAACAGCAGTGCAGATACTGACTCCTAAGCACCCGCTGTTTCCTTCTGTGAAACCTCTTCTGCGGGCACTGTGTTACTCGATGCCGGCTGCTACTGTGTGGGGATTCATTCAAATATCACCAGAGGCAAATGCACAGCGCCAGAGATAGCACCAAGAGGAACACCATGACAGAGAGTTTTACAAATTAGGGTTGCTGAGAAAACCACATACTTGAAGCAAGGGTGAAACTTGCTAGAAAAGAACATTAAAATGCTTTTCCAAAAAGGTAACCTGATGTGGTGGAAAGACACTGTGACATAAGGGACATACGGTAACTGCTTTAATGAGATCTTCACGACTCAAGGAGACTTGAATCAAAAAAGAATATTCATAAGAACAGTAAATTATGTATAGCTACTCAACAAGACTGATCTTAAGTTAAGGACAGAAGGTGCAGCCCAGCCCACAGCACTCAACCAAACACCCTAGAGTAACTAAAGAAGCATCTGAAGCAATCTCTACACCATTACTGTACAGTTATGGAGGGCAAGTGTGCCAACAGTCTGGAAAAGGGCAAACATTTTTAATAAAATGGAAGAACAATTGAGGACCTGAGAATTTACAGACTAGTCGAAACAGATTCAATGCCCATCAAAATACTAGGGCTAAATGGGAAAAGAAAGCTAGACCAAAACCAGTAGGAAAATCCCCATCTGCATCTATAAAAGAACGAGAGACCACCACCACAAGGTTATCATCAGAGAAGCATCACAAACAATTCCATTTCTTTTTCAAACAGGTTAGCTGCCAACTGGATGAAACACTAGAAATACAGTGCATTTTGGACTTTAGCAAGGTCTTTACAGATTAGGTCCTAGGGCTTTGCCACGAGCGTTAGCCTGATAGCCACAAATATTTCAGAACGTTAACGCCCTTATGATATACAAGTAACTTCATTCCTTGTTTTCCCTGTGTATAGAGGGACCCTGATAGAACTTTCTAAAGTCAAAATCAAGCACATATATTTAACAACACAAAATTAAGTATTCAGGGATTAGGTTTCATTCAGTCAAGGAAGACGCAGCACTTCATCTACCACTTTATCTACAGCTGCTCATGGTAAAAACCACTGTAAGGTTCACAGTCATCAAAGAAAGATTTCAGGATAATTGTGAAGCACGATGTAGGATATCCCAGACCAGACTAACAGATATTGGGATCTGCAAAAATGGAATTGCTTAAGATAAATCTGGATATGAGAACCAATAAACCAGCCTTGTGTGAGACTTGTTCTGAGAGTGAAGAGGAGAAAAACCCCAACAAATAAAGACAAATACAACATGACATCTGACACAAATTGCAGTTACATGTTTGCAAGCGCATGTAGGAAAACATCAAAAAACCCAAACCTGCCTTAAAGCTGACTCACATTAATCCTTCTGTTCACATTTGATACTCTTACAGCACTCGCTTTACTAACTTTTGTTTTCACAAATGTTAGGACCCACAAGAGCAGATGCAAATGTTTGCAAATTCTGCAAGGCACTGAAATATATTTCATCTCTCCCTCGTTTATGATTTTGGTGAAAGCTGGGGTACTAAAATACAGGAAGGAAAAGGCTTGTGTTATTACCAGAGAGAGATGAAGAACCCTCAAAGGCAAAAAACTGGAAAGCATGCAATAGCTTAGGAGTAAGGAAGGGAGAAGAAAATTTTTTTAAAGAAATAAGAACACACACAACTACTACAGCAAATCTACAAGAACACACATAAAAGTGCTTTTATGAGGAAAGAGGTGAAGATACGGCAGTGAGGTATTAAACAAAGCTTGAGGCTCTCCTGCTTTGGTGACTATTCTTGCAAGATTTATATGGAGTATTACCTGAAGAATAGTTTAGAGATTGGTGGAAAAGAGAAAAGGGGTAAAGCTCTTTTTCAGCCTCACGCACACATCGAGAAGCAAAACAGTAACGAGCTGCAGGCACTTAGAAGTGAAAACCACAACCCATTAACCAAAGCAGGGAAACGTTCCCTTCTGGAGATGGGAATCCCATGGGAAAGGTACTGCTCAGAACAGAGCACCTGCTCTTGCAGGAGGCAGCATTTGTCTGAACAGAACATCATCAGAAACAGAGACAATATAGGGCAATATGGTAATAGACTCCCAGCGGGAGAGCCACGTGTCTGTTCTGCTTTTTAAGAGGACATGCGTGTTCACTCTGGAGAGGAGGCAACGCAGGAAAAACAGCAGGACAGGCTGTCAGCTCTGACTCCAGAGGGTCACAGGAGGATCTTCTGCTCGAGAGAACGTATGGCGCTTTCTCGTTTCTGTAACAGAAAGTGAAAACAACCTAGCCTTGATGGCCTATGGGAAAGCACACACCAAATGTAATCTGACATGTATGATTATTTGGGGTTTTCTACTTTTCTCTATCGCTGAATTTTTTGATAATCAAGGCTTGCTTTTTGAAGAAAGGAAAATAGCAAAAAGCCCCTGGCCTGCGACAGTTCAACATGGCAGCGTATGTTAATAGCACTGAAACACTTTAAGTGGAAGATTAAGAACAAAAATATATAGTAATTTTAGACAAAACCCAGTTCTTACTCTCACTGATAAGTAGCTAGTAATGTTTTTCATGACTATTTTATGACTTTGCTTGGTACAAGCACAGTAACAAGCCAGCCAGAACTTCAGAATTAAGTTTTTTTAACTTCGTTCAATAACCTATGTTTGTTTGTAATATTTTAAAGAAGATTTATTGCTTTTTCTTGGTTTATTTGAAAAGCCTCCTTTCAGAGCTGTCAGGGATTTCCAACCTCCTTATCCCAAGAAACAGCAGGTGGGCTCCATTGCCATGGGATTCTCCTGCACAGAATTGCCAGTAGTGGAACATTTTATTTTTCCAGATAACATGTAGATAAGGACATTAAAATACATCACTAAGAACATCTGTGTAGTAAGTTGTACTATTTGCAGTGGTGACTTTCCAACTGGAGGTTTTCTGCTGCTACTTTCCGCTCAGCTGTTTGTGAAACTCCTGCCAGGAGAGATGCCCACTGATGGAGGGAGCAAACAAGCACCGTCTGAGCACAAAACATGTCAGACTCATTCACTCCCACTTGAAAAGACATTTTTCACATGCGTTAACAGTTCGACTTTCCTGAGCGTAAGCCTGATTTATTTCAATCTACTCTCCCTGCAGGTGGCTTTCTTGGGACCCATCTTGACCATCTCCTTACAAGCACCAAGGCAAAGGTAATGAGGCAAATGTAAACCACTACAGTAAGATCTGTTGTTCATTGCTTTTTAAATAAAAGCCTAAATTGAATATTTATATTCAAGAGTTTTTTTCCTCTTTCTCTTATCTCCCTTTTATTTATTTTTGAAGACTATTCTAGTTGTATAGCCATGCAGGAGAACCACTTGAGAAATGTTTCAAAAGCCAAAGGTATCAGTGGTTCATAAAGAAACATAAAAACTTGGTAAATTTGATGATCCTAACTGTCAGCAGTAGGCGTCACCCAGGAACAGTGAGAGTCATTCAACACTTGCAGATATTGAATCTTTTATTTTGAGTTGCTTTTATTTGTTTGCTGCTGAACTATAGCACTGGGTACAGACTCTAGTGCTTGGAAGACTTTGTTGGGATTCTTAGCTCCTCCGACACAAAACTAATGACAGTGGGTCAGTGAAGGCCCCTTTGAAACTCTTCAGAGAAATGGTGAATTAAATTTCAGGATTCCAGGTAGATTCTGTTTTTTTAAACTACGGTTCAACTACAGGAAGTTTCCTTACCCTCTTCAAGAGTGTTTCCATGGCTGATCTCAGACTACGCTAAACTAGAGTTCTTGGAAATGACAAAAGAACAAAAATGTATCAATAAGGAGAAAACATTTAATGTTTACAAAACATTTTTGTGCCATCTTGGATCACAGACATGTCATCTGTGGAAATGAAAAGCTTGATTAACTCCATAATTATCTTGGATATGATAGGGACAGCAGTTAGTTCTAGTTTACTTTCCATGCCACTGTGAGGTTTTATATTCTCAATTAATTGCTTAAGTAAAAAGTTAATCTTAAAATAAACCCTTAAAACACAGTTCATTCCTCATATTTGAGATTTACTTCTGTTTTCCCGACTCTCCAAAGTGTAGGTACACACTTTATGTTCGTATATTCAAAGACGGAGACATGCCCATCATTGCATTCATTAGCATCTATGGTCTGTCCTGAAATTCCTCAGGGAAAAAGGACTCTCTTTCCTACCTTCCATTATGCTGTATGAATTCCTATGTGCCAATATCTTAATTAACATTAGATTGCCTTCTTGTGTGTGTTAGAATTACTTCAACAAAAGGAAAACATAAAGGAAATTTTAAACCTTGACTGCAAAACCTCTTGAGATATCATTTTTCCATGGAGTCTCAGTGGGTAAAAGCCAAGGTAGTTCTCTCAGAGTTCACGAAGGATTGGCCTCAATAATTAAAAAATAATGAAAAGTGCAATAACTTTTGCTCAGATACCCTCAATAATGAGGCTGAATTCTGCTTTCAGTAGTAATAAACTATATCGACAGAAACATAAATCATGCAATAATAAAAAAGATGGTGATACATCACAAGAGGCTCTACTTGGAATAGAGGAACAAAAAGTTCCAAGCAGGCAAGCATGATCAGGAAATTATATTAAAAAAAGAAAAAAATCCTTATTTCCAACTTTGCTTTAATACCTCTATGAACTTGCTGGATATTCAGAAAGTAATACTTGTAGCATAACAACTTGAAGAATTTTAGGCTGATTGTGAATTGACTCTCCAGAAGAAAGAGGTATAGAAAAATGGTACAAAATTTTCTGGTTAAAAAAAGAATATCCATTTTATAGCTTATTCATAGCTGATATATAAATACTGCTGTAGCTCCACTGACTCACTACAACAGGTGAGGCCCTGCTCCTAGAAAGGTTGAATACATGAACATGCTAGGTCAAAGTTCACCCAGAAACAAAATTATAAAACTCTATCCACTATCTTCCTTGAAAAAACAAGAGTAACCAAGGACCCAGTTGTAAGAATTTAGCTCATAGTTTAAAAATAGTTTAAACAAGTATGGCCATACATATGCATATACATACAAACTTGAAGACTTGTCAAAATAAAATGCTGGCAACTCCTCTCACAGGATGCATTCAATGCATGTTTCTTATTGCTCTACATTTGGGGATGTATACTGCCTATGGCAATGTATCGATTTACATGTTGTGTGCAAACACTATTTTTACATAAAGATGTCAATTCACAGAGGGATGCACTATCTACAGTTGGAAATAAATTCCACCTTCCACCATTCTGTTCTGCCTTATAACAACTGTAACTATTTTCTTCAAATTCTGCACGTGAGTGGTAGTACCAGCAGAAGAGGAGAAAGTCAGGAGTAGGGGAATTGCAGGCATGGCACTGTGCTTTTCTCCACTACTTTTCTCTACTTAGTTCCTGGCTTACCTGCACAGATGCGTAAGTGTGGAGATTTCAATTCACTAACACCTGGTCTTCTGCAAAGATCATAAGTGAGATTGCAAAACGGAAGATGTTTCCTCTGATTTATTTTTAGCCCTTCCCCTATCCTTCCACGCAGCAGCTTCTGTGTAATTCCAGAGTATCAAAGCTGAATAATTGAAAAGTTAATGCATGAGAAGAAATTAGAGTCACAATTGCCTCTCACCTCTTAAGAATCATTGCTGTGATGATCCCTTTCTCTGTACTGGCACACTCACACTGCTCTGACTACACCTCACGCTTACTCTAAACATGCATGGAGGATGCTGCAGTTTAGACAGAGTGACATGACAGCACACGTGAGAGGAATTCCTTGTCTTTAATATGTAACAGATTACACGAATAAAATAGCAGAAACTGTCAAAAGCCATTTACAATGGCCCATTTCCTTGTGGAAGTGCCATCATTTTAGTCCTTTATTCCACCAAGTCTAGTTCATTCAGCATGACCTGGGAGATGTATACTGCACTACAGTGGGGGCAAGAGACCTCACCTCCTGACGGCCAACTGTGAATGTGCTAAAGAACCCAATA
The DNA here is from genome assembly GCF_964237585.1 of Gallinula chloropus. Lineage (NCBI taxonomy): Eukaryota > Metazoa > Chordata > Aves > Gruiformes > Rallidae > Gallinula > Gallinula chloropus. The sequence continues at coordinate 63,730,151 of NC_140088.1, forward strand.
AAGGAACAAAACAACTGTAGGCTTTGTCTAGCCCGACAGATGTGTCAGGTAACATCTGGCCAGCTGGTCTAATGAGACAGAAGACCCATCACAATTCCTGAATCACAAATTACTTTCCAAGTGTATGCACTATGCAAAGTTTAATCAACACCTGTATAGCTGTTCACTAGGAACAAGGATGCTTCACTGGGGTTATCTTCTGCTTGACAACACTGTTAATGTGCAATTTGATGCTGACTCAACAGTTCTCACTGTCATCTAAATCAGGCTTAACAGGTGTGAAGGAAATCAAAGCTGAGAAATCAAGAACCTGGTTGGACCATACCAGAAAGCTTTCTCCATTAATCTTGATCCATGTTCCACACTCATGACCCAGAAGTCTGGCACAAAGTAGTACTGAACAGATGTGATTGTGATAAAGATGGCTGAAAGTGGCTGTTGTTAGGTAATTGGATCACTAGTGATTCAAATCCCTCAGCTAGAGCCAGCAGTCTGAATCCTACCTGCATGCATCCCAGTATCTACATGGGAGTGACAAACCTGAGAGGTAACTAGGAACAACGAATCAATAAAAGGGAGATTTAATGGCCATTCTTCATATAATCAATGCTATTATCATCATCACATGGTTAAGAGCCATGGATCTACAGCTGGTAAAACTAACATAAATTCTTTAACAGGATTTATGTCCTTATTTAATTGAAAACTTATTTGGGTCAAAACCGAAGATCTCACCTGGATGATTTTGATCATATTAGTTGCATGAACTGCATTAATTATGAATTACTAAAATTACTCTTAATTGTCAAAAGAGCATTTCTACTGTTCCACTTTTCTCTGGCACACAGGCTGAATTATCACACCTGTCCTGGTTTTGGCTAGGATAGAGTTAATTTTCTTTCAAGTAGCCAGTATAGTGCTGCATTTTAGATTTAGGATGAGAACTGATGGTTCAGTTGTTGCTAGGTAGCTGTAGTGCCTGCATTAAGTCAAGGACTTTTCGGCTCCCCAGGCCCTGCCAGGTGCAGAAACAGATGGTGGGGCACAGCCAGGACAGCTGACCGTTACTGGTCAAAGGGACATTCCTGACCACAGGACATCAGGCTCCAGATGAGGATGCTCTGGCAGGTGGGATGGTTGCTTGAAAACAGACATTGGATTGATTATTTTTTTTAAACTTCACATGCAGTGAGCAGTTGAATTTGTGTATCATTTATTATTGTTATTCTTATCTTTTGTTAAACTATATCTATCTCAGCTTAGGAGTTTGAGGTTTGTTTTCCATTCTTCCTTCCCAACCCACTGCGGGGGGAAGGGGTAAGAGAGCAGCTGTGTGGTGCCCAGTTACTAGCTGGGGTTAAACCTACCAACTATTTGGGAAATAAAAAAATAAAAAAAAGAAACAGAGTCCCAGCTGTTAAGAGCAAAAGAACAGGAAATGATAGGAAGCAAATTAATTTTGAAAAAGAAGTAGAAGGGGAAAATAAAACAAGAAAATTTAATGAAATCGTAAATTCTTTTTGTCTTTTCTTCACATTTTTGTGTCTGTGGGAATAGAAAATATTTACTGGTTTATTTTTTTTCAATGGGGAACCACAAGCAGTAAAACTGACAAAGTGCACAGCAATGTTCAGTACCCCAAACATCACCTCACCAGATAAGGAAGAGGAACAGCCTACCTATTCAGACAGTTCCGTTATTGTGGGATACTGTTCTGGCTGCTTTCACACCAATGTTTAAAGCAAGTGTCTTTCACAATTTCCCCTCCCCTACACAATTAGGTCTAAGCCAAAAGTGTTTATCAGTAGCATCACAGAATCAGAATATATTGGGTTGGAAGGGTTGACATTTGAAAGTCATCTAGTCCAACCCCCCTGCAGTGAGCAGGGCCACCTTTGCTAGATCAGGTTGCTCAGAGCACCATCAAGCCTAACCTTGAATGTCTCCAGGGATTTGGGCCTCCACCACCTCTCCGGGCAACCACCCTCATATTGAAGAACTTTTTTCCTAATATCAACCTAAATCTCCCCTTTTCCAGTTTAAAGCCATTACCTCTTGTCCTATTGCTCCATGCCCTCACGAACAGTTCTTCCCCAGCTCTCTTATAGGCACCTGTCAGGTACTGGAAGGTATCATCTGTTCTGCCAACTGTATTAAGATCTGCAAAACAGTTTTGGCTCAAGACAGTCCCTCAATTGCTCTTTGAGCCATTTCTCACTGAGCAGGAGTTTCAGCAGAGCTGCCACTCCTCACATCAGCATGCCAGGTGAAGCACTATTTCCTCAAGTTATGACAAGTCTTGGGTATTAGTCCAATATTTCTAACACCTTTGGAAGCGTTGCCACAAGTAGGAGCAGTGTGGTCCTGTTCCTGCCAGCACTGTTACACCGAGAAGAGCAGAATCTTTGTTTCGGTCACTAGGACATTTGCATGTTGTACGTGCAACAAACAGCAGATTAATGCTTACAGTTCATACCTGAGATGCCTGCACTTAAGTCAGTGAATGCTTTCCTTCCTTACTACCAGGTGAGAATGGTTTCCAACTGTTTAGGACACACAGAAGTCAAGATTTAGACCTTTTAAGAGGAAGAAAAATTCTTTTGAATTCTGAATGCTCACTGCATGGTTCTCAGTATCACATGTTCCCCTACAGAGCACAGTTTAATGATTTAGTTTTTTAAGGAAGAAAACATGCTTTCCAAGGAGGATTAAGGCTACACTTAATTGAAAGACTAAAATCACTAAAAGAATTGTGGACATTTGCCAGATTCTCAGAGACGCTCCCTGTAATACTAAAAAAACGTAGAAAAATATAAATAAATAAATCCTTGCAAAACTCCCCCAAAACTAACATCACACTGGCATTCAATATACAGAAATAAATTAGTAAAATGAAAAGTAAACACAGAAGATAGCGAAGGCAGAAATACCATTACATTTCAAATAACTTTTTTGAAAAAAATAGTTTTGAAATTACTTTTACAAAAGCATCACTGAGGTAATGAGAAATGTGTCTGTATGAAAGCCCACAAAGCAGAGAAACATATTTGAAAAATTCTGCCATCTCTGAAGAGCAGAATTCAGAGTCTGTAGGCTGGTCAGCTAATCATTTACTCATTCTAGGCTATTGTTATAAATTACATTGTTCAGACTATTCAAACTGAGCAATGAAAAGATGACGAAAAGTGCGTATAAAAGTAATGACTAAAAATTTCTCCTTACTTCAAGCATCATTGTGCCTTATTAGTCTCTTAGAGAGAAACCAAAAAGATGATAGAAGTGCTGACGATTACAATGCATGGACCTACACCCATATTTACAAAAAAAAAGGAAGCTGATGGTCTTTTAAAAGAAAACTTTTTTCAGTATTACCTTAAGCTTCATCCTTTTCCATTAAAAGCCTATGCCAGAGAGTGAGTACAAGGAGGAACACACACACATGCTTTCACATACAGCCTAGGATATTTACATAATTACATAAAGCTGTTGGCACTAAAGCTTTAAATAGTATTTTATCCGCAATATTCAAATATGCAGTAAGTACATGCCCCACACCCCAGGATGGAGTCGTGCTCATATTTGAGACTGCTGATAGAAAAACCAGACCCGACTTCCCTTCAGATGTCGCACTGTGACAAGTTTTTACGCCACTCTGCGGTCACTCAGACAGACAGATCTACCCCTTTTTCATCACAGAGGAGGAAACCAATAAAAGCACGATATCAAGGCACAAAGCCACTCCTGGGCATAAATCCAAATGATGCAAGCAGAGGCTTAAGTCTACGAGCTTACGTACCTCTTTTCCACCTGTCAGCAGGAAATCCCAGTGCTCCAAGGAGTATGAGCTCCATTCGCATCCAAGCCTATGCATTGGACTCAGTCTGTCTCTAGTCCTGAGGTTTCTTCTCCAGTTAGAGCCCAGAACTCTGTACAAGGACCTTCACAGAGCAATGCCTCAGCTAGACACAGCAGTGGAGATGCTAATAGATGCCATTCTTCCAGCAAACTGGGGCTGCAGAGGCACGAGAGTTGGCTACACCCATCCTTTAAGGTTGATATTTGTGGCTGAAATCCACTCCAGAAGAAACTAGCCAAAACCCAGGTATCTTAGCGTTGCAATAAAACAATGACTCTCAATAGCAAAGTCTTTTTTTCCAAGACAGACACACAACACAAGATTTAGTTCTCTTTCCTCTCTTAAAAGGGAACTTGTGTAGTGTAACAATTTACAGAAATACTGAAATAACTACCATGAATATTCAGGTCACCTGTATTTTAGACAATGTAATGTTCATTTTAATTAGCAGATGTGTAAGCTTTATTATATTTTAATTATTATGCATTCAGTAGTCCAGAATTTTCATAAAGAAGGTTTTCAAGTTATTAATTTCTTTAGAAGCAGAACTTGATGGACAAACAAGTATTTTTACTTGCACTATAGGTTTCTTCTGAAAGTAGATATATATAATTTTTTGTCATCTTTAGTTCCATTATTAGTTTCAGGAAAATGATTTGTACATAGTTCTAGTGAACAGAGAGGAGGAAAAGGGAAAATGGAATAATGAGCCAATTGCTTATATCTTCGATCATTTCCTTGACCCAGAAATTCTTTAAGCACTCGTGTAATTTCAGGCACATGAATAGTACTGTGACTCCAATGGAAATTGCTCAGGTAAGAGTACAAAGCTTTCTCTAGAATTAAGATTAAAAACCTCCAGCACCAAGCAGACAGTTGGGATTTCACACATTTTAACTAAAAAGAAGTCCACAATTTTTTTTTTCTCATCTATTTTTTATGCACTTAATGAAGACTTTTTTTTTAGCTGATGTAAGTCAGTAACAGGGATTCTGGAGCTTTTAACTTCCACTTGGAAACATTGCATTGAAGATGACTAAGTTCCTACTGCCACAAAGACTAATACCAACTGGAGACTTAGGCATCCAAATAAGTGAACAGGACATAAATTTGTGTTTAGACAAGATTAAATTCACTTCAAGACTGAAATAAAAACCAAAACAAACCCAAACTCTAAATCATTTCTTCAATACTCTAATCATTTCTTCAATACGAAGTGGAACTGGGTTCAGTTCCAATGTCACATTGGGTTGCCATAGTTAATCTGAAAATTAAAAACTGGACAGGACATAGATACAAGTGAACTGACCTCTCATTTACTCCCTGCTCCTGCTTATTGGGGTAGAGGTCAAATAAAGTTGCGACACTAACACCTTCATCCAGAAGACTAATCTCAGGAAACATTTTAACGGCATACACATGAAGGTTGGCAAAGAAATTTTAATCTTCATGAGTGAATATTTTTTTTAAGTTATAAAGAAGTTTAAGATGGACAACTGCTTACATCAAATAAAATGAAACAATTTTTCAAATGGAATGAAAACGGAATTGAATTCTCATCTTCAGGATTCACTTGTCAGCTGTCCTGGTTTTGGTCAGGATAGAGGTAACTTCTTTTGTAGCAGCGGATGGAATGCTGAGTTTGAGAGTTAAAATGAAAGCAGTGCTGATAACACCCTGATGTTTTTTAATTGGGTCAAGCAGTCAAGGACTTTTTCAGCTCTTCATATTTCTCTGTTAATGAGAAAGGAGGAGACAAAGCCAGGACAGGTGACCCAAACTGGCCAAAGAGAATATTCCATGCCAATTACGTCCTGCCCAGGATATCGGGGGGGGGGGGGGGGGGGGGACAGGAGGAAGGCCGAGGGCGGCTCCGGGACACGCGGTTCTTGGGGGATGGTCGGGTTCTGGGACGGCTCTGGGTGGCACGGTCTGAGTTGTGGATTCAGTGAGAAACTGCATTGTGTATCAACAGCTTCATATATTTTTTGCTCTAAAGTCCTGCTAGCATTGTTATATTTTATCTTCCTGCTATTTTAGTAAACTGTCCTTATCCCAACCCACGGGCTTTTGGTTTCTTGGTTTTGGGGTTATTTGCCCCTTCCTTTTCCCTTCCCTTGTCTCACCCCCACCCCCCCAGCCCCCCCTTCTCCCCCTCCTCTTTTCCTTTAAAGAGCAGGCAGCTGCGTGGATCTCAGCTCTCAGCCGGGATAAAACCACGATTTTAAAATTCACCTTTTGACGTGGTGCCGAGCAAAGAACAACAGTGCAATGAATAAAAGCCTTCACATGTCAGTGGATTCCAGAGATTCTCACAATTTTGGCCATTCAGTGATAAGAGAAATGCACTTCACATAGTAAGTGGGCACTCACCCACATCAAGTAATGTGTACTTTTTAATTTTAAACATGATAAATTTATACAGTTACAATATGACCTCCAAGGCTCAAGGAAGTTGCCCTGCAAAGAACCTTTATTCTTGCAATTTATTAGTCAAAAATGCATTTCATAGACTACTACTGGCTTCATAAAACTATCATTTACATTTATTAGCTTTAGTAGAACATATTCTCTATAATTAATGGTACGTCCTAATGTAGTTAAACCAGAAGAAAGGTTCAGATATCATCCTTAGGCTCATTACACTGTTAATTTCAAAGATGAAAGATGACACCAGTTAATTCTTATATTTTGATGCTCTTCTAATATTTGTCTCCTGAAAAAACCCACCCCACACCTCACCTTAATTTGAAGTGTTTTATCAATTGCTTGCAGCCCCATGTTTCTTTACACAGGTAAAGAAACAGGTAAACAAGTAAAACACTGGTTTTTACTATTGAGCTAATTCTCTAAGTGATTTCTTCACAGCTTGCAGAACTGTGCTATGCCAAATACTTCTTCACCAAAATGCATACATACTATTAGATTTTATGTATTTAACAACCATACAGACCTTATTTATTTAATAGGCATCTGCTAGAGCCTCCTCCTGATTCAATATTCTCAGAATCTTACCATTGACCTAACTGCATTTTGCTTCTTTATGTATGTGCATGAAAGACATGTATTATATGACAGAAGTTTTAGAAAAAGAGATGCTCCCTCAGCCATGAGCACTGCATATTACTATGCAATATTGTAGTTTATATTTTTCTAAAGGTTATTTGCTGAATACAGTAGTCTCTCTTGCTTCACAATAAACACCACCATATTTAAAAAGGGCACAAAAGTAAATGTTTAAAAAAATGTTATAAAAAATTGATTCTAGGTGTGACCGCAGAATTTTTAAAAATCCACACCATGTATTTATCGAATACATTGTGTGAATTACAGATGGAGGAATAGGAATAATATTAGCATGAATACAGATGAAAATTATTTAACTTCTGTTTCAGATATGCAGAAAAAGACAGCAGACAGCAGATGTAAGGAAAGAAAATATGAAAATTCTCTCTTCTTGAGCTGTAAAAATGATGTAATTTGTCAGGGGCACAAATTAACCAAAGGATTAATATATTAAAGTTAGTTTTGCTTTTTTTTTTATATATAAACACAAAAACATTGTATAAAACATCCTTTAATATGTTTGTGTGAAGTGTAATTTTTTAAAACTTTGTTGCTAGCTAGAATGGAAACGAGGAGTCTAAGCAAGAAAATGACCTGTGGGAATTGTGTTTCTATGTTCTTCAGCATGTACTCTTACACCTGATAAGCTATCTACTGCGGGATAGCTTTTTTCTAAAAGTGACATGGTGAAAGGAAAATTTTAACTTCCAGCTCAGTGTCACTATTCCTAAAAGCTGGGAAAATGTTAAGAGCATAATTTTTAGGTTGCTTTCATTCATTAGGAAAGTATTTACTAGACAGCTTCTTTATTTTAGTAAATACGAGCAGATATTTTCAAAATTAAAAAACAGAAAGATACCTGGTAGTGATCTTTTGAAAACACAATTGTGAATATCCATATATATTTTTCATCTACATTATTTGATGTGCTTCAAATATCCAGACAGGCACTCAAATTTTTAATCTCACAGACGGTGGTCCACGGACTAAGTGCAGAATTAATTTTGAACAGGATGTTGATTTCAAAAGTAGTCTGACAAAAACAGTCAGAAATGACTCTATACAGTTAATGCATTAGCACTTGGATCAGATTCTTGTGCATTTATCTGTGAAGTCTTGAAAGGTCATGACATCTTTTAGACGATGGTTCTTGGATCCTTGAATCCAGGCTTTGAGCTTCCTCTGTTGGATTTTGTTTTTCCCTCACTCCAATTTCAAAATAGCTTTTTTTCTTTCTTTTTTTAAAAGATTTTTAAATTATGCTCCACATTGAAGAAATTGGGAAAGGATTTTACTTACATGTCTATGTTTTGTCTTTGTAGGGTATATTACCATATATTCCTATATGCTAAGGTAGAAGTCAATGTATGTAGCTGGAGCTTATTCTGTCTGGTGGCCATGCTACAAGACATGATTTTGCTATCTAGCTGGGTGCCTTCCGAGCCCGGGACAGTAAGGAGCAAGATGAAGAGAGCACAGATCACTTCTACTTAAAAGTAAAATAGAAATGTACTAAATCATTTCCCATAGAGCCTGACCATCTGTAGGTATCTATGAGAGTGTCAATGAGTATGAGAATATGCTCAACAATCATTTGGCTGCACCAGTGCTTTGGAAGAATATTTTTGCTGCACCACAACAGTCATTTTTGGAAGTGCTCAGAGACCTCTGAACACCCATGCCTGGTACAAATATACATTACAAAGGGAAAACATCCCCTAAATTCTACAGCTCTGCTCTTTCTGTAAGTGCCAGCAGAACCGTACTGAAACTTGCAATAGGCACACGCTGGGCTGCCTCTCTCATTGCATCCCCAGATTAACAGGCCTGGGAAGAAACTGCTTCTGGGAAGATAGTCACAGCTTGGGCACTCTGGCCAGGTGATCGGCTTTTAAGGGGTATGTTAAGCCGGTGGAGAACCTTCAACTTCACACATGACAGGACAAAAGGATACCTTTGATGCCAAACCTAGACCACAGATTAAGAGCCTGGTGCATCTCTAGTTCTGTTTTAGGTGAAACACTCAGGAAGGTTAAGGTGAATAAGTGTATTTA